>NC_081219.1:2607500-3321250 GCF_902713425.1 Acipenser ruthenus
ACTGGGTTTGTAATTTGCTATTAGCGGGTGGGTCAAAGTTTTGATTTAATCTGGCCTTGGTTTACTGCATTTCAAAACAAAGTTTTTGTTTCATATATTCAATGTCTTTTTTAAACTCAAATCATTTAAATCCCTGGATCTAATTGTACAAAACCTTGAATAGTCAAGTGACAAAAGAGTCAGTGAAAATAATATAACGTGATACATTGATATTAACATTTTGAGAAGATAACAAGAGTGAAACAGGTATTACAATAAAACCCTTTGGAAACACACATTTCAGAGTTTAAAGTGCCTCATATGCACTTACTTTGTCATCTTCTCCTGGCACAAATAAGGGACGGCAGAGGTCTGTGTGGCGCTCCATGTAATCAAGGAAATTGTACAGCACCAAACCTTTCCTCAACTGTTGAAGCATTGGTACAAGTCGCATGGTGGCATGCAGTACAATTGCTCTGTAAAGAAAGTAAGGTCACAAGAAACAAAGTGGTCCACCTGAAAAATTCTGAAGTCACTTTATTATTATTAGTTTATTTAGCAGACGCCTTCATCCAAGGCGACTTACAGAGACTAGGGTGTGTGAACTATGCATCAGCTGCAGAGTAACTTACAACTACGTCTCACCCGAAAGACGGAGCACAAGGAGGTTAAATGACTTGCTGAGGGTCACACAATGAGTCAGTGGCTGAGGCAGGATTTGAACCGGGGACCTCCTGGTTACAAGCCCTTTTCTTTAACCACTGGACCACACAGCCTCCAATACATAGAAACATGAGCCAATTTTCAATCTGATAATTAGTTGAGATAAGTCCATATCAATGACATCACTTGGTAGGGGACACTGCTGCTGTACCCTTGAGCAAGGTACTTTACCTAGATTGCTCCAGTAAAAACCCAACTGTATAAATGGGTAATTGTATGTAAAGATAATGTGATATCTTGTAACAATTGTAAGTCGCCCTGGATAAGGGCGTCTGCTAAGAAATAAATAATAATGGAGTTCCGTACAGAGTGTACAAGAGTGCCCCTGGTGTGCTACGAATCCTGTGGAAATTGATGAAAGTAGCATAGGAAAAACAGGTTGTACCAAGAGCATGGCGCCTAGCAGGTGGGGTCTTTATACCCAAAGAAAAAGATTCTACCAATATCGGTCAGATTTTCTACAGTATTGTGGCTCAGAGATTGTCAGTTTACCTATTGAAGAACTGCTTCATTGACACAAGTACAGAAAGCCGGTATTCCAGGTTCCCCAGGATGCTTAGAGCACATCAGTGTGATCTGGCAGTTCAAACAGCTAAAAAGGAGAGGAAGGAGTTCCATGTGACATTCCTGGATTTGGCTAATGCATACGGTTCAGTACCACATTCTTTGGGCAGCATTTGATTTTTTCAGTGTACCGAGGACAATAACAAACTTAGTGAAAGCCTACTTCGGAGATTTGCAATCTTGTTTTTCAACTTCAGAATTCACCAGTATATGGCAATATCTAGAATTGGGAATAATTGCAGGATGCATCATTTCTCCACTGGCTTTTACCATGGCAATGGAAGTAATTATTTGGGTGTCAAAATGGGTAGTGGGAGAAGAACACTTGGCTTCTGGAATGCGACTGCCACCAATTAGAGCATACATGGATGACATGACAATCATGACTACAACAGTCTCAGCTCTAACCGAGGAGTTTAAGTGTGCCATGGTTCATTTAGGAAATGACATTGGTAGAGTCACACAACGAATCTGAGGGAGAGAGCACCTGTATTGAAAACTGGAAGTGGGCTGCAAAGGAGGCTGTGGAAGATGCAAAGGCTGCCCTTATCAGTGATATCATGGGGCAAGTACATCATGGAAGAGGAGGCCTTGGTCTCAGTTCAGCTCCTCCTACATGGCACAACGCAGCCCCAGCTCAACGGAGGAAGCTGGTAATCAACAAGGTGCAAAAGCAGGAGGAAGGGATGAGGTGCGTAAAGGCATTTGGGAGATGGGAGAGTGTGGAACAACGCAAGATCAGCTGGCAAGATCTAGGGACAATGGAACAGAGCAGGATCAGCTTCCTCATCAGGTCGACATATAATGTTCTCCCAAGAGTAGCAGTGTGGAGTAGTGGTTAGGGCTCTGGACTTGACCGGAGGGTCGTGGGTTCAATCCCAGGTGGGGGACACTGCTGCTGTACCCTTGAGCAAGGCACTTTACCTAGATTGCTCCAGTAAAAACCCAACTGTATACATGGGTAATTGTATGTAAAAATAATGTGTAAAAAAATATATAATGTAATTGTATGTAAAAATAATGTGGTATCTTGTAACAATTGTAAGTTGCCCTGGATAAGGGTGTCTGCTCAGAAATAAATACATACAAATAATAATAATAATAATAATAATAACAACAACAACAACAACAACAGAACCTTAATCTATGGGTAGGAGAGGATCTGTGGTATCCTTTGTGTTCATCACCAGCTACATTAAGACACATTTTGACAGGATGTAAGGTGGGTTAGCCAAGAACGGTTTGCTTGGAGTCATGACCAGGTGCTGCGATGTTTGGTCTTGGCATTGGAAGACAAAAGCAGCATGACCAACAGGTTGACACCAATTACAGCAATATATGACACATGAACAACATTCCTCAGTCCAGGGGAACAACCTCCAAGAAAACTCGTCTAGGACAACTGGAAGCTGCTAGAGACTGGAAAATGTTGGCAGATGTTGGACAACATCTTATTTTCCTACCTGAGATTGCCACCACTAACCTTCAACCTGATATTGTCTTGTGGTCTGGATCAACACGCCTTGTTCATCTGGTAGAGTTAACAGTGTAATACATTATCAGGTGGAAGGAAACACAGATGAATCACATTAGTTAACAGTAAAAGTAGCTATGTCTTAGTTGGTGCTTATCTTGGTGAGAGCAGAGTCCAATATCAGCATGAAGTTTTAACACCTACTCATGTAATGGAAATCATGAATAATAGAAGCAGGTTGATACCACAATATGTCAGCAGACATATCAAATGTTATGCTTAATGTAGAAATCATACAATTATAAAATGGAAACACTGGTGGAAAAAAACAGTTACCTGAAGATACTGTTGTCCAAGTCACTAAGGGGTCTATTATAAAGAGTTAATGCCTGTCAATGAGAAAACAAGAGTAAATGATCGGATTTCGTCCATAGCCACCTATGACAGCAGTTGCTATTCATAAGAGATAATTAAGATGCATTGTTAAGCCCCAACGATTTTCGTCTATGAAGGCATGTTTTAAACAAATTGAGATAAAGCTTAATGATTACCTCATTAGCATAAAGTTATCGGTCCTGAGCATCAACCTGCTATTCATAAGAGTGAACGACAGCAAAAGGCTGTCAACAACTTGGAGTAATTGAACGTTGAGTGCGGTGGAGTCTAAACTAACGACATTGTCAAAAAAGTTATCTGACCGTATTTAACAAATCCCTCCCCCATAAATAAAATACACACAAATTACAGCTTTATTTTAATTAAACTGTGTTTGTATAAAAATTGATGCCCCATGATTAACAGTGCCTAATATTTTAATAAGTAATGCTCTGTGTTAAGCAGAAATAATAATTGAAATAATTGATTTACAAGTGTTTTTCATTTAATTGCGTATGTCCTGCAAAACAAAGGAAAAGTATCAATTAAGGTAATTTAAATAGCCTGAACATGTATATAAATCACATATAATACAGGCACGCTGTTAATAACACGATGAGTAGATTCCATTAGTTTATGTTCCCAACAGCTAACGAATGAACTGAGCGAATGCTTATAGAGCTGATGATGTCATCAAAGGGAGACAGATTTCGGTCGCGAACAAATATATACCCATTCATAAATTGCTTAGCGATAGTCGCCGGTCTGCACAGATCATTTTATGAATATCAATATGGATGACTTTTGTTAGTTTTTAAACAAAATTCAATTACCTAGGACAGTCGGCAAGTACTTTTATGAATAGACCCGCAAGTGAGTAAAGGGGATTCTTTCCTTTCCTCTCAAAGCCACATTCAAAGAGCTGTCTGTCTGTTCCTGCAATCATTTCTTAAAAAAAAAAAATGTATATACTATAAAGATGGGATGGAATGAGCCAATGCATTAGGATTCCTTCCATGGACCATCAAGGAAATCAGGGAGATTAGCCCATAATGATATATTTCTGAATTGGTGTAAAAATACACCCAGTTACACTTAAGATCCCCCATTTAAAAATTCAGTAATGAACAGTGATACTAAATACAAATTAGAAATAAGTGTAGTACCAGTCAGGAACTCTTTCCTTAAAGCTCCAGTGTCAATTGCAGTTTCTCATGCAGACGGTATTCGGGAGAGGGTTTTTTTTTGCTGTTGCCACTTTTGCAAACCTCTTCTGGATATCTTTGTTTCACAGCTGAAACAAAGAACAACATCATGACTTTACAATGTCATACCTCAGCAGAAGTCATTTTTGGGATGCAGAATGGTTTACACCTCAAAAACACATTACAAACTCCTGGATTGAATTACTGTAACTCCTATAGTTTTCTCTAGCTCTGGGACCACTTTGAATCACAAACTGCACTGGGTTTTGCTGGTCCACATACCCTAACCCTGAATTAAAAAAAACACTTGGAGCTAAAACAAACAAACAAAAAAAACCTTTTAATTGATTTAGTTACCCTATCCGCATTTGGGGTAAAGAAAATTACTTATGTGCTTTTAAATTTATGACACTATGGACCAAATTCAAATGGACACAATCCCTCCTGTGAAGAACATAGTTTTCTATACTTCTCCATGTAATTAAGTTAGCCTTAATTAACATTACAATTTAATTTCACTATAATTAACATTGACATGCATGTATTTACTTTAACAGACCATAATAATCACAATACCTTAATCCACATTCTGAGGCATTGATCTCATGGAGATTATATATATATATATATATATATATATATATATATATATATATATATATATAGTAAAAGAACTCACCCACTCGGGTTCGTTGCCCCTTTAAAAAACACGACCCAGGACACCGAAATGAATTTTCTTGCGTGGTTGCGCTATTTTTTAATGAACACCAAACAAAACAAAACATATATATAAATGTGTAACGATTCCACATTTCTTAACTGTTAATGTTAAGAATGAGCACAGATTTTACACCATCATATGATGTTTCTTTACAGATTGACATTTCAGATGGCAGAGATTCTTCGGAATAACACTCCTGTATAAATCAAAAAGGATATATATCTTGGATAAAAGTGTTAGTGAAATTTACAAATAACTGAATAGTGCTAGAAATTATATAAAATATATAAAACTATGTAACCATGTTAATTTGCAGTTTTTGGTGAATCAATGGGTTTGTTTTATAGTCCTTAAATACCACCAGCACTTGATTATAATACCTACATGAATTACTACAATTAGTCCAGTATTAATGCTAAGTCCATTAAAGCAAAGACTTATGAAGACCTGTCCCCATTACCCTCAACAACTTCGCCATCACAGCTACTGATATGCAGTGGCAGTATTTGCAAAGGATATTCGTTGTGGCACTTGGTGCAGTTTGCTTTGGGCACCTTTGAAAACACCTTTTCATCTGGTGGTAAGGGGGTATTATCATTTTTTTCTTTTAGAGGACATATTTTGTGCCTCCGCTAGAGTTTTCAGACGTTGTCCAGTGTATCATTCAGAATCAGGTGGAATAACAAGCAGCTTCCTTTGTGCACCGCCACCTGAAACATTTGAGTTTTAAATTGATATTGCTCCTTTACTTCCAAGATGCTACAGAGGGCACTTACAATTCATAAGACTAAAACTACATGATAATAAATACATACAGCGGTAATGAATTATCCAGGTGGGAAACAAAAAATAAAAATACCTCTTGCCTTATGCAATAGCCAGCCACCAGACAGACGGAAACTCATCAAGAAGTAAACTTGACAGCTGAAATGCAAAACACCTGGGTAAAATGAGGGACACCAAGTATATTGAAAGCAAGGGCTTTCACACACGTGTGGCTCATGCATTAATTAAGCAAATAACATCACAGCATGCTTAGGGTCATTTATAAAAATGCTGGACAGGCCTGGTTGCCTATAATTATGGCTAGCATGGCTGCAAGAGGAGACCTCAGTGACTTTGAAAGAGGGGTGATCGTTGGGGCGCATTTGGTAGGAGCTTCAGTGACCAAGACAGCTCAACTTGCTGATGTTTCACGAGCAATGGTGTCTAAGGTGATGTCGGCATGGAACTCCGAGGGAAAGACATCATCAGCAAAGGGCAACAGTGGGCGGAAGCACATACTCCAGGGTCGTGATATCCGTGCATTCATTCGAAGTGCAAGGCAAAACAGGCGAGCAACTGCAGATCAATTGACTGCAAATTTCAACCTGGGGCATGAGCAGCCAGTTTCATCAAAAACGGTCTGCCGAGAACTCCACAGAGCGGGATACCATAGTGGCCCAATGCCCTATTACGTGACTTTACATTGGTGTTTCCATTTTTTTGTCCACTACCTGTATATACACAGTATATACCGATTACCCATAATTATATATAGTAAATATGGACTGGAGAGGAGGGCTATAGTGGAAAATTATTGACCCAAGGGAAGACTATTGTTACCAACGAGGGCTACAATGCTCGAAGCCGCAGGCTGGAGGTAGCAGTGTGGAGTAGTTGTTAGGTCTCTGGACTCTTGACCGGAGGGTTGTGGGTTCAATCCCAGGTGAGGAACACTGCTGCTGTACCCTTGAGCAAGGTGCTTTACCTAGATTGCTCAAGTAAAAACCCAACTGTATAAATGGGTAATTGTATGTAAAAATAATGTGTAAAAAATAATGTATGTAAAAATAATATGATATCTTGTAACAATTGTAAGTCGCTCTGGATAAGGGCATCTGCTAAGAAATAAATAATAATAAGAACAATAGTCTTACCAAAGGGCATTTAATTTTCCACTATGGCTGAGTCTGCAGTACATATTTTATACATGAGTCAGTCAAGAAAATAAGCGAGCCAAGGTTTGATAGTAAATACAACTTTATATATTTTGTTTAAATATAGCTGATACAGCATAAGTAAATAAATAAATAACTGAAATAAATAACAGGAAATGTTTTTGAAGTTCATACTGCATACAGTAGTTATAAAAGTTTTTTTGGCATACAGCTCTCCGTGCGGCTTGCTGACTGCTGCATAATCCAGTTTATATCCCAGCCTTCATATTTGTTTACATTGTCGAGTTGAATTTGTTTGAATTCAGAAAGTCAGAGAACAGTGACATCTTTCTTTTGTAATATGTTTTGCAATTAATTTTCTGTTAAGTCACACAATCACTATTCAGCAGTTTTTTCACATTCAGGCATTTTCTCTTGTTGTGAGGAGTGTAGCAGAGAAGGACATTCCTTTGAAAAGGGGAGGGATTGACAGTGATGTGAACATGACAGAGGGAGACTATTGCCCGGTGGTATAAGGATGTTAGGGCAATAGTTCAATCTATTTTTGCTCCTATGATGAGGTTTTAATCACAGGCCAGAATTTCCAATGACTGATTCATATTATATATATCACCTCGTTCTTGATTTTTCTTCTATTGCGTCAGTAAGGGCTGGAGATCCTGTTATTGAGCAGCTAAGATCTTTTATTTTATTCATTTCAATTTCACATTATTACAATGCCTTAACAGCAAGTATCAAAGTATAGAAACAGTTTACTTAATTTCTGAAGTTTAATGATTTCTAAAGTTCTGTAATGTGTCAAAGTTTAACTAAATTTTATTCTTTGATGACTGTCAAAGTTTGGTAAATGGTACCTTAATTACAGTATTTCATTAACTTAACTTAAAAGTTTTACTGAATTGCATTAATTTAATGATTTGTAAAGCTTTGTCATTTTGTATGCTTAAGGTGATATAATAGGTTACTAGCTATATATCATCAGTAGGGACTTGTATACTAAATACTTGTGTATGTTAACTTTATTCTACACATTATTAAAGGTACAATAATTGTTATTAATACTTGTTCGATTCTCCAAACAAATTGATTATGCAAACTATTATCAGTCCCAATTCCTGTAAAAAAACGTTGTATAAGTCGATTTTCTAGGCATTTTCGTGGGCCCTAAAAAAGGAGGAGAGACTAATACGACGTATGCAACGTATGTGCCGGTGTGTCTAACATTCAACTCCTGTACTGACACAAATAATAATATACCAATGGGATTACTACAGCCACTGTTATGGCTCACACAAACGTATCTGACAACAACCGATTATTTTTTCAGTATCTGTGGCATTCAGGTCCTGTTGCTAGGTAGAAACACAAAAACACTCTTCTAATTAAACAAATTTAATTAGTTATCTAAATACCTTTAGTCATCTTGAACGTTAAACACAAACTTTAAGACTTGACTGACTTCCTCTTGACCCACAAACTATGAGGACGTCACAGCTATATTGCTTCACTATTACCCAATAGCGGTCCATCTATGTTGTCCAATCACGTTGTGTTTGTGCCTCGTTCAATGTGTGGGGTTCAATATCGTGTCTTGTTATGTCTACATTTTATGTCTTGTTATGTCTAAATGTTCCATGTTTTCACAGGGTTCTGTGTATAAAGGGGCAGCTTGCACGCTGCTGGGGGCTGTGTTGTTGTGTGCTGACCCTTGCCAAATAAAAGCTGCTGTTTAGTGAAGAGATCTTGCTGCGGTCGTCTTATACTCAATGTTACAATATTTAATGCAGGTGTTTGAGAAAGGATAAAGTAGGACAGTCAGACAAAAAACGAAAAAGCTACACAGCAGGTTTGAAATTGTGCGTTGTTGGCTTTGCCAAAAAGCATGGTAATCGCCATGCTGAAAGAGAGTTTGGAAGTAATGAAAAAACAGTACGTGACTGGAGACGAAACAAATACAAACTTAAAAATATGGTGACAGAAAAACGAGCTGCTAGAGGAGGAAAGTGTTTATGGCCCGATGTAGAAAACATTGTGTTTGAATGGATTGAAGAGCAGTGAAACAACCTCATCCCTGTGTCCAAAAACATGATTAGAATGAAAGATGTTCAGGTAGCCAATTAACTTGGTAAAATCAATTTTACAGGTTGCCTCAGTTGGTGCGAAGAATTGTAACACAGATGTGGCAGTCATCCCTGGCAGCATGACAAGCATTTTGATGCTGCTAGATACTGGAATGAACAAGCCATTTAAGGGTGGAGGTGAGCATGCTTTCACACCAAATGGAACCCTTAGGCGACCAGAACTAACCACCGTTCGCCCCCCTCCACACATACACATATTAAATGACCTTTGAGCCAATCGTAAAAATATTAATTGACCCGTCACTTGCATCTCTTTTTGTTCAATCGATTCACATCCCTCCATCTCATCCAATCGCCACACTGTTTCAATTATCCATGGTTAACCAAAGGGGTCTGACACTCGTCCAAGTGGCCAGGCGATGTGAGTCAGATCGTGAAATATCAAGAGAGGGAGCACTACATGTTTATTCAGACAGTTAGTGTTACAAGTTGTTGTACATATTCCTGCAATATCTTTTTCAGCATAATTGTGATTGACCAGTTATTTCCTTTTGACATCGGTTATGCTTTGGGTCTTCCAATCAAATTGTCTTCTAAATTCACATCATCGTTGGCTTCAATCCAGCCTGTTCAACCAGAAACATTTCATTGCACTCCTCTCCCAAAGTTCTGCATTTTGATTGATTCATCTGTCCTACTTGCTCGCTACAGCACAATTTCAGAAGGATGTGAACAGGTTTATGACTATGCAGGACAAGCCCTGTATAATCAGAACATATGCTTTACACACCCCTGCTGATTTGGGTGTACCTCCAACCATATGAATATTTATGTTTGTACTCAAAATGTGAACAGGACATTGACACACAGAGCATTTTATAAACTGCTGTCTGTTTAAATACTGTAACTTCCCCAAAAATGTGTCTGTGGCAGGGCAGAAGCCCTGAACATGTACATAATGTGTAAATATGGAAGTGTGTGTTAGATATGGCAGGGCTGGAAATTAAGATTCCAGCCCTGGTTGTCTTGGGTGTGTTTGTGGTGGTGGTTGGCAGGAATAGGGTTAATTCCTATCCCTGCCAAATACATGTGCAGAATGTAGCCAGGTGTTGATTGAATTATTAGTTCTCAATCAACCCTGGCCACATGGTATATAAGGGAGCTACACAGTTCCATGGGTTGAAATTGCCTTGGAGAGGGGAGATTACATGGAAGGTCTGTCTGGTTGTTGACTTTTGCTATATGGTTTGTTAGGATAGTGAAGGCGAATGCCCAGCCTATGGATTTTTGTATTTTGTTTAAACCTTTTGTTTTGACCCTTGAGCTAATTATTTTTGTTTTTGTTTATTATGTTCATAACTTGTTTTGTTAAACCTTTTTATTTTGTGTTTATTAAAAATGCAGTTTTAGTGTCTCTGAGTCTCTGTCCCCCCAGCCATCCTGTCACAGTGTCCAATATTAAAGATGACATAAAAAATAAATAATTTAACTAAATGTATGTATGTCTTGAGACGTGGTATTTAAGTTTCAAATGAAGGGGTTATAGAATGGTAATAGAAGGTGCTAGCCACTAATGCAGTGGTGTGCTTAGGGGATGTTCTCAGCCTGACTGAACAGCACCATAAAACAGGGGAATAATGCAGGTTATACAAGAGCGCTGTATAGTTGTTTATCAACTCTACCTATTAATGTAGCAATTGAACTCTGATATACTGCTGTGTATAATACTATCACCTGGCTTCACAGACCCCGATTGAGCTTGGACTAGTAACATTAGGTAGTCAATCAGGGTCTGTGAAGCCATCTGTATGTATATTAAAATTACTAAACACATGCAGTTGCCAATATTTCATCATTTTGTTTTTTTGCATTGTGGATTGAAATTGTCTTTTGGGAGCGTTTCCATTTTTCAAGGCGGGTGAATAAGGACAGTACACCCGAGGGCAGGCTCGATGATCCCCTTGTGATATATTTCAACACTTATTTTGCAAGCTGTCATCCATCTCCTACCCCCTTTGGTTGAATCTTTGTCATTCCATTAAAAACCTATTGTGGTGATAAAGTTCCTGCTACTGTTATGGAAGTGAGTCAACCAGTTTCCCATTCTTGCAATTACATTTCATGAAGGCTTACTCAAAGCTTTAAGCTGATGGATTAATGCCCAAACTATTTCAACTTAATGTGCATTGTTTTATTTTTTATCTCCAAAATCTTACTGAGCACTTTATCAATGCGCTGTAGCAGGCTGCATAAGGTTGGAAATTGATTTAAATGATGCCCTCCTTTCAAGTTTAATTTCAATACTATTCATTTTGTAGAACAGCATCAACAGAAATATACATCCACTATCATGTCTCTTTCTGATGCTCTTTGATTTTTCCCCATTTTTATTTGCAAAAGTGTTTGCAATAGTGATGATCCCACAGTTTTAAAGTGTGCAGGGTTTAACCTAATGTATCTTTAATTCAGGGTAATGACAAAGACAGCTGGGTCCCAATAAAGTGTCCAGACAGTGTATACACAGGGAGTGATGTAAGGATACGCACAAAGTGATTTGCGGGTACAAACATAATGTGATATAAGGATTTTGCCTTGCACTAAGGCAATTGCTGGCCCTCCAAAAACTTTACATCTTTTCTAACAAGGTGCAAACCAGTGTAGAAGCAAGTAGCTAAGAGCTGTATAAAATCACACACCTGCAGAGACCTGACATTGGCTTCAGGATGGCTGCACTTCCTTGAGTTGAGCAGAGGCAGGAACATGTTTGGAGGAGAAGGGCAAGATGAAGAAGACCCTGCATATTCAATCCCAGGCAGGGGCGTCATTTGCTATTGGGCAGGGGGGGGCAGTTGCCCGCCAGACCTTGGTTTGCCCCCCCTAGACAATCTACATGACATTATGTATTTCACTTTTTGACCCCTCCAGACACAATATAATCACATATAAGATGGTCAAAGTTTTCTTCCCAAACGAATAAAATACGTTTTTTCAAACATCATTCTTTTTTAATCTAACCCGGATCCGGAATAAAGTCGGTGGCTGTTGCCATGGTGATGTAATTGCTTGCGTATGCGCTCAGAGTCTCAAGGCATCGGCTGCATTAATTCATTTTTTTTTTTTTTTTTTTTTAATTTAGTCGTTGCCAATTATTTTTTATTATTTTCTCCCCAATTTGAAATGCCCAATTATTTTTAGGCTCAGCTCACCACTACCACCCCTGCGCTCGGGAGGGGCAAAGATGAACACACGCTGGCCTCCGAAGCGTGTGCCGTCAGCCACCCACTTCTTTAGACTCTGCAGACTCACCGTGCAGCCGCCTCAGAGCTACAGCGTCAGAGGACAACGCAGTTCTGGGCAGCTTACAGGCAAGTCCGCAGGCGCCCGGCCAAACTACAGGGGTCGCTGGTGCGCGGTGAGCCGAGGACACACTGGCCGACCTAACCCTCCCACCCCCCGGGCGACGCTCGGCCAATTGAGCGCCGCCCCCTGGGAGCTCCTGTCCACGGTCGGCTGTGGAATAGCCTGGATTCGAACTCACGACATCCAGGCTATAGAGCGCATCCTGCACTCTAGCGAGTGCTTTTACTGGATGCGCCACTCGGGAGCCCACATTCATTAATTTTGATTGATAGTTCATCGTTGTCCAGTGATTATATCGACAACAGAGAATGATATTTCAATTAAGGTGCTAGACTACAGTATTAGATACATTCTGGTTGAAATGTACTTTTATAATTACTGTTTTAAAATGTTGCATTTCTTAAATATGCATTTATATGGAAAGAATTCATTAGGCAATGTTATACATGAAAATCAGTGGATTTCTTTCTCTAACAGATTTTTGCCGTATGCAAATGTTGGTATTAGTTCGGCAAATGAAAGGTTCTTTTCATGCATGAAAGGGGTCAAAACATACCTGCGTACAGCTGCTGGGGATGAGAGATTGAGCAATCTTTTGGTTATTGCAAGCTAACCCAACAAGCAAAAACATTAGACTTAAAAATACAGGCTGGTGTACCCCGTTTTATTTTAGTTTATTCATGATTATCTGTGTAAACATGTCATTAAAAACTTTGCTACATATTTCTATTCTGACATTCACAGGAATGTGGTGCTTACTTAGCAGTTTATGTTCATTGGTTTATATTTGATACAAAGTGTCATTTTTTGTGGAAAGCAGGTGAAATTTATCAAACCCATGTGAAGTGGTGTTACACTGTGATAGATACACACAAGCTGTGCCTGGAGCCCCAGCATTGCATGTGAAGTGATGTTACACTGTGATAGATACCCACAAGCTGTGCCTGGAGCCCCAGCATTGCATGTGAAGTGATGTTACCCTGTGATAGATACCCACAAGCTGTACCTGGAGCCCCAGCATTGCATGTGAAGTGATGTTACACTGTGATAGATACACACAAGCTGTGCCTGGAGCCCCAGCATTGCATGTGAAGTGATGTTACACTGTGATAGATACACACAAGCTGTGCCTGGAGCCCCAGCATTGCATGTGAAGTGATGTTACCCTGTGATAGATACCCACAAGCTGTACCTGGAGCCCCAGCATTGCATGTGAAGTGATGTTACACTGTGATAGATACACACAAGCTGTGCCTGGAGCCCCAGCATTGCATGTGAAGTGATGTTACACTGTGATAGATACCCACAAGCTGTACCTGGAGCCCCAGCATTGCATGTGAAGTGGTGTTACACTGTGATAGATACACACAAGCTGTGCCTGGAGCCCCAGCATTGCATGTGAAGTGGTGTTACACTGTGATAGATACTCACAAGCCTCCATAGAACAGTCAGTGGCAACATTTTTATTGGGTAACTAAAACCTTCTCTTCTTATGAATTCAATCCCCAGACTTGTTGTATGTAGTTTAATATCTTCTCAATTTCAGACTGCGGTCAGTCGTGCTTTGGGGTAGAGATTATTTTATGCACATAATTAGAGTTGAACTACTGAGTGCACTGCAACGTCATTTTGCAGTAGGATTCTGGGAATGGAGAAGCACAGGGACACCTTAGGAGCTGTACAGACATTGACACAAACTGAAAACAAGAGGGGTGTGTAAAAATAGAAAAAAGTGTAAAGTTAACCCGAGGAGCAGAATTGAGGTTTACAATTTAAATCACCTTTAAAGTAAGCCAGTGAAATACAGTAAAGATTTTTATTGTCAAACTCAATCAAGAACAGTATGTGCAGTGATTAAAAAAAAACAAAAAAACATTTTGAAATAATCTTGTAAACTAAATTACGATTTCTCCTGCCAAAATGTGTACTAGAAGAACGCTGTCTTCCTGTGACACAACACGTTCTCTTCCTGTGCAGTGCGTTTCTAAGTGTGTGTGGCGTTCTCTAATCATACTACAGTGGCTTATTCTGCACTCTACAGGTTTGCACGTCTCTCTTTCTTTTTGCAACTTTAGTTTAGACTCCTCCCCATATCTCTCAATAACTTGCTAGATAATGTTAATACCAAGTTTCATGACAATTGGATAAACAGTTCTCAAATCTGTGAAGTTTGACATTTATATGTACAACTGCCTCAGGCAGGGATAAATAATCTCCCTCTTCATCTTTGTCTATTGCTTTGAACAAATCCTGTGATAGTTTTGCCATTGATAAGGAGTTTAAGATTGCTTTCACCATGAAAAGACCACCAGGAAGGCAAACATCAGTATGTAATGTGTTTTAGTGAACAGGATGTGAATTTATGGGTCAAATTAGTTTTCAGCTGTTTTGGTAGAAGGCATGAGGGGATATGTAGAAACATTTGATTTATAATGTGCTTCGTTCTTCATAAATAATTAAGATTACAGAATAAAATTGCTAATTAGGTTTTTAAATTATAATTTGTACATTAAAGTATTTATAAAAGTAACTGCTCAGGGAGTTACCATTTTTGTTTGAGACTAAAGGCGCTCCATCACGACATTTGGCATTTGAGATTGCTTTCCAATAAACAGTATACAGTGTGTGTATATATATATATATACATACACACACACACACACACACACACACATATTTAATTTCCACATTCCTAATAGTGGAATTTAATGCATTTGTCACTTTGAAAGCAAAAATTATCATCCAAAGTTTTATGAAGCTATTACGCATTCCTAGAAGATACTGGCCAATTTTACAAAAGAGTAAATAATTGATGCATTCTGAGAATAGATGGTCTCATCTTTCCATCCACTTTCAGATAAACTGCATTCTGAGGAGGAGATATTTAACTGTATTTGATCAAGCGCTTTTATTACATCAGACCTTGTCAAAGGTAATGAGAACACTGTAGAAAACAATAGGGCCGGTTTTAAATCATGTTTTTATGTTTATTTATCTGATTATTTCTCTGTATCGCACACACACAGGTCATTAGGGTACCAGTGACACTCATTTTTTTTTCTATAAGTTAATATGCACAGTTGACCCTGTCTTTTATGGTATAAGAATGTCTTCTCTTGAGCACTTTGTGCGGGCAAGAGGATAACGAATCGAAGCACTCTTATATTATTATTATTATTATTATTATTATTATTATTATTATTATTATTATTATACAGATTAACTGTTACATTAACATAGCTTGTCTCATTCGCTTTGTTTTGGCTGCATTTTCATCAGGTGAAACTGGAGGAAGCGCTGTGTAACTGCACAATAAAAACAGACTGATGTGGCATGCAGAGAGAAAGAAAAAAACTGCGGGCTGTGATAGATATTCAAATAAATTGTAACATTGAAGAGATGGGCTTTGTATCAGAAAACTGGTGATGGAGTCGGAAATTGCGCGTGACGGGGAAGTGCATTAATTAGTTACATATATATAATGGGGATTGATTTTATACTTAATACAAGGGTGGTAAAACGCGACTGTGTATCTGGGTATCTGACTGTATAAAAACACACTCCACCCTATTTCTGGGTTATAAGAAAACATGTAATATTAAACATGCATTTCACAACCTGTACCTGTACATTGTGTAGTCCAGTTTACCTCCCATTTATTGTTACAATTGTATTGTACCTATACCAAGTTCCTCTCTCACTAACCCAAGCTGTTTGTTACTGTATATATTCACAGTGTATTTCTGTACACGGTGTTGACATATCAAGGCTTGTATCCAAGCCTCTGCTCACAGACTAATGAAAATCAGACCTATTGACTTTCTGCTAGATTATGAGTCCGATGAGATCCAGATTCAAACCATTCAATGTCATGATGACATCTGGTATCGACCTTTAGAGTATTTTAGATGTTACATATTTGTAGGCTATAGTGTACAATTAAATATTGTTTAAAGAAAAAAATGTGTAAATCACATAAATACTAAAAAATAAACAAATGAGAGAAACACTGTACATGGGATGGTGAAATTTTTGCCCATTCTTCACGGGAAAATTGCTCTAGTTCTGTTAAGTTTGTTCGGGATCTTAGATGGACTGCAATCTTAAAGTCTCGCCATAAATTTTCGATTGGATTCAAGTCAGGACTTTGACTGGGCCACTCAAGAACATTAATTGTCTTCTTGTTCAACCACTCCAGTGTGGCTTTTCATTTCGTGACCTTTCAAACAAGTCATTTGCACCTGAGCCGATTTAGGGCTGCAGTAGCAAAGGGGTTGAATACTTATGCAACTGAGATTAATCTGTTTTTTTCTGTAAATTTTACTTATTTATATTCTATATGCATTTTTTAACTTTATCAATGTGTAGTAGTTTGTGTAGATTCTACATGTAAAGTCTAATTTGAAAGCGTCGTGGAGTACGGTCAGGTGCCAACAAAATGTGAAAACTTTGCAGGGGGGTGAATACTTCTGCAGAGAGGAGAGAGGTGTTGAAAAGGAAAGAGATGAAGGGGAGAAGAGCAGGAGCAGCAGCTTGGAAGAGGTGAGTAGAGAGGGGGTCCAGGGCACACATGGTGGGTTTGTGGTCCTGGAGGAGGGAGGAGAGATCAGAGTCTGAGAAGGGAGAGAAGGAGGAGAAGGAGGGTGAGTTAGTAGGGGAGACAGAGGGTGTTGGGGTTGGAGTGGGAGGGGGCGGGGGGGAGGGAGAGGTGTTAAAGAGATTGCGGATATCAGAGATTTTAGAGGAGAAGAAAGAGGCAAAGTCATCAGAGGAGATAGAGGAGGGAGGAGGAAGGGGGTTGAGGAGGGAGGAGAAGGTAGAGAATAGTTTCTAGGGGTTGTTAGTGGAGGATTGGATAATAGATTGGAAATAGGAATGTTTAGCAGAGTAGAGAGTAGAGGAGAAGGAGGAGAGGAGGGAGCGGTAGAGGTATATGGCAGCAGGGAGTTTGGTTCTTGCTGAGCGAAGCACAGATGAGAGCCAGGGTTGGGGAGGTGAGGGGCAGGCAGGTCAGGAGGTGAGGGGACAGAGGGAGTCGAGGGAAGAGGTGATGGAGGAGAAGAGGGTAGAGGTAGCAGAGAGTTGGGAGAAGGAGTCGATAGGAGGGAGGTGAGAGAGAGCACTGAAGGCAAGGGCAGAGGGGGAGAGAGATCAGAGGTTACGAAGGGAGGTGACAGTGGGGGTAGGTGGAGTAGGGAGAAAGAGGAGAGACAGAGAAAAAGAGATAAAATAGTGATCAGAGACTGACAGCCAGCTTTGTGGATAGGAGGGGCTGGAGAGAGAGAAGTTGAAGGAGTGAAGGAGAGGAAGGAATCTGGCAGAGTGGGTGGGGTTGGAGAGATGGATATGGAGGGGAGGGATGAGAGGAGATGGTCGAGTTCTTCGAGAAAGTGAGTGAGAGATCCAGAGGGACAGTACAGTACAATTAGTAGGAGTTGACAAGGAGAGGTTAGTTGGACAGCGTGAAATTCAAAGGTGTTAACAGAGAGTGATGAGAGGTCAGAGGGGACAGAAAAGAGTAAGGAGGGAGAGAGGTGAAGACCAGTCCCACCTCCCCGCCCAGTGAGACGTGAAGTATGGGACAGGATGTAGAGAGGACAGGGCAGCAGGAGTTACAGCTTTATCAGGAGAGAGACAGGTTTCAGTGAGAGCAAGGAAATCGAGAGAGGTGGGAGGCAAAGACAGAGATGAAATCAGCTTTGTTAGCAGAAGTGACAGTTCCAGAGTGCACCAGTGAGAGTGCGGGAGGGGGGGGGAGAGGCAGAGGGATGAGGTTAGAGGGGTTAGGGGAGCAGTGGTGAAGAGAGAGGACAGAGGACAGAGATTATTTAACATTCCACACGTGGCTCTGGCAAACTTAAATTAAAAATAAGGAATCTTTATTTAAATAATATACAACAAAAACACCATGTCACAAAATATATAAATATTATTGTTATTATTTATTTTTTGTTGGGGCAGAAACATTGGTAAGGGATTATCTACAAACTACTAATATAGGAAAAATGAAGGTTGCAATTATTGTTGCTGTTGGTAAGAGTGACAGTTACTGAATCACACAAATTCATTATTTTGGGCAAGACTATCTCCCTCAATTGTAAAAGTAAAAATAGTGTATATTAAATATTTACTACTGTACTGTACTTTTGTTGAATAACCATTTTAAGTGCTTCATTAAGGTCTTATAAATATGTTATGAATGTCACATACCTTGTCAACTTGTCAGAAACAGTATTGTTAAAACGTTGTGTTTGTGTGCCATTAATTTTATTATGGTTATTTAATTAATAATAATATAATAATTTAATTTCACACTGCACTATTTTTCATTACTAGGTGAAATTCATGGCATCTAATTTTGAGTTTCTTGAGAATCGCTAAGGAGTTACAGTGTTTCCAGTGTTATGCGTTGTGTTCTCAAGCTAGTGCTACTCTGTTTATTTAAACACTGGTAATAAAGTATAGTTTTGTTTAAAAGGGCACTAGCTTGAATCATTCGTTGAGTCAATTCAACTGCCAGAATATGCCAACATACAAAAGAAATAACTCACTGTATATGTATTACAATGTCTCATTGTGGGCTTTATATTCTGCCTGAGAAGAAACAGCACTTTTCATGAATCCAAACACTGTCTGATTTGAGCATGAGAAACCTCTGAAAAAAAGCCTGCTTTGTATAGTCTCGACACATTTCACTGAACAAGACCCATAATATAGCCTAACAGGACAATCCCTGGGTTCAATAATATAGCCTAATCAATGACAGGACAATCCCGTGGGTTCAATAATACAGCCTAATTAATGACTAGACAATCCCTTAGGTTCAATAATACAGCCTAATCAATGACAGGACAATCCCCTGGTTCAATAATATAGCCTAATCAATGACAGGACAATCCCTGGGTTCAATAATATAGCCTAATCAATGACAAGACAATCCCGTGGGTTCAATAATATAGCCTAATCAATGACAGGACAATCCCGTGGGTTCAATAATATAGCCTAATCAATGACAGGACAATCCCTGGGTTCAATAATATAGCCTAATCAATTACAGGACAATCCCTGGGTTCAATAATATAGCCTAATCAATGACAGGACAATCCCCTGGGTTCAATAATATAGCCTAATCAATGACAGGACAATCCCCTGGGTTCAATAATATAGCCTAATCAATGACTAGACAATCCCCTGGGTTCAATAATATAGCCTAATCAATGACTGGACAATCCCCTGGGTTCAATAAGCAGGTTTTAATGATTTATGAATAGTAGTTTTCTGAAATGCTGTTCTAAACCAATTGTTCATACATTTTAGTCAAACCATTTTGGTTGTGCATTTATTCATTCAAATAAATCCTGGGGAATATAGATGTTTTTATAAGTTGGGTTGTAGCAGTTTAGCAGCAGAAGAAGTGTTAATGAAATGCTTCAGTGGATCATTATACCCATATTCTCCTGGGTGCAACAAGCTGATATCCAGTATCATGCTGCAGTTTTCTACATTTTGATGAGATTTACATGCAAGTTTACAAATAATTGCAAACATGTAGACTAACTGCATTTTGTAAAACTATGCTGTTTAAACTGATTGTGCCACTCTCACAAAGAAGCACAATTCAAATCATTGTTAAAACTATTTGGCAAGCAATACATCATGTACTAAAAAACTGTTCAAGTACCAAAGACTGTACATCCCCTTCTCCTTAGCATACTAAAATGTTGTCACACACGTCTTTTCTCATACTCTTTAGCATGAGACTGCATAAATCCATGACATGTTGATAAAATTGCCTTACAAGGCAGTAATGATTGCCTGTTTCTTCTGGTTGGGTGAGTGAAGCACGCAATCAAGAGCTCGCTGGTTCGACTCCTGCTTGTGCTGAGTTGCGGATCTGGGCTGGGAGCGCTATATCGGCTATATTGATCGGGGAGAGAAATTCAAATGGGTTTAGTTCATCTTACAGTTACACCAACTGGCCAGGCTTGTCACAAGTATACAGAGATTATTACCATTGTTATTGTTATTATTGAAGTAAATCTGTAAATAATTTGAACAACCTATGTGGTACATTGGAAGCAGTAAGTAAACCTTAATCTTATGTGCTTTTTGTAATGAATCTGGATGGCTTATCTGACAGTGATCCATCAGACAACATGCACTGATATTATCCTCTCCTTTTTATTAAAGAGCCCTGGAAAACTTAATCAACCTTGACTACAGTCTGCTGTGCTCTAGAATGGTGTAACGATGGACTTACGTAATACTGACTCACGCGGTTGTTATTTATAGATCAGTTAAAGGCTATCTGGAGAAAAGCAAGGCCAGAGGCATGGCCTCTAACCTTTGTGAATAATTAATTTAAAAAAAATAGAAAGGAGGTCATTTTTACAATTGTGAACCAAAACATAATCTTTACTGTAAACATTCAATATTTTAATAAGCAAGATTTTAAAGTGAAGCCGGTTCCATCACTGGGTTTGTTAATTTGTAGGTCATTCAAATAGACTAATGTCTTTATTACTGCACTTACAGTATGAAGGCATCAGCAGAAACAATTCCTTATGGTTTTAGGGGGGTCACAGCATAGAAATATCCTCTCAAAATGATCACCTGACAAAACATGCTGCTAGGTGCTTGGGGTTATTTTCAGCAACACTACAGAAATTTATAATGTTCATTTCCAATGCCCAAGCTACAGTATGTACCCTTATAAAGCTCCCATAGTAAAAGCATAGCTCAGTGTAATATGGCAGACCATGGCAATCTATGGTAAATGCATAGAATAAGCATGGGAAAACGGCAAAAATACTGTGCAAAGGTACCATGGTGAACCTTTATTAAGGGTACTTTTACAAAACAAAAGGGGCGATTGTAAGGTGGTAAATTTCATATTTCTATAGTTTCACTGGGACCTCAGTGAGGATACGGGGGGCCACGAGCCAACACATTTTGGAAACTCTTGACCAACATCTACAGTATGTAGTGTACATGTAAAACTGACAAAATCCGGGGGCGCTGGCGAGCATGGTTTCTGTGTAGATGCGAGAAAAATGAGCTCCTGTAATATTAAGATTTTTTTTCAGCAAACAGGTAATTTTCTTTTATTTTGTAAGTGAAAAACTGCAATATATTATGACCTTCATTATTACACCATGTCCAAGCCTTTCTGATCTCAGCGGTGAACAAGAGCCGAGGCAGAATTCTATAGAATCATATAGATCCGAAAACCGTGAATCTACACTCCGAGGTACCCTGGACTCAGCTGCAGGAGGCAGAGAGATCCCTGAGCGATATTTCTGACAGGGTGATGGTGCTGGAGGCCTCCTGCAGCAGTCTTTCTGCAGAGAACGAGTTGCTCAAACAGAAAGTCGAGGATTTAGATGGTGGGGACTGTAGCAATGTGCCCCACCCCTGTGTGTATTTGTGTGTTATATGTTGCGTGTGGTGTGTTAATGTTGAGAGATATTGGTGCACTGGATATAAATCGGTCTGCGCAGCACGAGTGATTTAAAATATATAGTTGTATTTAGGCACAGGGATCACTTCACATGCATTTAAAGTATTTAATAGTAGGTGTGCATGGGGTTGCACAAATTAGTTCACATGCTAGGATTCAAGTGAATAATTAATTAGTAATTGAATCCCGGCACAACAGTATATATAGATGCATGTTTCACTCACTCGGGGTTGTGTGTTCGGTGAGTGGAGAACGGGTGTGGAGAGGATTTAAAAACTATTTAAAAAATAACAATTGCTACTACGTGCTGGAGAATCAGCACGGTACTTGTTTGTGTCTGTTCGTCCACTTGTTTGTCAGTCTATTTATTGTCTGTTCGTTTTGGCTACTGTGCCGTTTTATTTTACAAAGTGTTTTTTGTGTTTGTTCAAACCTTTTATTTTTCCGTGCTTAATAAACTGCGCAGCAGCACTTTCATTCACCATTTCACTCGCAGTGCTGTGTGTTCATTTCTAGTCTGATGTCACCATTAAAGCCAGCTTGTTCACAGGGACGGAGAAGAAATCTACGCGTTATCGGTGTCTTGGAAGACGTGGAGGGTTGTGATCTGACAACTTTCATGTCACAGTTCTTTGCCGATCAATTTGGGAAGGATAAGCTGGATCCCCTCTGTCCCCTCTGGCACATCGTTCGCTTATTCAGAGGCCTAAGGAAGGAGACATGCCTCGTCCCATTATCCTCAAGGTACACTACTTCCAGGTTAAGGAGAAGATATTATAGTTGGCGAGAGACAAGGGAGATCTATATTTTCAACGTGCCTCTTTTAACCCACTGAAGACTCAACTACAAGAAGCTGGTGTGAAATACAGCCTACTGCACCCTGCCCGATTACTGATCACCCACAACAACAGTTGGATGATTTCACTACTCCACAGGACGCCGCTGCCTTCTACAAAGATCAAATCGTCTCAGCACTGAATTCTGCTTAGGCTCCTTCACCTGGTTAATTCACGGTCGCTGCAGGGCACACACAGCAGTGGCTGCCTTGGAATAATGCGACTCAAATTGGAAACACTCAGATCAGTACTCTTTTTTATTTTACTTTTTTATTTTGTGAATATATGTATATACTATACTACAGTGCTCCCTCGCTATAAGGCTCGCGGTTATAACGCGCCTCGGATATAACGCTCCTACTGTATGTCCCCTGATTCCCTATACTGGTGATTCACGTAATATTTCTACAGCAAATGCAGTACCGGTGTTGTTCAAACTGTAAACAACTTCTCGGTCAAACTTCCGTTTCTGTCTCTCCTTTTTGATACAGTATCTGAACTGAAGAAAAGCTGAGTTGGCACTTAATAACACAGACATCTTATTCAGCATTCCTTTCATAACTAAATAAATATTAGGCCTATTACGTGGTTATCTTTCCTAATGTATTTACTTTTTTGCTGCGAGAGGAGCTGTGTCTTTCTCTGGGAGATGAGATGCTTCACCTTCGCTTCAGCCCCGCTCCGGCAGCCGAACCTGGGGCAAGCCCATTCCCTCTTCCACTCTCCCGACCCGCTCTCCTCGCACTTGGTTTGCTTGTCTGTCGCTTCGAACTGAACTCCCGACCGCCGTTTAGCCAGGCTATTTATACTTTAAAAACTGCTAATTAAATTTTTTTATAAACAATTCTGCCCTCAACTTGCCCCTTTGTTGAGCTCTGTATTTGCAGAGTCCTTCACATATTTGTCTCTACCTCCAACTCTGTATCAAAAAAGATAAAGACCCCTTAGACTGTAGTTCATATGGTCCTATTTCCCTTCTTAACGCAGATGTAAAGATCCTCGCTAAAATTTTGGGCCATCGACTCGAGACTGTCTTACCCTCTATAATCTCGCTGGACCAAACTTTGGGTCATACAAGGCAGATATACAAGGCAGACACTTTTATTAATATTTGACGATTATTTAACATTATCTATACTAAAACCACTTCGCGATTGCCAGAAGTTCTGATTTCATTAGACTCAGAAAAAGTTTTTGACTGCGTCGAATGGGACTATCTTTTTGCAACCCTACAAAGATTTGGTTTTGGGCCACATTTTATCTCCTGGATTAAATTATTATATTCATCTCCTGTAGCATCCGTCCGCACAAATAATACATTTTTCCAACACTTCTCACTACATCATGGCACAAGGCAGGGTTGTCCCCTTTCCCCACTTCTCTTCGCCATTGAGCTCCATTCAGTTTCTCTCTGTGACTGTCAGGATGTGCGAGTGGTGGCATGGGGTGGGCAGGAGCATAAGGTTACCCGTTATGCTGATGATTTACTTCTTTATCTGACAGACCCCGCTTCCTCCCTCCCCCTCGCCATCTCTATCCTTGAACAATCTGACTAATTTTCTGGTTATAAACTCAATAAAAGTTAAATATTTCCCATTAACCCAGCCGCCCAAATTTTCCCTTTAGAATTGTTACCAACAGTTTTAAATATCTAGGAATCAAGGTTACTCGTTCCCATACCAGTCTTTTTAAATCTAATTTTCTTCCCTTATTGGATCATACCAAACAGGACTTTGCTCATTGGTCTACTTTACCTCTGTCTTTAACTGGTCGGATTAATTCTGTTAAGATGAATTCCCTTCCAAAATTTCTATATTTCAATGCATCCCAGTATTTATTACTAAATCCTATTTTAGATCCCTTGACCAAATTTATATCCTCCGTTATTTGGAATAAAAAGTCTCCAACAATACACATAGCCTTCCTCCAGAGACCAAAAACATTAGGGGGCTTGCATTACCTAATTTTCTATTCTATTACTGGGCGACTAACATTCATGTAATTTCTTAACCCTTAGCGGTCCATTTATTCATCGTGTCTCAGGCGCGTCAGGTCCAATTTATTTTCACACGCACAGTTTATTTTAGACGCGCTGTTTAAAAGTATTTTTTTCACAGCAAAACAGGTTTAAAAGGCACTGAATATCAACAGGACACTCAGTACTGCACCTCCAGCCCCGCCCCACCCCCTGTTCACTGTATTTTTCACATACCTTTTCATAGTAGTGCATACCGATAAATCATCTCCTGATCACTCGTTTTATCACCAAACTCCTCAATAATGTGTCATTATGTGACATTATTTTATTACTATAACATCTAAAAAAAGCTCTGCAAATGTGTGTGATATTCTTTGAGCGATGGATGCAGAAGCAGCTATCTTGTTTGTTTATGTCCGTGTTATCTATGTGATGCCGGGGCTATCTGTATTCATGAGATACGCCCCCTTTTTTTCCGGCTTCTCTCGACTCCTATCGATCTCACTTGGCCATTGAATGGTTTTCTCGGCTTTTTCCGGAGAAAAAACAACTAGAGACCTGTTTTTTGCGTCTTTTTGATGATGTCGGACAGGGTCCGACATTGGACCGGAAAGGGAAAGTTGCAATGTCGGACCAGGTCCGACATAGGACCGCAAAGGGTGTTAATGAATGCAGTCCCACGTTCAACAAAATGGTCCTTCTTGGCTGCAGATGGAAGCATCCTCCTGCCTTTGCTCCTCTTTACCTGCCCTAGTATGTTCCTCCCTTCCTCTTTCAATCTCTAGATTTAGTACTAACCCCCTAGTTCAGTGGTCACTTAGGATTTGGGCACAATTTAGAGAACACGTTGGCTTTCAGTCCTTCAGTATCTATGCACCACTTAATGTAAATCACCTGTTTCCTCCCTCAGTAGCGGACCAGGCATTTTGCATTTGATGTGGAAGAGTTATTACATCTTTCAAAGACTTGTTCGTTGATTACTGCTTTACTTCATTTGAACAGCTGTCCCAAACATTTTAAATACCAAAATCACACTTTTTGCATTACCTACAGGTTTTCGGATTTCATACGAAACAAAGTGCCAGATTTTCTTGTCGTCCCCCCGAATCGGCTATTGACTTTATTTTTAAATTAACTCCAAATTGTAAAGGTGTTATATCCCAGATTGTAAAGGTGTTATATCCCAGATTGTAAAGGTGTAATATCCCAGATTGTAAAGGTGTTATATCCCAGATTGTAAAGGTGTAATATCCCAGATTGTAAAGGTGTTATATCCCAGATTGTAAAGGTGTTATATCCCAGATTGTAAAGGTGTTATATCCCAGATTGTAAAGGTGTTATATCCCAGATTGTAAAGGTGTAATATCCCAAATGTACTCTCCTATACTGCCTCTGGAGTCTCCTTCATTGACTACTCTGAGAGGTCTATGCGAGCAGGATTTGGGATTATTATTATTATTATTATTTATTTCTTAGCAGACGCCCTTATCCAGGGCGACTTACAATTGTTACAAGATATCACATTATACATTATTTCACATTATACAGATATCACATTATTTTACATACAATTACCCATTTATACAGTTGGGTTTTTACTGGAGCAATCTAGGTAAAGTACCTTGCTCAAGGGTACAACAGCAGTGTCCCCCACTGGGGATTGAACCCACAACCCTCCGGTCAAGAGTCCAGAGCCCTAACCACTATTCCACACTGCTGCCCTATACTCCACACTGCTGCCGGGATCTGAACTTTAAGAGGAAATATCGGAATCCATGCTGTCTCGAATACACTCCTCATCACTGTGCACGAGGCTTGGTCTGATACAATTTAATTCATTTTTTCTAAAGCTAAACTACTAAAATCTTTCCAAATTTAGATCTAACTTGTGATAAATGTAAACAGGCCCCTGCTACTCTAATTCATATGTACTGATCATGTCCTAAATTAGCCTCATTCTGGAACTCTATCTTTGAATTTCTCTCACAGATCCTAAATACAACCCTTGACCCTTCTCCTCTTATAGCAGTTTTGGTGTTGTTCCCATTCATGTAATCCTACCCTGTACACAGTTAGGCACCCTGGCCTTCTCCACTTTGCTGGCAAGACGTCTGATTTAATTACATTGGATGCAACCTGCCCCACCCACTTTTAATCATTGGGTAAGAGATGTAATGAATTTTCTTCACCTGGAGAAAATCAGATTTACGCTATGTGGCTCCACTGAAAAGTTTTATGCTGCCTGGCAGCCCTTTTTAATTTATTTTGACAGACTGCAGCTTAAATCCACTATCTAAATGACAGTGATGACTCACATATGACTTTTCTCTATCGCTGTCTTTCTAACTTTCCCTTTTGCCTTTTACTCTTGTCTCTACTGTCTCTTTCTTGTCTATATTCAAAGATGTGTATGATTGAATATATTCCATTTCATTTTATTATATAGCAATACAGAGGTGCACCTCCTATATATTCTTGTCACCAGCATAAACTAAGCACGAGATAATACATATTACTGTAGCTGGAAGCTATTGTGAACCACCTTGCATTGTAATCCTCTAGACTTCTCAATACAAAACTAGATTTTTTATTAAAAAAAATAATCTCTACTTTTCAGTTGAAAAACACAGGTGATGATAAAGCATTGGATCACAATAAGACATAACAAGATATACTGGCATATACACTGATGCCAAATAACAAGGTGTTTTAATGTCTACAAGGAGGCTAGACATGAACTATCAGAAAAGATGACAGGTTGTGCTGTGAGAGTGCCCCTCCAGAGATCTGGCGCTGGCACTGAAACCATTTCAACAGCCTGAAGAAATCTTTTTTAATTGCTTTTGAAAAATGAAAATATGGATTTATCCTAAGGTTTGCATTAATCATATACATACCGGTAATCATACTAATCATTTAGTAAGGAGTATGTCTATTGTATTGTAATATGAAATATACTTCATACAGACAAGCACCGGTGGGTAAATATAAAACTGCACGAAAAATAGAAACGCCTTCTGTAACCCTGTCAATAATTTACAGCCAGGACGGCACTGATTAGCATGTCCACAAGGTGTTTACATTACTATGGAGATACGTGACCAAACTGTAGTGATTAATGTCTCTATTTTCTTCAGGAAATCTGGGAAGTCTGTTTTCCACTTACCTGATGCAGGCCAGATTTCTCAATATATGCCATCCAGCATAATACTGACCAGGCCCAAGAAAATAATAATAATAATAATAATAATAATGAATTGTATTTATATAGCACCTTTCATTGCATGAATTACAAAGCGCTTAACAGAGGAAGAAAAATAAATAAAAATAGAAAAATACATGTAAAACAATAAGCACAATTACAAAAAAGCCAATTGATAAAAAGATGTCTTGAGTCCAGATTTAAAAGCCTCAATAGTCTCACAGTCCTTCAAGTATCCAGGCAGATTGTTCCAAAGGCAGGGGACCATCAAGCAAAAATCCTGGTCGCCCATAGTGCACAGCCTTGTCTTTGGCACAAGTAGATTAGAGTCATTAGCAGACCGCAGGTTCCGCTGTAGCAAATAAAGGTTAAGCACATCCCTGAGATACGATGGGCAAAGGCCATGCAAAGCCTTAAACGTCAGCATCGAGATCTTGTAGTTTATTCTAAATTTTACTGGTAGCCAATGTAATGATGCCAAGATTGGCGATATGTACCAGAAAAAACAATGAGGTTCTTCAGACTATGTAAAAGAATGTCATGATCCACAGTATCAAAGGGCACACTTAGATCCAACAAAACAAGAATGGATGGGTCTGCAGCCATCAACAAATCATTTACTACCTTAACTAAGGCAGTTTCTGTGCTGTATACAGATCTAAAACCGGATTGGAAAGGTTCATGAAGCTGACTTAACACTAAATGGGACTGAAGCTGAGACGCTACCACCGTTCTAAAATTCTGGCCAGAAAAGGTAGATTTGAGATTGGCCTGTAATTACATAAAGTATCTTGTGTACAGGTGCATGAGCGTAACTACAAGTTTGAGTGGTTCATGCAAACACACCTTCCCCTTTTTCCTATAATGTTTTGAAGCAATTGTAGCTCGTTTCATAAATCTTACCTGTTTTGCACCACTAGGGCGCCATTTTGAAAGCAACACTTGTTATAGCAAACATGTATTTTAAATTTAAAACAACTTATTCTCAATATAGCTGTTTACGCTTGCACTTCCTGGGTCATTTAATCTCAGCAGTGTCTTCTGGGTCAAAACACGTTACTGGCTGAAAGCATGTCAGTCAATAGGGAAAGCATCTGTTTGGTTAATGACAGGAAAGAAGGGGTGGGGACAATTTCTCCCTCCTAATGAAATTACCAAGCCAGTGCAACACCAACTGAAAACATGGCTTTTAAACAGATATTTATTTAACTAAGTGTAGTATCAGATATCATGTTTTAAATAAAGAGACATATTTACTATAACATTTGTTTCTTTCAAAACTGGTCATTTAAGACTGATATACAAATGAAAGTGCCCAGCATGTAAGACTTGTGGAATTATTACAGTTCTAATCCCTAGCACTGTCTATCTCACAGCAGCTGTTGGAGGGGTTATCCCTGTGTTTACCATGTAACTTACACCTCCTCTTGTATGGCACACCACATTGCGCTTCACAGACAAGATCCATTGTAGTGTAACAAACAGTTATGTAGAATAATGCATTCTAGTTTAAACCACAGTGGATGCCTGCTTAACTTCATCAGAATATATATATGACATTAATAGTTGGATAAAACTTCATGGTTTGACACATTGAATACATTTTATGTATTAGTGTTAGTTTTATATTTTTAATAAATATATATAATAGGCAAGCCAATTATGAAATTCAGTAACAGTAGAGCAATGTTAATAATTGATACAAAGGGGTTGATCTATGGCTACATGCAAAGTAATCTGCGGCTGCAAAATATGCATTTTGCACACGCAAACCATAATTAGCGGCCATAAAGTGGGACTTTAGCGGCCACTAAAAATGCAGCGTATGCAAAGAATGTTTTTCACTTGACGTTCTGTACCCACTATCAAATTAACACTTTGCCATCATTAATCCATTTAAATTATGTGAAATGTATTCAAATGAAGAACAGAGCATACTAAGTGGGTGCAAACATTATAATGAGATGTAAGGATTTTGCCTTGCCTTGGGCAATTGCGAACCCTCCAAAAACTTACAAGGTGCAGAAACGAGTAATTAAGAGCTGTATAAAATCACACACCTTCAGAGACCTGTCATTGGCCTCAGGATGGCTGCACTTCCTGATGCGGCTAAGCTTGGCTGTTGTTGAGGACAGGCAGGAAAACCTTCGGAGGAGAAGGGTAAGACGGAGAAGACCCTGTATATTCAAACCCAGGGTCACTTTGTTTGGGATGCCGGAGGATAAGGTGGTAAGGCGTTATTATCTCACTCTGCAGATCATCCTTGACCTAATAGCTGAATTTCACCTTTTCAACACCAGCTTTACAGTCCTCCTGGTAACACTGACAGCATCAACTTTCTCCACTATAGAGAACCATATGGCCTATTTGGTAGCATAACTGATGTTGGCTGAGGCTTTTTCAAATAACTCAATTTCATGCTGATCAAAACTTATTTTCTGTTCCTCTGACATATATTTTTTTGTTTGGTTTGATTTTCCTGCTCCACAAATCTCATACAGTGCCTACTGCTCTCTGTACTCCTAACTCACCTCACCTCTGGGCTGTAAGTGCGGCCGCTAAATAGCCCGATGTACTCATTGAGTCCCTCATTATCATGATTGCAGATAATTATTTGTGTGTGTTGAGTAATTTGCATTGCTCTTAAGCTTACATAGGCTGTAGTGCAAAGTAATTGAATTTTTCAGCCTCAATTGTTTGCACTACGCCTATCCTTAAGTCTGCATGCGTGTGTGTGTTTAATTGTTGTTGTTGTTGCATTTTTTATTTATTTTTACCCCCGTTTTCTCCCTAATTTGGAATCGCAAATTGTGTTATTATTAATCCCGATTCAGCGCTGCAACCCCCCGGCGACTCAGGAAACGGAGGCTGAATCACGCGTCCTCCGAAACGTGTTCCTGCCAAGCCGTCATTTTTCGCACTGCGGATCCGCAGCGAAGCCATCAGACCTATAGTGCCGGAAGACAACACAGATCTGAATGGCTTCACTGCAGACCCGCACCATTTCTGTCTTGGGTAAACACACACTTATGGCGAAAAAAAAAATATGTTAAATTACTTTGGTATGGACTGAGAAAGCAGAGCAAGAACTGTTTTTGAACATTGTTATGTAAATTGGCAAATATTGTATTACAGTGCTTTGTTTTGCAACAATTTTCACTGATTTGAATTGTATAGTATACGTGCTATATGTGCAGTACCGCACTTTGGTGTTTAGACACACTGCTGTATTTATAATTTATAATGCACCAACGTTAATACAGCAACTACAATGTATTATAATGACTCCCTCTGAGATACAAGATATTTGAGATATTTGTTTGTTTTAAAATGTTTTGAATCCTGAATGAAACGTAAAGGAATCAGTAACCACGCCAGAGTGGATGTCTGCTGCAGTAACACAAGCTGTTTCATGTTTTGATGAGCCTTATACTCGGGGTGTGTTTAATTATATATTTGATCCTTTCTCCATATTTCGTTTCTTTTTCCTGTTGCTGTATCAGTCAGATTATGTGGTTATTATCTGTTAGAAATCCACCAATCAGGAAGCTGCACTGCAGGGAACTGTTTCTGTTTCTGTTTCTGTTTCTCTCTCTCTCTCTCTCTCTCTCTCTCTCTCTCTCTCTCTCTCTCTCTCTCCTGATCTGCCTGTCTGAGGAATGTGCAAGCAGAGGGTGGGGGCTTGAGAATGTGTCTATTGTGGGGTGGGATTTTGGGTTACATGTGTGCCTTACATTGTGAAACTCAACACAGTTGGAAAAAGCAGGAGAGCGGCTGACACGCGCCAACTGTCCAGAGCTAATAGCTAAGTATTTTACTTTATTTGTTACTCTGTATTAGGGCTAATTACTAAACTCTAGTAGTAGTGCATTTCTCTGCATTTCTATGTTAACAATAAAACTACTGTGGTTTGAAATTGTTGGCCGTGTCTGGTGATTTTTACTCTCAGGGTCTCAATAGATATTAAGAAAATATAGGCCTTGTTTTCTTACAAGGGAGTTATACAACAGGCAGTGGTAACAAAAGAGAGAGAGAGAGAGAATCCCAGATTAACAGATCTCGCCCTGCAACAGTTTCCACAAGAAGCACTTGTCAATGTATTTGGTTTAAAATTGATGACATTTCTAATGAAGTGACTGCATCCGGTTTAGACATTAATGAAAGCAGCAGTGAATGATGTAAAACCTCCTGCTAGTATACAGAATGGGGGAGATATATGGATAAAAAACTGCAGCCTCTGATCATGTCCAACCAAGTTCTTCAGGGTTCATTTTGTGCTGCACAGACTGTGTAACATGATTGACCAAAAATAACAATACAAGATAAATGGAAGTTATTACTATATTCCTATTATTGCAGTTCAGTCCACCCGATAAAAAACCTGTATACAGTTCACCCTGCTCGTTTCTCTCCTCTGTGCCATCATTCTCCTTACCTATTAACACCTAACAATCTTTTCAGTTATTAGATGGAAAGTTCAAATCAATAAAACTGATAAAAAAAAAAAAAACCTTATCAAGATCTGCAAAGGTCTGGATGGCAAGGAGGATGTGTGTTGCTCATTTCAGTACAATAGATGTCTTAAAAGATTCATATTCAGCTCCACACTGCTGTTAATAAAGCCTGGTCCCAAATGATAAGAGAACCCCACAGAGGCGTCAGGTTCAATAAGCACATCATAAGAGCAGGACATTCTGTTGCATGTCAAACTAGAATACACCTACAAACCTTTGTTTTGCTTCAGCTTTCTGATTAATTACAAAATCTACACAGCTTTCCAGCTGCAAAGAGGCACACCTCTGGGTGATCTTTTATAAATAAATAATGGCTTCCTTTTGATGCAGAAACCAGTGAGAGATGCTAGTTTTAGTTTAGCTTCCAGGGTTATTTTCAAAAGATAACCATCTACCTAATTGAACATAATTATTGTAATTCTGCTATTTTCTGTGATTATATATATATATATATATATATATATATATATATATATATATAGAGAGAGAGAGAGAGAGAGAGAGAGAGAGAGAGAGAGAGAGAGAGAGAGAGAGAGAGAGAGAGAGAGAGAGATACTGTGACGTTGTCAATATACAAAAAGGCTTGTTGTGCCTGTCTAGTGCAATCTTCGGGGGTTCTGTTACACAAAGACAAGTACAAGGGTTGGTTCAGGAACAGGAGAAAGAGGTTTTATTCAAAAACTTAAACAAAACACTGTCTGAAGTATAAACTATAAATGTGTGTAAATAAACATTCCACACAGGCTTCTTTTATATTTAAACTTACGCCACTCAGCGCTACTCTCCTACACACTCTCCCCAAACACCGTTTGTCTATCTTTTATACAATGTGGCCAGGGCTGATTGAGAATTAATTATTTAATCCCCACCTGACCACATTCTACACCTTTCTCCCAGTCACTTACACATAAAACAATTAAACAATCAATCAATCCCTCCCGCATTAATACAATCAAGCAATGTCATCACCGTGTAAGCCTCCAAACTCACACACCCACACACACGAGCACCCCCATGTGGAGAGCCAATGCTCATAATATAAGATTAACATACAGACACCCCCAAATTGTGACTTGTGCTAAAGAATGTCCAAATTAAGTTTCTTCACAAGTTTCTTGTGTAAGTGCGTCTATAAAAGTATGTACATACAGTGACATACAGTCTGACAGTCGGTCAGCCTCCATATGCCCACAGATTGTGATACACGTAATGATTTTTACTGAAGAAGGTCCTTCTCATCATCATTGTGGGTATGAACTCCATCACTTAGTGATTATTTTTGTGTTACCATGCATTGGGGCTTCTGAATATAGAACATTTCTGCTACTGTTTACTGAAAAGCATCAAGCTGAGAATAAAGAAGGCTTTTCTTAAGACATAGTAAACACGGTAATATACTCAAGTGATGCACAACTGGGATAATCTCAGAGAAATATACACAAAACTATTGTATGTCACTCAGAAACAGTAACTGTTTGACTACAGCTCCTTGGGAAGGTAATGTGGTTCTGTGTCCCAATCATGTCATTATTCCAGCAGTTATTATGTGGGCCGTTCTGCTGTGTAATGGGACTGACAGGCTCAAGCCTGCCTACTGCTGCCTTCCACTGACTCCACTCTCCATGTATTATGTGTAAAACTGTCGTCTTCATGCTGTAACCAAGGAACAAATCAAGCACGGTAAAATGGTATTAAAAATGCAGGATATAAAATAACCAATTCATTAAAGGTTAAAGAAGTAAATATTAAACTAGTCAATAATGTTTTTTTTCACTGATTGGTAGGCTTTTTGTCTCTAAATAATTAATTGTGAACTATCAATGTTTCATATAGTAAATCTGTATAAGGTCAATAGAAGAAATTCATTTTGATAGCATGAACTACAGCATTAACAATGTTAATTACAGTACATGTGCAGCTAGTAATGTATTGCATTTGGAACACAACACAAGGCAGCTTTCATGCTTTGTGACTTATTGGCACATTGCATTGACTCCCACTGGGAATTGAAAATGGTAACCATGGCAAGAGTCCAATGGGGTAATTTACAGTAAATAGTAGTTAAGGGGGGGGGGGGGGGGGGGGGCAGAAATACAGTTAATGTTCACAGTATTTGCTTTTACATTGTTGAAGTTGTAAGCCTATTGGGCCAGAATATCAAAGCTATTAACTCAAAGCTCAGTGATCGTGTAGTATATAAAAACATAAGGAGAACATTAAAAAGATGTACGAACGAGACAAAGCCATTCAGCCCATCACTGCTTTACTGGTTCCCAGTAGCAGTTTGATCCCAAAACTTTGCTGGGTCTTACAGGGTCCCAATGCTTCAGTTTCAACAACATGGCTAGATAACCTGTTCCATGCACACGCTACACTAATACCCTCTGTCCTAGGTCTGTCTCCACTTAGTTTCCAATTGTGTCCCCTGGTTCTGGTTTGTGTGCTGAAATTATAGGCTAGGGTTAACTTTGGCAGGGTTTCCATGAAAACATAAGAATGTAATTGTGACAGGATAGTGTAACGGCCCAAGCTGTTACCGGCAGGAATTAGAGACTCAGAGACAGAAAGCTGCAGTGAAAGCGCTGGTGTGCACTTTTATTAAACACAAAGAACAGACAAACAAAGAAACAGGGCACAAGGGCCAAAATAAACAATTTAAAGAAAACAATACAGGCTGGTAGGCTGGGCAGTCGCCTTCACTACACGTCGCAAAACACGGTACATACACGCGCGTACACTCACATACACATGCGTGCGTGCATACACTCACCTACACACCCTCCACCAAACTTTTAATACATGTGGCCATTCCCCAATTAGCACTCAATAGGAGAATGGTCACACCTGTGATTGTTGGCAGGGATGGGCAGGGATCCCAGGGATCCCTGCCAACCTTACATTCCCACACACACTATTTACATATGCAGGGCTTTTGCCCTGCCACGGCAATTTAAAAAGCATGGGAAACAAAACATAGCTGCATCCCCTTTGTACTACCCAACTCCCTCCTGCAGTCAACTCAGCACCATGGTTTGTCCAATCGCTGCCTGACCCATAGTTGATCGCAAGGGATTTGTTTCGCCTATGTGCCGCTACGTGCTTTCTTCAAGATGGCTGACTTCCGGTTTCTGCCTGCCGCCGAGTCGCCCCATCTATGGGAAAGCATTGGTTGGGAGGAAGATTTGCAGCTTGGATTCTTTTTCTCTCTGTCACATCATGACAGATGCTACTTAAGGCCAGTGTGCAATGAATTGCATCTTATTGCTAAGGGACACAAAAGTCTAGACTTAAAGCAATCAGCTATCAGATGACGGAACACGAAGATAACAAAAGTGTAAAGGATGAAAAAAATATCTTTCTGTGCTTTGCAAAGGGCTTTGTTATTTATATATTTATTGCAAATGACTATTTTTTATTTTGTAGTTGCTTCAGTGTTTTTTTATAACCTTGCTTATAAAATAACTAAACTATAGTCCTATAATTTTCCTATTTGGTCAAAGAGCTTGCCTGGGCTACTTCCAGCAGATCTCAATAACTAAAATGTACAGGATAGATTAAGACGATAAAAAGACAAATTCTCTAGCGGCCTTTTAGATAACGCACTTAAATCTTTGACCTAACAACTTAACAATATCTAACCCACTGATTTCTCTGAAAACAATCAATGAACAGCAGCATTTAAATCAGAATTTAGGAGACAGTAATACATACAGTCAGACTCGAATGACATGTAGCCATTTACTGCAACTAATAGCACAGTAAATCTGTCACTATTGATTTGAATGTGGTTTGTGTGGTCATCAGTTTGGCCGGTTATAAGGTTAAACGTATAAGAAACTAATTCAAGTAGACAGTGCAATATAATCCTAATAAAACCTGGATTACTGGACTACCATTTGGCAATGCCCTCCAATCAGGGTTCTTTTTTTCAGTAAATGTTTCTCTTGAGTGTGCTACATTGTGACGGAGTGTACTGGTCATACAGGAAACTAAGGGCTTTAGGACCCAGGAGAAGATGAAGGATATAAGGGAAATTTTAATATCATTTCTGTAGTTTACTTCTGCCTTTTTTTTTTTTTTAGAAAAACTAAAACTCACATTTAACTTAAATATACTCTTCAAAATGTTTTAGAAAAGGGGGCATTGTACAAAGAAAAAAAACCTCACCGTTTTGGTTTTCATTTATTACAATCCTCATAACAGAAAATACTAGGATCACAACAAAACAAAACGTTGATCTCAATGCTTAACATGTACCTTGCAAGGTGGGCCAGTGTTTGAAAAGCGTGACGCACACCTCCATCTGTATCCCGATTCTCACTCGCTTACCAAATCTGAAGCTGCACTCTGATCCTGTTTTTTATGTTATTGTTAATCCCTACTGTCCCACACATCACTTGCCATTTTAGAAAATGTCGCGCTAATTCTGGCAACGATAATTATTTCTAATATTTAGTAACTATGTAATTTATGGCAAACACTGACGTGGATTTTTGTCTTCAAATTAACTTGCAACAATGTTTGTTTGGAATATTTCAGATAGTTTCTCTGCCACACAAAATAACATAATTATTACTTCATAATAATGATAACACTATGTAACACAATTTTTGTTCCTGGGTAGTAAGAGTTATTTCCTAATTGCTTATGCCTCAAAAGTATAGAAAATGGCTATTATTCCCCACAAACTTTTGCCGTAGTTCTTCACAAGAGTCTCAACCAGCTCCACATAGTTTTCGGCCTTGTGATTGCCCAGGAAGCCCCGAACCACTGCGACAAAGCTGTTCCAAGCCGCTTTCTCCTTACTAGTGGGCTTCTTGGGGAATTCATTGCACTCCAGGATCTTCTTTATCTGTGGTCCGACGAAGACACCGGCTTTGACCTTTGCCTCAGACAGTTTAGGGAAGAAGTCTTGAAGGTACTTGAAGGCTGCCGACTCCTTATCTAGAGCTCTGACAAATTGTTTCATAAGGCCCAATTTGATGTGCAGTGGTAGCATCAGCACCTTCCGGGGGTCCCAGCCGTACTCCTCATAGTTCAAGGCGTCCAGCAAGGTTCTGATGCTGTTGTAATCCTCTTTGAGGTGCACCGAGTGAGCCAAGGGAAGAGACGGGTACTTGTTACCATTATGGAGCAGCACTTGACGTTGTTCCTCCCCACAGAGAACTCGGTCCGCTGTGGCCAGTCCCGCCTGTGGTAGTGCGCCTTGGTGTCCCTGCTGTCTCAAAGGCAAAGATAGCAGGGAAACTTGGTAAAACCGCCTAGGAGACCCATCAGGAATGCCACCATTTTTAAGTCTCCTATGACCTCCCAGCCATACTCATCATACTTCAAGGCGTCCAGCAAGGTCTTGATGCTGTTGTAATCCTCTTTGAGGTGCACCGAGTGAGCCAGGGGAAGAGACGGGTACTTGTTACCATTATAGAGCAGCACGGCTTTGAGGCTCTTGGATGAGCTGTCAATGAAGAGGCGCCACTCATTCTGGTTACAGGCGATTCCGATTGCCTCGAACAGACTGGTCACATTGTGGCAGAAGCAGCGCCCATCTTGACGGGTGAAGAAGCTGGGAAAAGGTTGGTGACGCTTCCTCTGATCTGCGACTTGCACACTTTCATCCAACAAGTTCCACTGCTTGAGCCTAGACGTCAAAAGCTCGGCATTGGACTTGGTGAGACCAAGATCTCTAATCAAGCCGTTAAGGTCTTTTTGGTTGGGGTAGTATGGGTTTCTCTCCTCAGCTCCACCTCTGAAATTGTCTGGATCTACAACGTCTTCCTCGCTCTCTGACTTGCTGCTCTCTTCTAAAGATGGCTGCTCTCTCTCCAGAGGAGTGGGTACGGGGAGCTCATGGCAGTGTTGCACCGGGGCGATGGATGAAGGAAGGTCCGGATACGTGATAGCAGGTGCATTCTTGCCAGTCCGACGTTTGGAAGGGTCCACCATGCAGAAGTAGCAGTTGCTTGAGTGGTCAGTGGGTTCCCGTCAAATTCTTGGGAAAGCGAACTTCATGGCTCTCTTTTCCCCTCTGTACCATCCTACAAAAATACATTTATTTCACCCATGACTAATGTGTAAGAGATTCTCGCAACATTCTTCATATATGATATATTTTTTCAATAACATTGAAAATTGTAAAACATTTTAAAATTAAAAACTTTTACAATTTTAAAAATGTTAACAAATTTTATAACATAAAATTCCGAGCAACAATTGTCCATCTTACCTTCCAGAGTTTTTTTGCAGTGCTCGCAGGTGAAATGAGGTGCCCAGGGTTTGTCTTGATCCCCGACAGGCATGCCAAAATATGCCTTGTAGGCCTCACACATCTTAGCAGATGCTTCCACGGAGTACTTTTTCGCTCTTGTCTTGATAAATTGGCCGCAGACATAGCAAAATGCGTCTGCCGGATGCATCATTGTTTTTACGTTGCACTGCTCAAGTCTTCTCTCGTTGATCAACGAACGAGCACTGACACAAAGCAAAATGGGCAGAGATTTGTGACTCACACTAAAATAAAATCTGATCAGGATGAAAGCTCGGCCAATCAACATGCCGTGATTATACTGACTTTAATGGTGGCCAATAGCAGCTAACAGAAACAGAAGCAGTATGAGGAAACATAATGCAAGCAGCACAAACTGTGCTGAATGAAAGTGCATTTGAGAAACATTGCGCTAGTGGACTGTGTGAGTGGACGGAATGCATCTGTGTTGGATGAAAAGCAGATTAAATAAATCCCGGTACCCAGTACCGGCATCAAAATAAGTAACGGTACAGAGTACCGGCAGAATTTCACCCCTGGCTGTATATTTGAATGAATGTTCTCATACTGATAAAATAATTAAGGGATGAATTATAACCTTTTACTACTGACACAGTCAACCATATCAAACAGTACAGTGTATTAAACAGCAGTGAGCATTATTATAATATCAATGTATAGTTAATAAAAAACAAGGCAAATACTATTTCATGAAAGTGAACTGGGAAACCCATTCAAGACTTCATGTCTTGGCTTTAAAAATAGATCCCTCAGTATACAGATGTATTACTCTCTATTAAGTAGGCAGTGCAGATGGACCATCTCCAGACTCATTATCTCCAGTAATAAAGGTGAAGATGTCACTATTGCTAACAAGCATGTCAGTGATATGCATCCCCCGCTACAGCTGTAAATACAAAGATTGCTTTCAGATCATGATAAAAGTAAGTTACCGTGTCCTACACCCACCATGTGCACTTATAAAACTGTATGTTTGACAGACAGACAGACAGACAGACAGACAGACAGACAGAGAGATGCTTCCATAAACCCCAGATTCTGAAACTTCTCTAGATATATGAAAGAATGGACATAGCACAGTCTCTGTATACAACCAGACTGTAAGGCACTGAACACAATGTTAAACAATGTCATCACAATTGGGTACAGCTCTGTGGATACCTGTACCGCTGCCTCCTCTATCCTCAACACCAGGGGAATAATACATCGGATGGATTTTAAAACATCCATGCCCAGAACTAATGTACATTTTTCTGAACAGAAATGTTAAAACCCTATTTTAGAGAGGAGAATTCGGCTTATTCAGAAGGTATTCAGTCATTTCAAATTTGAGAAAGAATGGTTGATGTCTGACTAGCGAGGCATTACATTATGTCCTGCTTATGTAAGTTTAGTATCTGCTTAGTAGAGCTTTCACAGGCAATGACAGGATTTCCGTCAGTCAATAAAGGGCATGCAATACATCAGTGGTGGCCAAACTTCCTGACCCTACGAGCCGCATACCAAAATTCCATATGGCCGAGAGCCGCAAGACACATACTGTAAAACATGCAGTGTTTGCAAGCAAGACATTTTAAATAGCATTGTTTTAAACATGTTTTTTAATTCTCTCAGACATTACAACAGAATCTTACTCTGTGCAGTCCAGTAGTTATCTCTTGATGGCAGCAAAATACACAAGAGCAAGAGAGAACATTGATCTGAATGCTTAGTTTTTTTTTATGACTGCCGCGTGTATTAAATAATTTTGAGAGCTTTGAGGATGACAAATGCACTGTATTTATTTTGAAAGGGATTGCAGTACCTGCTCATGACGAGATGTCTCATTATGTGAACTGTTAGATCACTTGTTATTGGGTCCCTGATGTAATCCAACCAAGAATGTGACCAAGACAACAGCTGGCTGAAGTAGAACAAGCAAGTGTTTTTCTTCACAAACACGTGAAACTTGTATAAACGATATTGAAAATATGAAAATAAAACCTAGCCTGGGTTTGGGGCGCTAACTCACTGCTTGCTCCCTGACTATCTGTTATGGTTTGGCTCGCCCAAACCATAAACCAAACAAAGACAAAACAAAACTTTAACTTTCTTTAACAGTTTGGGTGTACTTCCGGTCTACACAAGGGGGCGCTCCAGTTCTCCTCCAGTACCAACTCCCAGGTAAGTGTTTGCCTTGGTTACTTCTGATTATAAGTTGTAACAGTCGTTCTCGCTCCGTGGACTTGCCAAGCCGGCTCCACTCCGCTTGCCTTCGCCACCTGCCAGCAAAACTGCAGTAAATATCTTTTAAACACATGTGTGGTCCCAAGCACTCCAACAACACATAAAACAAGGTTTCTAAATGCTTTGGTTACCAGCGAAACTGCAGTAAATATATTTTAAAAACATGTGTGGCCCCAAACACTCCAACAACATGTATAACAAGGTTTCTAAATGCTTTGGTTACCAGCGAAACTGCAGTAAATATCTTTTAAACACATGTGTGGTCCCAAACACTCCAACAACACGTATAACAAGGTTTCTAAATGCTTTGATTACCAGTCTGAAGACCATTTTCCTTTTTCTTTTACCAGTGTAAAGACCATTACCTTTCCCTATTACCTCTCTCCCTACAGTGATCATTGTGTATTCCTATTAAACTACTGTGATTAAAAAAAAAAAAAACATTTTACAACCCTTCACCATGTGACTTTCATTTCAGGCACAAACCTATCAAAACCCCACCACTTTAACTGTTTGCACCTGAATTCTTATACATCCTGTCACAACATGTAAATATAATATTAATTTTAGACCTGCAATATAACATTTAATCATGTATTATAGCGCCAACACTCCAAATTAAAATAATAAGATCCATTCATCTGAAGAAGGACGTTTGGCTCAAGCGATATTCCATGCCATGCAAAACTCGCTTGAGTCGTTCCATTAGCTTCTTTACTGAACGCCAAAAGAGCATCTGCTGACTGCTGAGGCGTGCTTTTAAAGAGGCCAGCCTGGAAATTTGTTGTGATTAGTTTCTTAATGATGTTTCAGACTTCAGTGTGTAAGAGATTTGTTGCAGATGAGACTGTGACGGGGTGCCCAGCCCCTGTGCTTTTGTGTTTTATGTTGTCTGTGGGATGTTTATATGTATGTGTGTAGTGGTGTATGAAGTGTGGGTTTATGTAGAGGTGATTTAAAATGTATATTTGTATTTAGGTACAGGGATTGCACAATCACTTCACATGCAGATTGAAGTGGGTATTTGTATGGGGCACGGGGAGTGTAGAATTAGTTCATGTGCATGCTGTGCCGAGATTCAATTGAATGATTGATTAGCAATCAAGTCTCGACACAGCTGCATAAATGGGCGAGTGTTTCACGCACACAGTGTGGGTGCTCAGTGTGGAGAGAACAGGAGAGAGAGTCGGGAGAAACAAAAATAAAAAGAATTGCTATTCGTGCTGGAAGCACCAGCACGATACTTGTTTTGGGGTTTGTGTTCACTGTTTTGTTTGTTTTGGCCAATGTGCCATTTTGTTTTGAGTTCAGTGTTTGTTTCTGTTTTGTTCAAACCTTTTATTTATTTTACAATAAACTGGCGGACCAGTGCATTCACTCAGCATTCTGTGTCCTGCTTTTCCTGGCCTGACTTCACCACACAAGCCAGCCTGTTCACAGAGACACAGAGGTTTACCACTGTTTTCAGTGAAAGCAAACTCTTCCTCCCATTCTGGCTTAAAGCCTCATATATTTGTGTATTACTTGTGGAGAGTTTGCTCAATGCCATTGTCTCCACAAAACGAACAAGCACTTAATTCAAAATGATGAAATTCACTTTCAACTGCACACCCGACCTACACGAGCGGTGTCGAAGATCATCAAGTGACGAAATGTCTTTGTAGTGAACATGAATGAATACAGAGAACAAAAATATCTTATTTATTTTTTCTTTTAGTTTTTGTTTATTATTCTTTGTGGGCTCAATAAGAAAGATGTTTAAAGTGTATAGTGCAAACAAAATGATGCCAGTAACCCAAGTCATTTTTTCATTTATTACCTATTTTATATAGTTTCAAGGAAAAGACAGTATGTTTTATAAACCTTTTATTAACACAAACATCTTAAATTCTTACTGTATATAAACTCTTAGGGCTGTATTCTGATCACAGCGCAAATGCGAGTGCAAGTGCAAACAGCGCTTGCCCCCGATTCTGTGGCGTATAAATGGAGCGAAGATGTAAAAAAAAAGAAATCCTGCACTGAAATGATATTCTGAAGACATGTCTTGCCCCTGTCATAGTTCGCCTGCCCCATCATTAACATATTCGCTGAAGTGATTCTGATGACAGTGCAATGGGGTCCCAAATAGACAATTGAGCTCTGTGTTAAGACCCGCTGAAACCAGGTTTATTTAGTGGTGCAATCAGGAACTTTAACAATTGATCAAACTATAAAAAGCAAAGTAGTCCTAAGTGACAACTGCGTGTGTTTGGACTGACACAGTAAGAGGAAATCAAAGAAAGAAAAGTATGTCTGGGATGAGTGAGGGGGATTTTTCTCTGGCGTAGTCCATCGCTAAATTCTTGTAGTTCACATATCATAGTTCACATTTAGAGGATGCCACAATGATAAATAATGTGCTTTATTTATGTATTCATTTAAGATTGAGTAATTTAGTTTGTTGTCAAATTCACACGTACTCTTTTTATTTATACATTATTATTATTATTTGCTTATTTAGCAGACGCCTTTATCCGAGGCAACTTACATAGACTAGGGTGTGTGAACTATGCATCAGCTGCAGAGTCACTTACAATTACGTCTCACCTGAAAGACAGAGCACAAGGAGGTTAAGTGACTTGCTCAGGGTCACACAATGAGTCAGTGGTTGAGGTGGGATTTGAACTGGGGACCTTCTGGTTACAAGCCCTTTTCTTTAACCACTGGACCACACAGCACAATCTTAGACTATGGGGAGACTTTCAGGGGGACATAAAGATGTTTCGGTCTCCTGTAAGTCCAGATGACTTTTAATAATCAAGAAGCTCATACAGACTCATTCGAGTTGAAGTTTTAACGAATCAGAGTAGTATTAATACGCCTTACGTTTATTAAATGCTTAAAAATGGATTGAGTAGTTACACACTATATAAAATCCCAAATGACAGGCAATCTGGGATGTCCAGTGCCTTAACAGGTATAATAGCATTAACACTTCAATATGTTTATGGTTATAACATGCTTTGCCCTTAAGCAATGCATGCATAAAGCTAAAAACGCCCACCGCTAAATTCTACCACATCCAACATATATCACTCTCCACAACTAAAACATAAATCCTATACCTTATAGCAATGCATCAATATAAAATAGATATAGATTCAAAATAGCTCTTACCTTCCAAAATATATATTGAAGTGTAGAATATGATGTAAGCACAGAAACTGTCTTCAAAGGCAAAGACTTCTAAATATGACACCAACAGCAATCAGCTCGATCAGAGATCTTCAGAGCATGGATCACATCAGCTTGTTGTTACCAAGTTGAGTGACACTTGACTAGGGTTTTACCTTGGTTTTTGCTTCGCTTTTTATGTCAGAAGTCTTAATTAACACTAGCACTGCCATAGCCGCTTTTTGAATGGCTTTTGCAATTCAAATATCTCAGCGTTTGTGAATATCTCGTGCGTGTCCGTTCTTAAGTGTTACTAAATATTTTAATTAAATAGCCATACGGTGTTTCAGCTGCAGAATCCTAAGAATGAATAAGTTATAAGCACTTGCTTCTTCAACCGCCAGACCCGCAGTTTATGCGTCATATTGAAATCAATACAATATAGCCGACAATTTAGTCTGGGCTTTGTAATAAAATCAATGTCATTGTGAAAGAACGTATTATAATCCTGTTGAGTGCTTGAAACACTGATGAAAGTCATTCTACACATCATATATTATTATTACACTACATTTCTCAGGCAGAACGACTGTGCCACCCTGAGTGTGACGGTGCAAAAAAAAAAGGGCATATTCTAAGCTCTCTGCACAGATCAGTGATCATCGGGACTGATGCTAAACGAAAGCCAGAGACTGTTGCATTTTACAACACAATGAAGTACGGTGTGGATATACTGGATCAAATGGCACGGCTGTATTCTGTACAATGTTTTGGACCTGTCAGCCATCAACGCTTTGGTTTTTTACAAGGAGTGCACCCGCAATACAATCACTCGGAGGGACTTCATTTTGCAGCTAGCCCTGGAGCTACGGCAGAAACATTTTGATAAGAGACACAAAAGCCGGCTGGCAAACGCCCCCCAACTTTCAGCCAGCGCTGCGCCCACTGGCACACAAAATAAAAGACAATGCCAGGTTGCCAAATGCAATAAAAACAGAACTTTTGATGGCTGCGCCCGTTGTAAAAAGGCAGTCTGTGGCAAATGCACTGGTACAGTTGAAAAGCGTTTTCTGCATAGATTGTACTTAGAAAGCTGTAATAGAAATCTGAACAGACAGACAGAGCCTTTGAACTCTGTTTCACTCAAAGCGCTTTCACGTTGGATAAGTTATGTTATATTTTTGTTTTATGCTATTTTTTAACTAGTTATTTATGTTTTATAATGTTATATGTGCATACAGCTTTCTACACCTGTTTACACAGAAGTTTATTGCGTAAAGTTTATTTTATTACAGTTTTTCATGTTTATGTATATGTGTTCTTTTTGAAAAAAAATAACAACAAAGTTTAATTTTCAATGTAAATACGGTGTTTCCGCTCTTATGTATGATGTTCATAAATAAAAATATTAAGCTGTATCTGATTGTTTTTCATTTTCATATCAGAGCTGTTTTAAAATGGAGCCGCACATTTTGTGGGTGCGGCGGGTTGTATGTAGTCCGAAATCACTAGTTCTAGTGTTACATCTCAAACATGGAACTGCCCTGACAGTTCCTGTCCTTCAAGTGATTAACATTTTCAAAACACCCAGTAACTCCTTCTATAAGATTTATTAGCCATCATCCCCTAGTCCACCTTTCCTACATCTCCAAAATATGTAAGGTGAACTTTTGAACTGATGTTATTCTTTTTTGGTACCAGGGAGTTCCTGAACACAGCATGCATGTGAATACGGTGCAAGTACATGAAAAATACATAGAAAGATGTGTTTAATATATAACACCTACTTTGGTTTAATTATTCCAATCCTGGGTTAAAAATATATTTCCCTTTTAACATCAAAAGTCATCCTTCTTAGTAGGTTGGCTTTATTACATGTATAGATGTGGTTTAACAATTAACTAACATATTGGATAAAGAAAAGTAGAAGGTTCATATCAAACTTCTAAGGCTGCAATTATATATCTGTGGCAGGACAAAGTTGTCCTTGCCCTTTAATGGAAGGGGTCACGTGATGGGCGACCATTCTGGCTCTGGAGTGGAGCTACAGACCAGAGCTGGAATGGCCGCCAATTAAACACATGATCCCAATCACCAAATTGGGGGGATTATATTATTAATTGTTTAATTGGCCTAGCTGGCCCATATAAAGCTGGCCCATATAAAGCTGGCCATGCTGCAGCACAGGGGAGAGGGAGGAGAACAAAGGAGAAACAATGAAGAGACAATGAAGAGACAATGAAGAGACAATGAAGAGACAATGAAGAGACAATGAAGAGACGGGGGCTATGTGTTTGCTGGTTTTCATAACTGTGAGTTTTGTATATTTAGATTAAGATATTTCTGTTGTGTTTAAATCTTTGTTTTGGCCATTGTGCCCTTTATTTTGCTGTGTGGCATTTCTTTGTTTTATTTATGTTTTGGTTTATTAAAAATAAACCCCCATTTCTAAAATACTCTGCCTCTGAGTCTTGAGAACGCCAGTATCCTCTACCATCCTGTCACAATATCCAATTATTTTCACTTAAATCCAGTCAATCAAGAACATAGTCAAAATATAAGTCCCATTTTAGCTATTCATTGCTTTAAACCAAATGTGACCTCTCTCTGTCTTTACAAAAATCCTGTTCAAGCAAGTTTCAGATCACCTGTTTTTCATTCATCATTAATAGAAGACTCCTTATGTAAGCATTTTCCCAGACGTATAGCATTCTTACTAAATGTAAATATGGTCCTATGCTATTGCTCCCTCTCACTTGTTTTACCAGGTCTTCATTAATTTCCATGATTTAATGAAGCCATAGACAGTTCACCATATACTCCCTTTCATGTACCAGAAGGTGTTTCTTAAAAAGATCAGTTATTTTCTCCAGTTACCCACGAGCCTGGTACCATTTTGTTTCACAAAGACAAGGTTAACAAATGAATTACATTCTCTTTGGCAGATCCTGCTATATGCCTGACACAGACTGGTACTATTATGCTTTGACTGAAGTTTTTACTTTAAGTTAATTTCTGCACTATATTCTCTTATTTTCAAACGTAACAGTTCTTCTGTTAAAATAAAACATTTACACTTCTATTCTGTTTGAATTATTCTAGAATACCTGTGTTTAGCTTAAAGACTACTTTCAGATCAAGCTAAATATGAAACTTGACTGTGAACATTTGAGTTAATTAAATGAGATTCTCATTTCTGCCTTTCTCCTCAAGGTTAGCTCATTTCACAGGTGTTTTTTTGGTCAGCGTGACCCCAACGTAGCTCCCTTTATACTCAGACTTACAAAGATACAATAATATTTTTTACTGTTATAACAGAATAAACAGGAATATAGAATGCTCTAACATAACTATAGATTAATACAGAGCATATTGTTACTTATATGAACAGTGTGTTTTAACAATTTGTTTAGTATTTCTGCTGGCTTTATATGCTTTAAAACACAGTACAGTTATTACAACATTTTGACACACATGCAGTTTCACAAATGTTCAATTTGTATCCCAAAGTTAAGCCTGCTTCCAGTAGCTGTCACAGTTTACAGGTGTGTCTTTAAAAGCCTGATACCTGCAAAAACTTAAATCTTGTTAGCAGGGCTTCCATCTCTACATTCCCATTCCCATCATTAGACTGTTTCTATCAAAGAGCCATCTATCTCTGCAGCATACACCTCTCACTCAAAAAAAGGTGATTGCACCTTGTACAAGGGAAGACAGGTTTTAGGTTCATTTGTGACAATGTAACTATTCACAAACCATAATTTCCAGCATCCTTAAATTTATAGTTTGGAGGTACTGTAGAGCTACAACTACGGTACAATTTTTTTTCCCATAATTTAAAAATCCAAAAAATCGATTTAAATAAAAAAATATGATTAAAAAAAAAAAACGCTAACCCTGGCTGTGTTAGTCGAATATTTATTGAATGTTCCTTGCAAGAACTTCAATGCTGTACTTTCAGTCAGTTTCGTAAAGTCGACATTGAAAAGGCATCTATATTATACTTCTTTTTTTTCTCAGAGGTGATTTAATAACCCATTAATAACAGAACTAAATACTATGAAATATGGTGGAACAACATCCTTGATACAGCAGGTTTTAAGGTGCAATTATTAAGATACTCCCCTGTGTAAATCAAGGGGTTCTCAGAGTGGGATTTGGGCCTCAGGGGCTGGGTTGAGAAAAGACTTACTATACAGTATGTAACTGACATTGCATTGCGAAACTCTTCTCAGATTAAACATACTTACAGTCAGCAGTTGGATATTCGTTACCCAGATACACGTCATTCACGTTTTACCACCCTTGTATTAAGAATAAAATCAATGCCCATTTCATATATATAACAAATTAATGAACTTACCCGTCACACGTGATTTCCGAATCCGTCACCAGTTTTCTGATATGAAGCCCATGTCTTCAATGTTACAGTTTATTTGAATATCTGTCACAGCCCGCATTTTCTTTTTTTTTTCTCTCTGCATGCCAATTCCAGGGTTTTTTAGACTTTGTAGTACCTTCCACTTAAGGTTGGTGGTATGCTTCTCCCTGGATGGGCTGAGTCAATGGTAGCGGGAAACCAGGCGTCGGCCATCTTGGAGGAAGCACGTAGCTGCAAGTACACTGAACGACTCCATTGCGATCAGCTGCAGGGCAGGCAGTGATTGGATACATCATGGCGCTGGGCTGATCGCAGGGAGGAGTCTGGTAGTACAAAGGAGACGCTGCCACATGAGCACGGCCCCTTATGCTGAAATGGGAGCAGAAGCTTGTGTTTGTTATTGTTATTGTTTTGTGTTTTGTGCCATAGAGGATTGAGGAGCCAAGGAGCTGCAGCCAGAAAGCCAGCATCACCACCAGGAGCACGACTCACCACTGCAGAGCCACGCACAGCACCACGCCAGCCTGTTTGAGGGACATATACGTGCACCACTAGATTACAATTGTATTGTTGTTGTTTGTTTTTGGGACTGTAACCCGCCGTATACCCCCCGATACCATAGCTGGTAGAGGGCTGGATTTATTGTTTTATTACTAATAAATACAGACTGTTTTCTGGCAAATCCAAGTCTGGACATTGGCTTTATTCATCACACCACCGGCCATATCGCTACAAGGTTGTACATGCATATCACTGGACAGGGGAGGGATTGCATTTCACTGCCTGATTGGTCTTCTTCTTCGTGTGACGTTACTGAGACTGGCATTTCATTTGTATAGTGCAGAGACAGTTTACAATAATACCGGAGGGGAAATATCACGGCTCACATGACTAGAACAAACTGCCTAGAAGTAGTTGCTCTGTGCACTGAATGATTGATGGTTAGGGTTAGGATTAGGGTTATCTTTGGTTCAGATAATGAAGACGTGGAGTTTAGCGGTTTCACATCAGATGATACAGACTCCACAGCCTGATTGATTACATTACAATCCATATTTTGAAAAGAAAAAAATAGCTTGTAACCATTTTTTTGTATTGACCATTTTATTGCTATAATGCTACTGTGTATGTTAATTTATTATTGCAGAGTTCTCCGTACAGCAAACATTAAGTACTTCCATTCAGTTCTGGGCTATATCAAGGAATCACCTTTACCTGTAGCCTACATTATGTTTCAACCAGAGCCACTTCCCGTTACTGGGGATTAAATATATATTTAGAAAATAAAATAGTAAAACTGCTTATGTGATCTGAGATATTAACAGGAATCATGTTATCAAAATGGGATAAAGTTTGATAAAGTCTGAATCTCCTCTAAACTTCAAGAGCTAATATTGGATTCCCTTTCAAGTACAAAATGTAACCATTACCTAATGGATGTAACCTCTTATGGTCATAAAAACAGAGGGATAAGTTGATTTAATTTACTTTTTCACTCATTTCATATTTTGAATTAATTTAGTTTTTTCAGCGATAATTCTCCTCTCAGCTTAGGTTCTGATTAAGTCCCATCAGCAGCCGTGTGCCCTGTGCGAAGCCGGTGTCACAGAAAATAAGTAGCCTCTTGCCTTTTTCAAAGTTTAAAGGGGGGGTTTGTTGGAGTCTCTGTGAAGCTTACAGGATGCCATTGTTTTTTTTAAGAAGCCAGAGGTTTTTTTTATCACAAAAAGTGTTTTTTGTTTAAAAACTGTGACATTTGTCGTTTTAAATATTGACGTGTAAAGCAAATTTATTTTTAATGTTATGTAATTGAATTTAATCTTCAGGAGATCGATGGTTGTATTTTAATATGCAATGTGTTTTTGGCAAAAATAAATGTTTGAAATATATCTTTTGATAGTATAATTTATATTTGTGTGCACTTAAAATCACTCAACAAACGTTTAATTATTTTCAAAAAAAGTAGTTCCTGTCATACGAAACTAAGTAGTTTTTGTAATTATTATTTGCTTAGCGGGCGCCCTTATCCAGAGCGAGTTCCAGAGGTTGCAGAGTATCACAGTACAGGAAGATGTATTGAAGTGTTATTGGAGTTATTTAGGTGCATTTAAGTGCTTTTGAAGTTATTTATTTGTATTTAAGTGTTATTGAAGTTATTTAGGTGTTTATGTAGGCTCACTTGAACCAAGTTATAACACCACTGTACATTTGCTTGGTGATTTTGAACTTTTCCAGTCATTTGAATGGGGAGATGAGTAAGAACACAGAATACTGATTTGTCATTTTGAATCAAGTCTACACGTGGGAAGGTGGGCTAAAGCTGTAAACTTTTAATGTATACAGAATGGATAATAGCACATAATGCACATAATATGCTTTAGAGCAATTACATGATTTATTATGGGCATCTGTACCAGTTAACATGGTGGTTGCGTTACATGATGGACACGTACTCGCAACACACTTGCGTATTACAGTTTGGATAGCTCTCCCTCCATGAAAATCTGTAATCCTCACTTTCACAATAAGTCCCTATCCGTGATATATTAGGAAAAATAAAATGTCATGTCACATGTTGTAGTTTAACAACTACTATATACACAAGTAATTAAAAATATTTTTTATCTCCTTCAAGAATTCCAGAGTTGACTTTGCCGTATGCTTTTGGTCACTGTCATGTTGGAAGATAAGGTTTCTGCCAATCAGCCTACAAACACATGGTATCATTACTTTGTAGAATGTTCTGATACATGGCTGCATTCATTCATTTTTCAATCAAATCTCATGTCCCTGCACTGCTAAAACATCCTCATATCATGATCATACCACCCTGTTTAACTGTTACATAGACACGTACTCGCTGACACAGAAATACAGGTTAGTCTTTTTGTTAGTATAATTTATATTTGTGTGTAGTTTAAATCCCTTCTTGTTCAACGTTTACTTCTTCCAAAAATGTCATTCTTGTCATACCCTAAGGAAGTATTTAGGCTTTTGTAGGTTCCTTTTAAACTAAGTTATATTAATATCACTGTAAATTGCACTGATCCTCACTTCTTCAATAAAAGTCTCCATTAGCTGCATGAGAACTCATTCTTCACCTAAAGTTATTAGATTTTGTTATTATTATTTTGATGTTGTACAGCAGCTATAGCTCAGTTTTAGAATACTTATTGTACCATAACTTAATTCAATCATGCAGCATATATCATATATCACAAAATATCATAAATGGATAGTCACGACATATAAAATACACAATTAACTCTTTCACATGTAAATACCTTTAAAGAAAGTATATGCTTAGAAAAAGTGCATCAATTACATTTTCTTATGTTCTTAAAACAGTTATATCGGACATTAATATACTGCTCTGCAGTATGTACTTTTACCATTAAGTATTTCAAATTTCTCAAACTCTACTTACAGTAGTATTCAGAATTAATGGGACAGTGATTAAAAAAAAGAATGCATACTATTGTAAGAAGTAAAAGGAAAATAAGTACACACAAGCACAAAAAATAACATCCAATGATGACGCTCCCCAGAAGGAAAATCTTTTTTGCGTTGCTTTGCTGTAATGCGGGGTGCTGATGCACGTCCAGGGAGCCAGAGTTGCAGTTTAAAAAGCCCTTTTTTTTAGCGTTTAACTTCCGTTTAACCAGAGCATAGTGGTAGTAAAAATGAAATGCACCCAGAAATAAACTTTCAGAACAAGTGAGCATTCTTTTATAGCACTTAATGTTTAATTATTACATTATATCGTTTTTTTTTGCAATACCCTCCCAAAAAAAGCAGATTTCCTGTTTTTGTAACCCTAACCTTACCAATTAATAGGGTAAGGTCTGATTGTACTGTTCACCATGATGGTTTGAAACCTGTCTATAAAGTGCTCCATCAACTAAGGTTAGTTTAGGCCATTCTCTCAAAAGTAGGTAAACTTTAATTGTTTCATCACTCCGATTTCCTTCAGCTGGTCTCATGTTCATCTCCAAAAAGTATATGACTCTTGACAGGTGGACATCATTTCTCTGAAAGGTTCTCCAGTCTTCTGCTATCATACTGGGTAGAGTGGGCTGCCCTGGCCAAAGTTGCTGGGAATGGCATTTTCTCCACACAGTAGGGTCTCCACTGCTGCTACTGTATCAGGTAGATTTTCTGCAAGCCGATTTGCTTCCTCTGAATGCTTCGTTTGCATTAAGCTCTGCACTTGATTTGTTTTACATACAGCCTTGAAGAGTTCTTGTCTTAAGATGTCATCCTCGTGGGATGAATGCTGAACTCGATCCTTTAGCATGGCTATCTTCTTATTTCAACAGCATCATCATCATCATCATCTTCTAGCAGTGATTCTTGTGGCCTCCGTGACAACCCATTTTCCTGTAGTCAAAACATAAGTTAGTGGATTATTATCCGTCAGAACCTTTTTTTTTTTTTTTTTTAATTTAGTCGTCGCCAATTATTTTTACCCCAGCCAATTGTGCGCCGCCCCCTAGGAACTCTCGGTCACGGTCAGCTGTGACATAGCCTGGATTCGAACCTGCGATCTCCAGGCTATAGGGCACATCCTGCACTCCGCGCGGAGCGCCTTTACTGGATGCGCCACTCGGGAGCCCCGTATCCGTCAGAACCTTAAAAGTTGCCCCATACAAGTAGTCGTGAAATTTTTCACTGATAGCCCATTTTAGAGCAAGAAATTCTAATTTGTGTACAGGGTAATTTCTCTCGCTTTTGGTTAGTCCCCGACTGGCATAAGCTACAATCCTCATTCTTCCTTCTTGAATTTGATGCGTCAGTGTGTACTATATAAAGGAGCTTTCAATCAGCAAAACCAGGAACTTCAAATGCTGTTTGACAGACTGGTGTCCATTTGTCTCCCAGAGGCTGGTTTCCAGAAAGCTGACAATGTTTCATTTTCTTATACTTCAGTAACGGCTCTTTAAGCAGGTCATTTAAGGGTCGAACTACAGAAAAGTACTGCTCTACAAACCTTCTGTAGTATCCACAAAAAACCCAGGAAGGACTTCAACTGCCTTATAGTCTTGGGTCTGGGCCAACTTAGAATTGATGTGATTTTATCAGGATCTGGCTGTATCCCCTTTTCTGAGATTACATGTCCAAGGTAATTCACTGATGTCTGGAAGAATTTTATCATGAATAAATCTAAAACCTGTTTTCCCTTGTACAAGGTGCGATCACCTTTTTTTGAGTGAAAGGTGTATGCGTCAGAGATAGATGTCTCTTTCATAGAAACAGTTTAATTGAAGTCTTCCCACTGTTGATGGGAATGGGAATGTAGAGATGGAAGCCCTGCTAACAAGATTTAAGTTTTTGCAGGTATCAGACTTTTAACAACACATCTGTGGTGGCTTTGACAGACTCACTGAGAGCAGAAACTGACCCAGGATTGTGACAGCTACTGGAAGCAGGCTGATCTTTGGGATGCAAATTGAACATTTGTGAAACTGCATGTGTGTTAAAATAACTGTACTGTGTTTTAAAGAATATAAAGCCAGCAGAAATACTAAACAAATTGTTAAAACACACTGTTCATACAAAAGTTATAATATGCTATGTATTAACCTATAGTTATGCTAGAGCAGCGGTTCTCGAACTATGACTAAAATAACTAAAATAAAATAACGCAAAAAGCTATTGTTTAACGTACTAATGTTCCTTAGCAACTGTGATGCGTCACACATATGTTGTGTGGTTCCCCCCTCCCCACCCCCCCAAGTAAACTTAAAAACAGTATCAGCAGTGCGCTTACAGTGAGAAACAGCTTTAATGAGAAATGGACCGTTTTGTGACAAAGGGAGAAAAACGTACAACACAAACCGAAGTGAGGGCAGCAGCAGAGGTTCCAGCAAAACGCAGAAGCCGAAAATATGAGGAAGCATATTTAAAACATGGCTTTACATGGAGCGGGTCCAGCGATGCACCGAGGTCTCGAATGTGCAGCGAAATACTGGCAAAGCACAGCATGCAGCCCTGCAAGCTACACCGGCATCTCAAAACATGACAACCCTACCTTAGTATCTAAACCCGGAAAGTTTTTTCACAGGAAGCGCAATGAGTTTATTTCTTTATTTATTTGTTGCATTTATATAATGCTTTTTATACAAAAGTATCGCAAAGCACTGTACAGTACATAGAAGAAAGAAAGAACAAACCACAATACATTTGTATAGCATGTCACACATACAACTGCAACAATCAGACCATTTAAATAACATATTTAAACAACAGTATACACATAATAATACAAAAGCAGCAATTTTAAATTTACATTAAAACCCAGTAAGATAAGAAAGTTAATAGGACAAAAAAAAAGATTTTAGCTGCTTCCATTTATACTGTTTTTGAATTAATACTTCTGAAAGTCATACTGCTCTATATTGATCAAATCCCTTCTACTTTTTTATTCATTTTTTTGCAGCATATAGGATTTTCAGTTTGTTATATTGTTTTAGTAAACTGTTATTTTTTTCATAGCTCAGGGAGGCTCACTATGACAAAGTTTGAGAACCACTGTGCTAGAGTATTCTACATTTCTGTTTAGTCTAAATGTTTTATTTTAACAGAAGAACTGTAAGATTTGGAAACTAAGAGAATATAATTTAGAAATTAACTTAAAGTAAAAACTTCAATCAAACCATAATAGTACCAGTCTGTGTCAGGCATATAGTAGGATCTGTGTGACAGGATGAATGGTGCAATGCAAGAGATGTAGAATGTCCAGACTGTTGTCTCCCAAAAAATAATCCTTTTTAATAACAAACAGAAATATTACAAAAATAATCCACACTGGAAAAATAATAAATAGCCCCGCTACCAGCGATGGTATTGGGGCAAACACGGCAGGGTCCAGGCTCAAAACAAAAGAAAACAAACAGACACTCCGATAACCACAGTCCTCCGTGCAGGAAAATGTGCTCTTCTCCTCCGGGGCATGTGGTGCGTGCACGGTTTAGTGTAGTGCTGTGCGATGAGGGGCGTGCTCTGGGGTAAGTGCTGGCTCGCTGGCAACAGCCTCCCGTCCTCCAACTCCCCTATTAACAGACAAACAAAACACGTAATTCACAAAAACACATCGGCTCCGGCCGGTCGCTCTCAGTATCTCAGCGCAAGGGGAGGTACTGACGTAGCTGCTTCCCCTTTGTACCCAGCAACTCTTCCCTGCAATCAACACGTCGCCATGGTTTCTCCAATAGAGGGCTGCCCCGCAGCTGACTGTAATGGAGTCGTCCTGAGTACTTGCAGCTACGTGCCCCCCCTAATACGGTTACCTTCCTGTTTCCACCTACCACCAAGGTGGCACATCTAGGAGACAGCATACTTTCCCCCTTACACATCGCCCTTTCTGGTTGGGAGGGAGATTTACAGCATTCTTCTATTATGACTTCTATTATATGTAAACTTATGGAAACTATAATAAGACCCAAAATGGAAAATTACCTATATGGTAACAATATCCTGGGAGACAGTCAGCATGGTTTTAGGAAAGGGAGATCATGTCTAACTAACCTCCTTGACTTTTTTGAGGATGCAACATTGAAAATGGATAATTGCAAAGCATACGACATGGTTTATTTAGATTTCCAGAAAGCTTTTGACAAAGTCCAGCATAAAAGATTAATTCTCAAACTGAACGCAGTAGGGATTCAAGGAAATGCATGCACATGGATTAGGGAGTGGTTAACATGTAGAAAACAGAAAGTACTGATTAGAGGAGAAACCTCAAAATGGAGCGAGGTAACCAGTGGTGTACCACAGGGATCAGTTTTAGGTCCTCTGCTATTCCTAATCTACATTAATGATTTAGATTCTGGTATAGTAAGCAAACTCATTAAATTTGCAGACGACACAAAAATAGGAGGAGTGGCAAACACTGTTGCAGCAGCAAAGGTCATTCAAAATGATCTAGACAGCATTCAGAACTGGGCAGACACATGGCAAATGAAATTTAATAGAGAAAAGTGTAAAGTATTGCATGCAGGCAATAAAAATGTGCATTATAAATATCATATGGGAGATACTGAAATTGAAGAAGGGAACTATGAAAAAGACCAAGGAGTTTATGTTGACTCAGAACTGTCTTCATCTAGACAATGTGGGGAAGCTATAAAAAAGGCCAACAAGATGCTCAGATATATTGTGAAGTGTTGAATTTAAATAAAGGGAAGTAATGTTAAAACTTTACAATGCATTAGTAAGACCTCACCTAGAATATTGTGTTCATTTCTGGTTACCTCGTTACAAAAAGGATATTGCTGCTCTAGAAAGAGTGCAAAGAAGAGCAACCAGAATTATCCCGGGTTTAAAAGGCATGTCGTATGCAGACAGGCTAAAAGAATTTAATCTATTCTGTCTTGAACAAAGAAGACTACGCGGCGATCTGATTCAAACATTCAAAATCCTAAAAGGTATAGACAATGTCGACCCAGGGGACTTCTTTGACCTGAAAAAAGAAACAAGGACCAGGGGTCACAAATGGAGATTAGATAAAGGGGCATTCAGGACAGAAAATAGGAGGCACTTTTTTACACAGAGAATTGTGAGGGTCTGGAACCAACTCCCCAGTAATGTTGTTGAAGCTGACACCCTGGGATCCTTCAAGAAGCTGCTTGATGAGATTCTGGGATCAATAAGCTACTAACAACCAAACGAGCAAGATGGGCTGAATGGCCTCCTCTCGTTTGTAAACTTTCCTATGTTCTTTTGTTCATTGACCTTTTCTCTCTCTATCACAATCTGCTAAAGAGAAGGTAATCAATCTTGGTAACCTTTGCTTGCTTGCAGTACCAGACGGAGGGTGATGTTTGGGGTTTGGAATCCAAGGTTTCTATAATGAGTGATCTTTTACATATAAGAAATACCTCCTGGTACAGGAAAGGGGAGTCAGTGGTGCACTATATATGGCTTCATTAAATCATATAAATGAATGAAGACCTGGTAAATACAAGTGAGGGGAAGCCATAGCATAGGACCATGTTATGCCATACGTCTGAGAAAATGCTTACAGAAGACTCTTCTACTAATGATGGATGACCTTGACAGAGAAGCAGGTGGTTTGGAACTTGCCAGAACAGGATTTTTGTAAGAGAAAAACAGAGAGAGGTCAAGTTTAATTTAACCCTTTGCGGTCCTATGTCGGACCTGGTCCGACATTGCAATTATTCCTATCAGGTCCAATGTCCGACATCATCAAAAAGACGCAAAAAACGGGTTTCTAGTCGTTTTTCTCTGGAAAAAGCAGAGAAAACCATTCAATAGCTGAGTGGGAGCGACAGGAGCCGAGACAAGCCGAAAAAAAAAAAAATTAAAAAAGGGCGTATCTCATGAATAGTCATACTTGCCCCTGGCTTCAGATAGGGGCGGTCATAAGGAAACAAGCTGTATGGTACTGCATCAGCGCTTGAGAATATCACAGACATTTGCAGAGCTTTTCTGAGATGTTATAGTAATAAAATAATGACTTGGATCGCATTATTGAGGCGTTTGGTGATAAAACGAGTGATCAGGAGATGATTGATCGGTATGTACGACTATTATTATTATTATTTTTTTTATTTGCATATGTGAAAGCTATAGCGAACGAAAGGGTGGGGCAGGGCTGGAGATGCCTAGTGAGTGCTTTGTTGATATGCAGGGCCTTTTAAACCCGTTTGACTGTGGAAAAAAAAACTTTTAAACAGCGCGTCTAAAATTAACTGCACGTGTGAAAATAAATTGGACCTGACGCGCCTGACGCGCACTTAATAAATGGACTGCAAAGGGTTAAAGCATTAAATTGCTAAAATGGGACTGTTATATTTTGACTATGTTCCTGATAGACTGGATTTAAGTGAGAATAACTGGATATATAGTTGCCTGCTTAGAAGTTTGCTCTGAGCCTTCTACCAGCCCCTATCCAATATGTTTTAATTAATTGTTAAACCACATCTATACATGTAATGAAGCCAACCAAATAAGAAGGATGTCTTTTGATGTTAAAAGGGATATATATATATATATATATATATATATATATATATATATATATATATATATATATATATATATATATATATATATATATTTTAGCTCAAAGAGCCAGCTAATTACACCATGCTGTGTTCAGGAACTCCTTGGTACCAAAAAAGAATAACATCAGTTCAAAAGTTCACCTTACATATTTAGAAGAGGTGGACTAGGGGATGATGGCTAATTAATCTTATAGAAGGAGTTACCGGGTGTTTTGAAAATGTTATTAACTTAAAGGACATGAGCTGTTAAGGCTGATTAATGTTTGAGATTTAATTGAGACTTGTGACGTAAAAAGCAAAGCAAAAACTCTATAAAAACCGAGGTAAAACCTTAGTCAAGTGTAACTCAACTTGCTAACTACAAGCTGATGTGACCATGCCCTGAGGATCTCTGATCAAGCCTATTGCTGTTGGTGTCGTATTTAGAAGTCTTTGCCTTTTGAAGACAGTTTCTGTCCTTACATTATATTCTACACTTCCATATACTGGAAGGTAAGCATATATTTTGAATCTATATCTCTTTTATAGTGATGCATTGCTATAAGGTATATGACCTATATTTTAGTCTATGAGATTGATATATTGGATGTTTCAGGACTTAGCGGTGGGCGTTTTTAGCTTCATACATGCGTAGCCTTAGGGCAAAAAATGCTGTAACCATAAATGTATTGAAGTATTAATGCTATTATACCTGTTAAGGCACTGGACTCTGTAATTACTCAATCCGTTTTAAGCATTTAATAAACCGAAGGGGTACTAATACTACTCTGATTCATTAAAACTTCAAATAGAATGAGTCTGTATGAATTTCTTGATTATTAAAAGTCATCTGGATACGTTGCAAACACAGTGCACGAACGATCCACTTACAGTTTAGAGTTAGATTAAGTGTTACTGGTGAACTATCTTTAACAACAGTGTTCACCTGCATAGATTTATCAGAATACTGCTCTCTTGGGATGCTGCTTGAGATAGAGCCAGGACTTTCTAATTTCTTCACCCAATCCACCTCCATGCATTCCACAATGACACGCTTAGGCTGCAGTGTAATATCGTGCTCAGAGACATTAGAGACCATCAATTTGACCTTTTGGTGAGATCTAGGAGCCACCTCTAGGAGTTGGTTGTATACAACCAGGCCTCCAGGGCAAGAATATGCTTCTGGTTTGGTAACAAAGCCTGAAAACCGGTGTCTGTGGCTGTAGTGTGAAAGATGCCCCTCAACTCCTTGACCTCATTCTTGCAAATAGTTATGGGTTACCTACTGTGGAGTCTCACATGCATTGTTTTTACTTTCTTCTTGGTATATTGTCTCTATGCCGTTGCTGTGTTTGCTTTGCTGCACTGACAATGAAGGTTACTATATTTTTTCTAGTTAGCAGGCAGCTGCAGCCCCTGTCTGTTTTGCAGTGCATGCTTGCAGACTGCCAGTGGCTTTTTCAGGTTTTTAACTGCACGCCACTTGTCCTGGTACCAGCCCTGTACCAGTGACTCGCTCTGCTGGTACCAGTCACTACCAGAGCCGATACCAGAGTCTGTACCAGTCGGTACCAGAGCCTGTACCAGTCGGTACCAGAGCCTATACCAGTCAGTATCAGAGCCGCTACCAGAGCCTGTACCAGTCAGTATCAGAGCCGGTACCAGAGCCTATACCAGTCGGTACCAGAGCCTGTACCAGTCAGTACCAGAGCCGGTACCAGAGCTTGTACCAGTAGGTACCGGAGCCTGTACCAGTCAGTACCAGAGCTGGTACCAGAGCCTGTACCAGTCTGTACCAGAGCCTATACCAGTCGGTACCAGAGCCTGTACCAGTCAGTACTAGAGCCGGTACCAGAGCCGGTACCAGTAGGTACCAGAGCCTATACCAGAGCCTGTACCAGTCGATACCAGAGCCTGTACCAGTCTGTACCAGAGCCGGTACCAGAGCCTGTACCAGTCGGTACCAGAGCCTGTACCAATCAGTACCAGAGCCGGCACCAGAGCCTGTACCAGTCGGTACCAGAGCCGGTACCAGTAGGTACCAGAGCCTGTACCAGTCGGTACCAGAGCCGGTACCAGTAGGTACCAGAGCCTGTACCAGTCGGTACCAGAGCCGGTACCAGTCGGTACCAGAGCCTGTACCAGTCGATACCAGAGCCTGTACCAGTCAGTACCAGAGCCTGTACCAGTCTGTACCAGAGCCTATACCAGAGCCTGTACCAGTCAGTACCAAAGCCCGTACCCTGGTCGATATCAGAGCCGATACCTGAGCCTGTACCAGTCGGTACGAGAGCCTGTACCAGTCAGTACCAGAGCCTATACCAGTCACCTGGTCGGCACCACAGCCTATACCAGTCACCTGGTCAATACCACAGCCTGTACCAGTCACCCGTTTGGTACCAGAGCCTGTACCAGACACCTGATCGGTACCAGAGCTGGTACCAGTTGGTAACAGAGCGTATACCAGTTGGCACCAGAGCCTGTACCAGTAACTTGGTTGGTACCAGAGCCGGTACCAGTGATCTGGTCGGTACCAAAGGTTTGACACCAAAACAGTTACGAGTGCTCCAATTTTGTGTACACTATACACAACAGTTTTCAGCAACAGTTAGCTTAATGTCTGTTCTTCTGCACATACATTGCATGGCTGAACTGTTTTTTCAACCTTGCACCATGCCTGGGTTTCACCTTTGTGCTGGTTACAAGAAAAACATTCCAGCAGAGGATAAGCATGACAGGTGCATCCACTGCCTAGGAAAGGAGCATACAGAGGGAGCAGTTAAAGACTCTTGAAACTCATTTTGCTAAAAGGACACTGGAAAGCAGGCTGGCCCGCTGTTCCAGGAAACGATCTGCATCTTTGACACCGGTGCAGCATGACTCGCCGCATTCGTCCCCTGCAGTGCGGTCCTCACTCCCTGTTACAACGGGAGCAAGGAAACAATCCTCTAGGGGTAGGAGCAGGACTAAGAGTCTGCGCTCCTCTAAATTCTCCTCTTCATCATCTGGCTCGGAAAGCTCTCCCTCTCCTCCTCCAAGGATGAGGAATAGAAGCCGCTATAGCAGGCATTCTGGTACTGACCGGGTTGTGGGTCATGAACCATGAACCAGCAGCAGCCTCACAACAAGAGCAGGAGGACGCCATGTCCCTTACTGCATCTGAGGGCATGGACACACAAGAACTAATCTTCCCATCCGAGGACCCGGAATCAGATGTCTTGGCTCCCACGGTAAGCCCCTCCATGTCAGAGGAGCTCACCTCCCTTATCAGATGTGCTACCGCGGCCCTGCAGGTGCCTTGGGCCATGGAAGATGAGTGTCAGTGTCCGCCCGCCCCCCCAGTTATCCAGGAGTTTTTGCAAGGTGCAATCATCCTGGGAGAACAAAGCAAATGCCCCGGCTGTCTCCAGGTCACTGGACAGTTTGTATAAGGTGCACAATGCAGATAAAGTGGGCCTTGCCTAGTTTCCACCTGTTGAGGCTTCCATCGCCTCTATTGTGCAGATGCCTAATCTAGCATTGCTGCAAAAGGATGTTTCATGTCCAAATAAACAATGCCGCATCACTGAAATAATGCTGAAAAAGGCCTATATGGCCTCAGCATTTTGCACGTCTTGGTAGCTACAGTATCATACTGGTAGCTTACCAGTCCATGCTGCTACAATCACTGTCCTCGTACAATACGTCCTCGTCCCTTCAATTGGATGAGCTGAGCCTGGTCAACAACCATCTGCTCCAGTTGTCTAAGTACAATGGTCAGGTGTTGGGCAGGAGCGTGGCTGCTCAGACTCGAGTGCCTGGCAAGGACAAAGCGTTGTTACTGGATGCACCTTCCAAGGAGTTGGCACGCTTCCTCCCCCCGTATGCCAGCTAAGCATTGGAAAAACAGGTGTCCTCAGCCACAAAAGCAGATTCAGGCTCCTGGAGCCCCTGCTAGAGCTAATGTGCAGGCCAGTGCAATTATCATCGCCCTGCTCACAAGCAGCAGCAGCGAGCTTCTACGAGCCAGCTACCCTAGGGATTTGCTGCCACAAGTCCAGGGCCCGTTCTATCAGACCCACCTGGATTATTGGCAATCATGCACAACGGACACCTGGGTGATTACCACCATTAGGGCCAGTTACTCAGCCCCCCTCCCTTTCAGAGCATGATCGCAACTACCGTCATGAGCACTCATGATAAATGTTTCTAAAACAAAATAAAAACAAAAACAGAGCTAAGACTACCATTAAACAATACAATAAACACAGGGCATAACATATTGTAATAGCTCAATGAGGAAGAAAAAAAGAAGCGTAGAAGCAGGTATCTTACAAAGCAGCAACTCTTATTTTGCATAGAAAGGGTAAAATAGCAAGTACTCTCCAAAACACTCCACACTCTGCTAGTACGCAAGCTGTACTCTGCTAGTAAAACAGTCCCGGCTAATCAGCAGGCTGCCAGCACGTCCCCCCTCTAGCTCCTACCAGGTGTGTTCAGGGTCAGCGCTGGTGCAGAGTTGTATGTACAGTCACAGAGCAGGGAGTAGGACTGCAAACAGGGAAACATTGTTCATGCATGCGATCGACACAGCTGCAGGGTCGTGCAACCCAGTCCTGCACACAGCTCTGCAGAATGCAAACACAATAACACTGTCCCGAGACCAGCCTCTGTGTTACAATATTCTAGATAAAACTAACACAAGGTGTAAAAATGTTTCTTATGAAAAGGAATGAAACACTTAACTTGTGTAGGGGGTTGTGTGGGCTACTGTCCAACTCCAGCCCCTTTGACCAGCAAACATGCACGATCAGCCGTCTCCTCTATTTCCATTTTCTGTTTTCTGATTCTCTCATCCCGTCAATGCTGGCCGGTAGTCTCTCTTTGTTAGGCTGCTGTTCCCTAAGTAATTGACAGTTCGCTGTGTTTTAAGATGCCCTTCGTGGATTAAATCAAATACAGCTGTATCTTCTAACCTGATACTATCTGTGTTTGAAAATGGGCATTTGTACAGGAATGCTAATATTTAAGATACATGTTATTTTTGTATTCGATTCACTGATAATTAAATAAATAATAATATGGGGAGGGAGTGTTAGCAACAGTTTAATTGGGAAATAAAGAACAAACACCTGTGTAAGGATACTTTTACTGTCATGACACTATTTATTTTTAAGTAGATTAAATACAGTTACAAGTGGTGCGAATATTGTAGCCATATTTTTTGAATAACAGACAAGCAACACAACTGTAGAAAGTGCCTTACCAGAATATTATGTGAAAAACAAATAAAGAGAGATGGAAGGGAAGGTTTAACTGGGTGTATGATGACCGTGCTTCAACATCCACACTAGAGTTTACAAAGCCTGAAATCACATCACTGCAAGACAGGTCACGTGTGCTGCAGATTAATGCAGGCGGCACCTCCACAAAGAGATCCAGAATGCACCATTCCAAGGACAGTTTAACAACACAGCACTGCACCTGCACAAAGAGATCCAGAATGCACCATTCCAAGGGCAGTTTAACAACACAGCGCTGCACCTGCACAAAGAGATCCGGAATGCACCATTCCATATGGCAGTTTAACAACACAGCGCTGCACCTGCACAAAGAGATCCGGAATGCACCATTCCATATGGCAGTTTAACAACACAGCACTGCACCTGCACAAAGAGATCCAGAATGCACCATTCCAAGGGCAGTTTAACAACACAGCACTGCACCTGCACAAAGAGATCCAGAATGCACCATTCCAAGGGCAATTTAACAACACAGCACTGCACCTGCACAAAGAGATCCAGAATGCACCATTCCATATGGCAGTTTAACAACACAGCACTGCACCTGCACAAAGAGATCCAGAATGCCCCTTTCCAAGGGCAGTTTAACAACACAGCACTGCACCTGCACAAAGAGATCCAGAATGCACCATTCCATATGGCAGTTTAACAACACAGCGCTGCACCTGCACAAAGAGATCCAGAATGCCCCTTTCCAAGGGCAGTTTAACAACACAGCGCTGCACCTGCACAAAGAGATCCAGAATGCACCATTCCATATGGCAGTTTAACAACACAGCACTGCACCTGCACAAAGAGATCCAGAATGCCCCTTTCCAAGGGCAGTTTAACAACACAGCACTGCACCTGCACAAAGAGATCCAGAATGCACCATTCCATATGGCAGTTTAACAACACAGCGCTGCACCTGCACAAAGAGATCCAGAATGCACCATTCCAAGGGCAGTTTAACAACACAGCGCTGCACCTGCACAAAGAGATCCAGAATGCACCATTCCAAGGGCAATTTAACAACACAGCGCTGCACCTGCACAAAGAGATCCGGAATGCACCATTCCATATGGCAGTTTAACAACACAGCATTGCACCTGCACAAAGAGATCCAGAATGCACCATTCCAAGGGCAGTTTAACAACACAGCACTGCATCTGCACAAAGAGATCCAGAATGCACCATTCCAAGGGCAGTTTAACAACACAGCGCTGCACCTGCACAAAGAGATCCGGAATGCACCATTCCATATGGCAGTTTAACAACACAGCATTGCACCTGCACAAAGAGATCCGGAATGCACCATTCCATATGGCAGTTTAACAACACAGCACTGCATCTGCACAAAGAGATCCAGAATGCACCATTCCAAGGGCAGTTTAACAACACAGCGCTGCACCTGCACAAAGAGATCCAGAATGCACCATTCCAAGGGCAGTTTAACAACACAGCACTGCACCTGCACAAAGAGATCCAGAATGCACCATTCCAAGGGCAATTTAACAACACAGCATTGCACCTGCACAAAGAGATCCAGAATGCACCATTCCAAGGGCAGTTTAACAACACAGCACTGCACCTGCACAAAGAGATCCAGAATGCACCATTCCAAGGGCAATTTAACAACACAGCGCTGTCACCTGGTGGGGCTCTAACATGATCCTGCGCAACAACAGTTTCTCTTTAAGTAAAAATCAGACAGACAAAACATGCACCTATTTAGTGCACAAAATAAGTAAAAGAATAAACCCAAACATACAATTTTACATTTATACCAAAATAAAAATCTAAGTGAATTAAAACACCTCAATAGTGAATTCAAATACTAATAATAATACTACTACTACTCTGGCTACTACTATACTACTACGACTACGACTACTACTACTACTACTAATAATAATAATAATAATAATAATAATAATAATAATATTAATAATGCAAATAATGTAACATGTTCCACCAGAGATCTGTATCTGTGGCAGAAAGGAGTTTTACAATAAGAGGATCTCAGATCTTTTGGCAGTACAATAGAAAACTATAGTGCTTTTTTTCTCCATATATATGGCTTCTCTAGGATGAATGAAGGTTCTGTAATGGCATTTAGAAGTATATTGGATTTAAAAAACGTGGGAGTCAGTCATTAGTAAGAAATATCAATCCCAATGTGAATCTTTTACCAGACACCTAGAGGGAATTAGTGTCTAAGCTCGAAGGCTTAGTGAAAATATAGGGAATGTGCTTTCAAACATATCTGAAGGTCAGCTTGCCTTTACTGGGTGGCTAAACACTGCTAAATTTTCTCTTGGGCAAATTACTAGAAATCCCTTTAGTCTGATAACAAAGTAAACACCAGCTTCTCAGGCATGCCGCAGTTCCAAATTTCATAAACCTAAAGTATAATAGTAATGTACATTTTCATTTGGCCAATGTTTAATTATTACCATTTGCGAAACGATATTAGCATGCTGCTGTAGATACTAAAATAATGAACTCCTGACGTATTTGTGATATTCTCCTTTACCAACGTATCCTAACGTTTTACAGGGGAGACTTAAACATAAGCTCACAGCTTATACTAATTAGGTTTCTCTTGAACAGAAGGGGAACTGCAGAGAGAGAGAGCAACAGAGAGAGAGAGAGACAGAGAGAGAGACAGAGAGAGAGAGAGACAGAGACACAGAGAGAGAGAGAGAGAGAGAGAGAGAGAGAGAGAGAGAGAGAGAGAGAGGAGAGATAGAGACAGAGAGAGGTGTTTCAGAAGATTCTGCCCTGTCGATGGGACCAGTCTCTTTTGCATAGTGGTTAAGATACTTGTTTGAGGGGTGTGCTCTCTGGTTGGCGCCCAGACTCCACCCTGTTGCAATTGAAGAGCAGGTAGAGGTATCCTCAGGATGATAGCTAGTGGGGTCGCCTCGTCAAACAAAAAACTAATGAAACTGAAAATGTATTTTAAATGATAGTTTTTTTTACACTTTTAAATAAAGTTGTAGCATCACAATCCCAAAGATAAAATATTAGCTTTATAGGTATTTACTTTAAAATGGTAACAATTTATTTTACCAAAAATGTGTATTTTATTTATACCCAATTACCAATTTATTAAAATTCAGTTACAGCTTAATAAACAGTTAATTACCAACTGTAAAAAATAGTTAATTGCATACCAATTAAATGTCTGTTTTATGCCATGTAAAACAAAAACACCAAAAAGCTAAAACAGAAGCAGGGAGGCAGACTGTGTCTACAAATGAACCTACAAATGAAAACAAACTGGTATGTGAACAACATCTGGTTTCTGATTGAGCAGAGGGCATACAAGGCTAAAATGTTTACCCATAAATCCTCTTGAAGTGTGGGGTACTGTAGCTTTAATTAGGTTTGTTAAAGTGCTGTAATTGCAAAAACCCTTTGTCTGCAATTACAGCACATTAACAAAAACAAATCAATATATATTTATCTTGTTAATACAAAGAGTACAATTAAATTCTGTAGCATTGCTTTTAAAGTCCAGCTGAAAACCTTGATACACAACAGGAAGACATTGGCAGCTGTAACATTGTAAATTAGAATTGTTTCTTAAATAAATGCTTTGATTGATTGATTGATTGATTGATTGATTGATTGACGTGGAATACGATTTGGATTTGCCGCTAGACCTGAATGCCTAAAAAATATTAATTTAAATTGATCCATAATTATGTAAACACACATGTATCTGTAAATCAGACTGACATTTACGTTTTTTGTTTTCATTTTTCAGAAAAAAAGGTGAAATCAATGAAACCATTTAAAGTTAAAAAATAAAGTAATAGAATTCCTAATAAATCAATTTGAATGGAATGAACAATACTCACACATCCTTTACAATATTGTTTCATTTGCCAGAGACAGAATTTCAAAGCCTAGCTGGAGATTTTCTAATAACTCTGGTCTGATATTTCAATGAAGCTGCAGGTTACATTATAAAGAATAAAATAAGGTATTAAAATGTAGCCCAGGCTGGCTGGAGGTCATTGTCTGGGGCCTTGCTTGTAATTGGCTTCTGTATCAAAACTCAGAAAGCTGCAAGCAGCATTCTACAGGGTCATTGACTATTTTACTCAGCTTAATTGCTTCTACTATCCCAACAGAAACGGTTTGTATTTCAGTATCTCGATTTCAATGTGAATGATGTGCTTTATTTTCCCTCAATAGAAAATCTTGTATTAAACCTGATTTTAAATAACAGTGTTCAGCATGCTTAGATAGCAGTTCTGTCACAAATCAAAATTCAATCTGTCTTATTTCAGATACAGTTCAAGTACTATAATGGATTGCATTAAACAAATCACAGTGTCCTTGGTGCATTTACTGTATATTTGTATGTGGTGCAATATGAAGTTTTAGTACTAAATGTACACTTAAGGGGAGAAGCATGCTAGAATATCCTTTCATCGGATCTGGCATGCACCTGAAAGATGTTCTTACATTGAGACTGCCATTCTCACAGTCACAGAATGGGGTGCTAAGTGCATGTAGTAAATATAAGTCCTGTATATAGTAAAGATGTTCTCACATTGAGACTGCCATTCCACAGTCACAGAATGGGGTGCTAAGTGCATGTAGTAAATATAAGTACTGTATATAGTAAAGATGTTCTCACATTGAGACTGCCATTCCACAGTCACAGAATAGGGTGCTAAGTGCATGTAGTAAATATAAGTACTGTATATAGTAAAGATGTTCTCACATTGAGACTGCCATTCCACAGTCACAGAATAGGGTGCTAAGTGCATGTAGTAAATATAAGTACTGTATATAGTAAAGATGTTCTCACATTGAGACTGCCATTCTCACAGTCACAGAATGGGGTGCTAAGTACATGTATTAAATATAAGTATATCGTAAAGATGTTCTCACATTGAGACTGCCATTCCACAGTCACAGAATGGGGTGCCAAGTGCATGTAGTAAATATAAGTACTGTATATAGTAAAGATGTTCTCACATTGAGACTGCCATTCCACAGTCACAGAATGGGGTGCTAAGTGCATGTAGTAAATATAAGTACATAGTAACTACAGTGTACCTTGAAAAACCCTTCTATAAAAACCCTGATGTAACAGAGAAGTGATGCAGACGCTGTCATTTTAAATGAAACTCCCCCCTCCTAGAGAACGACTCACATGCCTTTAAAAGGTTTACTATAGTAAAGTGTTGCTATTTTTTCTATAACCACACACATTAATTGCACACTCACAGTACCTGATGTAGATGAATTATTCTGGCATTTTCAGCATCTCTTTCACACTATTCTTTCTTGCTTTGTGAGTGAGAAAATATAGGTCCTTCAGACTTAACTGTTTAAAGAAACAACAGCACTGTAAAATCCAAGGATTCTGCTAGGATGTGTATAGAGAGCTCCATTGTCATTCTCTGATTGTTACACTTCATAATAAAGGAACATGCTATATCTACTACTGTCAGCTTAACTTTGGGGCTTGCACCTAATTTAGATATCTGTAGGGCAGAGAACTTCCCTGGAGGCTTTATTAAGAGAACCAGCATGTACTGTAGGGTGCATTTTAATTTATTATCCACAATATAACTTTGTTATCTGAAACTAGGTACCCTTTGTATTTCAATGTTATTCACATTCAGAGACGTCTGTGTGCATTCCTTTTGTTGTGATAAGTGTCAAGCAGGAGTTGTCAGTTATTTTATGTGAAGGTCCAACATTCTTGGCTACAACAAGGCCATGCTCCAAAGCAACGTTTTCAGCACGGACTCTTATCCCCATACCCACATACACACACAGCTACGGGGTGTTGGTTTCAGAGTTAAAGGACTTTTCTTTTTTTTTAGGAATCCATTTTAGCATTAGTAGTTTATCTTTTTTAATAGTCTGCCTTCCTTGATGTCTTATGCATGACTTCCTTTCCTGCCAAAACCACAGAATTGTTAACAGGCCCAAACAATGTGTTTCACCCTTGCAAAAAAACATTTTGCTAACCAAATTGAAGCACAAGAATAAAAAATAAACTGAAAAATATGTCTGTGCTTTCTCTTTCAAGTGAATTCAAATTCAAAATGAAAACACCTTCCAAATAATAAAAAATCTAGTTGTTTTCCATTCAGTATAACAGTAGAATAGTCTAATACATACAGTAAGTGCGGGCAGCAACAGGCCCTTGAGTTAAGTGAGCTCAATAAGAGCAATATGGAGGCAGGTGCCTCAGTCAAAACAGAACACATGCATTAATAATATTCATAATGTTCATCTTGGAGAACGAATACTAGCACACATAATGTGATCTGCAGATACTTCAGACTAAGGGGTAGATGTACTAAAGTGTTGCGTCTGTTGCAATCGTTGCAAACCACATTCAAACCAGTCGGAAGTGTAGCGTGAAATGTACTAAACAAACGCAACGCTGTTAACATCATTTTAATGAATGCTTTGCAGCTGCAGTTCTTATTTGTGCTTTAGCTTTAATGAATATGTAATTCTGGACGTTCCTGCAGAAATTCACAAACACAGGGTGGAGATCAAAAATATTGTAATGAGATGTATTAAAGCTGAGGGCAATTGCTACACTTACAATTGCATCAATTTGTTAGAACTTTTGAAAGCATGTTTTAAACAGTCGCAATTGTTGCTGGCATTTCCCAGTCCGCTTTTTCTCGTATGCTGCCAGTTGTGCTCAATGTATTTTTGAGACGAACACCCAAGTACCTAATTTTCACTCAAGTCAGGGTGTACTTACAAGCCTTGAAAACAAATTTCTATGACATTTCTGGTTTTCCCAGAGTGTTGGGAGCAACAGACTGCACACATAACCCCTCCAGCTCATTCTGAGCATCTGTATAGGACCATGATCTATTGTGTGTTAATTGTCTAGGCTACTAAGTAGACCAAGTTAAAAGTAATAATAATTAAAATAAAATAAAAAACCCTAAACTCATTTAGTTTCAATTTAAAATAATCTTTTATTCGCACTGTACACCAATGTGTACAATGCAGCAGCATTTATTGTGTGTTACCAGTAGGCTAAAGTATAAAGAAAGTGTGCTAGGTATTCATTTGATTTTACTACTGTACTGTATACTGTACAGGCCTACTGTACAGATTTATATTTTTACATAATGTAATGTGTAGCCTACCCAAAAACACATTAGTGTTATTTCAGCGCAATGATTTATATTTAAAATACATCGAGAACTGTAAATGTATGTGTGTGCGATTTTATAGTATTGTTTTTAAACCTGACACCTCCTTATGTCGGACAAACATGTCCAGTTTAGCAAGGGGCTACTGTATGATTATGAAAAACTTTTTGGGGGTGAAGGTTGGAGCCCCACTATAGAATCTGATGGGAAATGAAACTGCCTTTCATTTTTTACATATTTAACAGTATTAAAATAGGAAAATGAAGACAGAACAGAATGCATTGTACAGATGACTTTTACATTTAACAAAAACAATGTTATTTTGATTCTTTCATCCTTGCATGTACAGACGTTATCCATCGGGCACTCTCTGCTGCAGCAAACCACAACTCAACTGCCGGTATTTTATTTGAAAAAATGTCACACTACTCTCGCTAAGGCTCTCTTCATTAACATATTTTTTCTTAGTACATACAACAAAATGTGCACTTTATGAATTGTCGTAACGAAAATGCAAATTGCGGTATGTTTGCGCTATGACTGGCCCATCTTAGTACATCTACCCCTACACATTTTAATTGCATGCGTTTTAAGATGGGCTTGGATCGCAAAATTTGACAGTGTTGATCACCATTACATCAGCACACTCATTGCTAAACTTGGTGAATTATGGAATGGTGTGATATCAAAGTTAGGCTGTAAATTCTGTGCATTGTGTTTCCATTGATTATGAAGCAAAGTTTCATACAACACGTGTAGTGCAGTACAATATTGTGTGTTTCCTGAGTCCTGAGTACACAACAGAAAAACACAATTACACCTGGACTTGTACGTGTTAATAAAAATAGCATTATATCCTAAGTTTAAGAAAGCACTAACGAGGGTGTGTGGTAAGACATACCTTACCCATGCCTGCGTGCGTTCTCAGGCATGATGCCGGAGCATTGATTGATATGAATGTATTTGTTAAACTGCACGCATGTGAAATGGGAATTCTTCATGATGTTGCAGAGTGTATGGATGAGGCAGTGGGGTGTTGTTTTTCTTCACTGCTCTCAGTGTTTCTCTACAGTGACTGGTGTCTTCTTCATGATGTTGCAGAGTGTATGGATGAGGCAGTGGGGTGTTGTTTTTCTTCACTGCTCTCAGTGTTTCTCTACAGTGACTGGTGTCTTCATGATGTTGCAGAGTGTATGTGGCTGAGGCAGCGGGGTGTTGTTTTTCTTCACTGCTCTCAGTGTTTCTCACAGTGACTGGTGTCTTCATGATGTTGCAGAGTGTATGGATGAGGCAGCGGGGTGTTGTTTTTCTTCACTGCTCTCAGTGTTTCTCTACAGTGACTGGTGTCTTCTTTATGATGTTGCAGAGTGTATGGATGAGGCAGTGGGGTGTTGTTTTTCTTCACTGCTCTCAGTGTTTCTCACAGTGACTGGTGTCTTCATGATGTTGCAGAGTGTATATGGCTGAGGCAGCGGGGTGTTGTTTTTCTTCACTGCTCTCAGTGTTTCTCACAGTGACTGGTGTCTTCATGATGTTGCAGAGTGTATGGCTGAGGCAGCGGGGTGTTGTTTTTCTTCACTGCTCTCAGTGTTTCTCACAGTGACTGGTGTCTTCATGATGTTGCAGAGTGTATGGCTGAGGCAGTGGGGTGTTGTTTTTATTCACTGCTCTCAGTGTTTCTCACAGTGACTGGTGTCTTCTTCATGATGTTGCAGAGTTTATGGATGAGGCAGCGGGGTGTTGTTTTTCTTCACTGCTCTCAGTGTTTCTCACAGTGACTGGTGTCTTCTTCATGATGTTGCAGAGTGTATGGATGAGGCAGCGGGGTGTTGTTTTTCTTCACTGCTCTCAGTGTTTCTCACAGTGACTGGTGTCTTCTTCATGATGTTGCAGAGTGTATGGATGAGGCAGCAGGGTGTTGTTTTTCTTCACTGCTCTCAGTGTTTCTCACAGTGACTGGTGTCTTCTTCATGATGTTGCAGAGTGTATGGATGAGGCAGTGGGGTGTTGTTTTTCTTCACTGCTCTCAGTGTTTCTCACAGTGACTGACGTCTTCATGATGTTGCAGAGTGTATGGATGAGGCAGCGGGGTGTTGTTTTTCTTCACTGCTCTCAGTGTTTCTCACAGTGACTGGTGTCTTCTTCATGATGTTGCAGAGTGTATGGATGAGGCAGCGGGGTGTTGTTTTTCTTCACTGCTCTCAGTGTTTCTCACAGTGACTGGTGTCTTCATGATATTGCAGAGTGTATGTGGCTGAGGCAGCGGGGTGTTGTTTTTCTTCACTGCTCTCAGTGTTTCTCACAGTGACTGGCGTCTTCTTCATGATGTTGCAGAGTGTATGAATGAGGCAGCGGGGTGTTGTTTTTCTTCACTCCTCTCAGTGTTTCTCACAGTGACTGGCGTCTTCTTCATGATGTTGCAGAGTGTATGGATGAGGCAGAGGGGTGTTGTTTTTCTTCACTGCTCTCAGTGTTTCTCACAGTGACTGGTGTCTTCTTCATGATGTTGCATAGTGTATGGATGAGGCAGTGGGGTGTTGTTTTTCTTCACTGCTCTCAGTGTTTCTCACAGTGACTGATGTCTTCTTCATGATGTTGCAGAGTGTATGGATGAGGCAGTGAGGTGTTGTTCTTCACTGCTTTCAGTATTTCTCACAGTGACTGGTGTCTTCTTCATGATGTTGCAGAGTGTATGGATGAGGCAGTGGGGTGTTGTTTTTCTTCACTGCTCTCAGTGTTTCTCTACAGTGACTGGTGTCTTCTTCATGATGTTGCAGACTGTATATGGCTGAGGCAGCGGGGTGTTGTTTTTCTTCACTCCTCTCAGTGTTTCTCACAGTGACTGGTGTCTTCATGATGTTGCAGAGTGTATGGATGAGGCAGTGGGGTGTTGTTTTTCTTCACTGCTCTCAGTGTTTCTCACAGTGACTGGTGTCTTCATGATGTTGCAGAGTGTATGGATGAGGCAGCAGTGTGTTGTTTTTCTTCACTGCTCTCAGTGTTTCTCACAGTGACTGGCGTCTTCTTCATGATGTTGCAGAGTGTATGGATGAGGCAGTGGGGTGTTGTTTTTCTTCACTGCTCTCAGTGTTTCTCACAGTGACTGGTGTCTTCTTCATGATGTTGCAGAGTGTATATGGCTGAGGCAGTGGGGTGTTGTTTTTCTTCACTGCTCTCAGTGTTTCTCACAGTGACTGGTGTCTTCTTCATGATGTTGCAGAGTGTATGGATGAGGCAGCGGGGTGTTGTTTTTCTTCACTGCTCTCAGTGTTTCTCACAGTGACTGGTGTCTTCTTCATGATGTTGCAGAGTGTATGGATGAGGCAGCGGGGTGTTGTTTTTCTTCACTGCTCTCAGTGTTTCTCACAGTGACTGGTGTCTTCTTCATGATGTTGCAGAGTGTATGGATGAGGCAGCGGGGTGTTGTTTTTCTTCACTGCTTTCAGTGTTTCTCACAGTGACTGGTGTCTTCTTCATGATGTTGCAGAGTGTATGGATGAGGCAGTGGGGTGTTGTTTTTCTTCACTGCTCTCAGTGTTTCTCACAGTGACTGGTGTCTTCATGATGTTGCAGAGTGTATGGATGAGGCAGCGGGGTGTTGTTTTTCTTCACTGCTCTCAGTGTTTCTCACAGTGACTGGTGTCTTCTTCATGATGTTGCAGAGTGTATGTGGCTGAGGCAGCGGGGTGTTGTTTTTCTTCACTGCTCTCAGTGTTTCTCACAGTGACTGGTGTCTTCTTCATGATGTTGCAGAGTGTATGGATGAGGCAGCGGGGTGTTGTTTTTCTTCACTGCTCTCAGTGTTTCTCACAGTGACTGGTGTCTTCTTCATGATGTTGCAGAGTGTATGGATGAGGCAGCGGGGTGTTGTTTTTCTTCACTGCTCTCAGTGTTTCTCACAGTGACTGGTGTCTTCTTCATGATGTTGCAGAGTGTATGGATGAGGCAGTGAGGTGTTGTTCTTCACTGCTTTCAGTATTTCTCACAGTGACTGGTGTCTTCTTCATGACGTTACAGAGTGTATGGATGAGGCAGCGGGGTGTTGTTTTTCTTCACTGCTCTCAGTGTTTCTCACAGTGACTGGTGTCTTCTTCATGATGTTGCAGAGTGTATGGATGAGGCAGCGGGGTGTTGTTTTTCTTCACTGCTCTCAGTGTTTCTCACAGTGACTGGTGTCTTCTTCATGATGTTGCAGAGGGTATGGATGAGGCAGCGGGGTGTTGTTTTTATTCACTGCTCTCAGTGTTTCTCACAGTGACTGGTGTCTTCATGATGAAGGAAACAGTTGGCCTCAAACCATTTCAGTAATTTTGGCCAAAATAGGGGCCACACCCTCCAGATCAACAGGGACCAGCCCGCATGAAATGATGAATATCCTAATCCAATGGTGAGCGCTCAGATAAAAATCTAAATGAAAACTTGACACAGGTGCAGAACAGGTTAGCACAGTTCAAAATTGAAGCTGGTATTGAAAAAAAAAATGCAAGCTGAAAAATATGCTAATCTGAAATTAACGTAGGAAATAGCATACCGACCAGGGTATTTATACCAAAGAGACCCCTCACCCCAAAATGACACGGTCCATACACGGTAACCAACAAGGTCAATGTGTATATGGGAGTCATTATAGAAATAAATAAATAAAATGGTATCACATCTCAGAAGTGAAAGTTATAAAAACTGCATAACAGTATATACTACACTCGATCATTCCCTTTCTCCATAGAATAACGGAAGCCAGATGGGACCCTCCTGCGACCATGGTGAAGAAGACACAGTGCATTAACCAAGGACAATGTGTACGATTGCAGTTCAAACGTGCACTGAGACCACAGGCACGGCCAAAAGGCTTTGAACTTACATCCTGCAGCTGGAGTTGTGGAGACCCACATGGAAACCTGAGCACATCTTTCAATGGAGAAAAGGAGAACAATAGCATCTCAGACTAAACGAATCAAGCATGAACTCTGATCACAGACTGTAACCAATGACACTAAACAGCATATTCAACAATGTTTGGAGTTAGAGGTCGGGCTATGGTCCAATAATGATGCTCTAAATAGTACAGTATGGTCAGTATGAAGGAACATATGAGGAGGGATAATGCCAGCCACCAAAAGAATGGCTGGATAACACCTATTTCTTGATGAATAACTATAACATGAGCAGTCAAAATTGTATTTGGAAATCAATTTGAAATATAACACTGACCTCTTGCAAAAATGACCAACCAAGGGAGTGCCCAACAAAAAAAGGCACCCCCCTAATGGAGGAAGACACCATTATTGGTCCAGAGTGTAAAAGTATTTTGAATAATGTAAGTATGGTATTGACACATTTTATGTTTAATCTCAGACAGTGGTTACAAAGAAAGGATAGTGATATGGTGCACAAAGCATGCTGGTATGAAACTAATACACATGTGGTATGGCAACGTCCTGCAGTCACCCCAATTAACACAAACATAACCACTTACCTAGTATGTGAAATGTTTGCAGTTAATTAATAACTGTCTATCATTTGATTGACTTAATCCAATGCCGTAGTGATCAAACAGTGCTGTGGTCATGACATTAAAGAGCGTCACTTAAGCTATGATTGGCAGACAAAATAGAAATATTGCACATGATTTTGAAAATCCTGTTTCAACAGACTGTAGGTGGAAAGCATCATACCCCAATACGAGGAGGTGGGGGAAGGAATCCCCCCCAAGCTAAGAACAAGAGACGAGGCTCACTGCCAATAAAGGGTCAGCGGAAATCCGATTGCAAAAAGCATGTAGTGAAGTGCAACCCGATGGAGCAGTATCCCACTTTCAAGGAAAGGTTTAATGGAGCTCAGATTGCATAGCAAGTGAGAATCCTGATCCTGATTTTCAAGGGTGACCAATGGTGAGAGGCTGCAACAGGGGAACAAAATCCTGCAAGCAATATGTTATTAAGAATGCCATAGCGACCTCATTAATTCTCCAACAGTTTCTGACTCATTACAAAGCATCATTTTGCTCAATAGCTTTATTATGCTAAGGAATAACTAAAAAGATACATAATAATTTGGTTGTACTTGATTGTAGTTGTACAATTCAGTACAAAATGGGTGGACTGTAGTGATGGCTTTCTGCATGAGGTATTAATTATGTTATTAATTATAAGTTTTACTAATTCAGTTGCTTTAATATGCTTTTATATTAAGTTTCTATACAGTATTGTGTAAGTTTCGAGTTCTTTCATTTCCCATCGGCAAAACCAGCTACGTGCAGTTTTGCATAGCCTAACACAACTCAAAGTCACAGATAAGTGTCTGAGCTAAACGCCAAAAGGCAGGATATTAGCAGAGATAGTGTGAGATGGGGGGGGGGAACTGAAAGACAAGATGGATGCGCCCCCCTTTCCCCCCCCGCAGCGGGAATGTGCAATGATAGAGTGGAAACCCCTATCATTGGACAGAAGTTAGACAAATGGGAGTGGAGTCAACAAGTGTTTACAAAGGTATAAATGCCAAACATTGTAAAGTTTTGTCAGTCTTTTCATCTTTTTCGAATTGACTCCATGGATATCCGTGCTTTCTGATACAAACATATGCACTGAGCTGTACTGAGACCTTGTCCAAAGTCAGTTTAAATCTTGTGCTTATATGATTGTATTGGAGGTATACCTTTCTTGTACATAAAGTATTTTTGAATCAAAAACCATTTGTCAGCTTAATTTCTTCGCTACACAGTCAGACAGCAAGTGGACAGCAGTGCTCCTTATTGAATGGTTTGTGTATTGCTTGCACTGATAGAGACACTTTACGAAACCGACTTTTCGCCGGTCTCAAACAATACATTTCAATGTCTGGCGGCTTTCATCCGTCCGCACACAACACAATATATATATATATAATGATGACAATAATACAACATAAATAATAATAATACACAATAATAATACAAGGGGCAGGCACCTTGCCACACAAACAAACAAATAAATATAATAAATCAAGTACAATAAATAAATAAATAAATACATTGAACCAGAAACCTCCTGGTATTAAGCCCTTTTCTTTAACCACTGGCCCACCAAGCCTACTGTTACCCAAGCTTCATTGAATACCTAGCTAATTCACCTTTTAACTCTCAACTTTCGCTCTTACATCATTCTTAGCCAATACCTCCCCATTCTTATCTATTAGTGATGCATGGGCCAAGAAGAAGCGTATGGGAACCCAGGAGCAAGCTGGAGATCTCCAACCCCTATATTCTCATCATTCAGTCTACAACAACATCCAGTGAACCACAAACTTATCAACACAATCTTGAATGGTTGCCTAAGCACATTCAGCAGTTTACAGAAGTCACCACATTTTGGAGAAATGAGTACAGAGAGTTCTCCAGCATACTTGTGACAAGTGGTTTGCAGTACACAGGTGTAGTTGTTGTAGTGCTCAGGAATAACACACACAAGACAGTGAAAGTTCGATAAAACTGCTCCTTTTTGGCTGGGTTGGATGTCAACAACACTTAAATAATAAGCACAGGCTCTACACAGCAATGTGTATCGCTCCATGCAAAACAAGGGTTTTCAGTCCCGAAATAATAATAAGACACTTTATAATTACACCCAACACAGATACTATCACTTCTCCCGACAGTGAGTGCTCTTTGTGAAGGGGTAGTGCAAGACAACAGTTAGTGAAACAATGGTATAGTGTAATCCGGGTTTGGTGCGGGCTTGTAGCGACAGCTCCCGGTTAGTGTTGACAAAGACAAATGACAAACAAACAAAACACTTTACACTCACGATACGTTTAACACTTTGTTTCCTTTACCGGTCCTTTTGATAACCACAACAAAGGCACAGATTACAGCGTCACATCACCTATTATACCTGCAGTTTTCTCATGTGAACTGTGGGTTAACGGGATCTGCCAGTATCCCTTTGTCAGGTCCAAAGTCGAAATGAACTTTGCCGTCTGTCGAGAAGCTTGTCGACCCGAGGCATGGGGTAGGCATCGAACTTGGCAATAGCGTTTACCTTACAGAAATCAACGCAGATTTTTTGGCGACTATCACAATCGGACTGCACCACTCGCTCCTGGAAGGCTCAATCACCCCAAGTTCAAACATCGCCCGTACTACTTTGCTAATGCCACTTCGTCGACTTTCCGGGATCTGGTAAGGTCTCTCTCGAACCGTGGTACCTGGGGGAGTGATAATGTCATATTCAACAAGGTTAGTCCAGCCGGGCAAGTCAGAAAAAAATTTCCCGCTCATTGCGGTGATCGGGCTGCTGAATTTCATGATTCATTTTCCGTATAGCCTGAATCACCTCATATGGCCCCTGCCATTTTGCATACAGTTTGGATTCTGATGTGGGAAGAAGCAGCATTACTTTGTCTCCTGGTCGAAAGGTCAGAATACGTGCATTTTTGTTGTAATGCTCCTGCTGCCGGTGCTGAGGCGATTTGAGATTGTCCTGGGCCAAACAACCAACCAAATCCAGGCGATCACAGAGTAGGAGCACATGTGGCATTACATTTTGGACGAGCCTTTGTGCTCTTCCCACCACTTTGTGCTCTTCCCACCATGTGGTCACACAAACACTGGGCCACCACACTGGGGCGGGTCTCTGGTGTCCGCTGGTACTCCCTGAAGTGCACCCGATGTGTTTCCCCAGTGATGAGTCGCCAGAGGATGGCCTGCTTGACCAGGTCATATTGGCTGGCTTCATCGGTCATGGCCTGGTAGGCTGCTTGGGCCTCCCCAATTAAACAGGGGCCCAGATGGTTAGCCCAGTATTCCCAAGGCCATAATGCGGTGGTATCCAACCGCTCGAAGGCGACCAGGTATCCCTCCGGGTCATCCTCCGCCATCATTTTATGCAACCTCGCTTTAGGGGGCGCCATCACGGGTCCTACTGGTACGTGGGATGCCAATCCTCTCAATCAGTATGGGAGAAAATCTGTCCCGGGAGTTGTCCAGGAGAGGTGTCCAAAAACGGGAGAGTCCCGGCAAATGACAGGTCTGAATACTTCAATTATGTAATTATTGGATAATTAAACAATAGTTTTTTATTATTACTATTGGCTTAAATACATGTTCCTAAATGAAGAAATTATGGCAGCAAATTATACAGTTAAGACACATCTCATTCTTCGCCTGGTCTGTGTTAATTATGATGCTGGTAAGGGTCAATTAACAGCAGAATACATACTTATGAATCAGGCGAATCAGTCTCTAAGGGCATGTTGATCTAACGTCACGATCAATGATGTTTTTTGATGGTAAATGGTGTTTATACATCACCTGATGAAATACTGTCATGTTAAACACTATTACTGGCATGATAAAGGAGACAGTAAGTTTTATGAATATGGGCGGTGTTTTGGAACTATAATTTGTATCCTCCCTGCCAGAAGGTTTAAGAATGAGTTCAACAGTGCACCTGCCTCAACTGAGCCACAGTTTTCAGCCGCCTTTTACTAAGAGCTACACAACACATTTCCACAACAAGTCAGGTTTATCAATATGTAAAAGCATATTGAAAGAAATAAAGTACTTAGAGTACAGTATTTGAAGAACACTTTACTAAAAGTATCCCTATAAGTACAGTACTAGCACAGCAGCTGAATCCCTCCAGAATCTTAGAAGCATGAGCTTCAACTGTTAAGAGATGTCTTCAGTCCGTTGTTCTAAATCAGGTGTGGGCAAGCCAGTGAAATAAGATCTGGTGGAAGGAGCGAGTGCTGCAGCCATGTATGATTGCACTGTATTGAGTAGTCCGCTGATAGTTGGGTTCAGTTGAAAATTAGCTGGTTGAACTGGGGTGTCACTGCTGGAGTTGGCAGAGCTGTAGGGACCAGACTGTGAAATCTGGAAATCTGTAAAAGAGAAAGTGCATCAGCTGCATTATTATAAATGCCCAGTAGTTGGTGCGCTTGGATTAGAAAATTACTTGACTCTGAAATCCATATTAACCGCTGCAGTAATTGCATAATAAGAGGTGAACTGGAACAGCCTTTATTGATAATAGGAACTGTAGATTTGTTATCGCAAAAGAAAAGTATTGATTTATTTGACCAAAGATGACGCCATAGATGTGCTGCCGCGCCTATTGGGTACATTTAGAGAAGAGCTGTGGATTTTAGATGCAGTGATAGGTTTTCGATTTCTAGTGGCCAAGCACTACAAAACCATTGATTGTTTAACCCTTTGCGGTCCTATGATGGGCCAGGTCCGACATTACAATTTTTCCTTTCCGGTCCGATGGATCATACACAGGTCCCTAGTCGTTTTTTCAATGGAAAAAGCAGAGAAAAGCTTTCAATGGCTGAGAGAGGCCGATAGAAGCTGCGAGAAGCCGAAAAAAAACAGAGATGGATCTGAGCAATACGCATAGTCCCTTCACCACAGACATACAGTGCCTTGCGAAAGTATTCGGCCCCCTTGAACTTTGCGACCTTTTGCCACATTTCAGGCTTCAAACATAAAGATATGAAACTGTAATTTTTTGTGAAGAATCAACAACAAGTGGGACACAATCATGAAGTGGAACGAAATGTATTGGATATTTCAAACTTTTTTAACAAATAAAAAACTGAAAAATTGGGCGTGCAAAATTATTCAGCCCCTTTACTTTCAGTGCAGCAAACTCTCTCCAGAAGTTCAGTGAGGATCTCTGAATGATCCAATGTTGACCTAAATGACTAATGATGATAAATAGAATCCACCTGTGTGTAATCAAGTCTCCGTATAAATGCACCTGCACTGTGATAGTCTCAGAGGTCCGTTTAAAGCGCAGAGAGCATCATGAAGAACAAGGAACACACCAGGCAGGTCCGAGATACTGTTGTGGAGAAGTTTAAAGCCGGATTTGGATACAAAAAGATTTCCCAAGCTTTAAACATCCCAAGGAGCACTGTGCAAGCGATAATATTGAAATGGAAGGAGTATCAGACCACTGCAAATCTACCAAGACCTGGCCGTCCCTCTAAACTTTCAGCTCATACAAGGAGAAGACTGATCAGAGATGCAGCCAAGAGGCCCATGATCACTCTGGATGAACTGCAGAGATCTACAGCTGAGGTGGGAGACTCTGTCCATAGGACAACAATCAGTCGTATACTGCACAAATCTGGCCTTTATGGAAGAGTGGCAAGAAGAAAGCCATTTCTTAAAGATATCCATAAAAAGTGTCGTTTACAGTTTGCCACAAGCCACCAAACATGTGGAAGAAGGTGCTCTGGTCAGATGAAACCAAAATCGAACTTTTTGGCAACAATGCAAAACGTTATGTTTGGCGTAAAAGCAACACAGCTCATCACCCTGAACACACCATCCCCACTGTCAAACATGGTGGTGGCAGCATCATGGTTTGGGCCTGCTTTTCTTCAGTAGGGACAGGGAAGATGGTTAAAATTGATGGGAAGATGGATGGAGCCAAATACAGGACCATTCTAGAAGAAAACCTGATGGAGTCTGCAAAAGACCTGAGACTGGGACGGAGATTTGTCTTCCAACAAGACAATGATCCAAAACATAAAGCAAAATCTACAATGGAATGGTTCACAAATAAACATACCCAGGTGTTAGAATGGCCAAGTCAAAGTCCAGACCTGAATCCAATCGAGAATCTGTGGAAAGAACTGAAAACTGCTGTTCACAAATGCTCTCCATCCAACCTCACTGAGCTCGAGCTGTTTTGCAAGGAGGAATGGGCAAAAATTTCAGTCTCTCGATGTGCAAAACTGATAGAGACATACCCCAAGCGGCTTACAGCTGTAATCGCAGCAAAAGGTGGCGCTACAAAGTATTAACTTAAGGGGGCTGAATAATTTTGCACGCCCAATTTTTCAGTTCTTTATTTGTTAAAAAAGTTTGAAATATCCAATAAATTTCGTTCCACTTCATGATTGTGTCCCACTTGTTGTTGATTCTTCACAAAAAATTACAGTTTCATATCTTTATGTTTGAAGCCTGAAATGTGGCAAAAGGTCGCAAAGTTCAAGGGGGCCGAATACTTTCGCAAGGCACTGTAACACTGACATAAACAAATAAGATAGCTGCTTCCGTATCCAGCTAACAAAGAAAATCGCGGACATTTTCCAAGCTTTTTCAGATGTTATAATAATAAAATAATGACTTGGGTAGCATTATTGAGGAGTTTGGTGATAAATCGAGTGATCAGGAGATGATTTATCAGTATGCACTACTATCAAGAGAAATGTGATAAATACAGCGAACAATGAGTGGGGCGGGGCTGGAGATGCAGTACTGAGTGTCCTGTTGATATGCAGTGCCTTTTAAACCTGTTTCACTGTGAATAAAATTACTTTTAAACAGCGCGTGCAAAGTAAACAGCTTGTGTGAAAATAAATTAGACCTGACGCGCCTGACAGGCACTGAATAAATGGACCGCAAAGGGTTTAAAGAATCGTGAATGAAGCATCCGTAAATAAAGCCAGGTCATGAGGTGCTGAAATGAAATCATCATAGAACATAGACAGGCAGTTCCAATGCTGTATGAGAGCAGACCACATTTTAGCGTCTTTTCTGGCTTCTGATGAAAAAAAACTGTCAAAAAACATGTGAGACTGTGGTTGGAGCCTTAGTTAGATAATCGCTAATTATTGATTAATTAGGCTCCAGCCATTACATAAAAAGGAGAGCTAGTGCTCCATTAGGGAAGACGGAGTTGGAGAGTAAGGAAGTGTTGCAGAAATGGAGAGAAACAAACTGCTACCTATAAGGTATTTTGTGTTCTTTTGGTCCTCGTGCCATTTTGTTTTTGTTATATGTATTTTCTTTGTTATTTTTGATTTTGTGATTAAATCCTTCACCCCGCAAATTCCATTTTGATTATTTCTTCCTGGTCTGGCATTGCCACAAAGCCACCTGTTCACAGAGAGATCAAGAGAAAATCATCAAGTAGAAATGGAACATGATATGAACTGAGAAGTATCCAGCATAAAGCCTCTGAGTATCGAATATTTTTGGGCTGCTGCAGCAGCCAAAAGTTAACTGAGTAGAAAAATAGAATTTATTTTCCCAGCATATCCTGAACAGGTGGTGAAGAGAAGGATGGATTGGCATTACTTTAAATGCATCTGATATATCTGCTTTTGCTAACCAGGAGCCGCAACCTGACAATTTATTTGAATGAATTGCATCCGATATGGTAATGTACTGTAGAGAAAACTGATTGTGAGGAATCAAAGGATAGGGAGGAGCCTAGCTCCCGCCCCCGAACCATACATAATAGGTTAACATAACAAAAGATATTGAAATACAAAATGCATATTTATTTTACAGACTGTATGTGTAGAGTAGTTTTCACCTACTTGCAACAGTCGAAAAGAATGGTGGATTATTCTAGAGTGGGTTGGGTTAGAGCAATTGGAACTACAAATATTATTTTACTTGGCCTTGGAAAATGTAGCTCATACTTTTGTATAAATGAATTCACTTAACTGTATTCTCATTTATATAAAAGCTGCCTCTCCCCCAGAATTTCCAGAACATCACATCTGTAATAGTAGGTTCTTGGTTGGCCAGTGTCAGCTTATCAAAGACTGCACACATTACTGACAATTACAAGTAGCAGGGCAATATTTCAAGTACATTTACACAAAACAGAAAGAATTCAATTGTCAACATGTCATCAAGCTTAGAAAGTTTGGCATGTAGAAAACATCCAAAACAGGCTTGAAAATTGCCATTGCAATTTTAACACAGTATTAAATTAGCTTTATTTTTTTACACTTCTCAAATAACCAGTATTTTCTGTCTGTAAACTTATTAAAATCTTGACTAACATTTTCCTGGAGTTCTCGCAATAAATATGCTTCATTTGCCTAGCATAAATACATCACTATAATGCATGTTTTTTTGCATATTTTGAACTGCTGAACTTAAAGTATATTAGAAGACTGTGTGGCTCTGTGAGTAAGCCTTTGAAATGTAGTGAACAGGTGGCCGGTGGTTTCAGAGCATCTCCACGTACAGTAAAATCTTCATTATTCTAATCCAGTTGATCTCTGTTATCCAGTTGACCTCTGTTATCCGAACAGCCTCTCAGCAACCTCATGTGGTATGCTCTTCTGTCCTAAACGCACGAACCAGTCCTCCTCACAATTGTTTACAGCTGAACTTGTTCAGTACTGCAGAGCATTGTTGAGGTCTAGGAATGATACACGACCCTCCTCAAGCATTGAGGCACGTACACATAAATGCAGCACACAGATAAAATGACGTTTATTACCAGTTTAACCCAATACAGACAGCTTGCTTATTAATTATCTTGGCATCTAGGTTTTCACCTGCCATGAGCGTGTTGCTCGGATTTATGTATTTCATAGTTTTGCCAAGATATAACCTGTCAATCCATTTCAATTTAATTACATTTTCAAAAGGGGATTCCACTATAACTCCAAGGTCCTTTTCAAAGTCTCCACACTCCTGTTCTAATTGTATCCCACGTTTTTGTAAGTATTTGTTTAACGACACAAGTAATTTGCCATGATTCTATGATCTTGGTTATTATAGGTTTACTGCGGTATACCATGATACAAGCATAGCAAAGTGTAGTAAAGTATAGTAAAAGCCTGGCACGTTGTAGATGACCATGGTAAAGCAGTGTACAAAGTGGTTAACCACTGTCAATGGGATAGGCCGTGTTGTGTGATCCAGGTCGTTTTTATTAATCAAGCTGATGTTTTTCATAATTAGGGTTGCTCCTGTTCAATGTTTATTTTTCAGGGGCTCACATTTTAGAGTATGCATTTGATTTGGGTTCTGTATTGGAAAACCATAAAACCTGTTAATTATAGGTTTTGCCACTTTTGGTTTATGAGTCGTTTCTGACCAGCTGAGCTGACAAGTATTTAATCTTTAATATTTTGTCTTCCATTTATAAAAGAATGGTGGACGGAGATGCAGATGGATCACATTAGTTTACTGTAAAGCTACGTCTTAGTTGGTGCTTATCTTGGTGAGAGCCGAGTTCAAATCAGCATGACGTTTTAACATCTACTCTCATGTAATGGAAATCATGCATTGCTCTTTTAATTTACAGAACAACGCTAAAGTAGATTAACTGAAACTTTTTTTGTTTATCTTGTAGCGCTGTCACTAGCTGCAGGATATTGCCAAATGTGTTGTAGTTCTATAAAATTGCATTCACTGTGATAACCAAATTGAGATGTCACATCTTGTTTACAAGTGTATCACAGATAGAAACAATTACAAAATCTATGTTTCTAGTAAAGTATAATTCAAATAAAATAAAGTACTCTCTTGTTATTTCAGGATCAGTTAAGTCACAAGGTTGGTTAATTCTTTACTAAGTCATGTTTTACTAATATAGTCATATTCTAATATACTAATTCCCTGACTTGAGGACCGATTACTCATAATATGCTTTGCCATATTTTTTTATTATAATGCTTACCTATCACACTTTCACAATGCTTTAGTACACTTTGCTATGCTTTTACTGTGATCAACTGTCAAATTACATGTATACTCTTCTGTGGAAGGGTGTGGGTATTCACTGACACAGGAGACAGAATTTGTAATTGAAACACTGCACAGGTGCTCGGTTTTATTTAGTTTAATCTTATGATTTGCACTGATTTCTTTTAGCCCGCAGAGGGAGCTGTGGTCCGTGGTCTGGCTACCAACTATGATATCCAGAACCTACGGGAATACCACGTCAGGGTACTCAGTACAGTTCAGGTGCACTCGCAGGTGCTCAAAAATAATGAAAATGAAAAGGCAAAAAGAAAAAGGGAAAATAAAACACAATAATCAACACTACAAAATAAAGGTGCTGCACTTTGCAGCGTGAATTTCCCCAGTCGCCGCTACCCGTACGACTCGAGTCTCCGTCCTACTCTCCGCTGTTCCTCAGCTAGGTTTTTTAAAACACACTATCGGGGTCTGCCCACGGATTCCCCACTCTCTCTCTATCTCTTCAGATTCTCTGTGGAAGGTTTTTCTCCCGTCCGTCAGCTGGTCTGGCCGAGCAGCGTAACCGCTTGCTCGTGGTACAGGTCTAAAGGGGCAGATCTGAGGAAACAGCAGAGTATTAATTTATAGGATCAGCAATCCCACTAAAACCCACCTCCCAGCCACTCAGAGAGGGGGAAAGCGCACACACCCTCTTCCCCACCTCTCCGTGTCACCGCCATGAATGGCAGGCAGATCCCACGGGACTGCCACCCCCCTTCCTGCAGCATCGTGCCTACGTCAGACGGCCAGTCCAGATCTCTCCCTGTTACATCTTCAAAAAAGGAAACGCATAGGTGTTTTGAATGTAATTTTTATAGCATTAGTATGGCAGTTAGTAAAATAGTTCCAAATAACCTTAACCTGTATAGAAATCATTAAGACATTCAATAGTCACTTTCAAAGGTCAAACAAAGTTCAAGGTCAACAGAAATCAGTAACGGGTATGCCCACCATTGGCATAGATGATGGCCTGACGTCTCCTGCCCATGGATCGAATCAAAGCCTGGATAACATGTCGGGGAATGGCAACCCACTCTACTCAAGTGCCTGGAAAAGTCCTTGTAAGGTCTGTGGCTCGGGGTGACGTTGTCGCACACGTTGATTAAGCTCGTCCTACAAATGCTCAATGGGGTTCCGATCTGGTGATCAAGACGGCCAGGGAAGTACTTGAACATTGTTCTGAGTGAGGAAAGCTGTGGTGGCCCGGGCTGTGTGTAGTCATGCATTGTCATGCTGGAAAATTACGTTATGATGGTCCATGAATGGGATAACATTAGGCCATATGATCTCATGTCAATAGCGCTGAGCTGTCAGGTTGCCTTGAACATGAACTAGGTTGGTTCTGCCACTGTCTGAGATTGCCACCCACACCATGACACTCCCACCACCAAATCTGTCAACCTGTCGCACACATTTGGCCACAAAACGTTCATGACGTCGCATGTATACCCGGGCTCTTCCATCTGCACGTCGAAGCAGACATCTCGATTCAACTCTGAACACCACGTTTCTCCATCTTTGTATGGGCCATACTCTGTGATGATGACACCACTGAAGTCGTAGTCGATGATGTTGCGGTGTAAGAATCACTCCTCTAACTGGCCTTCTTGCTCAGATACCTGCCTCCTGTAGGCGTTTTCTGACAGTCTGGTCAGAAATTCTTGGCATTCCTGGTACTGCAGATGTTGTAGAGGTTGCAGTGGTGAACCTGTCACGTAAATGACATAGATGTATAAATATGTCCTGGGCTGCTGTTGTCACACGTGGTCTACCGGACCTTGAGGGGTTAAGTGTTGTTCCACATTGCTGGTATCAGTGCCAAAGTCGTCCTATAGTGATCTGGGAAACATTCAGACGCCATGCTATGGTGGACTGAGATTCGCCAATAGCATTATTACGTTGAGCCTCGGTGAGTCTAGGCATAACTTCAAATGTGTCTACAGTGAACACCAATAAGACATGCAAGCTGAGAACCCTCCACTTTTATAGCCACATCTCGGCATGTTGCACATGCAGTGAATGCACGTGAATATTGCAAGTCTTAAGCAAATGGTGTTAATTTTGGGAATATACGTGTTTTGTCGTTTTGGTGTACATCATGCGTTTTTGATCCTGACAATGTGACACACTGTCAGCAAAACGTGTGTAAATAAAATACAATTCTTTTGATCAAGTTTTGTTGCAATTTTGTTAAATTGACAACAGAACTGGCAGAAGGAACAGGTGTCGTTGTCCATCAAATCAACAGTACGAAGGTCACTCTTGAAATCAAGACTGAAAGGATGTGTTGCAGTAAGAATACCTCTGTTAAGAAAAGGGAACAAGACTAAAAGGCTAAAATATGCACAAGAACACAGAAATTGGACTATGGAACAATAGTCACAGGTGCTTTGGACTGTTGATGGATGGACAATGACACCTGTGCCTTCTGCCAGTTCTGTTGTCAATTCAGCGCTTGTCTTCTTTCTATTCCTTAAGGATATTATCTTCAAGTATTGCTCATCCTTGTTAGACAGCTTTTTGAGTCTTCCAGTCCTGGGTTTGTCAATTACAGATGATGTTTCTCTGTATTTGCTGATTATGCTTCAGATACCACACCTTGAAAATCAAGTAATGCAAGCTATTTCACTCAATGTTTTTCCTTCTTTATGAAAGTCAAGGTTGTTATAAAAGTAGAAAACACTACTGGAGGCTTTGAGTAAATTGTTGATGCTCAGATTAGAAAATAGCAACATGTCTAAGACTTTTGCACAGCAGTGTATATACAGTGCCTTGCGAAAGTATTCGGCCCCCTTGAACTTTGCGACCTTTTGCCACATTTCAGGCTTCAAACATAAAGATATGAAACTGTAATTTTTTGTGAAGAATCAACAACAAGTGGGACACAATCATGAAGTGGAACGAAATTTATTGGATATTTCAAACTTTTTTAACAAATAAAAAACTGAAAAATTGGGCGTGCAAAATTATTCAGCCCCTTTACTTTCAGTGCAGCAAACTCTCTCCAGAAGTTCAGTGAGGATCTCTGAATGATCCAATGTTGACCTAAATGACTAATGATGATAAATAGAATCCTCCTGTGTGTAATCAAGTCTCCGTATAAATGCACCTGCACTGTGATAGTCTCAGAGGTCCGTTTAAAGCACAGAGAGCATCATGAAGAACAAGGAACACACCAGGCAGGTCCGAGATACTGTTGTGGAGAAGTTTAAAGCCGGATTTGAATACAAAAAGATTTCCCAAGCTTTAAACATCCCAAGGAGCACTGTGCAAGCGATAATATTGAAATGGAAGGAGTATCAGACCACTGCAAATCTACCAAGACCTGGCCGTCCCTCTAAACTTTCAGCTCATACAAGGAGAAGACTGATCAGAGATGCAGCCAAGAGGCCCATGATCACTCTGGATGAACTGCAGAGATCTACAGCTGAGGTGGGAGACTCTGTCCATAGGACAACAATCAGTCGTATACTGCACAAATCTGGCCTTTATGGAAGAGTGGCAAGAAGAAAGCCATTTCTTAAAGATATCCATAAAAAGTGTCGTTTACAGTTTGCCACAAGCCACCTGGGAGACACACCAAACATGTGGAAGAAGGTGCTCTGGTCAGATGAAACCAAAATCGAACTTTTTGGCAACAATGCAAAACGTTATGTTTGGCGTTAAAGCAACACAGCTCATCACCCTGAACACACCATCCCCACTGTCAAACATGGTGGTGGCAGCATCATGGTTTGGGCCTGCTTTTCTTCAGCAGGGACAGGGAAGATGGTTAAAATTGATGGGAAGATGGATGGAGCCAAATACAGGACCATTCTGGAAGAAAACCTGATGGAGTCTGCAAAAGACCTGAGACTGGGACGGAGATTTGTCTTCCAACAAGACAATGATCCAAAACATAAAGCAAAATCTACAATGGAATGGTTCACAAATAAACATATCCAGGTGTTAGAATGGCCAAGTCAAAGTCCAGACCTGAATCCAATCGAGAATCTGTGGAAAGAACTGAAAACTGCTGTTCACAAATGCTCTCCATCCAACCTCACTGAGCTCGAGCTGTTTTGCAAGGAGGAATGGGCAAAAATTTCAGTCTCTCGATGTGCAAAACTGATAGAGACATACCCCAAGCGACTTACAGCTGTAATCGCAGCAAAAGGTGGCGCTACAAAGTATTAACTTAAGGGGGCTGAATAATTTTGCACGCCCAATTTTTCAGTTTTTTATTTGTTAAAAAAGTTTGAAATATCCAATAAATTTCGTTCCACTTCATGATTGTGTCCCACTTGTTGTTGATTCTTCACAAAAAATTACAGTTTCATATCTTTATGTTTGAAGCCTGAAATGTGGCAAAAGGTCGCAAAGTTCAAGGGGGCCGAATACTTTCGCAAGGCACTGTATGTAACACATTAATGCCCTTACCTGTCACACGCAATTTCCGACTCCATCACCAGTTTTCTGATACATGTCTTTATTGTGCAGTTACATAGCGCTTCCTCCAATTTCATATGACGAAAATGCAGCAAAAACAAAGCAAACAAGACAAGCTATGGTAATGTAAAACAGTTAATCATTAAACAGTTTTAGATACTGTGATGTATTTTTTTTTTTTTTATCTGTGATCTTCAGTTGCTTTTGTGCATTTTCATTTGCAAGTGAACTGTGACATTAGGGCCGTATCGCACCATAAGCACTATACTTTGCAATTTTGAATACTGACTTTGGATACTATTTTAATTCTGGAACCTGTGTGTGTGTTTTTTTTTGTTTAATCTTTTGCTAAATTGCATTGCCTTTTACGCTTTACACAGTTCTGTGCATGGGTAACATTTTGATTTTTTGTTGGGTCGTTAATGGGGAATTTCAGATACTGCTACAATACCTACTGTATTACAGTCCAGGTGTCATCTCTTTTGGTAAGTGATATTTTAGGATTAAATTGTTCTGAATTAAAATACTACTTCTGTTGAAAATATAGTACTGTACCAACAAAACCAACTACATTACATCTAAATGGAAGCTTACTTATTTTAAAACACAGTCCTTTCAGCTATGTATTTTTGACATTGTATCTTTTTTGTGTTCCCTGAAAAAACAGACAAGGGTTGGAAGAAAATGAAATAATCAGATATATGTCACCCTCGTTTAACTGTCACTGAAGTCAAAATCGGTTATGTGAGTGCTGACTGTATTTAGTTTTACGCCCATATACCGCCCACCTATCTATCACACTGTAATGTTGGGGTTCGACTGTGGTGAAGAAATAACTCTTATATCAATAGATTAGCTGGACGCAGACAGATTCCAATGTTACAGTTGTATTACTGCAGTTCACACGTTGTACACATTACCAACCTCTCAACCCAACTCACTTCCTGGTTTGTCAATAAAGCTTACTGACTACAAGAACCTTCAATAACTTTATACAAACAATTAGAAGGCAAACACTAATAAGACACGCCTGCATATTGCAAAGCAAGCTTGAAGTTAAGCTTGCTTTGTTCACATGTTCCTTCCCACTTTGTCCCTCGTTTGTATTGTAATTTCTGCATTTATAAAAAATACATACATTAAAAAATAAAGTCACTCGAACGAGTGTATTTCATTAGAACATATGAATATTTGACGAGCATATTCGTAATATTACTAGTTTCTTTTTACCATCTACATAATATTACTCATATTCACTCCTGTCTTACTCAGGCAGATGCAGAAAAGCTGATTCATGCCTTTGTTTTTTCTCGTATAGACTATTGTAATGTTTTGCTTGCTGGTGTCTCAAAAAACTCTCTTAAAAAATTACAATATGTCCAAAATTCAGCAGCTAGAATTTTAATTATAACCTTACTACTCCAGTCTTTGCCACGCTGCATTGGCTCCCAGTGGAGTTCAGAGTCAAATTTAAAATCCTATTGCTGACTTTTAAGGCTCTGCAAGCTATATCTGCAAAGAGGATCTGTGGGCATTTACATCTGCATTTTCGAAACACACTGCTGTTATTTTTTTGTGTTTTTATAAAAGTGTTCTGCGTATATAATGCAGAATTCTGCATAAACGCGACCTCTGCCTAGGAGTGACCCCAGATCATTGGTGTAATTTACATGGCACTTTTTTCAATGATGGGGAAATGTCCCCCTGACATTGCAGGGGTACTAAAACTTTTACTTCACGATAATTTATTGGTATAATCCAGTGGCTTAACTGACATAATGCAGATTTAATGAGAGGGATGAGAATTGCCCTTGAAATATAGTTCTAGAAACGTTGAGGTTTCCCCCCGTTAAATACTTAAGATAAATACAGTTTTGCTAACACAATGATACTAGTAGTGTATTGATAAAAGAAAAGGGTGTTTTTAAAAAGTATTTTCAGCTTCCATCCACTTAAAAGATGCAGATGTAGCTTGAACCTCGATAATGTAAATAACACCAAGCTCCAGACAATGAGTTTCAAACTTGAAACGTGTTCCTGTTTACAGATAAGAACTCAGCTTTACTGTGATGAATACAATCATGTTTATTCTGCTAATTGTTTATTTACTAGAGTGAGTTTTTGGAACACTGATAAATAGAGATTCAATCGTCTGCACGATAAACACACAAAATAATTTAGAATCAGTAATATATTGTGATTAATTTGGTATAATAATGGTGTAAAAAGCTCTTGGTATTGTATTTGATTTTATTGATGTCTATATTTATTTGCACAAAGGTAGTTTTGCTGTTTTACAAACTTAAACCATTTTCCAGTGTGTTGGATACAGCAGCATAGTGCACCCTGCTCTATCTATGCCCCTTTCTCAACATTACTGTGAATTCAGGCTGTATACCAATGTGTCAGCCGGGGTCTTTAAACTACGTGCCACCTATGTTCACTTCTCATTGGTCAGTTTCCCTAGTTAAGGTGTGTGCAGCTCCAGGATCGGATCAGCATTACGGATCAGTGGAGCTTGATCCAGATCCTCGTAGTAAAACACCTTCTCATGATCCGACTCCAGTGATCCCGGATCCAATCCCAGTTTTCTATTCTGACTAGTGATTATACCAATACATTATTGTGAAATAAAAGTGTTAGTACTCCTGCAATGTGAGGGGGACATTTCCCCATCATTGAAAAGTGAGGGGAACATGCCCCCTGTGTCTATCTTGTAAATTACGCCTATGGTGTAGTCACTAGTCAGTATAGAAGTCAATGGGATGAAAACTGGGATGGGATCCCTGATCACTGGAAACTCATTGTCTGGAGCTTGGTGTTATTTACATTATCATCGAGACACTGCGGTTTGAGGTTCAAGCTACATCTGCATATTTTAAGAACTGACTGAATAATATAGCTATTTGCCACTCTCATCACCAGGGATCCTAGTTTTCCGAAAGATACACTTTCAAATTCTAAGGAAGTTACACACTCACCAGTGCCATCAATTAATAATATAAACAAACTTACCGTTTTACTTTATTTTGACGCTGGTTGTCATGTCTGTATCTGTGGTTAGATCTTTATTGCACTTGTTCATAGTTGTCATTATTTGATGCTGGTTGTCATGTCTGTATCATGTTTAGATCTTTATTGCACTTGTTCATAGTTGTCATTATTTGACGCTGGTTGTCATGTCTGTATCATGTTTAGATCTTTATTGCACTTGTTCATAGTTGTCATTATTTGACGCTGGTTGTCATGTCTGTATCTGTGGTTAGATCTTTATTGCACTTGTTCATAGTTGTCATTATTTGATGCTTGTTGTCATGTCTGTGTCTGTGGTTAGATCTTTATTGCACTTGTTCATAGTTGTCATTATTTGATGCTTGTTGTCATGTCTGTATCTGTGGTTAGATCTTTATTGCACTTGTTCATAGTTGTCATTATTTGATGCTGGTTGTCATGTCTGTATCATGTTTAGATCTTTATTGCACTTGTTCATAGTTGTCATTATTTGACGCTGGTTGTCATGTCTGTATCATGTTTAGATCTTTATTGCACTTGTTCATAGTTGTCGTTATTTGACGCTGGTTGTCATGTCTGTATCATGTTTAGATCTTTATTGCACTTGTTCATAATTGTCATTATTTGATGCTGGTTGTCATGTCTGTATCTGTGGTTAGATCTTTATTGCACTTGTTCATAGTTGTCATTATTTGATGCTGGTTGTCATGTCTGTATCTGTGGTTAGATCTTTATTGCACTTGTTCATAGTTGTCATTATTTGATGCTTGTTGTCATGTCTGTGTCTGTGGTTAGATCTTTATTGCACTTGTTCATAGTTGTCATTATTTGATGCTGGTTGTCATGTCTGTATCTGTGGTTAGATCTTTATTGCACTTGTTCATAGTTGTCATTATTTGATGCTTGTTGTCATGTCTGTATCTGTGGTTAGATCTTTATTGCACTTGTTCATAGTTGTCATTATTTGATGCTGGTTGTCATTTCTGTGTCTGTGGTTAGATCTTTATTGCACTTGTTCATAGTTGTCATTATTTGATGCTTGTTGTCATGTCTGTATCTGTGGTTAGATCTTTATTGCACTTGTTCATAATTGTCATTATTTGATGCTTGTTGTCATGTCTGTGTCTGTGGTTAGATCTTTATTGCACTTGTTCATAGTTGTCATTATTTGATGCTTGTTGTCATGTCTGTATCTGTGGTTAGATCTTTATTGCACTTGTTCATAGTTGTCATTATTTGATGCTGGTTGTCATGTTTGTATCTGTGGTGGGCTCTTTATTGCACTTGTTCATAGTTGTCATTATTTGATGCTGGTTGTCATGTCTGTATCTGTGGTTAGATCTTTATTGCACTTGTTCATAGTTGTCATTATTTGACGCTGGTTGTCATGTCTGTATCTGTGGTTAGATCTTTATTGCACTTGTTCATAGTTGTCATTATTTGACGCTGGTTGTCATGTCTGTGTCTGTGGTTAGATCTTTATTGCACTTGTTCATAGTTGTCATTATTTGATGCTTGTTGTCATGTCTGTATCTGTGGTTAGATCTTTATTGCACTTGTTCATAATTGTCATTATTTGATGCTTGTTGTCATGTCTGTGTCTGTGGTTAGATCTTTATTGCACTTGTTCATAGTTGTCATTATTTGATGCTTGTTGTCATGTCTGTATCTGTGGTTAGATCTTTATTGCACTTGTTCATAGTTGTCATTATTTGATGCTGGTTGTCATGTTTGTATCTGTGGTGGGCTCTTTATTGCACTTGTTCATAGTTGTCATTATTTGATGCTGGTTGTCATGTCTGTATCTGTGGTTAGATCTTTATTGCACTTGTTCATAGTTGTCATTATTTGACGCTGGTTGTCATGTCTGTGTCTGTGGTTAGATCTTTATTGCACTTGTTCATAGTTGTCATTATTTGATGCTGGTTGTCATGTCTGTATCTGTGGTTAGGTCTTTATTGCACTTGTTCATAGTTGTCGTTATTTGATGCTGGTTGTCATGTCTGTATCATGTTTAGATCTTTATTGCACTTGTTCATAGTTGTCGTTATTTGACGCTGGTTGTCATTTCTGTATCTGTGGTTAGATCTTTATTGCACTTGTTCATAGTTGTCATTATTTGATGCTGGTTGTCATGTTTGTATCTGTGGTGGGCTCTTTATTGCACTTGTTCATAGTTGTCATTATTTGATGCTGGTTGTCATGTCTGTATCTGTGGTTAGATCTTTATTGCACTTGTTCATAGTTGTCGTTATTTGACGCTGGTTGTCATGTCTGTATCATGTTTAGATCTTTATTGCACTTGTTCATAGTTGTCATTATTTGATGCTGGTTGTCATGTCTGTATCTGTGGTTAGATCTTTATTGCACTTGTTCATAGTTGTCATTATTTGATGCTTGTTGTCATGTCTGTATCTGTGGTTAGATCTTTATTGCACTTGTTCATAGTTGTCATTATTTGATGCTGGTTGTCATTTCTGTATCTGTGGTTAGATCTTTATTGCACTTGTTCATAATTGTCATTATTTGACGCTGGTTGTCATGTCTGTATCATGTTTAGATCTTTATTGCACTTGTTCATAGTTGTAATTATTTGATGCTGGTTGTCATGTATGTATCTGTGGTTAGATCTTTATTGCACTTGTTCATAGTTGTAATTATTTGATGCTGGTTGTCATGTATGTATCTGTGGTTAGCTCTTTATTGCACTTGTTCATAGTTGTCATTATTTGATGCTGGTTGTCATGTCTGTATCTGTGGTTAGATCTTTATTGCACTTGTTCATATTTGTCATTATTTGATGCTGGTTGTCATGTCTGTGTCTGTGGTTAGATCTTTATTGCACTTGTTCATATTTGTCATTATTTGATGCTGGTTGTCATGTCTGTGGTTAGATCTTTATTGCACTTGTTCATAGTTGTCGTTATTTGATGCTGGTTGTCATTTCTGTATCTGTGGTTAGATCTTTATTGCACTTGTTCATAGTTGTCATTATTTGATGCTGGTTGTCATGTCTGTGTCTGTGGTTAGATCTTTATTGCACTTGTTCATATTTGTCATTATTTGATGCTGGTTGTCATGTCTGTGGTTAGATCTTTATTGCACTTGTTCATAGTTGTCGTTATTTGATGCTGGTTGTCATTTCTGTATCTGTGGTTAGATCTTTATTGCACTTGTTCATAGTTGTCGTTATTTGACGCTGGTTGTCATTTCTGTATCTGTGGTTAGATCTTTATTGCACTTGTTCATAGTTGTCGTTATTTGATGCTGGTTGTCATGTCTGTATCTGTGGTTAGATCTTTATTGCACTTGTTCATAATTGTCATTATTTGATGCTGGTTGTCATGTCTGTGGTTAGATCTTTATTGCACTTGTTCATAGTTGTCGTTATTTGATGCTGGTTGTCATTTCTGTATCTGTGGTTAGATCTTTATTGCACTTGTTCATAGTTGTCATTATTTGACGCTGGTTGTCATGTCTGTATCTGTGGTGGGCTCTTTATTGCACTTGTTCATAGTTGTCATTATTTGATGCTGGTTGTCATGTCTGTGTCTGTGGTTAGATCTTTATTGCACTTGTTCATAGTTGTCATTATTTGATGCTGGTTGTCATGTCTGTATCTGTGGTTAGATCTTTATTGCACTTGTTCATAGTTGTCGTTATTTGACGCTGGTTGTCATGTCTGTGTCTGTGGTTAGATCTTTATTGCACTTGTTCATAGTTGTCATTATTTGATGCTGGTTGTCATGTCTGTGTCTGTGGTTAGATCTTTATTGCACTTGTTCATAGTTGTCATTATTTGATGCTGGTTGTCATGTCTGTATCATGTTTAGATCTTTATTGCACTTGTTCATAGTTGTCATTATTTGATGCTGGTTGTCATTTCTGTATCTGTGGTTAGATCTTTATTGCACTTGTTCATAGTTGTCATTATTTGATGCTGGTTGTCATGTCTGTATCTGTGGTTAGATCTTTATTGCACTTGTTCATAATTGTCATTATTTGATGCTGGTTGTCATGTCTGTATCTGTGGTTAGCTCTTTATTGCACTTGTTCATAGTTGTCATTATTTGATGCTGGTTGTCATGTCTGTGTCTGTGGTTAGCTCTTTATTGCACTTGTTCATAGTTGTCATTATTTGATGCTGGTTGTCATTTCTGTATCTGTGGTTAGATCTTTATTGCACTTGTTCATAATTGTCATTATTTGATGCTGGTTGTCATGTCTGTATCTGTGGTTAGATCTTTATTGCACTTGTTCATAGTTGTCATTATTTGATGCTTGTTGTCATGTCTGTATCTGTGGTTAGATCTTTATTGCACTTGTTCATAGTTGTCATTATTTGATGCTGGTTGTCATTTCTGTATCTGTGGTTAGATCTTTATTGCACTTGTTCATAGTTGTCATTATTTGACGCTGGTTGTCATGTCTGTATCTGTGGTGGGCTCTTTATTGCACTTGTTCATAGTTGTCATTATTTGATGCTGGTTGTCATGTCTGTATCTGTGGTTAGATCTTTATTGCACTTGTTCATAGTTGTCATTATTTGATGCTGGTTGTCATTTCTGTATCTGTGGTTAGATCTTTATTGCACTTGTTCATAGTTGTCATTATTTGACGCTGGTTGTCATGTCTGTATCTGTGGTGGGCTCTTTATTGCACTTGTTCATAGTTGTCATTATTTGATGCTTGTTGTCATGTCTGTATCTGTGGTGGGCTCTTTATTGCACCTGTTCATAGTTGTCATTATTTGATGCTTGTTGTCATGTCTGTGTCTGTGGTTAGATCTTTATTGCACTTGTTCATAGTTGTCATTATTTGATGCTGGTTGTCATGTCTGTGTCTGTGGTTAGATCTTTATTGCACTTGTTCATAGTTGTCATTATTTGACGCTGGTTGTCATGTCTGTATCTGTGGTGGGCTCTTTATTGCACTTGTTCATAGTTGTCATTATTTGATGCTGGTTGTCATGTCTGTATCTGTGGTTAGATCTTTATTGCACTTGTTCATAATTGTCATTATTTGATGCTGGTTGTCATGTCTGTATCTGTGGTTAGATCTTTATTGCACTTGTTCATAGTTGTCATTATTTGATGCTGGTTGTCATGTCTGTATCTGTGGTTAGATCTTTATTGCACTTGTTCATAATTGTCATTATTTGATGCTGGTTGTCATGTCTGTGTCTGTGGTTAGATCTTTATTGCACTTGTTCATAGTTGTCATTATTTGATGCTGGTTGTCATTTCTGTATCTGTGGTTAGATCTTTATTGCACTTGTTCATAGTTGTCGTTATTTGACGCTGGTTGTCATGTCTGTGTCTGTGGTTAGATCTTTATTGCACTTGTTCATAGTTGTCATTATTTGATGCTGGTTGTCATGTCTGTATCTGTGGTTAGATCTTTATTGCACTTGTTCATAGTTGTCATTATTTGATGCTGGTTGTCATTTCTGTATCTGTGGTTAGATCTTTATTGCACTTGTTCATAGTTGTCATTATTTGATGCTGGTTGTCATGTCTGTATCTGTGGTTAGATCTTTATTGCACTTGTCCATAGTTGTCATTATTTGATGCTGGTTGTCATGTCTGTATCTGTGGTGGGCTCTTTATTGCACTTGTTCATATTGGTGGGTAAATGGCTGTCATGTTCCTATTTTAGCAGCTTGCCTGTTGTGTTTTTGTGCTATCGTGTAGGCAGTCTGATTGCTGATTGCATTCTGGAGAGGCACTTAGTGGAAACTGTTGGCTGCTGCCATGGAATTTCCAATTGCTTGAATTCCATTTTTTATGTTTTTGTTCCCAACAAATTGATTGAACACAAAAATAACTATTTTCATACAAAAAATAGGCAGCCAAAATGTGTTTTATTCAGCAGCACATTCATGTGTTGGTACAATCAGAGATTGGTTTGAACTATTTTCCTGAGAGCAAGACGTGGACACTTTCTTTAATCTTTAACCTAATGTACCAGATATCATGTTTTAAAAGCATGCTTCCTGTAACATGTTTAAATTGCACATTTCAGATCTCTGTAGCTAATAGAAGTGCAAAACCGTGAAGATCGATGTGATTGTTTTATCAGCTACAATCACGTTAACCCTCATCATCTTGGGGGTTAAAGTCTAGTTTTGGTTTTGATCAATATTTTACTAATGCTCACTACTAATAAAGCACATATTGTGTCAAAGGTAACGCTCACTTGACTGATTATGTTATAATGCAAATGGATTCTTATGACATGTACGTCACTATGTATACAAATCTGCATCTCCCTGTTGACTAAACTAAGACTAAACAAATCACCCATTTACAAGGTGCTTGTCTTAATCTGAGGCAGTAATAATTGAGAAATAGCCATGCATCACAGTGTTTCCATTCACTTTTATATTGGAACAGCATCTAACAGAATTCAGCTAGTAAATGCTAAACCAATTACGTTTCACTAAAGAGTTGTCACATTTATATTCTGTTCCTGTTAGCCTGTAAAAACCCTGAGCCTTTCTTCCTCAGCAAAGTACATCTCCAGAAAGGACATGAATGTTGAGCACAGAATCATATCTCTAATACCCCAGTATGGCAACAAATCAGGCATATAAAACTCAAACCTGTCAATGTGACGGCAGAGCACACCTTTGCTAGCAGGTGAAAGCACAGAAGCATGTTGAGAAAGCACAGAAGCATGTTGAGAAAGCACAGAAGCATGTTGAGAAAGCTTTCCCCTGGAATCTGCTGTGCTTAAAGCACATCCCATTATGTTACATGGCAATCATCTTTTAGTATAACATCCTGCTCTTGCTGAGATCTCTAGTCAAAGCCTCTGGTAGAAACGGGCTGGTCTGGCTTTTGTATTAAATGTGTGATTCAGCTCTGTGCTTTAGCTAGCACTCTCTCTCTCTTCCTGAAAGATTCAGGAAATCTTACTCTATATTCAAGAGACATGGCTGTGGCTAGGAATGCGTCATGCGATTAGACTTTTAAGTTTGGCCCAGGGGTCCCCCTCCTGTCCCGGCAGGATATCGCCCTCAGAGACGCGACAGTGGCAAGGCCTAGACATGGTAGTAAAAAAGAAGAGACATTCTTTGGAAAGGAGAACAAGGACAGAAAGCTGACCTTTCCTCATTTTATAGGCTGGATGGCTTTGAATGAGTGATTGATTGATTGACAGCCTCTGCACACATTCAAAACAAGCAAAACAAATCAGGTAATGGTTATATGCAAATATACAATATTAGTCTATGCTGGAAAAGGGGGCCCAGTAGGTCTGTCCACCCCACCCATATAGTGTCAATAAGATGTGTAATCACCATACACACCTACAGCTATGGCCAAAGATTTTACATCACCCTATACAATAAACTAATTCTGCTTCATAAAGTCGAATGAAACCTGCTGAATAATGTTATGTTAACATTGAACTACATACCGCGTTGTAGTTTTCCATATTCCATAACAAAAAAAATGATATAAATTGAAAAACGTAACATTTTCTAAATCTAACATGAAATACTGTACTACTATCGTGGCTTCTGGTACTTTTGCAAGATCATTTTGTAGTTTCTTTGATTACACAATGTTAAATAAAAGACCTAAATGATGTCCATGTATTTTATTTTATTTTTTTAATTATGTCTCAATCCTAAAATTCTAGGTGACCCTAAACCTTTGTCCATAGCTGTATACAGAACTGCCATTGGTTCTGCCCTGGCAATGAGTGTGCCAATAAGTGCCTCTACACACATAATTAATATACACTCTGAATATCCCTTCAGTGTTTAGAACGGAGTAATTAAGAGAAAGTGGTGTGTAGGTGTGTGTGAAATAATAAGGTATTGCAGTGTTTGTCTCTCTCACTTTGGGAAAGGATCAAGGCGATATCATCCAAAAGGTAGAAACTTGTTCAGCAGACAAGCGTTTCGGTAGTGCCTTCAATGTTCTTTTTGTTTTTAGTATTCCCATAAAGGTAATCATAATGTACAAACCAGCACCAAGAAAACGATAGAGCCCGCAAAGGCTGGACACAAAATAAAAAATGAAAAACCAACCATACGTAGCACATAATTGTGTGTCACTGTATACTGTGATTGATTGATTGATTGACAGCTTCTGCACACATTCAAAACAAGCAAAACAAATCAGGTAATGGTTATATGGAAATATACAATATTGGTTGTGGAGTAGTGGTTAGGGCTCTGGACTCTTGACCGGAGGGTCGTGGGTTCAATCCCTGGTAGGGGACACTGCTGCTGTACCCTTGAGCAAGGTACTTTACCTAGATTGCTCCAGTAAAAACCCAACTGTATAAATGGGTAATTGTATGTAAAAATAATGTGATATCTTGTAACAATTGTAAGTCGCCCTGGATAAGGGCGTCTGCTAAGAAATAAATAATAATAATAATAATACTCTTTTAAAGAATAAACACACATAGTGAGATTAGTTCAAATTTATGGCACACAAATACTAAATCTACATGTTGCAAGTCAGATATGTTAACCGCCTCACATAAGGCACATTGTGGACTGACCCAAAGTATTTGCTCAAATATAACTAGATTTAAGTTGAATAAACTTTACTGGCAGCATGCAAGATGCAGAGTAAAGCAATATTGACCTATATTCCCACGAGACAGGCTGCAGTCCTTATTTCATTCTTCCAACACACAAGTCTAAAGAACCCTGTTTTTCTAGAGCACTTACTCCAACCCCCCTTTCCTTGTTATGTCATTCTTTTCTAGAGCACTTACTCCAACAACCCTTTCCTTGTTATTTCCTTGAAGAAAAGGGCTTGTAACCAGAAGGTCCCCGGTTCAAATCCCGGCTCAGCCAGGATCACTGAGCAAGTCACTTAACCTCCTTGTGCTCCGTCTTTCGGGTGAGACGTAATTGTAAGTGACTCTGCAGCTGATGCATAGTTCACACACCCAAGTCTCTGTAAGTCGCCTTGGATAAAGGCGTCTGCTAAATAAACAAATAATAATTCCTCAATGAGTCTTTGTTTCACCCAATAGTCCACATTGTTCTGCACCAGTCAAACTACTACCTTAGTTTTAACATGCCTTTATTTATTATTCTGTTTGTTATGGAACCATTGTGGTTCACACCAGCATTGGACATTGTGGTGCTGCAGGTGCATGGACTCTAAAACTCAGTACATTCTCTAATTAACATTAGAAAAAGGATCAGAGATTTCCTTTATCTGATTGGTAAATACGAGGGCATTAATCTCTGCTAAAGGACCTCTAGTGTTATCTTTCAAATTAATCACTGTTCCAAATCAGTGTGCCGAATGTAACGTAATGTAGCGAATTTGTGACGTTAATAGATTAGCAACAAATTGGGTTGGTATGGCTAGAGATCTAATTTTAAAAGGTGTCAATAGAACTGTTTAAATTATTATCAGAAGAGATGTGTATTTGAAGTGCAATAAGCTTTAAGATACGGGGCTATACTAAGATCACAACTATAACTCTGAGCAGTATTTTTGTTTGTTTTTGCCGATCGCTTACAGCCTTGTGTTAGCTAGTTAATAAATGCCTTGACTGACATTTTTCTTGACAGTTCTACCCATTGCATGTCTTGAATGGTATCAACAAAGATGTTTATTTGTATTGTTTATTTATTTTACGTATACTGAAAAATAACAGCAGTTTATGCTCTGATCCAGGGAAAAACAAAACAAACTAAAGATCTGCCGAAAATATGACTGTTTTGTATTTATTTGAAATTTAAAATAATAGTAATGATCTTTTATCTATTCGTGGCATGCTGTTTTTATTCTGATGAGGAGACTCCCTAAGCCTGTTTCTTGCAAACAGAGGTAGTAACGTAGCTCCCAGCAATTCTCCAAGTGGAGTTGTGGCAAAGTGGTAAGTAAGGGGAACAGGTGTAGCGGTGATGCGGTGCAGGAGTGACAGGCAGACAATGGTATTCCAGTGAAAACAGTGCTTTATTCTTTTTCCAGGTCTGGTGACCGCAAAGCAACTAAATCCCCGGCGATACACAACGATGTGTAACGCACGGGGATAACAATAAACAAGGCACAGTCCTGAACAAAAACAAACAGACGGTCACCAGTCCTGGGTGAGTGCAGTATTGCTGGGGCAAACACAGATAGTGCGGGGTGCAGTGGTGCTCCGGATAGTGCTGACCCTTGGCGACAGCTCCGGAGTAGTGCTTTAACTGTCTGGTGGTGAAAAACACAGACAATTACACAGACAAACACAACACAACCCAACACGTAATTATTTCCTTTTAACGATGAGAGCTCCTCTCTCGATCCTTCTCTCTCCAAACGTTTAACCCAAACGAAGGAAAAGAACAGCGTTACCCTGGCCCCTATATGTAATCCTGCATGATATCTAGGTAAACGGTTGCAGCTGCCTTATTACTTGCAGCTGCCCCTTGTTTACCTGTCAAATCAATACGGTCTTACAACAGAGTCTCGCTTCCTTCCAGGCTGACCCACTTTCCGGTCCCGGAAACGAACTGTCAGGCCAGCCCTTCCAGATACTTCTCCTCCCGTTCTTTAGCGCCCTCACAGGTCGGGAGGAAGATTTATCACCAGAACTCATTGTATTTCTGTCACATATCCCACCGCTCAGAGTGGAGCCGAAGGAACACTCGGCTAAATCTACCTTTCCCATTGCTCCCCCCTCCCGGGAAAAATAATCTGCATTTTGGTGGTCTTTCCCCGCACGGTGTACCATATGGTACATGAAGGGCTGCAATGCCAGATACCACCGAGTTATCCGGGCATTGCTGTCCTTCATGGTGCTTAACCACTGGAGTGGGGCGTGGTCTGTGACAAGATCAAATGAGTGTCCCAGCAGGTAGTATCGTAAAGAGTGAGTAGCCCATTTAATGGCCAAACACTCTTTTTCGACTACGGAGTAGTTACGCTCCCGAGGTAACATTTTTTTGCTCAGGTACAATATCGGGTGTTCTACTCCAGCTACTTTTTGGGACAAGACTGCACCCAAACCTACATCCGAGGCGTCGGTGTGGAGGATGAATCTCTTGGTGAAATCTGGGGTAATAAGAGTGGGGGCCTGGCAAAGTTTACGCTTAATCGTATCAAACGCCCCCTGACACTCAGCTGACCATTTAATTAAATTTGGAGCACTCTTTTTGGTGAGGTCGACTAACGGGTTAACCACTGTGGCGTACTCGGGGATGAAGCGGCGGTAATAACCGGCTAAGCCCAGTAGTGACCTCACCTGAGTCTTGGTTTTGGGGATCGCTGCATCAACCAAAGCCTGGATTTTGGTGACCACAGGTTTCACCCTTCCATTTCCCATTACAAATCCCAAATATTGAGTCTCTGTCTTGGCAAACGCACATTTCCTCAAGTTAGCTGTCAGCCGGGCTGCCCTTAGAGACTGAAGAACGGCTGCAACCCTAGCCAAATGCTCTCGCCAGGTGGAGCTGTAAATCACCACGTCATCAATATACGCTGCTGCATATTCATGATGTGGGCGTAAAACCTGGTCCATCAGTCTCTGAAAGGCAGCGGGCGCACCATGTAGCCCAAACGGCATGGTTTTAAAGTGGAACAGCCCCTCTGGTGTTGAAAATGCGGTTTTCTCTCTGGAGCTGCGGGTTAGAGGGATTTGCCAGTATCCCTTCGTCAGGTCCAGAGTGGAAATAAACCTCGCTTTTCCCAGTCTGTCTAAAAGTTCGTCGACCCGAGGCATGGGATACGCATCGAACTTGGCAATAGCGTTCACCTTTCTGAAATCTACGCAGAAGCGGTTGGTGCCGTCCTTCTTAGCCACTATTACAATAGGACTGCACCACTCGCTCCTGGAAGGTTCAATCACTCCAAGCTCGAGCATATCCCGTACCTCTTTGCGAACGCCACTTCGTCGACTTTCCGGGATCCGGTACGGTCTCTCTCGCACTGTGACACCTGGGGGAGAGATAATGTCATATTCAACTAAGTTCGTCCTGCCGGGCACATCAGAAAAAACATCGCTGAACTCCTCAATAAGCTTACGCAGCTCTCTTTGCTGATCCGGAACTAATTGTTCCCCCATTGAAATCGCTCTTGTGCTCGGGGTCTCTGGACAGGGACCTAAATCATCCTCCATATTGCCTGGGGCTATAAATAAGACCTCTCTTGCCTGCCAGGGCTTCAACAAATTAATGTGGTAAATTTCACGTTCATTCCGGCGATCGGGCTGTCTAATTTCATAATTTACTTTCCCTATAGCCCGAATCACCTCATACGGCCCCTGCCATTTAGCACACAGTTTTGACTCTGATGAGGGAAGTAGCAGCATTACCTTGTCCCCTGGTCGAAAGGTTCGAATCCGTGCATTTTTGTTATAATGCTGCTCTTGTCGGTGCTGAGCCGATCTGAGGTTGTCTTGGGCCAAACGACCGACCAAATCCAGGCGATCTCGGAGTAGGAGCACATACTTCACTACATTTTTAGACGAGCCTTTGTGCTCCTCCCACCCCTCTCTCAGCAGGTCGAGAATGCCGCGAGGCTGCCGGCCGTACAGGAGCTCAAAGGGGGAGAACCCCGTTGAACTCTGCGGCACTTCTCTCACTGCAAAAAGGAGGTAGGGGAGAAGTGATGCCCAATGTTTCTGCTCTTGTGTCACAAATCGCCTCAGCATCGACTTTAAGGTCTGATTAAAACGTTCCACCAGACCGTCCGATTGTGGATGATAAACGGACGTCCTGATGGGACGTATTTTTAATATTTTGTACACCTGCTGTAACGTATTGGACAAAAAGTTAGTTCCGTGATCGGTCAAAATCTCCTTGGGGATCCCTACTCTGGCCATAATCTGTGCTAACTCGGTGGCTATTGCAGCGGCACTAGTGGACCTCAATGGAACTGCCTCCGGGTATCGCGTTGCATAATCCACCACTACTAAAATGTGCGTATACCCGGAGTCAGAAGGTAGCAAAGGGCCGACTATGTCCATTGCAATGCGCTCGAAAGGAGTGGAAATAATCGGCAGTGGGACCAAAGGGGCGGGGCGCACTCGACCCGGCGCTACTCGCTGGCAGTCTGGGCAGGTGGCTACATATCTCGACACATCAGTATGAAGACCTACCCAATAGAATCGAGCCAATATCCGTTCCCTCGTCTTCTCGGCTCCGAGGTGCCCCGCAAAAGGGATATCATGCGCCAGCCTCATGACCTCGGTCCGACAAGACGGGGGAACCAACAATTGTGTTACAGGCTGTCCTGTGCCCGCGGCTAGGTTTACCCTATATAGTAATTGCCCCTTGATACTGAAATGTGGATATACTAGCGCCCCAGCGCCGTCAACATCCTTACCTTCAATGGACCGGACCTGCCCCCAAGCGTGCACCAGTGACGGGTCGTTTTGTTGGCCCCACACTAGGTCCGCGCTTGAGTACCACGGGTCCGGTACATTGAGAGGGGCTGGAATAACCTCTGCTCTAGTCGGTCCAGTAACCTCGCTCTCTCGGTCACACTGCGTTCCCACTCCCTTCGACTGGCGTTTGTTACCATTGCAGCACTCTCCCACCAGACCCCAGCCTTGTCTCACAAATGCTCCCTCCCATTTCGCGGTCCGTCTCTCCTTATTTGTTTTTCTAGGACGGAAAAGAGGGGAAAACATTTCAGTGTGAAAAGGAAACACATCACCAATTCGTTCCTCTTTTTTTTTTTTCTCTGCCACGTTTACGTGTGTGGCTGAGACTGCCATTGTTTGCATCAATTCTTTGAATTTTGGCCAGTCTCGACCCAGAATAACTGGGTGTGGCAACCTTTCCGCCACCCCGACTACAAGGTGACGTTTTATCGGTCCTACCGATAAATATACTTTTAATGTGGGGTATGCCGCCGTGTCTCCATGGATACAGGAGATGGCCACCTGACCTCGTGGCCGCCACGACACACCGCCCAGGAGAGCTGTCCTAATCAAGGTTTGCTCACACCCTGTGTCCACTAATGCGTGGGTTTTCACATTCCCTAACACAACATTAATCAAACAAGGCCCCTCCCGACCATATTCCCCACGCTTACCAGTTTCAGGTGCCCAATTGCACGCGGCCACGTCACACTCCATGGCAGCGGGGCATGACCTGGCCAGATGTCCCGGCTGGTGGCACCTAAAACAGATAGGAGGGACAGAGGGGGCATAGGTCAGAAATCTGTCCCGCTGCTGGTATGGCAACGGGGCAGGGGCAGCACCTCTACCCCAGCTGGGGGCCAACCTTGGTCTCCATGGGGGGGAGGCAAGGGGGCCCAATGGGGTCGGTGCTCTGGGAGGTCTGGGTCCCTGGAACGTGGGGGGTGGTGGTGGTGGTGGTGTTGGAGGAGAGGGAGGGAGAGGTCGGCTGCTCCGAAGGGCAGGGGCCGACAGGATCCCGATCCGGGCAGAGGTCAGGGAGTCCTCGAAGTCTTCGGCCAGTTTGACCGCCTCCTCCAGGGTGTCGGGGTTGTGGCGCCGTATCCACGCCTGGGTTTCGGCGCCGACCACATGGCAGAATTGCTCTACCACAATGGCTTCCCCCATCTGCTGGGCGGTCTTCTTCCCGGGGGTCAGCCAATGCACCATGTGGTCGCACAACCGCTCTGCAACCACCCTGGGGCGTGTCTCCGGGGCTCTCCGGTACTCCCTAAATCGCGCCCGGTGGGTCTCCGTGGTGATGTTCAGCCGGCGGAGGATAGCCTGCTTGACCAGGTCATAATCGGTGGCGTGATGGTCGCTCATGGCTTGGTAGGCTGCCTGAGCCTCCCCAATCAGGCAGGGTCCCAACTGGCTGGCCCAGAACTCCCGCGGCCAAGCCGCCGCGGTAGCCAGCCGCTCGAACGCCACCAAATACGCCTCCGGGTCATCCTCCGCCGACATCTTCATTGCCCGTGCCTTCGGGGGCGACATCAGCGGTGTTGTGGTAGGGGTCGTCGCTGCAGCAACGGCCAGCCCTACCCGTTCAATGAGCGCCGTGTAGCGCTCCTCCCTCCTTCTCTCCTCTGCGTCGCGCCTGCTCTCCAGCGCCTGCAGCAGCTCCGCCAGTGCGTTGCGGTCCATGATCCCGTAGTCTGACACCACGTGTGGCAAAGTGGTAAGTAAGGGGAACAGGTGTAGCGGTGATGCGGTGCAGGAGTGACAGGCAGACAACGGTATTCCAGTGAAAACAGTGCTTTATTCTTTTTCCAGGTCTGGTGACCGCAAAGCAACTAAATCCCCGGCGATACACAACGATGTGTAACGCACGGGGATAACAATAAACAAGGCACAGTCCTGAACAAAAACAAACAGACGGTCACCAGTCCTGGGTGAGTGCAGTATTGCTGGGGCAAACACAGATAGTGCGGGGTGCAGTGGTGCTCCGGATAGTGCTGACCCTTGGCGACAGCTCCGGAGTAGTGCTTTAACTGTCTGGTGGTGAAAAACACAGACAATTACACAGACAAACACAACACAACCCAACACGTAATTATTTCCTTTTAACGATGAGAGCTCCTCTCTCGATCCTTCTCTCTCCAAACGTTTAACCCAAACGAAGGAAAAGAACAGCGTTACCCTGGCCCCTATATGTAATCCCGCATGATATCTAGGTAAACGGTTGCAGCTGCCTTATTACTTGCAGCTGCCCCTTGTTTACCTGTCAAATCAATACGGTCTTACAACAGAGTCTCGCTTCCTTCCAGGCTGACCCACTTTCCGGTCCCGGAAACGAACTGTCAGGCCAGCCCTTCCAGATACTTCTCCTCCCGTTCTTTAGCGCCCTCACAGGTCGGGAGGAAGATTTATCACCAGAACTCATTGTATTTCTGTCACAGGAGTCCACACAGGGTTGTTTGTTTGTTTGTTTTTTATCATAGGGATGCAGTGCGGTATACTGTAATTGTGCAAACATTTTAATATTCTGTATATGTTTCCTTTTTTGTTACGCATTTCATGCATCAATATTAGCACTATACTCTTGAACAATTACAATAATTCTCACAATTGATACTGTCTTTGGCGTTATGGTGTATATTATGAATGTGTGTGTAATGGAAATACTGTATAGGTGTTTTCATAATGTTGATTAGGCTTCATAAAGTGAAGGATCCTGAAAAGGTCAAGAAGGAGGGTAATTTGATTTGGTGTCAGATTTCTATGACTCGCCTCATTCATGTTTATGACATAATCTCATGTGAGGAGAGTCAGGAAATATACCCACTAGACTCCCCTGATGAAAAACGAATGGCACTGTACTCCCGGGTCAACTGTACATATTAATGTTGCTTACCTTTACATGGTAACATTCCTATATAGAGTGAATAGTTATACTACAAACACTATTGTATCTGGACAACATAACATATCCAATGCTGAGTCCTTGGTATACAGTACACACAGGCAGCATGCATATACATCTCATTATAATAATACAATTACTATATATTCTATCCATCTGTTTAGATAAGGGAACACAATCACATGTAACAATTTGAAAATAGTGTCGATTCCACCACCTTAAATCTGCATATTGTTTTAACGCATTGTTAGGGTCTGTAACAACTTATGGTTCTGAAATGTATATATTCAAAGCAAGCATACATCAGTAGCCTATTCAATACTTTCTTGCTTCACATTGCACTTTAGGCTATACATCTATCAGTGTATATATTAAAAAAAACAAAGAACTGGTACATAAACTGGCACATGCATTAAAGCACATGAAAAATCACACAGCTTGGATGGCGCCAGTTCGTGTGCAGGCTGTGCAAAGAGGCCGAACTTTGCTGGGGACCCCGAGGGGAGCGTCACATAGGCTGTGACCCTTTCTGGGTGGGGGATGGGAAACCGGCAGGGATTGCTTCTCCTCATCACGCAACAGCGAACCCTACTGGCCAGACACCGAGCACATTCAGAGTGCATAAGAGGCAGGGCTGATCTCTGTTCTCCGGGATCGGTAGCTCACCCACCTCTGCTCTAGATTACTCGGTGTAAAAGCAATTCTGACTTTAGGCTTGTGAGATCGGAAGACGCGCACACGCCCTCAGAACATCTGTGCTGTGTGAGGACTCGCTGCGGTTAAGGGAAACAAATATAACTGGACATTCCAAATTGGGGGAAAATAAATAAAAATAATAACTGGTAAAAAAAAGACATGAAATACAAACGTACCGCTTTTTGACAGCATACCATTTTCTGACCACGTGTACCACATTCTTACAATGTACAACTTTCTGGCCCTACACCAGCATTTTTTGATTTCAATGATTTATAAACAGTTTTTGTGTACGAGGTACCAAACTGAAGAACAGCTGCAGTAAGTAGAAGATTTTATTTTTTAGTATTGAGGTATTAATTCAGAGTGAAGAGAGGAAGATGGACTGTTAGAGTTATGTGAGAGCAAGTGATATAGCAGGCATTGTTAATGTTACCTTACTAGACAAATTGAGGGTTAAGTTAGATAGCTAGCCACAGAAAGTAGACGATTATAGTAACAGGGCAAGTTCATTAATAAATATTCAAGTTCACCTGAACATGTGTATAGCGTGCTTAATTAGACACCTCCTCCTAGACACCACGAGGGAGATGGCAAGATACAACATAGAAAATGGCGACAATGATAAACCGCAAATAAAAAAAATAACACACGGGTAACAGAGCTTGGATCAACTTACTACATATAAGAACATAAGAATGTTTACAAACGAGAGGACTCCATTCGGCCCATCTTGTTTGTTTGGTTGTTAGTAGCTTATTGATCCCAGAATCTCATCAAGCATCTTCTTGAAGGATCCCAGGGTGTCAGCCTCAACAACATTACTGGGGAATTGGTTCCAGACCCTCACAATTCTCTATGTAAAAAAGTGCCTCCTATTTTCTGTTTTGAATGCCCCTTTATCTAATCTCCATTTGGGACACCTGGTCCTTGTTTATTTTTTCAGGTCAAAAAAGTCCCCTGGATCGACATTGTCAATACCTTTTAGAATTTTGAATGCTTGAATCAGATCACCGCGTAGTCTTCTTTGTTCAAGACTGAATAGATTCAGTTCTTTAAGCCTGTCTGCATATCGCATGCCTTTTAAACCCAGAATAATTCTGGTCGCTCTTCTTTGCACTCTTTCTAGAGCAGCAATATCCTTTTTGAGGTGACCAGAACTGAACACAATATTCTAGATGAGGTCTTACTAATGCATTGTACAGTTTTAACATTACTTCCCTTGATTTAAATTCAACACTTTTCACTATATATTCAAGCATCTTATTGGCCTTTTTTATAGCTTCCCCACATTGTCTAGATGAAGACATTTCTGAGTCAACATAAACTCCTAGGTCTTTTTCATAGATTCCTTCTTCAATTTCAGTATCTCCCATATGATATTTATAATGCACATTTGTATTGCCTGCGTGCAGTACCTTACACTTTTCTCTATTAAATGTAATTTGCCATGTGTCTGCCCAGTTCTGAATGCTGTCTAGATCATTTTGAATGACCTTTGCTGCTGCAACAGTGTTTGCCATTCCTCCTATTCTTGTGTAGTCTCCAAATTTAACAAATTTGCTTACTATATCAGAATCTAAGTCATTAATGTAGATTAGGAATAGCAGAGGACCTAATACTGATCCCTGTGGTACACCACTGGTTACCTCGCTCCATTTTGAGGTTTCTCCTCTAATCAGTACTTTCTGTTTTCTACATGTTAACCACTCCCTAATCCAGTGGTTTTCAACCTTTTTCTTAGGGAAGGCACACCTGGGCACTTGAAATTATTCTGAGGCACACCACATTATATAATCTTAAAACTGTAGTTTAATCACAGATAGTATTGCCTTTTATATTACTAATTGTATACAGGCAATCAGTGCACTATGGGCACTGCATGCCCAATGGGCAAATCATAACTGACAAAAATAATAAAAAATACCATTATAAACTTATTGGTGCAATTGCAACGGACCATCTGAATCAGAAGAAGACTAGAAGACTGGCTCTACCTCCGCTACGCTCCCCTGCCTGCCGAGCCCGCTCCTTCTCCACCCTTGCTCCGCAGTGGTGGAACGACCTTCCTACAGATGTCAGGACTGCCCAGTCCCTGACCACATTCCGGCGCCTCCTTAAGACTCACCTCTTCAAACAGCACCTGTAGAACTCCTCTGTTGTATCCTGGGACACTATCACCCTTCATTTAAATATGCTTTATTTTGCTCTTATCTGCCCCCTATTTTACTGCATTTAATCCTGTACCTCAGAATATTGTAATCTGCCAAGTGTTTAATCTGTAGTATTTTGTACTTAATCATATCCTGATGTAACTATCACTATTTAATCATATCCTGATGTAACTTTCACTATTATCTGCTGTATTATTGAATTGTGATTTGTCACACTTATTATTGAATTATTGTATTTCTTGTTCTTATTGTATGACTTATATTGTAACACTTGAATGTATTTGTATTTGCTTGCGATTGTAAGTCGCCCTGGATAAGGGCGTCTGCTAAGAAATAAATAATAATAATAATAATCAGATTGGTGATTGAGGTTTAAACTGGATTTAGATCTCAGGTTTAAACTTCAGATTGTCTGTTGCAATTGCACCATCATGTTTCAGGATAAACAATTGATTTGACTAAAGACATGGACTAAAATGTAACAAATGTCAATCTTAAACATTGCAATGAGCACTCCTATTCAAATCGAGAACAAAACACTACATATATAAAACAACTACGTATAAAACAAACAACTGATTTAAGCTAATATAGCGTTGTGTTCATTTTAAATTATTAATCAAACTATTAATTCAAATAAAAACTAGTTTAACCTCTTCAATTTATGTTGCTAATTAGGCATTATAAAAGCCAAGAAAAAAACCATGTCAGAATGCTCAAAACTGAAAGCATTGTCCTTAACACGGTAAACATCCATCCATATTATTTAAATGAAAAAAAACGTTTATCAACAATATACGCGTATGCGCTCAAACTGTAATTGAAGATCGAAGTGAAATTAAAAACAATTGGTTGACAAAAGTGTTGTGCGTGTAGTCTGTTATGAAAGGCAAAATAAAAAAAAAAAAATCTGTGTGACACCTGTGCCTGTTTTGTGGCAGAGGTGTTTAATCCTTGGGGGAATCGTTGACAGTGACACTCGGAGTTCTTATTCCACAGATCGCAGCCGCTCTTTGTTTGTTCTTGATGTAAGTGAGGCTTGAAAAACTTAACTCACACATGTAAGTTGTTGAAAATTGCTTGTCGCTATAGTTACATCTCACGTGACAAAAACACACCGCTAGCTATCGGCCTTCTTAGCGTAACGTTACTTGCTTGTAGCTGATTATTATATATTTTTTAAATATACAATACAAATGCGTGTGTATGATGAGTTAATTGTGAGCAAGATTGTATTAGCTAACGTTAGCTACGTATTTCAAACGTGTATGAGGGCTTAATGTAAATGTAACGTTAGCTAACTAACTAGGCTAACGTTAGCTAGCTAGCTAACAGTAATGGTTTCATTTTTTTTCCATGGAACACCACTGTTCCGCGGAACACCGGTTGAGAAACACTGCCCTAATCCACGTGCATGCATTTCCTTGAATCCCTACTGCGTTGAGTTTGAGAATTAATCTTTTATCACAGTCTAGTGCTAATCTGTAGTATAAATATGAGTCTATTACAGGCTACTGTTAAACTGCGGTTGCAATGTGTTTTTTACTGCTTTTTTTGTGTTAAACTGCAGTTACAAAGTGATTCTATTAAATGTAATCTTAAACTGCATTTACAATGAGATTCTGCATCTCAGCTGAAAATGTCACAAAAATGTTTATTAAAAGAGGGCAACTTGCATTTTTTTTTTTTGTTATAGAAGACACACTGCTGAGGTACCAGTGTTGCTAACAGAAAAACGAATTCTATTCCTTAACACTTTTCTAATATGAGACCATGTTTAAATGTAAAGGATTTAACTGACGAAAAGAATGAAAAAACAGGCTTACAAGTACAGGTAGACAATCGGCCGTTTTAATCTGGAATTTTAATTCATGAAACACGAGACAGTAATAAACTAATTGTTAATCAATTTTTTTTTTTTTTATCGATCTCTATTGAACAGAAACGAGAGTCACGCAGATTGTTTGTAATTCGCTGGATGTCTCCGAGCTCTAGCATTCAAGCAGGCTATAAATTCAATTAAAAACTGTGTCATCACATCGAAGAAAGTTTATCCGTGTAACATAATGAAATTGGAAATACAGAGCCCATATTATCAGTAAGAACAGCTTCTCGATGAGCAATCCCAAGCATAATAACTGCAATCCACCATTTACTTATGTATATTGTAGCGTTTTCGGTTCCCGCAGGCAGGCGCATCACACAAGGCGAGGAAATCCACACACAGGCAGGAGGGCGGGCGCGAACCCGGGACCTCTCGCACTAAAGCATAGCGCCGATACTGCTGTACAAAAGAGCCGGCTCCTTTGCAAGCAGCGTATATCGGGCTCATGTCTCCGTGTGTGATTACGTCACCTACCAGCCCTACTGCTGCCTTCCCCCATGCACGCTACACTCTCCCCTGCCAGCCTCAAGTCCGCCCCGGACTTGCTAACCAGGCTACAGTCCGACAAGTGCGTGCTGGGGTATCGGCGCTATGCTTCAGTGCGTGATTACGTCACCTACCAGCCCTACTGCTGCCTTCCCCCATGCACGCTACAATATATATATATATATAAACATTAGGATGTACCTGGTATGTTAGGCATCACTGAGCAAGTGTTTTTGAGAACGTACCAGGTACATCCAATAGCAAGGGGTTAAACGTTTCACTAAGTTATTTATTGCTGCCTTCACATTAAGTGTCGCTCCTCAGACTGTGTACAGTATATATTTAGATGCTTATTCACCTTGTATTACAGGTGTAGCACACAACTCAATCCTACCGTGTCACATATATAAATAACTGGTGACAGTCTTTTCAATGGGGTCATCCAGTTGACATTTCCCATATGTCATGGTCGTGTGTTACGGGAAACAGGCACTCATTAATACCATTAACAGCGTGAGCTGTCAAACTGTCAAACAGCAACACATCTCCACAATTCTCCAGTGTGTACCCAATAAAGAACACCCTCCAGAGCCCTCCACATCCAATGAAACTCAGGTAAATCCAAGAGTAACGCACGTTTCCAACATCGAAACTACCTCAGCAACAGGCTGCATTCAATCTTTGGGCCGAGCTGCATTTTCCATGAGGGAGTGTTACAGGTCAGCGTCACGGGCAATGCTGTTTCCCCCAGGAAGGGAGACTCAGACTCAGACGTTGCAAGGTTCAATCACTAAGGTGCACGTTTAATAATAATAAATCACAAACAAAACACTGGACAGAACACAGAATAAAACACATTAACAAAATAAACAACAAAATAAAAGGTCTACAAAAACACTGACGGAGATGTAAATAAACAAACGAGACGGGACAGCGCACAACATGAAAACCTCCACCTCTCACCAACACCAACTCCAGCACTAACCCTCTAACACCTGTGATCAGCCTATTTATACACCTGTGACTGCCACATTCCCACGTGTTTTTACAGGGAGGATTTTAACTCCCTCCCTGACATCCAATATCCCCCCCCACACACACACCCTTGCTACAGTCACTGTAAACATATAGAAATTGGCCACCCGAAAAATCTCTCATCCACATACAAAGATGCTTCTCACAAAAATATACACAGAAATGTTAGCAAACACAAACACCCTCAGAGCAAACTAGTGACATCAAAATGGCAAAATAGTTTTTAAAGTGCGTAATTTTAACACTCTCCCTAACCTTTTTTTCAGCCTTCTCGAAATATATATATATATATATATATATATATATTGGCACAGAAACCTGACCGCATAAACTAAGCAGAGTAAGCCCCCCACAAACAAGCAACACAGAACTTGAGAACTATGGTAGGAAAAAACCTGCTCACCAGAGATTATAAAAAATACTGCATGGGGTAGTGTGTGATAAATGAGAATTGAATTCCCACCATCGGGGTTATGCAGCATCCCACCCCTCGGGTGTGCATTAAATTATCATATCACACACTATCCCATGCATTATTCTCTATACATAATCTGTTAATTAAAAGTACAAAACGGTCATGTACACATGGTTATTTGTAAATGGCTACATATTTCTGTGCCTGCAGCAGCTGGCTCACACTGCTAAAAAACACTTCAATACAAAGTCTAAACAGCCTTCACATGCAGTACCATTGCCTATCTCCATCTATGTCATTTTTCACAGACTTGCCTTGGTCTTGTGGAAGGTCATGGAAAACACTTGTTATAATGCCAATTTAAGTTAAAGAAAATACACAGACAAATAACAACATTTTATAGTGCAAAGTATCTAAAAAACTTCCATAGAGGATTTATAATCCTGATAAAGGTTTGATAAACCTATCCAAGACTGTTCAAATGACTGATGTTTTACAGTGATGACTCTTCCCTATGGGCAATTCTGGAGGACAGGTTTTCTAACAGTAATAGTCATGTGCAGTATCCCTCCAGGACAATCTAAACACCCTGTAAACTCATCACAGCAAATTAGTGCCATCTCAGTCCCTCATTTAATAAAATAAACGTAAAAATCAAGGAGTGTCAAGGTAGATGTCTGTTTAAAGTCAAATCTTAACCCCCACAGGTCATTTAGATAAGACATCCCTGGCACTCGATAACTGGTTTAGTATTGTCGAGTGCAGTACTGTCTGTGGCTTGGTCCTTCTGGGCTTAAATTAGACATGTATGTGAAACAGTATATTCAACCAGTAAAATTAATGAGATTTAATCTAATTTCTTATACCCTTAGGTAACCAGGCTTTGAACCATGGCGCAATTATAGTCTTGTTTTGATTATAACATGAATTTTAAACGTAGGACCTATTGATCAGAGCCTTCTAATTAGCGTGTCAAAGCACCCTTTTTACACAGCGGGAACTATCCCTCCTGCCAAGTCTATCTTCATTGGAATGTACAATGCTATCACTGCATTTGCACCATAAATTCTGAAAACAAAATTAAGCACACCAAATGAGAAAAAAAGAACTGCACTGGTCTGAAACCTGTCAGCTGTATGTGCTTCAAAAGAAACCTACATACTATACCAGGTAACTCAAACCTGTATAAACCAATAGGATTATTGTACACCCCTGCTATATATTATTATTATTATTATTATTTATTTCTTAGCAGACGCCCTTATCCAGGGCGACTTACAATATCACATTATTTTTACATACAATTACCCATTTATACAGTTGGGTTTTCACTGGAGCAATCTAGGTAAAGTACCTTGCTCAAGGGTACAGCAGCAGTGTCCCCCCAGGGATTGAACCCACGACCCTCTGGTCAAGAGTCCAGAGCCCTAACCACTACTCCACACTGCAAGTGCCACTATAGGTATGTTTTCAACTTAGTTTCCATGTTAGATTCTCAACTATCAATGTTTTGGCAATGGTAGAGGGTAGAGGAATGTCCTTGGGAACATAAACACTTTGTGACATTGTCTCTTTAAATATTTAAATAGTTTTTCAAAAAGATAAAAGGGGGGTCAAAACGTTAAACACATTAGGCTTATTGCTGTGTGCAATACGAATTATAATGTTATTTTTCAGCAGACCTGCAGAAAAAAAAAGGATAGCTACAGCTACGGTACTCAGCTTTTAAGTTATTTTTATTTTTAATGTCTGTTTTGTCACTTGTGTACAATTGAGTGTTTGAGAGGTGATGTTTTTCCATAAGGTCCACTCAGAAAGCCACACGCCCACAACACAAGCGCTCTGTGAGAATGCTGCCGCTCAGCAGGGATATCAGCTCTCTGCACCTATAACACAAGCACTGTGTGAGAATGCTGCTCGCTCGGTGTGGATATCAGCTCTCTGCACCTATAACACAAGCACTGTGTGACAATGCTGCTCGCTCGGTGTGGATATCAGCTCTCTGCACCTATAACACAAGCACTGCATGAGAATGCTGCTCACTCGGTGTGGATATCAGCTCTCTGCACCTATAACACAAGCACTGTGTGAGAATGCTGCTCGCTCGGTGTGGATATCAGCTCTCTGCACCTATAACACAAGCACTGCATGAGAATGCTGCTCACTCGGTGTGGATATCAGCTCTCTGCACCTATAACACAAGCACTGTGTGACAATGCTGCTCGCTCTGTGTGGATATCAGCTCTCTGCACCTATAACACAAGCACTGTGTGACAATGCTGCTCGCTTGGTGTGGATATCAGCTCTCTGCACCTATAACACAAGCACTGTGTGAGAATGCTGCTCGCTCGGTGTGGATATCAGCTCTCTGCACCTATAACACAAGCGCTGTGTGAGAATGCTGCTCGCTCGGTGTGGATATCAGCTCTCTGCACCTATAACACAAGCACTGTGTGAGAATGCTGCTCGCTCGGTGTGGATATCAGCTCTCTGCACCTATAACACAAGCACTGTGTGACAATGCTGCTCGCTCAGTGTGGATATCAGCTCTCTGCACCTATAACACAAGCACTGTGAGAATGCTGCTCGCTCAGTGTGGATATCAGCTCTCTGCACCTATAACACAAGCACTGTGTGAGAATGCTGCCGCTCAGCAGGAATATCAGCTCTCTGCACCTATAACACAAGCACTGTGTGAGAATGCAGCCACTTGGTGGGGATGTCAGCCACACACCAGACCGCGATGCGGTTTTTCATTGGGCGAAAAGATACTTTCGTGGCGACATGACCATACATACCAGAAGCGACATATTCGTCAACATAATGTAGTAATTATGAGTGCCTTTTCTGATGGTATTTCAACATATATGGCAATAAATCATACCAGGCTTATACAGTGCCTTCGAAAGGGACTCCCATATATTACCATTCCAATCTGTATCTTTATAATTGCGATGATCTTTGTCATGAAACATTTTTACAATCTCATTGCCGCTTGCCCCTCGGACAAGACGGCAACAAAAACACAGAAGGCCATATATATATAAAATGAATTAACATGATTAAAACACCATCTTCACTTGTTTCTTTTAAACCGTTAGTTAAAACTTAACAGTGATTTAAAATAAAATACTTAATGGTTGCTATAAACTCACTTACTGTACTTAAAGCATACGTTCTGAAGAATATAGTGTTATGCGTCCCCACATGTTGTTACAACATTAAATAACGTACCTGTACTCAAATAACTGCAGGAAAAGCAATAAAAAATAAAACACATAACAAGTGCTCTGGCTTTTCTGTTCTGTACCACATCATCAACTGCTATTGCTGTTTTACCTGTTTGACAACGTGGGCAATACTCCTTCCACTATCAGTGCATTAGAGCGGCCATTTTGAAAAGATCTTTCAAACAGACTTTAAAGTTATAAGTGCAAAATGTTGTCAGGATGTTAACAATGAAAAGAAATTACAGCTATATTATTTAAAGAGTTGTAGCAACATGTGGGGATGTGTAATGCTGTATTTTTTGGAAATCTGAGTGGGGAAAAAAAGTGAAATACATACAGAATTAAATTTAAAAATTGTTCCTGCCACATAGCGCTTTGTGTTAAGAGCCACCACACGACTGCATTAAAATGCAGTAAACAGTTTTGTTTGTGTTGAGCGACACCAAACAAGCAAATAAGCAAGTAAGGAAGCCTACCTGTCCCTGAGCCAAACGGATTTACAATTGAAAGGTGCAGAGCAGCATTATTGTAAATATCAAATTTACATGCCAATGTGTATAAACACTTGTAGGTAAGCAGTTTTATTCTGTATTTTATAGTTTTACTTCACAGAAAAAAATACATTCCAGGTGCTATTTAAAAATGAATAAGTAAGTAAGTGTGCCTATCTATGAAAATAAATTAGCAATTCATTCAGCAGTAATCAGTTCTTCAAGCCAATTCATAGTTTCTACAGCCAAAGCACAGGGATAGTCAATAATTGAAAGTTTAATATCTTAGTGTTTTTTCTTTTCTTTTTACAAAATAAACAGAGCAATTGTATAAGCACAATAACCCACGACAGGGTGTGCGTTAAGACATAACTTATGGGAGGATGAAGGCACTCAGCCTAGAGCCTCATGCCTCACAACGCACCCTCTGTCGTGCTTACATAACAAATACTAGCATTACTACCGTTTACAAAAGCCAGGAAATTCATTACAAAACAACTAGTTAAAATGTTTAAATCGTTAGCAACACAATGAAAAGTTCAACTCAGCAATTAGTGAATTTAAGCAATTAAATTAAAAAAAGGCCAAGTAAACTAACTGCAGTCATATTACAAATATACAGGAAGCGCAAAACAAGTGTTTTACCACATTACCTTGATAATGAAGCTGATGGACTGAGGCTGCTGATTGAATGTACACATCACTACGAGCAATATTACAACCTCTGTGTCATTTTCTACATACATGACCTTGCCCCATTTGAAATGGTCTGTTTCCAACAGAAGCCAGAACTTGCACACATGTTCCTTATGACAAGTTCCAAGATTGAACTACTTTACAGTGTTCTTCAGCTGCTTGATATGAACACATGCACCGGAGGAGTAGGAGTATTAAAAAGCCTGTCCATTGTAACACCTAGTCAGAAAATGTTATTTGCCAAATGAGCTTTAAAATAACTGATGTAAGCGAGGTTTGAAGAGAGGTAAGATACATTACTTATTAATTTGTATTTCTGGAATTGTGTCTTTTCTCAAATCTAATTTTAAAGGTGTAACCCAGCCATAGCTCGGAGAAATATTAAAAAGTGAAAGAAATCTACAACGTATGCATTTGTTCAAGGTTTATTTTACTCCAAATATTCGGTGGTGAATTAAAAGTTACCTTGGATATGCATTTGGTTACTGATTATGTACCCCTATAGCAGAGAATGTACTTGACACTTGTCACTGAGTGAGAACAAACGATTGCTAGCAACAGGAGCCTGCTCTCAGTTTAGCACATGTCTCATTGCCTCATTGATGCAGAATTGCATGTACTTTACCATGTGTTGTTTTACATTACCAAACACAACATGCCTCGTTCTGTGCTACTGACTACCCTGTTGTGACGTCTGCGTGGTTTAATACAGATAAACAAAGGATGATTTGTAAACAGTGCTGTATTTCAAATTGAAAGCCGACAGCTCATTTATTTCTTCAGTATTGTTTTTCTTGCACTTTGTACGGTTGATTATATTAGTTCTAACCAAGATTTTTAAAATAATTTTCTATCATTATTTATTCATGTTGATGGGTTCATGCTTTTATTTTAGACTATGAATTTTTAATATGCAGAACAATGTGACTTGGGAAATCTGTTCTAACAAGGAGGCTGTGTGGTCCAGTGATTAAAGAAAAGGGCTTGTAACCAGGAGGTCCCCGGTTCAAATCCCACCTCAGGCACTCATTGTGTGACCCTGAGCAAATCACTTAACCATCTTGTGCTCTGTGTTTTGGGTGAGATGTAAGTGACTCTGCAGCTGATGTATAGTTCACACACCCTAGTCTCTATAAGTCGCCTTGGGTAAAGGTGTCTGCTAAATAAAACAAATAATAATAACAATTTGGATTCAAATTAGGCACATGAAGAAACCAGGAATACAGAGTTCGATTTTTAACTTTAAATAGCAACATTAAAAAAAAAGCCAACAAGCCAAGCCATCTTCAACAAAAGAAATTAGGTGCAAATAGCATTGCAATGTCTTTGGATAGCCACATTTATTTAACTTGAAAGATGAAAGGACGTGCCTTCCTACCGGTGGTTATTTATCTACTCAAATGAATCATTCGACTCAACATGTCATCTGCATTTTTAAATGAGTGCCATGCTGCAATTATTACAAATCAAGCACATGAAAAGCACTGTATGACAGTTTTAAGTGCTGTATTTGTATCTGTCAATAAAAATAAAATCAAATAATAAAGTGAAGACTTTACTGCCTGTACAAAAAGGTTTCAATAATGTGTGGCTGCACCACACTTTCAGAATAGTGCAACATGTTTATTTAGGAATATGAGGAGTCCTCAGTAAGTGCATTGTAGAAGGGGGCACCAATCTCAACGTAGCGTGTAGGGTCGATGGGGGAGAGTGTAGGAGGGGGGTGTCCCCTCACGTTTTTGAAAAAAGGGATTCAAATGGTGCATCTGGTGTCATTTTGCATGGTTTAAGCATGTGCTAGACTAGTAGTAGTCTACTTGTAGGGTCTGACAAAGTACTCCATTAGTGCAATGAAGGAGTTTTATTTCAGCATTGCTCACAGCAAGGCAAGATCAACAAGAAGAAAAATGGACTTTTGGAGCATCAGGGCCCCTGCAATACAAGACTGGCTGAAATGTGTGTGGAATTGGTGACCACACCTTTAACTGTGTACAGCTGTAATATGGGAAACAGCGTGCTCCAGGTCCCATGCTCAGAATTAGTCAAGCCCTGATCTGACAGCATGTACTGTAACACAGACAGCTCTAATGATTATGTTACCATTTATTTGTTTAGTAAAAACAAGTTTAAATTGCAGTGTGTTTGTTCTTCTATATTAAATACACCACAGCAAGCACATTGTCATATAGTGTAGATATTTTCATCAGCACAATCTGAGAGCTCAATTGAGTGAATGGCAGTTTATTTTATTACACTTCCTAATTACAGTCCTGAGTCTTTCTATGCATTCTGTTTTCACATTATTATTATTATTATTATTATTATTATTATAGGAATTTACAAATAAAGATTGAATAAGTGGGTTTTTAGAAGACGGTGAAAAGCAGTTAAAGACTGAACAGTCCTAGGATAACTGGTAGCTGGTTCCACCACAGGGGACAAGGGAAGAGAAGGAGCGAGCACGGGAGGAAGGAGAGTGAAGAGAAGGCAGAACAAGTCGGCCAGTAGAGGATGAGAGGAGAGGACGAGAGGGAATATAAGGAGACATGAGGGACTGGATCTAGGAAAGGGCAGTATGATGAATAGATAGACAAGAGCTAGGGTCTTAAATTGGATGTGAGCACCTTTCTGGTGAGTTTGAGAAATAAGCATAGTTTTCTCTGCAACAGCTGACCCTGCTTTAGTACAAAACTCATGCTACATACTGTTTTTTATTATGTTAATGTCTTAAATTACTGTGCTTTCTTCTTTGGCTGAAGAGAGATTATAAACTCATCATCTAACTAGGGAACTGCTGCATGTTTAAATCATCCTTAAACTCCTGACGGTAAACAATGTTGCAGCTGCTATAGATAGGATGACCAGATTTTCAAAGTTCAAAACCAGGACACATTGTGAAATAAGTGATAAGACTAATTAAACCATTTAAATATAGGGTATATTAATGGTCATTTAAATATCCATTATCTCACTCTTAGCATTATATATATATATACATTATACATTAAAAACACATACATTAAAAATGTAAGATACAACCTCAATTATACATATGGAGGCAGTTTGTGGGTGTCTGCTATCACCCAAAGCATTGCAGTTATGTGCTGCTTCTCATTTCCAGTCGTGATTACTCACACCTATTTTTCTCTCAATTTGTGAACTGTGGTATTGCTTGGCATGTCGAAAAATACAGGTTCTGATGAGCATTTCCGATCTGCCCAAGCTGGTACTGTTTGTTACAAACACTGAAATTGTAAAAGCTTCTACTCGAATTCCTCAGGAAGCGAATGACGTTTCTTTGAAAATGGCTGCATGTATGTCATGGGTGATTCGAGATCGGGCAGTAAGGTTTTGGTTCATCTTTTCTCAGCAGTCAGTCACGTTGCTGTTTGTGTGCTCAGGTAGTCATGTTTTTTGTTAGCGATTTTAATACACGCATCACTATACTTAGGACCTTAGCAATTTTTGAGAAGCAATAAATGGTTCAAAAACTACGTCTTAAATTCAAAGGAATACAGTAATTAGTTTAAGTAGCCATATTGGCCCTGAATATCAAAGCTTTTGTGGCAATGTTTTAACTTTCTGACTGTTTTTCATGTTCTGAGAAAAAATTAAAAATGACCAGGAAGGGTGAGAACAGTCGCAAAAACCCAATTCCGACACTATGAAGAATGTTATGCAAATGAAGTGGGTACCTAATTAACATATACCCGTACAAAAATCAAAGGGTTGATGTAGTCGGATTGAGTATTTTCCGTCTAAAGTGGTTCCACCTGTTTCAAATAGTCCTAATGGAAGTGTGAACCTATTTCATAAAGGCTTTGTGCTAAAATAAAAAGGGTCTGCTGTGGGTGGAGTGACTCTTTGACTATACTAATGGTGATGGAGCCCCGTGTGCTGTTAGGGATTGCTTGACTATACTAATGGAGATGGAGCCCAATTTGCTGCTAGGGATTGCTTGACTATACTAATGGTGATGGTGCCCAATTTGCTGCTAGGGATTGCTTGACTATACTAATGGTGATGGAGCCCAGTGTGCTGCTAGGGATTGCTTGATTATACTAATGGTGATGGAGCTCAGTGTGCTGCTAGGGATTGCTTGATTATACTAATGGTGATGGAGCTCAGTGTGCTGCTAGGGATTGCTGTGACATTAAAGGATGAAAGGGTAATGTAGCTGCCCCATTGTATGGAATCGCAGCTGAATTGGACCCTATTGGACCTTACAGAAGAGCAAGTGCTACAGAGATATCGAATGGATAAAGCTACTATATTGTATTTTTGTGATGAACATAAAGAACATTTAGAGTCAAGCACCCTGCGGGGTCATGTATTGCCAGTATCACTCATCATAAAGTGCAACTGGGTATGGAGGATATTTTATGCCAAAATGAAATATATATATAAAATAAAATATCTGCCATAACCGGGTACAGGAAACAAAATGTAATTAATACAGAACATACATTTACAAAATTAGGTAATATTAAAAGGACATACTTACTTTATTATTATGTTCTATTAAATGTATCTCGCTGTGTGCTGTGCTGTGCAGTGTGGTGCTCGCTGTGCAGTGTGGTGCTCGCTGTGCTGTGCTGTGCAGTGTGGTGCTCGCAGTGCAGTGTGGTGCTCGCTGTGCAGTGCAGTGCAGTGTGGTGCTCGCTGTGCTGTGCTGTGCAGTGTGGTGCTCGCTGTGCAGTGTGGTGCTCGCTGTGCAGTGCAGTGCAGTGTGGTGCTCGCTGTGCTGTGCTGTGCAGTGTGGTGCTCGCTGTGCTGTGCTGGGCTGTGCAGTGTGGTGCTTGCTGTGCAGTGTGGTGCTCGCTGTGCTGTGCAGTGTGGTGCTCGCTGTGCTGTGCTGTGCAGTGCTGTGCTGTGCAGTGTGGTGCTCGCTGTGCTGTGCAGTGCTGTGCTCGCTGTGCAGTGCTGTGCAGTGTGGTGCTCGCTGTGCAGTACAGTGTGGTGCTCGCTGTGCTGTGCAGTGCAGTGTGGTGCTCGCTGTGCAGTGCTGTGCAGTGTGGTGCTCGCTGTGCAGTACAGTGTGGTGCTCGCTGTGCTGTGCAGTGCAGTGTGGTGCTCGCTGTGCTGTGCTGTGCTGTGCAGTGTGGTGCTCGCTGTGCAGTACAGTGTGGTGCTCGCTGTGCTGTGCAGTACAGTGTGGTGCTCGCTGTGCAGTACAGTGTGGTGCTCGCTGTGCTGTGCAGTACAGTGTGGTGCTCGCTGTGCTGTGCTGTGCAGTGTGGTGCTCGCTGTGCTGTGCAGTGCTGTGCAGTGTGGTGCTCGCTGTGCAGTACAGTGTGGTGCTCGCTGTGCTGTGCTGTGCAGTGTGATGCTTGCTGTGCTGTGCTGTGCAGTGTGGTGCTCGCTGTGCAGTGTGGTGCTCGCTGTGCAGTGCTGTGCAGTGTGGTGCTCGCTGTGCTGTGCAGTGTGGTGCTTGCTGTGCTGTGCAGTGCAGTGCTGTCCAGTGTGGTGCTCGCTGTGCTGTGCAGTGCAGTGCTCTGCAGTGCGGTTGGTGCTCGGGTTGTAGTGCTGGCTTGCTGGCTGCAGCTCCCTGGCTTCTACTCCTCTGCAAAACAGAAACAAACACAAAACAAATAAACAGCGCCTTGGCTTGTTAATTACGTTTCAGTGTAAGGGGTTGTACTCATGTAGCTTCGTCCCCTTGCACTACCAGACTCCTCCCTGTGATCAGCCTGGCACCATGGTCTCTCCACTCACTACCATCAAATCGACCCATCTATGGGAAAGCGTACCACCAAACTTACACAGTGCTCTTTCTGGTTGGGAGGGAGACTTGCAGCTCAGAATTCCTTCTCTCCCTGTCACACCATCACACACCCGCTTCTGCTGCCTCTGATTTAGGATTGCTCCTAATACATCTTCCCTGCCGGTGTGAGAAGCAGCGTGTGTGGCAATCATGTAAGGACACTGGAAAAGGACACGGCTGTTTTGGGACTGTAGTAACAGGTGGCAAAAATAGTGTTTTTATATGTTGTATTATGTTATTTTATTAGTTAGTTAGTTGTGTATTTTAAATATGTATACTTTCATTTGCTTTTATATGTCTGCTATGTCTTTCCTTCTGCCATTTTCAATATTACAATTATTTGACGCGCATGCAGGTATTTAAGCACCATACTTAATTGTAGCTAAGGATGGTTCATTTACACCTTCATTTATTTCAATTTAGGGGCAAGTTTGAAATCCCGTTCTGTCTCACAGCTTCCGGTTAATCTGGAGCCATATGGTAACCCTAGCTACTGTGATGAAAAAAAGGTTCTCATCTGATAACAGCTATAGGGCCCTTGTGGTCCCTATGGGTATTCCTTGAATCTCGGGCCCATCTTTTGGTGCCTCATTTGGCAAGATTTATTGATACACAGTGAATAACGCAGCAAAGCAGTGTACTGTCCTTATAACCAGCATCTATACCTAGTGATTTGACCACTAGTTGTTTTCTCTCTGTTTCTGCCCACTGACGAATATGGTGGTGATTGTATAACTTGAACTACTGTCAATGAATTAATATTGTTTTCACATTCAATACCCTTTCAATTCAGTATTCACTAGTTAATGCACTAATCCCTCCTTGTTGCCTGTCACAATAAACTAGATCAGAATGTGCAGTGCAATACCAAATAATTTCACTACTGATGCTGAGAGCACATGCAATGCAACTTGACCTACAAATACTAGAACCCAAGCCACATGGGTGGGATGTTTACACAGGAAGAGCGAGTGCAATGCAGATGCTGGTTCACTGTGCTTTTATTGTGCTGTACTTGCCTTCACGCATGATTCATTTGGGAGTTATGTAAAATCACACCATGTTTCTTTTTTTTTTTTTTTTTTAAGACAAACAGTAGCAAGTCTAGCTTGAATGCACTTTAAGTTGAAACCTCAGACTACCAAAATTTTGTGTTTCCTTGTCTGTACATCCATCTGACAGCATATCACACTTACATTGTTACACAATGTAAATCAGTCATCTTAATATACTTTACCATGATACTAACACCTCATTTGCTCACCTAAATAATAGTTATTCAATTTTTATTCAACTATTTATTACACTTGTTATTCTACACTATTCTGTACATACTGTTGGTTATCATGTTTTCATCTTACTGATAGCTCTCTTACTGATAGCTCGCATGTACCGTGGAGCCATACTTTCCAGTTTAATTAAAATCCCAAATAACTGCAAAAGCAGTCCCTTCATCAAAGCAAAGGCAGATTCTGTCTGGCAGGTTGCACAACACACTTCCAAACACACTCAACTCTTTGCAGAAACTTTTGAATAAAAGAACTACAGAAGAATACGCTTTTTCTGAACCCCATCCATTTAGCATAACCTATTTGTAGCAGTTTTTCGTGAACCTGATTGCTGAATAGATACAAATGTTTATGAGATATCTCCAGGCACACATGAAAGGATTTTAAGAAATGGAGGAAGAAAATAAAAGGACATCTATTGTACAGTTTGAAAGTAAACGAGACTGCTGAACACTGCTGTTGTTCATGGCGCTTTTCTAAAGCCTTGAAGTGCAAGCCTTACATAACATGTTTCTGAGAAAGTTAACACTTGAGGATCATTTTCACATTAGGTAACAGAGATGGAACAGAAAAACATATAATGTATCATAGAGTTGCCCAACCTTTCTAAAAGAGTAATACCCATGAGCAGTGGGTCTTGAAGAGCCACACAGTATATACTATACTGTATTAGATACTAGTGTAGTCATTTAGATTAGATACTAGTGTAGCCATCTATCCTTTAACATGGAATTGCATGTTTAGTTCAGTGCCCGTTGTACACAGTTCTTAATATTCTGAATACTTAGAATTCCCCCCTTCAATTAACCCTAGTAGGATAAATATTATCTTTCCAGAAGAGCAATGGTGAGGGACTGTGAGCTTATAAATAATCAATTTTTTTGAAAACAACAATAAAATCTGTTTCATTTTGTCACAAAGACGGCTGCAGTGGGTGACGTCAGACCAGAAACCGGGAGAAACACAGAACAGACAGAGACAGCGAGGTTGGTGAAGATGAGCACTTGGTTGTGCTCAGCATTTAATAAACAAAATAAGAGAACACAAAAACAGGACACGGCACTTGGGCCAAAATAAACTGACAAACAAAACGTACTGACACACAAAACAAGTGGACGAACGTTAAACAAGCACCGTGCTGGCACTTCCAGCACGCTGTAGCAATTGTTATTTCTAATAATTTATCCTCTCTCTCTCACCCGTGACCACACATTACATTTTAACCAGCACGTGAAGTGATTTGTGCCATCCTCGTGCCTAAATACAAATCTACATTTTTAAATCACACGTGAAACACAGACCCATTTATATCCCGTGTACCAATGACTATACACCAACATTTACACACAACACGTTACATATAAACAAACTACGCACAAGGGCGTGGCCACATTGCCACACATTTTTAGAAGAAACCCTCACACTAATAACTCTTCAATTTCCTTCGATCATTTTGATAAACTTACTTACTAGTACTTAGCATACTTTTTCTTTTTGTCTCATATACTATGATTAGGAGGCTGTGTGATCCAGTGGTTAAAGAAATAGGATTGTAACCAGGAGGTCCCCGGTTCAAATCCCACCTTAGCCACTGACTCATTGTGTGACCCTGAGCAAGTCACTTAACCTCCTTGTGCTCCGTCTTTCGGGTGAGACGTAATTGTAAGTCTTTATTTTTATATAGCGCCTTTCATAGTGGACCACCATCACAAAGCGCTTTACAGAGGTAGGCTGTGAACTGTGCATTATACTGTGTCACTTACAATAGGACATTGATTTAACATCTCATCTGCAGGATGGAGCACATGGAGGTTAAGTGACTTGCTCAGAGTCACACAGTGAGTCAGTCAGTGGTAGAGGTGGGATTTAAACCAGTGACCTTCTAGTTACAAACCCTTAACACCTAAAATATAATTTTGGGCACCTGTGAAGAATTAAGCAAACACAAAACTCTGGGCTGTATCATAAATGCCAGAATGGTCATATTTATTTTACTAATATCTCTTTTCAGCTATGCACTGCCTGGCACTTGTTAGTGAAACATAAATATCATTTTTCGATATCATGCTGCATCAGGTCTTTCCATAATATTGATCAGATTCTTCTACCGCCTGGGACTCCCTTGCCTTCCAAAGGATTGAACCTGTACTTTACAATAGATCATAGTTATTGTGATAAATTAATCTTATTTTCGATTTGTCACAATCTGCAGTGGCTAGCTGCTCAAACTAAAAACCTGTGTAGATAAATTATATATAGATATATATATACAGTATATATATATATATATATATATATATATATATATATATATATATATATATATATACACACACACACAGGGATGCTATATTTGTATCCTGAGCCATTCTAAAAAAAAGGCATAATACCACAGTAGTGAAGTCAAAAAGTGATAATTCCTCTAGAGGAAAATATGCTTGAACTTTGACCCATTCGACTCCTTGAGACCATCACTTTCAATTCAAACACAAAATGTCTCGTTTTCAATCACTCAACAACACTCACAGTACAGAAATGTTCATTAATGATCAACAAAATGAGAATATGTTAAAAAAAAAAGATGTTAAGCTGGTACATTCGTATCTCAGAGAAACTGGAGAGGAATGGATAACGACATAGAACGTCTGAACAGCACTAAAACACTACGTTAAAAAACCGAAACTGTATTGCTGAACCTTGTCTTCTTTAATATTAGCATCATAAATGTCTTTAGTGCTAGGGGTCACTAGACAGGGGCCTAAATCATCCTCTACTTCACCTGGGGATATATTGTAAATAAGGCCTCCCTTGCCTGCTAGGACTTTAATAAATGTACTTGATAAATTTCCTGTTCATTACAGCGATCAGGCTGTCTAATTTCATAATTCACCTTTCCTATAGCCCGAATCACCTCATATGGCCCCTGCCATTTAGCACATAGTTTCAATTCCGATGAGGGAAAAAGCAGCATTACTTTGTCTCCTGGTCGAACGATTCAAATTCTTGGATTTTGATTGTAATGATGCTGTTACTGGTGCTGAGCCGATCTGAGATTGTCCTGGGCCAAACAACCGACCAAATCCAAGCGATCTCTAAGTAGGAATACATGCTGCACTATATTTTTGGACTAGCCTTTGTGCTATTCCCACCCCTCTCTCAACAGATCGAGGATGCCGTGAGGCTGCCTGCCGTACAAGAGCTCGAAGGGGGAGAACCCTGTCGAACTCTGTGGCATCTCTCTCGCTGCAAAAAGGAGATAGGGAAGGAGCGATGCCCAATGTTTTTGCTCTTGGTTCACAAATCATCTCAGCATCTGCTTTAGGGTCTGATTAAAACGTTCAACCAAACCATCTGTCTGTGGATGACAAACAGATGTCCTGATGGGATGTATTTTTAAGATTATATAAACTTGCTGTAACGTATCAGAAGTTCATGAGGAGGACCAGGGATTGGGATGCTAAGCCCAACAGCAGCTACATCTGCAGCACCCACTTTACCGAAGACAGCTTTATTAATTTAATGATGTTCAAAATGGGTGCTCGAGCGGCTGCCAGGAAAAGAGAGGTGAAGAGGGTAAGGGCTTGATCTTATCATTTCATTATAATTATCTCTTACTGTTTGATGAAACAGTGACGCGATTATATAGCCAACAACCTCCCATGTACATTATTAATAAATAATGTGATAAAATTATCACGTTAGGTCACGTTTTCGTATGCATTCCTGTGAAGTCTCTCTTTTATTTTGGGAGACTCCCGCGTAAGATCTTCTGCCTGCGGATTATTTAGATCGCCAATCTTAACATAACCTTCAGTTTTATTTATTTATTTTATTTTCCCCATCCGACCTGCGAGAATGTCTTAGGCTACGTTATGATGTTGACGTAGGGTGTATCAGATTCTAATAAGCTACAAGTTAAGAATAAAGTATTATTTACTGTATATGTAAGAATTATTATATTGATTTGTTTGGAGAAATTTGTTCAGTAAATTTGTTCATAAGTTGACAGGTATTACTGTACTTGTTTTACATGTTAAATTGCGGCTGATCTGTTGCCACGGAGATCCGACGCACTCTGTGTCTATTGCTCGGATTTTAAAACACCTACAGTGAAGAAACGAGAGATTGGCTATTTTGTACGGAGTTCCTGAGCTGGGAGAACGCACCTTTTTTTTGTTCTTTGTGTCTCGAAACAAAGACGGTAGAATCTGTATTCTTTTTTGTTTATTTGTTTATGTTTAAAGGGTGTCAGCCGACTGAGTGACTAAGAACCTTTGCAGAGAGGCATAGCCTACATAGACAGTGAAGGTTATTGGTGTGTGTGTGACGCTGTGTAATTGACTGTACTATTATGTAAAGCCAGGTGTTACCTTAAGTAAATCCTATCACTATTGAACATCTTATTATAAAAAAGTGTAACAATAACTAAAACTTTCAGAATACTTCAGGGCCTATGTCTTGTTTTTACTGTGAACCTGAACATACACGCTCAATTTATTTGCAATCTGCCTCCTTGTTGTTTTGTATACTTCCTATCAGTCACTGATGTTTTGCCCAGTTAAATACCTGTGCGGGAGATAATTAGAGGTCCCTCACCTTTATTAAGGGTGGCGTAGTCGAAACATACAATTGATAATTTAACCTCTTGTTTGATTAATAACTAAATTCCAGTACCGCGCTACAGCAGGGATGCATAGATGCAACAATCAAGGGATATTTTTCAAAATAAATTCACTATCTGAATAAGGATGCTTGGCACAAGCTTTTCACTAAAAGCAGATGTGAAAATACTGCCAAGAAACAAATTCAAATTAAAAAACCTGAAACTGACACACAAAAAAACTGTCATGTGCTACTCTACCATCAACAGACTACAACAAACCATGGAAGAGAGATAAGTGTAAATGTAAACAGTTTTGGGTTTTTTTGCATTGTGAAGCCAATATAAATGTTCTGTCATCCATCTACTGCATTTGTTTACAATACTGAATGTCCTGGTGTGACTTCACACATGTGCGCTCTTCCAGGTAGAAGTCTTGAAGGTTTTTGAAAACAGGCTAACCACAAATGTGCCTTTTTTCCACTTTATAAGTAACAAATGTGAATGAAACTTTCAGGACACGTATAGAGAGTTTAGCTGCACTCAACAATGACTTTTTTATGTCATTGCACCCCACCTTTAAATAAATGATGCTTTATGCCAGTGGGACTGTGTTAAAACCACTCTGAAGTCAGTCCTGTTAGTGTGCACACTGAACTACCTTAAATAGGGTCCTGGAAACCAGCCGTCAATGCTACTGTAGGACATGTAGTAAAACTAAACAGAAACTTTGTATGTTGTATTGTATGGGTTGATGTCTGTTTGGCAGTTTGTATCTCTGAAAGCTTGGGAGGGATTGATTTGAACATTTGTAGACACCTTTATAATGGTGTAAGAATGAAACAGGCTCAATGAAGGTTGTTCCCACTCATTGGGATTTGTTAGCATAATTATTTACATCACTTTGACAAACACGCTTTTAGTTCCAATTGTAGTTTTATTACCCTAACCCAGTGGTTTTCAAACTTTTTAGGCCCTGTACCCCTTTCCAAATAATCTAGTCTACCGCGTACCCCCCTCTGAGATAGGGTCATAATATACCTATGAAAACAGGAAAAAATATGGTCTTTTCTAATTATTAGATTAAGTACTTGCAAAACCTCTTAACTCTAGACACCAGAAGTTGATAATGGCTTAGAATGAAGACAATAGACCGCAAGCCAATACTGTATTTCGGTTTCAGATTTGTCATGTGTTGCAGGACTGTATTTAAAAATGAACCATTAGGACTTTAAGTTGCAAAAACTTTTAAGCGGGCCATTAAAAAAAGAAAGTGTATTGATACGCTGACTCAGAAAGCACACAGGGAAGGAGGAGGGACTAGAGCTCAGCCAAGTACTGCAAGTACTGTAAATGGAAAACTGCTGTTAAAAACAAACAAAATAAAATTAATTCATGACGGTGCAAATGCACCAACTAAAAATGCTGTGTACAAAATCCAGACTCCAATAACTCCCGAAACAAGTCCAAATTAAGAGTAAAAAAACAGGTTATGCTTCTCAAAAAGGTTCCAATTTTAAACAAAACCAGAAAGCAATTCTCAACAAAAGTCATGCATTTCTTCCTACAAATGCAGAAGTGTAGGGAGAAAACAGATGGGTCAATTTGCATAAAAACATTTAAAAAAGTGACAATATATATATATATATATATATATATATATATATATATATATATATATATATATATATATATATATACACATACATATTTATTTAATTGAATTTGAATTGTATCGTTGAACACTTGAGCTGAGACAATGTAAAATGCTGTGTGTGTCTTGTGCGGTATCGAATCCAGCCAGAATAAGCACATTGTTTTGAAGTGAATATTTCCAAAAGCTAACATGTTGACACATGAAAGGGGATATTTATATCATGCAGTCAAAAATGACTTTTAGCAAAATGCTTACATGTTAAAGTGTTTAGTGCAGTAGTCTGTTCATGTTAATCAGCTGTAACACAATTAAAGCTTGTTGGTGGGCACTCGCTGTATGATATGAACACATTCCATAGGTTTGACTTAGGGAATCCAATTCCGGACACTTCCAAATTACAGGATTTCAGGATTGATTTTTTTTTTTTTTAAATCCTGGGATGCCATTTTGTAATAATAATAATAATAATCATAATAATATCATGCTTTTGCTTTTATTAATAATTACCGGTATGGAGGCGTAGGGTAATGCACTCACACAACAAAGGAGTTCTTCAATGAATGAATTAATAATGAAAAAACACATAGAAGCATTGCAAATAAAGATAACAGATGTGTCGCTCCAGCTCCAGCACAGAACAAGTGAGTGAGTGTCTAACTGTCCAAGTAGGGCGGCCCAGCTGCCTGCTCAACTCAGTAACTGTTATGTAAAGACATACATGTAGATGACACACTGAACTGATTAAAATACTAACACTGAACATTTAAACTCCAGAAAGTAAACTTGCTTAGTAAATACTACACATTTTTAAAAGCAGTAACATCATACAATGACAATCTTTGAGTTGTTGTTTTTTTAGCCTACAGACTGCAGTCACCACCGCTCTGCTATTTAAATATGTAAATTAGCCATGTGTGCGGTCAACACTCACTCGCTGTCAGCAGCTGGCTGGGTGTTTATAGAGTTAACCTCGCCCAACAAAAAGGAAACGTACACCACAGACTACAGGCTTGAATTAAATCTACGACTCCAAGGTGAAATTAAAGATGTCATTTCTCTCTTTCTCCCCAGCAGTCAATCCAAGCTTCTCCATCTCCTAGGCAGCTCTACCCCAGAGGCATCTCTTCCCCGAAGCATATTCAAATTGCTAATAGAGAAGTGCTAAGCAGTTGGAAAATTAAACAACCCACTCCCAATTAGAATAGCACAGTTACACTGAAGATCCATCGGTTACATAATGTGATTCTGTAAAGAATAATCATTTACTGGGCTGAACAAAAACACCTGCACTATGATGCTCACAGCTGTACTGGCATATATTCTGCAATATATACAAGTTGCATCTCCCTGGTGTAATTGAGTTTCACCAAGGAAGATAAAACAGAGCTGAGAGATTTGGATAGACTAGAATGACACGGATGCACAGTAGACACAGTCGCTTCCATATCTAGGACTGCACACGCTAGAGATGCACAGATTAGAATATTACATACTAGAAATAGAATCATCCATAACTAATAATCACTCAATAATGATGAATTTATAAATACTAAAAGAAACTTAAGTTCAATGACAAATGATTTAAACAATGGCATATTTACAGTAGACCTGCCTCATGTAGATCAATTAAATACACCATGACTGTACTGACTACCCTAAACCAAAATGTTTTTGGTGTCTAATCATGCCCTACACCACTGGTGAAGCTATAAGCATGTGGCCTAAAGAACAGGAAGTGAACACATTATATTGCTATACTCTGAAAATGACTAAAACAAGGTTTACACATTTTTATTTCCTTAGGCATTCTTGGATAAACACATTTTGACATGTGCACGTACAGTTAGTCTGAGGGTTGGTGGATAGAGCCCAGAGGCAAAACAGATAACGCCGTGGTTTAATGGTTCTCTGTGCACCAATCTCCAGGAGCTAGCTTTAAATGGGGCCCTTAGCCAAAAGATTAAAGGGACATTGCACCTTCCCAATGGGGCTCAGCAAAGGAAAATTAGAATGAGCTCATTAGTTAAATTCAAAAGGTCACTGCCTACAGATTAGACTACACAAGTTGCTTTGTACTCTGCATGTTTTTTTGTGGTTTGAAGTAATAGGTTAGGAACTGCTTTACATGTACAGGCATCCCATAAACACTTCCAGTGCGGAATCCTTAAAAAAAGATCTATAGCAGATTAGAGTATTGTCTAAATACAGTGACCTTTATTTAAGCTAAAGGTGCAGTAAAATACAGAATCGCTAACAAGAAGACACAATGTGTACCACAAGCTTTTAAATCTTGAGTACAAGATTATCAATACTTTAGAAATATTAAAATAAACAAAAATGCAATGACAAATATTTTTCAATGTATTGATAATAAATAAATAAATAAATAAATAAATAAATACATTCTGCGTGGTCAGGAACACATGTCACAAGCAGATATTTTTACCAGCTTTCAAAATATAATTAAACTGATCAAGCTGAAGCCAGAATGTTTGTCTACCAGACTTCAGGGTTGATTTGAATCTATGATACATCAGGATAAGCCACAGCTGAATTTGATTAGGGGGTTTTACAGCAGCGAGCAATGCACCTGAATTGAATTGAACTGTTTTCGGGTTAATCTTGGGATAACTAGGTGGTGGTTGGAATCCAGTACCATTCCCCAGCGCTGGAAAATACTTTAAACAAATCCATCTGGCTTATGCTGGGAGGGGATAGGCTGATCAAATCAACCCCTATGTCAAGCACACCAGTGTTTCAGAGGGCCACCATTAACTGTGTTGGATGGACTAATAAATAAAATATGTCAGTGTTATCCAAATTCATTTTTAATAAAGTCACCAGTTCCATATATCAGCTAAGCACAGATATCTACTCAGCACTTATTAGATGAGGTTGTATTACACAGTATGCAGTATAAATGATTTTCAGATTCAATCCGTTTTTCCATGGAGGTCAAGTACATCATGAGTTGTGTGACTTAACATGGACCCCAGAGGGACACCCACTGACAGAGCAAGTAATACTGATTGATCTCAAACAAATGATATTCTGCAAGTCCCAGCATTCAGAGGTGACGCAAATCATTGATGAACTAAGCTTGAGATGACAAACAGATTGCAACCTATTAAGAATTAAGAGATGGTCAGTTGTGTTGAAAGTGGCAGACACATGCTGCATGATCAGTGTTTCTCGGACACCAAGATCCTTCTTTACCCGCAGTTTCTCTAGCGTGACATTTTTAAATCCAGATTGTCTGGGTTACGCTTGGTCTTCCAGCAAAATAGCTTAGCACTGAAAGTATTAGGAACGGTACAAGCAAGGCCAAGGTTAATCCTATTTAGCTGAAGAAAAGCTTAAATGTTGGCTTTTTCAATTGGAGGGTTAAATGTAATCATACTGCACAATGGTCAGTTATTGGTAGTTATAAAATGTTATACTCATGTTAATTGTGCCAGATAGCTTCATAATGCCTTGATCAATGCAACAATCTGGGGAAATGGGTGTAATCACACACTACTGATTTGTACCGTTGCTGTGTAATAAAGAAATGGCTGCCAAAAATGCTTTTATTATTAAGAAAATGAAGACGTTAGCTCTTTAAAATGTATAAAAAATGAAAAATAACCTACTCAAATAATGTTTTAATGTTGTGCTCCAAATTGTTTTTATTATATATACTGTATATATTATTAGTTCTAGTCAGCAGTGTGAAGCAGTGTGGAGTAGTGGTTAGGGCTCTTGACCGGAGGTCGTGGTTTCAACCCCAGGTGGGGACACTGCTGCTGTACCCTTGAGCAAGGTATTTTACCTAGATTGCTCCAGTAAAAACCCAACTGTATAAATGGGTAATTGTAAAAATAATGTGATATCTTGTAACAATTGTAAGTCGCCCTGGATAAGGGTGTCTGCTAAGAAATAATAATAATAATAATAATAATAATAATAATAATAATAATAATAATAATAATAATAATAATAATGTGTATGTATGTGTTTGTACACACAGCCATGTAACTTGTGACATTGGTTCAATTTAATTGTTTTGTTTTATTGTTTAATTATATTTGTTAATTGTGTTATTAGTAATTATCCCCTGCACCTGGCTATCATTGTAAATTAGGTGCAGGGTATTTAAAGAGAGCAGCCAGTCTGTTCTGGGCTGCTGGTGTGTATAGGAGCCCACTTGATAGTGTGCTCAAGCGTAAAAGAAAAAGGTAGTGTAAAAAACCTTTTGTGTTCTGTGTTAAACCTGTGTGGTTTGTGGTGTTTTGTTTGTCAGGTAAACGGCTTAGCTATCCTGCAAGATAGTTTAGGTTCCTGTGTTTTAGTTAGTGCTCGAATAAAGCTAGGTGTTTGTTTTTGTTTTGTTTTCTTTGTTATTGTTTATTAAAAATAGCGTGCAAGTGCTTTCAAAAATCAAGTTTGTGTGTGGCTGGGTCATTAAAGTGCTGAAAAAGAACCCGAAGGATTAAAATCCTTCACAGTATGTACATGTTTGTGCACACAGCCATGTAACTTGTGTCTATGTGTGTATGTACGTGTTTGTGCACACAGCCATGTAACTTGTGTCTATGTGTTTGTACACACAGTCATGTAACTTGTGTATATATGCATGTGTACATGTTTGTTCACACACTTTTTGCTGCTAGTTTTGAAAATTTATTGGCATGCAAAGGTGGCTTCCTATGATGTTATCATTATTACAACATTTAAACTTTTCTGGCGGTACCATATTAAAAGAAGCATCATAATCTCTGATTTACCCACTCTCTGACCTTGTAAACTGAAATTTACCTGAAGGTAAGTGAATAAAAAGTCACATAGGAACTCACCTTACCCATTAAACATTATTTTAATCATTGTGAACAGGCTGGCTGTAGGGGTGACATCAGGCCAGGAAATGAATCCACGACACCCAGCAACTGCGGGCAAAACTGAGACGCTGCAGCGCTCAGTGTTTTATTAACACAAATAAAATACAAGGTTTAAACAAAACAAAACACTCAAAATAAACGGCACAATGGCCAAACAAACAAACAGACAAAACAGTGGACGAAACAAACAAGTACAGTGCTGGTCCTCCAGCAAGAAGTAGCAATTTTTATTATTTCTTTTTTAAATTATTTTTCTCCTCTCCACACCCATTCTCCACCGTTGAACACACCAACCCCAAGTGAGTGACTCGTGAATCTATATATACAGTTGTGCCGGGATTCAATTACTAATTAATTATTCACTTGAATCCAGCATGTGAACTAATTTGTGAAATCCCCATGCTCACATACTATTACATACTTTATTGGCACATGAAGTGATCACAATCCCCGTGCCTAAAATCACTTGTGCTACACAGACCCATTTATATCCGTGCACTACTATATCCACATATAACAGACAACATGAAACACAGAGGCGGGGCACACTGCCACACACATACATGCAAGAAAAAAAACAAAACAGGACAGAACATCTGTTGTACAGTGTATTTTTAAAATAACTGTCCTTTTGGCAACCTCACAGAGACTGTGTGGGCGTTCCACAGCTAAATAATTTGTACGACAGCCAAGGAAAGTTTTACCAGCGTCATCTGCAGTTTAATCAGACATGCATCAGCTAGTATCTTTGATGTAAGAGCTGCTGTTTAAGCAGAACATTTTATTAAGCATTCTTTGTTATTTTGTAGTTGTTATGCCTTCCATTGCTCCTTTGTGTTTTACCCACTTAGAAGGATCACATATTCACCATTTAGACTTTTAAGTATAATTCAGATTTAGTTTTGTCTCTGTTTTTTGGAGTGTATTGTGTGCCATATAACCAGTCTGTAAAACTCTTCTAATGTCAAACTGCAGTGGACAATCCAATCTGCAACTGGATGCAGCTGCATCACATTTTGTATAATTTACATTTATCCATTAAATTAAATTTATCACTTACCTTTTATATTTCAGCTTTTGTTCTGTAGTCCAAGGTTTAAAACGCCATTAGTTCATGCTAATTCATGCTTCCTCCATCAACCTATTCTAACAGTCCCAGGTCAAACCGCCTGGATATCGATCTGTTGCCAATGGAAACAAACAGAACTGAATTTCAGCTTACTCCCAGCAGATGGAAACAAGGCATGTGATATTGCTGAGGCATCCCAAGAACTGGTCAAATCAAAACAGACCGCAGTCACAGTGCACATTGTATATCAAATTACGTTTCTCAGCCTTAAAGTTTACTTACAAATTGCAGAACAAATGAATCAATCAGGAAAGGCTCAGTCCATTTACATGGAAAGACATATTGCAGGAGTCCCACCAACCCCTTCCAGCACCCTGGATATATTCATTTATCTTCTTGGTACAGTCTGGTTAGGTAAGGGTGAGAACAAAGCAAGTAGGAACAGTCCAATAAGGAGGACATGGGAATATTGCGAAACATCTGCATTGTAGCAGTACAGCAGGCATTTAAACAGGACTGTATAGCTAACCTGGTATTAAGCAGTGTAAAGACTATAGAAAAGTGCTCTGCTATATTATGCTATTTGTTAATTTGTATCCCTGCAAGGCTGAGCAAGGTGAGGAGATAAGAGCTGTGTTAGTAAAATCTTAAATTCAATGCACACTTGTGTTTAATGCAACTATAGATATAAAAACACACAAGGCAGTCACAGAACGCTGTGAGAATATAGCAGAACAACACCATGTGTTCTCTGATGCTTAAACAGCAAAATCAAACACCCTTTGCATTTCTCACTAACAGTAACAATGGTTCCAACTACAAAAATGGCATCGTGCAGCATGCGTGTAGCTACAGTGTTTGAAATATCAGGTTGCAGGAGGTACTGGATTACATGGATGAAGAATCTGCCTGCAGGATGTCGACAATCAAGACATCGCAAGTGGCTACCTGCATCTTACATTATCGTTGGAAAATCACAATGCTGTTCTGGCTTTAAATTGATCTCCAATTACCTTTTTTATAACTACCAATGACTCATGATCAAAAATCCTCTGCTCAGCATACCTGCGGTTTACATTCTTCTTATAGCTAAGGGGCAGGAGTACAGGTCATAGCACCTACAATAGCCTGGGTGTATGTGTGGCATTAACCTTTTCAATACATACTGTGGTCACATACAGGAGTGCAACCAATTCTTTGAAATCTTCATATTAGCTTTCTAAAAGAACAAGTCATTTCTTATTTTTTCATATGACATGGGACAGTGCGTCTAGTTTCTTATGCACTTCTTCCATCTGGTCAGTGAATAATGATTGTATTTCTTAGATCAGATATCAGTATCTGAATGAGAGAATCTGCTTTGGATTTTTACACTGATGTCACTGAGGGCTCAAGGGAAGCTATATGTAGCTGTGCAATCCATTACCCGGAATGGGGAAGGGCAAGAGAAATGACAGCTTCTGACAACTTTGATACGTTGCTGGGATTTTCATTATAGTTCAAAGCACAGGTCATATGAAAACAATCAATACAAATATCTGTGCAAAGGGTTAGGGTTATTGTGCTGAGAATTCACTTGCTTGATGGCTACAAGGCATTTGATATTGCCCAAATACAACCTGCACTATTAATGTATTGACACATCCTGTGACAGGCTGGACGAGTGGTCTGACATCAGGCAGAAGCAGGAACAACATACTGACACCAGGGAAGTACTGCAGTTCAAAGAAAGAATCGGCTGGCTGCCGTTTTTATTTTTAAATAACAAAAATAAATAAAATATTTTTACAAAAAGAAAACGTGCTCACAGAGCAAAATAAAAGGGTAAACAAAACAAAATCGCGAACACAAAATAAATAACAAAACCCAGGTCAGGCTGAGCAAATGTCTTCACTGTTCCTGGAGTTTTAGGTTTCGTTTTGTTTTCGCTCTTCAAATCGCCGTCTCTCTCCTTCCAACACCCACACGGAACATGCAGAGCTGCAGGCTTTTTATATTCAGGTGACCATCTCCCAATTAGCAACAAAATTAATCACTTAATTAATTCGGGAGATGGCCACCTTCTGCACGAGTTTAATTATGTTGTGGATGGGGCTACCCATTCACGCTAAACAAAACAAACCAGCTACGCCGTCCTAAATATAAAAAAAATAACAAACCTGCGGCGCTTCGCCGTCATAGATTTAAACACTAAATCATAATACTAATACAAAATAACACAAGGGCGGAGGGGTACCCCGTTCTAAAAATAAAATAAACAAAACAATGTACAGGGCTGCTCGCCCTGTTACACATCCTAAGAACTGTTCAAATCAAAACACAGCAACAGTACAGACGGCAATCACATTGCACATTGCATATGAAATGAACTTGCGCAGCCTTAGAGTTTACTTACCAATTACAGAACAAGAAATCAATCATGAAAGGCCCAGCCCATTTATACAAATGTTGAGATACATATTGCAGTCCTTAATACTCCCTGTGCTGGGAATTCACCTCCTTTTTATGTTATTTCAGAATATGCATACATTTCATATACAACACTATAGAGAACTGCTGCATGCAGGGACTGTTGCTGTTGGTCATTCTGTCTGATAGGAGAGTTATGAGTTTGAACTAAAACGTGTTTTGATCTGGTACCAGGAAGAAGCAGCACTTTTTCATCTGTCATACTGTTCCAAATTAAGGTATAGATAACAACCAAAAGAGAAAGGGAACCACTGAAGTAACTATACATTTGTGTACACAAGTGATTGGAGACATTAATCAGATGTGTATGCTGTGAACACGGGTGTCATACTTGATCAGATGTGTAGACCATGAACACGGGTTTCATACTTGATCAGATGTGTAGACCGTGAACACGGGTTTCATACTTGATCAGATGTGTAGACCATGAACATGGGTTTCATACTTGATCAGATGTGTAGACCGTGAACACGGGTTTCATACTTGATCAGATGTGTATGCTGTGAACACGGGTTTCATACTTGATCAGATGTGTAGACCATGAACATGGGTTTCATACTTGATCAGATGTGTAGACCATGAACATGGGTTTCATACTTGATCAGATGTGTAGACCATGAACACGGGTTTCATACTTGATCAGATGTGTAGACCGTGAACACGGGTTTCATACTTGATCAGATGTGTAGACCGTGAACACGGGTTTCATACTTGATCAGATGTGTATGCTGTGAACACGGGTTTCATACTTGATCAGATGTGTAGACCATGAACATGGGTTTCATACTTGATCAGATGTGTAGACCATGAACACGGGTTTCATACTTGATCAGATGTGTATGCTGTGAACACGGGTTTCATACTTGATCAGATGTGTAGACCATGAACATGGGTTTCATACTTGATCAGATGTGTAGACCATGAACACGGGTTTCATACTTGATCAGATGTGTAGACCGTGAACATGGGTTTCATACTTGATGAGATGTGTAGACCGTGAACATGGGTTTCATACTTGATCAGATGTGTAGACTGTGAACACGGGTTTCATACTTGATGAGATGTGTAGACCGTGAACATGGGTTTCATACTTGATCAGATGTGTAGATTGTGAACACAGGTTTCATACTTGATCAGCATAGTTTTATGCTTGCGGGGTACAAAAAGGGTTCATTGAACTTTTAACTTTTTTTTTTTTTTTAAGCTAAACCAATATTGTTTTGCAATCCTCTGCATTAAAAATATGTAGTTGTTTTTTCCATAAGTTTAATATTTCTGTAGTTCTGTGCATATGGACATCACTCTTTGTAGAAATCCATGTCGATTTACATAGAAGAATAAGCCTGTTCATTTATGCAGTACATCCATAGTTCTATGTGCTTTGGCCAGTTTCTCTATGTGTTCAGTACAGTGCGGCTGATACAGCTTCATTTCAAATCAGATGGAAACAAACAGCACTGATGTCAAGCTGCTTGCAAATTGATCCCGGTGGTTTTAGATTAAGTTATTTTGGAAATTGTACCCAGTTTTAGAGAATCAATCTAAAGCTGTGTTTGTGAAACGCTATATCTTTGAGGTGGAAATCTTAGTTTGCAAGATCACAGTTTTAAAGCATTGCCTGTTCAATCACAGGTACCGCTTGAACAAAGAGTTTCCTTTAGTGGCAGCAAGTCTAGAGCTTTACAAGCGAAAAAGCTATTGCCCTTTCTAGCTGAGTTCATGCGACATGCCATTTCATAATGATGGACAAAATCATATCAAATACAAGTCAGTGCCACATATGGCCTTTTAAAGGTGGTTTAATTGACCCTACTTTTTTAAAAGTCACAATATTAACATGATAAAAAAGAGATATTAATAAAACATGTCATGTGGAAAGGTTAGAGTATTTAACCCCTCCCCTTTATCAACAATGCTGACATAGCAGTAGCAGCTATTGACAATACATACAGAAGTGGCCAAAAGTTTTGCATCACCAATAATGTTAAGATTGAGGCATCAATTAAAAAAAAATATATGAACATAATTTAGATATTTTATTTCACATCATGTTATCAAAGAAACCACAAAATAATATCGCACCAGCCTACAGGAAGCCATAATAAGTACTACAGTATTTCATGTTATTTCAAAATATCAATTTTTTTTCCAGTTTTTCGTTATGTGGAATATAATTCAATATGTTAACATAACATTATTTGACATTAGACTTAACATTAGTTGAAAAATGGGGAATGATGATGCGATCAGAAACCCAGAAGCAGTGTAAACTGAGCCTGCTAGTAGGACTGTTCTTTTTTTATGTTAAAAAATGTTGTGTTTTTTTTTTAGAATGGTTTAATTGAGTAACAGCCAAAATTGTTTGTCAGACTTGTTGAAAGTCTGTAACAAAATGGTTGATTGTTATTGTTGATACATTGTAGATACGACTATTAATGCAGACATTGTGCAGGTATCGCAAAGTCCAGAAACAAAACAAAACGTAAAAACATTTTGCACCGTATAAAACTGAGCCAGTGCCTACTAGTCTATTCACCAGTTTTGAAGGTCACAGTCTCCTGGCCCCACACCAGGAAATGGAGATCGCCCTCTGTGTATTTCCAGGTATTAATATTATTTGATTCATTGTAGCGCGATTAAACATAATTTGGTCAAATTAATGTGATTATATGTTCAGTGAGACCTGTTAATATTATTTTGTATGTTTATGGTAACAGTCAAGTTCCATGTCATAGGCTCTTTATGACTTCAAAGAGCAAAAAAACACTCTTCCTGTCTGCTGGTGGAAGAGTAGTCCCGTTCCTTCCCATTCCCGGAAGCTCAATTCCCGTTCTTGCCCGTCCTGAGAGGTTAATTTTTTTTAATTTCCCGGTCCCGCCCATTCCCGTGAGCTTCACTCCTGTACCATCCCATCACGCAAAATTTAACACAATTTCTTTCCCGTACCGCGTGGGTCCCACGGGTTCCGTGGGAGTCCCGTCTTCAAGTCACTCTCTACTCCAGGCATGTCAAAGTGTGTAGATGGCGCTGTGCGTCTGACTGGTGCCTTTTAAGCTTTCATATTTCTGGATGAAGTCCGCTGCCATCTGGTAATGTATGTTGTTTATCAGCTTACTATGTAGTAAGCGTTGATCAGAATCGGTAAACTGCAGTGTTAAGTTTGCTCCTATTACGATGGATCCATGTCAAGTACCTCAGACAAAAAGTTTGAGAACTGCTGGTCTAGGTAATTCAAATGTAACATTCGGGTAAGTACGTTGTGATTTAGAAGTCCTTGTGAAGTTTTTGGCTGAAGCAAAATACAAAAACAAAATGGGGTTGTATAAGTCATGTTTTTGTGATCACAAAAGTCATTGTTTTAATGAGCACAAACATGCTGAAGTGGGTTAGGAATACAGACCTTTCCTTTGGGTTGTTATTTTTTGTTCTGTTTTTATATCTCAAACTCTTGTTACTGTTATGGCTCTTTCAGCCAAAAAAGGTTGGACAGTTTGGGCCCTGGCAGCTCAAACTGTGCAATTACTGTATGACTGCTTTCACATGATGTATGAAGTTATTATACATAAAAAAAAAATAAATAAATAAGATTGTACTCAAGAACTATTAAGAATCATGCTATTACCTAATAAGAATGTGTTCCATGCACAGGATGACTTCTGTATGCAGGATACATGTACTGGAATTGTGTCAAATCTGTAACAATGATGGTAGATTAGTTATACATGATTTATATGATATAACTTGATTCCTGAGTGAGTGGTTATTACATTCTTCCATAGTTTAGCATTTTAGAGCCCCTGGTCTATCAAAACCCAGACTAGTTTTAATAATTAGTCCTGTAGTGATGTGAAATAGGGGTCACACCGAATAGTTAGCAGTCGACATGGAGAATAGAGAAGTGAAAGTCAACCAACGAATCTGTCAACTCAATGCATGTCACATGATTGTGAAGTCATTGTGAAGCGTGCAGCTGCAGATGGACGGAAGTGTAAGTGCAGTCTATTAACATACTACTCACATTTTAGAACATGAATACAAAAACATGGGCGGCACTGGTGTAGTGGTAAGCGCTGCTGCCTCACAGCGCCAGGGTCCTGGGTTCAAATCCAGCCTATGGTACTGTCTGTGTGGAGTTTGCATGTTCTCCCCATGTTCGCGTGGGTTTTCTCCGGGTACTCTGGTTTCCTCCCACAGTCCAAAGACATGCTGTCTAGGTGTGTGTGGTGCCCTGCGATGGACTGGCATCCCGTCCAGGGTGTAGTCTTGCCTTGCGCCCTGTGTATGCCGGGTTAGGCTCCGGCTCACCGCGACCCTGTACAGGATTAAGCTGTTAATGATAATGGATGGATGGAATACAAAAACATGAAAAGCAGCATGTTCACAAAGGGAGCACCAGACATTATGAAATACATGACTTATTAAAGTGGCAACAGTTGACCATTTTACTGTTTTTACAGTATCTTTGTCATTCTGCCTATGAACTCTCATATAGTTCTCCACAGTCTGCATTCAGAGCTCTTCTGGAGAACACAGGGATAATACAATGCAAGCAAGTTTTATGGAACGCTGCCATACCAATAACAGTCTACATTAACATTAAATTTAATTGTCAAGATATGATACCCAGACACAATTGCACACACACACAGATGTGTGGGGGTGTGAATGTACGGATTTGCAGCCTGCAGACAGCCGTGTAAATTTGCTTTGACACGCTTTTCTCAATATCATTTTTCAATATGTCCCTGAATATTTCTTATTCTTAAGGGACCAACCTGTCACCAGCAATACTGGTGAAGTGAGAGTGCTGCTCTGAAACTGTCGCCAGGCACGGCTCTCCAGTTTCACTGTGAAAATCTTGAGCAAGTATTAAAGGCTAGCATTGTAAAGTTTTAGGGAGTTTGTAATATTCTCTAGGTTTAAGGATAATTGAAAACTACAAAACCTTGAGTTTCCAGAGTGACCTAAATGCTTAACTGCGACAGTATGATAAGGTTTGTAAGTCTAATTGAAATCATTTATAAACAGTGCATTACTTATTAATAAGATGTGTTAATATCTTCATATATCTATCCCAGCAGATACAGTAATGTATTACTATTTACAAAGACCTTTACATAGACGTCAGTTCAGGGTGTCTGTTGAAAGTCGGCTGAATGATCTAAAACCATGTATGTGCATTTCATTGTACTGTATGTTAGTTTGTTGTGTGTTTTTCTTTTCATCACTTGCACATTTTTGGAGCTGCATGAGCTTTTTAGTGTTTGACCCGTGAACAGGCTCAAGTCTTAACCTCAAAAGCTTGAAATGGTTCGCAAACAGCTTCCTTTCAAGCTCAGTGATAGTCTATGGGTATTCGAGCTCAAATTAAACACACACAAAACACCCACACCCCTCTTTTCCACTGCAGTGTTTTACTATTATTATTATTATTATTATTATTATTATTATTATTATTATTATTATTAATAATTTATTAGCAGACGCCATTAACCAGGGTGACTTAGTTGTATACAAAAAATACATATCAAGAATTACAGTACAATTAAGAGCAAGATACAAAATACAATGACTTCAGTCCTAATAAGAGCAAATACAAAACAGTACAATTTGATATCAGGGTTAGATACAAGTGCAAGTGAAATACAAAATACTACAGATGGGGTTAAGTGCAGGATTAAATAGAGTAAAATAGGGAGCAGATAAGTGATAAGTTTAAACCCTTTCAAGGCTGAGCCCAAATATTTCAGGCCCCAGAACATTTACCTCAGGGACGATGACGAATATTTCAGGCCCTGCCGTTCCACAGCGCGGCCTGGTTTGTTTTCTAATTGCATAATTTAAAATTACGCTGAAATGTGATCTGCGTGTACTGATAGGCTTAAAACAGTCACATGGATTGAAGGAAGGCTAGATGAAATTTGAACCCAGATGAGTGTAGTCAGGTGGGAAAGCAGAGACAGCTAATTTTGTGAGGAGTAGAGTAAAATTGATTGAAATGGAATTTGGTAAGAGATCACGCTAGATAGCTGCGCAGGCTGCAATGCAGTTCATTTTTGTGACGGAGTGATTTTGATTACTCCAGTGGAGGTGAGGATCTAGATACCAAAGAGGAATCCAGCAACACTGAAGACTATCCGTGATTTGATTTTGTATTTGTTCTTTTAATTATCATCTTGCTCACATATCCCTTACTTCTATGCCATTACATATATTACATCTTCAGAAATATATTTAGGACATGTTATCGTGGTTGCCGGGTCGGTTGAGGTTCTGTGTTTATATATAAATTACCGGTCAGATTGATCGCTTATCGATAGTTATTTAGGTATATGATTTACTTTATAAAATAAAATTCTAACAAGTCAGTCTTTTTTTTGTCAGCCATTTTATGTCTGCATGAGTTTGTGTTTTTATTTGTAATTTACCTTTTGAACGGTACATTAACCTGATTTTTGTAGTGATGCTGCATAACAGACATTTTAGGTTGGCGTTTTGGCTTTACCATACTTCTCTGATTTACCAGGCTTGACTGCTTTACCATGACTTCCCTTTGCTTTTACTATGCTTCACGACACTTTGCTTATACCACAGTAAACTTTCATAAGGATACTTACGTTATTCTACATTGTATGTTTTGCCTGACAGGATCATAATACTGATGTTTAGTAGATGTCCTGGCATGTAGAAACTAGATAATATCAACACATGTTTTGACTCGTCTTTGGTCTATATTTGTTTTACATCAGGACTGTTTAAAGCTATGTACGATTTCTTTACATATTTTACTGGAAATGTATTAAAGTTAGTGGGTATGCATCACTGCAGTTGGGGATGCATTATTGTGACTGTCTGCTCAATGAAAACAGTGCTGACTATACTGATCCCCTTCTCTCAAGCCGAGTGGCAACAAGCTTGAGTGTGTCTCAATCTTCCAGAATGCAGTCACGTTGAGGAAGCACGGAACAATGCTGCCGAGCTCCACAGTGTCATACCAGCATTTTTACAAATAGTGCCAAAAGTTCTATAACTTTGTACGATCTCCAGAGGGCTTGTTCAAGGCTGCTTGAATTCCAGAAGAGCATGTTTGAGGCAGTCCTACACAATCGGTCCCAGTCCCTGACCACATTCCGGCGCCTCCTTAAGACTCACCTCTTCAAACAGCACCTGTAGAACTCCTCTGTTTGTATCCTGGGACACTATCACCCTTCATGTAAATGTGCTTTATTTTGCTCTTATCTGCCCCCTATTTTACTGCATTTAATCCTGTACTTCAGAATATTGTAATCTGCCAAGTGTTTAACCTGTAGTTCTTTGTATTTAATCATATCCTGATGTAACTATCACTATTTAATCATATCCTGATGTAACTATCACTATTATCTGCTGTATTATTGAATTGTGGTTTGTCACACTTGTACTTTGCTTGAACAAAAGTTATTGTATTTCTTGCTCTTATTGTATTACTTGTATTGTAACACTTGAAATGTATTTGCTTACGATTGTAAGTCACCCTGGATAAGGGCGTCTGCTAAGAAATAAATAATAATAATAATAATAATAATCGGTGGTTTACACAAACCTATAAAGAAGTGCTGTAATTGGTAGTCTGTAAAACTCATCGTATTACAAAACCATGCTTCTGCCGGTTCTAATTGCAGTCCACAATCTGAAACCTAGTCGGCCAATGTGGGTTTTTTTTTCCTGCAGATCAAGGTTTTAAACTATAGATATGCTGAGTAATGAGTATAGATGAGTATTCGTAACATGGAGATACACACGTTTAAAATCTATTACTCATACTTGTTTTAAAGGGTTAGTCCTGGTTTTAGCCCCAGCCATTTCAGGGGATGAAATACACAATTTGACTTAATCAAACTCATTGTCAGGTAACATGACAGAATTGCCTTTGTACAGCAGTTTCGGTTTTTGCCCTATCTACTCCCGAGTATGATATGAGTGCCCATACGAGTATGACGGCTACAAGCACGAATATGTGTGATTTGAACAACACATACTCTTACTCATGTCCTCTGCACACCCATATGTTAAAACACCCGTCTGTAGCCTCCTTGCAGGAATTCTACCCGCCTAGCCTCCACCAGAGTCCCAATTCCTACCAGTTTCATCCGTCTGGTGCTGATGAAAACAGAAACACTGATTTCAATGCGCTTTCAACTCCCAGTAGCAGATGGAGACATGAAATTAAAGTCATAGCAGAGTACATAATTTAGCCGAATAGCAAAGGCGGAAATGAAAACATTTCCATCTAAAGGTTGTAGAAGCTACAGTGGCTTATAGACATCTGCAGATTTTACCCAAATATGTCCCTGCAGATGTATGCAAATTCTCCCTGGTTTATATAGCTTTCAATTGACCTTTCTCATGACTCATGCATGAGCCTGCATTGATGACCACTTTCAAGTAACTTGCAAATCACTCTTTGAAGTTTATTATCAGTCAGTCGGCAGGATCGTATAATTACCATATAGTGTAGGATAGCACAGAGGGACTCATCCTTGATCCCTGTATCATTCTGTTTCTTAATATGAAGCCAATTCAGTGCAGAAACATGGAGAATAACACTGATCCATACAATACACAAAAATCAGAACTCTACCAGAAAGTGAAACAAATATGCTACCCTTTATTTAAATTTCTGAGCAGAGGTATATTTTAATTTGTATTACTTATTACAAGATGGAGATTTTCCAAGAGGTTTTAACAAAAAAGGTGTTCAGATTTTCTGAATTGTTAGCCTAGCCTATAGCTAAACTGTTCATACCTATTGCTGTTCTAGAATGAAAGACAACATCATTACTAAGATGTGCATCACTTATACTGTATTCATGTGTTTTTTGGTTATTAAAAGAACCAAAACACATCTGTAAATGCCGTACAAAATGGAATATATGAAACCGGTGGATTTTCATGTTTTATAGCATTATCATTTGACCTTCAAACAAGTCATGCCTTATCATTATAGCATTATAGCATAGGTCCCTATGTTCTTTAGATGCTCCCACAGAGACAGAGCCTGTGCATTGCTTAGTAAAACTCAAGTTTCACTCGAGTTGTATCATTTTCACAGAGATCGACAAAAGGTGCACTATGGACAATAAATCTTATATATCAAAAGGTTTTAGAATGAACCTGTGTAGGAAGGTCAAAAATATCAGGAGGAATATGCTAAGATCCCTTGATTCCTATCAAACGTGATATACACATATTATCTAGCAACATGGCTGAACATGGTTATCATCTACCGAAAGTTCTGATAAAAATCAGAACGGTGCGAGTGAGTAGGAGAGAAAAAAGGTGAGAGACAGTTACCTATCTGGTTCTCTTTTTGAACTGGCCGGCAATGAGCAAAGAGAGCATAAGCCCCGCCCCCAACTACGGATAGCCAAAAGGGTGAAAAACATACAAAAAACAATGCATAGCAGACCTAGAAAAATACTACAAACCAGCACAATATAAAAAACAGTTAAGGCACAGTTTCGAAATATTTCAATTTTATTTTATGCATTTAAACTAATGCCTATAGAGTTTCTTTATAAAACTAGGCAATCTTGTGAGAATTAAAATCATAGAACACCTTTGACAACTTTACTTTGAATGTAAGAAATCAAACTGACCTGGCTATTCATTTAAGAATGAAGCAGAGGCTGTGCTTATTGCAGCACATATGGGGTGGTCGCCACAAATTATTCAATTAAGGCTCCAGCCAAATTCTCACATGTATTTGGCAGGGATAGGAATTAACCCCATCCCTGCCAACCACCACCACCAACAAAACAAAATACTATTTACAAGCAGGGAACCCGGGCGCAGTGGACGGGGCTTCGGGAGCGTAGGCAGGAGACCAGCTGGGTGTAGCCCCAGGCAGAGGTGCGAGTCCAGGCGACAGAGCAGCGACGTTTGGGCCACCAGGGGGAGCAGAGCAGGAGACCAGGTGACCAACTGTGCCTGATGGTGCAGCGACCTGGGAATCAGGCCCAACAACCATAGGTCCAGACACGAAGGTCGGGTGTCTAGGAGCCCAAGTCGAGGGATCCGGCTCCCAGGCGTCGGGCTGTGGCACAAGTACGGTGGTCAGGGCTGTGATGGGGGTGGTCTCCTGACCTCCTCGCCCCTCTCTGTAGCCAGCAGCTCCCTCTTCTGTAGCCAGCAGCAGTGTGGAGTAGTGGTTAGGGCTCTGGACTCTTGACTGGAGGGTCATGGGTTCAATCCCAGGTGGGGGACACTGCTGCTGTACCCTTGAGCAAGGTACTTTACCTAGATTGCTCCAGTAAAAACCCAACTGTATAAATGGGTAATTGTATGTAAAAATAATGTGATATCTTGTAACAATTGTAAGTCACCCTGGATAAGGGCGTCTGCTAAGGAATAAATAAATAAATAAATAAATAAATAAATAAATAAATAAATTTTGACAGCGAAAATGCTGCTGGTGGCAACAACAAATCCCCAGTGACGAACCGGCAACCCCGGGCAGTGCGGACAGGCAACCCCCGGGTGATGACGAACAGGCAATGGCGGGCAGTGCAGGACAGGCAACCCCGGGTTGTGCAGGCTTAGCATCCCCAGGCGGGGCAGGCCAGGGCAGGAGTGGACCCTTGGGCGGCGATGACAAGAGCGGACCCTCGGGAGGCGATGGCAGGAGTTGGCCCTCGGGAGGCGACGGCAGGAGCTGACCCTTGGGAGAGACGCAGGCTCCCCCTTCTCGGGTGCTGGAGATGCAGGCTCCTCCCTCTAGGGGGTTCTTGGATGCTGGACACTCGTCCTCTCCTCTCTTGGGCATTGGAGACGACAGCTCCTCCCTCTCAGGCACTGGGGACAGCAGTGGCTTCCTCTCTAGCTCTTGGGACTGCAGCTCCTCCCTCTCAGGTGCTGGTGATGGCAGCTCCTCCTTCTCAGGCGTTGGGGACAGAACCACTCTGCAGCACGCCTCCTCGTAGCAAGGGTCTCCGTAGGGGCAGTCCTCCCAGTCATGCCCAAACTCTCCACAGTGCCTCTCTGAGTCTCTTGGTGCCTGAATCCCATGCAGGACACCATATGTGATAGGATGGGTTATAGAGACTCAGACAGTAGCGTTAAGCGCTGGGGCGCGTATTTATTAAACAAAATAAATTAAAAAAAAAAAAAGTGTAAACAAAACAAGTCATGAGCACAAAATCAAAACAATACTGAGAATCTGAAGATTATTAAGAGAATAACGTTTTCACTGTATGATGAAATATATCTAGTGTTCCGCATTTCTGGTTTATTCCAAATTTTACTGAAAAATTACAGGATTCTTTTTTTAACTGAACCTTGATTTTTACTGATTTATACCCAATTTTTAGTCTACTATTCAGTATTTTCTCATTACTATTTTTTTTTAGGAAATACACAATATTTTGATTAAAATGCTGTTTTATTTTGACTCCGACATTGTAATAAGCAGCCCTACAATGTATCCTAGGATGCAGCATGTACGTTTAGACAGAGGATCAAATAACGTTCAAACGTCGCACGTGATTGGTTCTCTGTTGCTTCACAAATACATTATCATCTGATTCTGTTGGCCAATGGCCACCTAGCCAGTCTCAGCAGTACATTTGTTCATCAGTCTCCAACATCACCGCAGCCCAACAAAGAACAGTTAGCATGCCCAGAGTGCGGGCTATCTGACCTCCTCCTAACAAAGGTTTTTTTTAACAAAGTGATTTTATACCTGAGCGGCAGGTAAAAAGTCACTAGTCAGATTTCACTGACTACTCTGTTTGTCTTGTATGTTTTTCATTCTAGTATACGTGATGCACGGCATGTCTTTGTTCATCCCACAGGTTTGGGGTTCTGCGGGGAGCCGGGTTGGACTCAACACCCGTAAGCCTCCTTTGAGGGAGGTTCTCACCACGAGAGTCAGATTTGCAAGTCAGAATCCACAAAAGCCTGTCTGCTGTGTCCCTCATCCACGTTGCTCTGGCGTGTTTCCTAATTTCGACTTGCCATCTTCCTGGAGGTCTTCTTGGTCGTATTATATATATATATATATATATATATATATATATATATATATATATATATATATATATATATATATATAATATATATATAAATATGCAATTGCAATACGTACTGACTAGAATGATTCAAAACCTCATATAAGGATAAAGTGACAGTAATATAAATAAATAAATAATGTGAAGCTACAGTGCTCCCTCACTATAACGCAGGTCTCGAGGGACACACAATATGAGTGTTATAACCGAAGAGTGTTATAAACGGGGGAGGGGGTGGGGGGGCGCCACGGGACACATAACAACACACACCTGACTAAAATACAAAATAAAATAACTCCCTCTCTTTAACGCACATATAGTGAAGCAAAAATGTAACTTTCCCTGAATTAACCATGCGTAAAGCACCATGTAATCAACGCTATATTTTTTACAAAAAAAAAAAAAAAGGTAACATTCCCACTCATGGATCATTTTAATTAGCAGTTTTTAAACTATAAATAACCTGACTAAACAGCGGTCGGGAGTTCAGTTCAAAGCAGCAGACAAGCAAACCAAGTGGGAGAAGGAGAGCGGGTCGGGAGAGGGGAAGAGGGAATGGGCTTGCCCCAGGTTCGGCTGCCGGAGCGGGGCTGAAGCAAAGCTGAAGCGTCTCGTCTCACAGAGAAAGCCGCAGCTCCTATCGCAGCAAAAAAGTAAATACATTAGGCAAGATAACCACGTAATAGGCCTAATATTTATTTAGTTATAAAACAAATGCTGAATAAGATGTCTGTGTTATAAAGTGCCAGCGCAGCTTTTCTTCAGTTCAGATACTATTTCAAAAGGGAGAGACAGAAATGGAAGTTGGACTGAGAAGTTGTTTACAGTTTGAACAACACCGGTACTGTTTTTACTGTAGAACTCTTGCATGAATCACTAGTATAGGGAACTGGGGGACATGCTGTAGGAGCATTATATCCGAGGCGTGTTATAACCGAGAGCCTTATCATGAGGGAGCACTGTACTTTCTCTTTAAGAGTGTGTTTTTGTCTCTGATATACATTATAACAGAGATATATTCTACAATACATGCCTTACATATTTCTTAGCAGATGGCCTTTTCCAGGGCGACTTACAAGATATCACATTATTTGTACATACAATTACCCATTTATACAGTTGGGGTTTTTACTGGAGCAATCTAGGTAAAGTACCTTGCTCAAGGGTACAGCAGCAGTGTCCCCCACCTGGGATTGAACCTACGACCCTCCGGTCAAGAGTCCAGAGCCCTAACCACTACTCCACACTCCTGCCCTACATAGATCTTGGATCCATTTAGTCCTTAGTTTGCGTTTAGAAAACATTTTGAAACATTTTGAAAAATTGGTCATTTGAAAACTGTACACAAATATAGTTATTCAAGCAGCCCATGCAAAACCTAAGATGGTTAAAATCAGGTGCAGTGCTCCCTGGATATTCCAGGATTCGATAATTCACCTTAGGCTGTGCGGGGCCCTAGGCGGTGAACATCAAATGAATGCTACAGTAGCAACCGCATCTTAAAGTTAGTATATGGGTGCATAATGTAATCATATGCACTTACATATACTAATGTTAAGATACAGTAAGTAATATTCATGATATTAAAATGTTAATCAGTTTCAGTTTGTTTGTTAGACTTTATCATTTTATAAAGGCTAATTCAAAATTTCAAAGCACTCAGAATTCCAGTCTACTTTTTTCTAAAATGACCATGCCCCAGTAGTCCTATTGAAAAACACTGTAATGCCCGTCTATAGGTGGGTTCTGACAGGTCAGCGGCGAGAATAACCAGGCATAAATAAATAAATAATAACAATAACAAAAAAAAACTCTTTGACACTTGACACCGTGTGCAATGCCACTTTTTACAAAAACATTTTTACAAATTAACGCCTGGGCATTATCAAATACTTTTTTTCATTTTACATTCAAAATTATGCAAGAACATAAATTACAAGCTTTAGCGGCAGCAAAGTGCTTATGAAATCTGAGTATTCGAAATCTTTGGCAACTTCGCTCTCATTTGACAGAATGGCTGAATTAGACAATCTTTTTTGAGTCATTGTTGAGTGCAAATATGTCTTGATGAATTTCAGCCTGGAAAAGCTGCGCTCACCAGAAGCACCCATCCTGGAATGATCTGTCAGTGAATTTGTTTCCATGCATGTACTGCAGCATTATCACAGGACTCGTACTTCAGAGGTGCCGACATGAGGAGCTGCAGCTACAGTGTCAGGGGTGCAAATCATTTAGAACATTGCTGCTAAACTGTTTTGAAAGTTTAGTGCCAAAGAGTCTACTGGTGCTAAATGATCAACCCTAGTGGTTAAATTGTGATTTTAAAGGAAGTGGAACAGTCATGGCCCGTGTAAGGTTGTTGATGACGGGGGGTTGGGTGGGGGGGGGTGGGGTGTGTGCTAGTGAGTTAATTCGGTGTGCGTTCTAACTTGGTCGCCTTGTGTTCTGGGCTACAGTAGCAGCGTGGTACAGAGAAGATACGCACTTATAACCATCAAAATTATAACTGAATAAACTTTGGCACGTCATTTTACTATATGTTCTGCATGTAGCATACAACAGTTGCTGTAACTGTATACTAGTGGGTGTTCTGTGATTTACTTTCAATCAAAAGACCAGGAACGGAATCCTGAAGAAGCGGAACGCCGTTCCGGACAGTTACGCGCCAGTTTAACCCAATGAGAAACTATGAGCATCTATGGTTACTAAAGAATAAAAAAACAATATAAAAAAGCAAACATGTTTACTGGCGCCAGAATTTAATGTTGCTGGCACTATATGAGGTACCCAAACTTAATGTTGCTGGCGCTATATGAGTTACCCAAATTTAATGCTGCTGGCGCTATATGAGGTACCCAAATTTAATGCTGCTGGCGCTATATGAGTTACCCAAATTTAATGCTGCTGGTGTTATATGAGGTACCCAAATTTAATGCTGCTGGTGTTATATGAGGTACCCAAATTTAATATTGCTGCCGCTATAGTTAATGTTGCTGGCGCTATATGAGGTACTCCAAAACATCAGTTTTGCACAATTATTTTTAAAATGAAATTAATAACTACAGAAAAGAAACAGAAAATATTTCAGAAAACAGTCACATCAACCATGTGTTAAACTGCAGTGAGTGATGGGGTCACATTGGGTCTTTAGCAAAGGAGTGATACCACTGTGTTTGTGTTAGAAATGGTTACACTTTGCAAGATAGTCATGCATCATAGGTTTTTATATATCAAACAATATTCATCGATTCTTAACAGGAGCTGTGCAATTGTGGTAGCCTACAGTATAAAGATGTATTTTGTGCATCTCACAAAATACAATTTTCAACAATGCACTGTACCAGGTAATAAACAATACAAGTTATCAGAATTGTCATCTAGATGCAAAATGTGTAGTTTACTTCCTCATTTAAACTTTTGTGTCAACTACTGTAAATTTAAGAATGAACAGAGATGTGTTAACTTAAAATGTAATGATTAGACTCTGATGGAGACTGCCCTGAATGTTTGTTTTTTCTTTTTAATTCAGTGTTCTGTTATAACTTGTGTTATGTCCTGTACATACTCTTTGGTTTATATGTTTAAAAAGTACAGTTTGTACTCTCTTCCCTTTGTTTGTGTTATTAATGGCTAATATGTTTTTATATATCAAACAATGTTCATCTACCCGGATCACAACACAATATCATGTTCACAGAATACAAATGCTTTCAATTTCGAACCAGGATTTTTTTCTTTCTTGTGAAAAGGTTTTGATCATCACGTGTGTCTTTGCAGTCGTCCCAGGAGCATGAACAAAATAAGCAATTTCATAAAACACCTGTTTGATTTGATTTTGTAGTTGGTAACTCAAGGGGAAATTGGAAATGTAGTGCTCTCGACTGATAAAAAATGTAGCAGCCTACAAAAGAAATATGTACATAGTGTTCTGCTCAATGTTTATCTTTTAAAAAAGAGCATTGATAACAAATTTAAATTTGTTTTTATTGAATGTATCCTTACGGCAGAATACAAATGCTGGGGAAAAAATGGTCCAATTGTTATGGGTATGAAATCTCAATTATTTAAAATGATTGATTCTTCTTATTTAGATTCACTTTGTACTTTCTGTTCCGTCATCGCCTGCTGGTACTTAAAAACTTGGAAGTTTAAAGCCCTCAGTGGCTTCAATACAGTTGTGAAACATGTCTAATCCTGAAGTACAACTGGTACACCAATGTGTGACCACTAACCTGTCCCCCTGCAACTCTCTGCCCCTAGAGGGTGTAAGATAAAGCACGTAGATCAGATGTTGTACTTCCTACATCCACAGGGCACAGTGTGTTGCTGGGGGCAGGTTGATGGTTACAATTGGGTGCACCAGCTGTACGTAGACGTGTTTGAGTGCTGTATTGAAGTCACCAAGATGAGGTGACTGAAAAAGAAAAAAATTATATAAAGAGTGAATCTAAATCTAAACAACAAAATAATACATAGCTTGTTTATTTTTTATACCCGCACCAAGTTGCTGTTTAATTTTGTATTTGACACCTCATTCCTCAGATCCAACACAAGGCAGTGGCAACTGAAGGGTATAGACCGAGTCCGGGGTTGTTCACCCACAGCCTTGACTCCACTGAACACTTCAAACACAGAAACTACCGCAACGACGATAGAAAGCTTACACTGTTATGGTTATTTGAATTTGTTTGAATTATAATGTTGTAAAACAACTAAACTAAACTGTAGTTAGCATTGCAGTGTTGGCCGATATACCGATACCCCTGATATATCACAATACCAAAATGTTACGATATCGGGCCATTTACTAAGACTTGATAATGGCAGCAGGACAGCCGAATTAAGTGTTGCTTGTGAAAAATGAAACTCCTCAATCTTGTTGGAAGTATAGTTGTATATAAGTTAGTGCTACCTGTACGCCACTGTCTGTTATTATGTGTGTTATGTTAATCTTGCCTCAATTACGTTTTCTACACCTAACATTAACCCTGACTTGTATCAAAAATGTATATGCAAACAGTAAATAACACAAGGACTTCAGATCAAACTAATAAGGAAACTCAGTTATTTCAATAGAAATGACAGGTCTTGTAAATCAACCCTTCATCACAGGCCAGGTGGAAAGAGATACAGATGTATCCCACATACATCAACACAGGGAACGTAGTATTTAAAACTACAAAAATATATTCATTTATATGTATTCAACATTCTATCTAACATTCTAACATTCTATCAACAAACACAAATATAAACTATGTGAATAAATATATACAGTGTACATAAATTCAGCATGTACAAAATCTAGTAAATCACCAAACAAATAATTTGTCAAAGCATACCTGTGCTTCAATATAGGGAACCCTGGAGGGGACAATGATGGCTCGTTTTATTCTGACTTTCCAAAATATGGAAGCTTTAGGGAGCTGGCTCAGAAGTTTTTTTTTTTTTTTTTTCAAACACGCTTCTGATTCCACCGCCCCTAAGAGAGCTAACAGTTTCAGAAGTTGTAGATTAAAAAGCCTTTGACTCACTGGCATTTCCAAAGAGGAAACAGCCACGGGAGTTTACTCTTTGAGGGCTGGATTCTGCATTTTAATCACAGATTCATATTTAAAAACTAACAGCTGGACTCTAAAATCAGTAATGCTATATGCAATCACCCATACACTGAGGTTCAGTTACTGGGGTCTATTGGATTGATCTAAACAGTGGCATATCTAAATACCGCCATTGTTTAAATGATACAATACTAGTACCCCTGACATTTACTTCTTTTAAAGACAAAATGAATCTTTAGGGACTGCGGGGAGCCACAGAGCGGGCCACTTACATCCCCAACCCAACAACCCTGTTGCAAAAATGAGCTCTATGTATGAGCTGTATGGCGCATTTCAATGTATTTTGACCTATCGTTCATGTTACGATTGTGCTGCAATTGTAATAATTATAAATGACCACTTGGGGGCAGCATCTCTGTTAGATACTTTCGCCTTCTTGAGGATGTGGGTAATGTAGAAGGTTCCAGAAAAGGAGATGGCTGCTCTGTTGTGTCGTTGCAAATAAAAAGTAATCTTTCATCAAGAATACGCGTGTTGGTTTTGATCGAAGATATAACATATGGCGACGAGGATAAAAACTTAAAATAAGAAGCTCAACGTTCCAGGTAGGACAAGCAAATATAGATATTAAAAGAAAAAAGAAAAAAAACAGTACATGTGGACGGCTTAATTTTAAGAAAAAGAATAAAATGGCTGACACAGTGGGGACCGTTGCTACTTTTATTCCTCAAACACAAACCTGGGAGGAATATTGCGAAATTTTCACACATTTTTTTATGGCTAATGATATTGAGGAAGATAATAAGATGACAGCTATTACAGTTTAATGAGGAATTTGCTGAGTCCAGAGAAGCCTGGTGACAAAATGTTTGAGGAGCTAGTGAACTTGTTGAAAATGTATTTGAACCCGAAACCGAGCGAAATAGTACCGAGATTCAGATTTAATTCAAGGAACAGAAAAACTGACGAGACAGTGGGGAAGACGTTGCAGAGCTAAGGATATTAGCGCAGGACTGTAACTATAAAGAGACGTTGACTCAGATGCTTAGAGATAGGCAAGTTTGTGACATAAATGATGACAGAATTCAAAGAAGATTACTGTCTGAAGTGGATTTAACGTTCGAGAACGCATTGAAGATTGCTTATGCCATTGAGTCTGCTAGTAAAACTGTGAAAGATTTACAGCTGCAGTCAAAAGAAGTCTCAAGTGTTAGTTGTATTTCCCAAAGGTCTGTAAACAAAATGTTCAGCAACAAAACGTAACAGAAACAGCCGTTTATAAATGAGAAATGCCATAACTGTGGAATAAAAGGCCACATAAAGAAAGCCTGCAGAAATAAAGTTAAAAGTGAATATCAAGGGCAAACTCCAGGAAGAGGAAGGCAGACAAACATCTGCAAGACCAAAAGCTGTCACAGTGCTCACCACCTGAGGGAGGAGGAAGAGAAACAGCAAGGTGAGGAAGAGGAAGCATATACTATGTATAGCATGAAGAAATCAGACATTCCAAAAATAGCACCAATCACTCCGATGCTGGATGTTAAAAACACAAATATTAAATTCGAGGTAGACACAGGATGGAGTGTTACTATTATGAATCAAGCAGGGTATTCTGAATTGTGGAATAATGCCATAGTTCCCGAGCTTGAAACATGTGCAATTAACCTGAAGACCTACGCAAGAGAAATAGCAGACATTCTTGGAGCAGCACAAGTAACTGTGACATACCAAGGTACAGTTAAAAAAACTGCCATTAGTAATAGTGACTGGCTCAGGACCAAACCTGCTTGGCAGAGACTGGATAACTGAACTGGTCTTGGATTGGAGACCGGCTAACAAATTGAGTCAGTTGAACCACCAAGGAAGAATTAGGCAATCTGCAGGGAACCACAGCAAAAATATTTGTGGAAAGTAGTGCAACCCCACACTTCTTTAAACCCAGATCAGTTCCCTATGCAATGAAAACGAACGTGGAGGCTGAGCTCGACCGTCTTTTGAAAGAGAACATCAGTGAACCAGTGAAGTTTTCAGACTGGGCGGCACCAATAGTTCCCGTGCTAAAGCCGGACGGCTCAGTGAGAATTTGTGGTGATTACAAATTTACGGTAAATCGAGTATCATGTCTGGAACAATATCAAAGCTTCGGCTGAAGAGAAGTAAGTGCACGTTCTTAGGAAAAGAAGCAGTGTCCTTGGGACACAAAATAGATGCCACAGAACTACACCCTGTTAAAAAGAAAGTGCATGCAGTTCAAGAGCCACCTGCACGGAGTAATGTGTCAGAGTTAAAGGTTGGCTTGGATCTGTTAAATTACTATAATAAGTTCCTTCCAAACGTGTCAATGCTCTTAGTGCCATTGCATAAGCTGTTTCTTAAGGATGAAAAGTGGCATTGGGGGGATGTTAGGATGTGCCAAGTGGCCAAAGATGGTATTGCAGGGAAGCACACGGACAACAGAAGATTGGTTGCAAAATTTATTTTTTTCTCTTTATTTTTCAAATGATCCAGGAACTAAATTGAACAAAAGCATATCAAAACAAAATCTCAAAGAAAAAGAAAAAGAACTTTTTACAAAATAAAATAAAAAAAACTCCTAAATGCAGGATGAGAAAACTGTTTTTAACAATATAACAGTAGAGATATGCTATTTTGTATAGCCAGGACACTCATGCAGCACCCATCTCTCTCTAAACCCTTCTCCCTTTACTCTAGCACAGCCTCCCTTTTATACTCAGGCTAAAATCACTCCTCCCCTTGGAAGAAACCAAAAATGTAACTTTAACTTTAAAATCCATGTATATATCATTAACACTACTATTATATAACTAATCACCAAGTTATATAAAAATCACTAGGTTAAATATCAATTCTACCTAGAATTATTTTGATATAAAATGTATAATTGTATTTTTAGATAAATCATAACACCCCTTACTTTACTCATGGCATGGTCTGCCCTTCAATTACACACCGGTATCCTTTAATTTGGCTTGCACATTGCCAACAGGCTTTACGGTAGAAACGAGGTATCATCTGCCCCTCACAAACATGGTGCCTCATTGTACTGCTCGACTCACACAAACATGGCGCCGCCCATACACCACGCCGATGCTAACAAACACCATTTACAAACAAACAGGTAAGTATTTGCTCGTAATCTCCAATTTAAAATTTAGTTTTACTGGTTTAGACAATTTAGGTTACTGAATAACAAACTACGCATTTCTCTGTGAATGTGCACCTTCACCGAGAAACGCGCTCTGAGCATTCAGCACCGCTTTAACCTAACTATTTTTGTTCGTCTCTCTTTCCCTTTCTATTCTGGAATCCACTTGCGGCCACCTACAACCCCACAGGTAAGTCATTACCTTATATATATATATATATATATACACTTTATGCAATTGCAAATGTAAAACAATTTGTATGCATTTAAATAAAACACAAAATACAATATTATTATTTTCATTGCGTTCTTAAGAAACAGTCCCGCTTTATTCCACAATTCCTTTAAAACACATTCACTTGTTAAAAGTTCTATTTTTATAAGGGATGGGACATGAACCATCACAGGGGCAGAGCAAGAGCAGACTTTCGAGGCTTCAAAACAGTTGTTGCAATCAGCAGAGGTGTTGGTTCATTACGATGGAGACAAGGAGGCTGTGTGGTCCAGTGGTTAAAGAAAAGGGCTTGTAACCAGGAGGTCCCCGGTTCAAATCCCACCTCAACCACTGACTCACTGTGTGACACTGAGCAAGTCACTTAACCTCCTTGTGCTCCGTCTTTCGGGTGAGACGTAATTGTAAGTGACTCTGCAGCTGATGCATAGTTCACACACCCTAGTCTCTGTAAGTCGCCTTGGATAAAGGCGTCTGCTAAATAAACAAATAATAATAATAGCTCATAATATCTTGTGATGCCTCACCATATGGAGTTGGTGCTGTGCTTTCACACCGCATGCCAAATGGGTCAGACACGTCCACTGGATTTGTTTCAAGAACTCTCATCGCTGCTGAGCGAAATTCCTCCCAGCTAGATATAAAAGGGCTGGCTGTGATTTTCGGAGTGCAGAGATTTCAAAGCTACATCTATGGAAGGAAGTTCACCATCTGCACTGACCACAAGCCATTGATTTCTCTCTTCAATGAGATGAAAGCTATCTCTAGTTTGAGCTTTAAAAACTTGATCTCATTTGACAACTCCTCATTTTTAGAAATGGATAAGTCAAGGACTGATGGCTCGGGCTTCGAACAATAATCGTGGCACTGCACTGCAGAAGTACAGTCCATTTCTTCTGGACTCTATACTGGCTTTTCTCTTTGATCCCACACACCAAGCCTTGGGCTGGCAAGGAGTACTGATTCCAGTCAAACAGAACTGGAACAACACCTTGATGCAGCCTCCGACGGCTTCCTGGTATTGGTTCAATTAGGTCTTACTTAACAAAATGCCACATCACACATCCACTCACATCAGCGGACAACACAGGAAACATTATGTGTACAGTATACAGTTTGTTGGGTTTGCCCTGCTGCTACTATATATGAAGATCATATGAGAAATCCCCCATGACAGCTCCCTTGCGGCAATATTACAATGAAGTCCCACTCTCGCTCTGTCCTTGATACAACACTGCCAAGGAGGCTTCCAAGGAGTGCCGCCATTTGCCAACCACCGGTTTAGATGAATTAAATACACTCCACTTTGTCTATTTGCTATTAATAATAGTAGTAGGAAATTACATATGGAAGTGACAAAATAGTAGTATTGTGCCCAAAACTAATAACCAGTGTTTGAGAAAGATGTCTTCAATATTTGTTGCAGTAATAAAGGTCTTAATAAACATACACAACATACGCTATATGAGCACAAAATGGTAGATTTAGACAAGCATCCCTATTACACATCTAGTGACTATTTATTAACATGTAACTGAACTTCAATACATGGGGAATTGCTCATCAATTATATACTTCAAAATGAGTTATCTAGTCCAATACAGTAAATCCAAGTTGTGCTTCTGTCTTGTTTTAAATTACATTAATTTACTCATAAATACAGTATATACCTGTATACATGAACTCCATGCATATTTTAATTAAGCAGTAATGTGTTCCAACACTCCATACAAATTAATACATCATTAATACCAATGTAATAAAACACCTGTGTTTGTCTTTTGTGCATTGTTACCCATAGCAACAGGTGATGGCACAGTGTATAGTACAAGTGTAATTTCAATTCTAGACAAATGAAAGGGAAAAAAGAAATGATTGTAGGCATCACTCCAAAATACAGTATGTTAACATTTTAAGAATGCTATGTAAAGACACGCATTCCCTTTACTCTAATGCAGGCTGATGCTCAATCCAATCGGGTAGCCAGGTCCTAATAAAGTGTACTTCAAGACAGGCCTCCCTATCTTTCAATATGTGAAAGAGCTAGCTATCACACATTGCTGAATATCCATGTGCCATTTATAAATGCTTTATTAAATATTGATATTAGATTCATAGCTTGCTATTTGCTCTATTGAACAAGAGCATGGTGTTAATATCTAATGGTAATTATTCAAATACATGCATTGAGCTATTTTATGTATTTTGTTATCATGTTTTATTAAAGATCAATAAATGATATTAAGGAACAGTACTGTTAATATATTTAGCAGCAAATTGCATGGTCTTGCCGATCGCTTTTATTAATGGCAGGTTCAATATGTTGCTGTGCAGGATTCCATGCAGTTCCTGTGGAAATAGCCGCTCCAGTGAATTACACAATGTAAAAATGGCTAACATATTTCTTAAATTGTGACTTTTGACTGAAATTACAGGATATTATACAACAACTGTTTTCCATTGACAGAACGGCAGATAAAGAAGAGAGGATTGCCGGTCCCACGGGAGTGAGGTTTTTTTCTGTCTTCTGCATGCGCTTGATTATTACGAGTACAGTGTACAAACAAGATGAAAGCTATATGTTTGTATGTATGTAATGAATACTGACGAAATACAGAAAAATCATTTTTACCGTAAATAAATAAAATAAATAAAACAAATTAATATATTTTTAGAGAGAGAGAGAGAGAGAGAGAGAGAGAGAGAGAGAGAGAGAGAGATGAATAAATCATATCTGGGTAAACAGGTTGTGGGGGTGGAGGGAGTGAGAGTGTCTAATGCTTCAGTGTATGATGCTCCTTGAAGCATGGAGCAACGCAAAGAGATTGGCGCCGCCTCTTCGCTGTCACTTGATGTTGATGGTAAATATGCTTCGCTTATGTCTTCGCTGACATCCGATTCAGTGGAAGAATTGTATGTATTTGAATTTAAAATCTGAATCTGAATTCATTATTATTACTAATACTTCTTTCTCACTGAGCGATTTTTGGCTGTTTACAAACACTGTTGACATTTTGTGACTGGGTTTGTTATATGTAATTCAGTCAACATCTGGCAGAGGGCGCCTTTGCAATAACCAAAGTCCTTCGTTCAAATAATATTGACGGGAGTTTCATTACTACCTTGTAACACGCCACAGCAATGCCATTATCCCTTCATTATGCACGATTGGAATCTTTCAAACCAATTAGATCGCTTTGTTGGAGTAGATTACGCCACAATACGCGACTGCTTTTGATTTCAGATGTGCATGCAAGGGAACTGGTATAAGTTGAAAAAAAACAACCCTAGAGACTATGACAAAAGATGACATAAAAAAATGTCTACATTTATCCAAGAATGAAAAGCTAAAGATAATTCAATAAAGAAAAAAACAAACCTTCTTTATCTATACAGTGACGTTGTATAATAGCATTGGTTGAACTTATAATAATTATAATTAAAAACAGATCCCTTAAATATCATAGGCTTTTGTAATCATTCAGACCTATCATTTGCATACGTTTGTGGTAAGCTGTAATTCAGGGGTTTCCAAAGCTGACCCTTCCACTCATGGTCATTGTTCCAAACCTGTTCTAAGTTGTTTAATTGCACCATCTGCCCCTGAAGTAAATGAAATCATTTTACCTGTTAAACCTGGAATGGAATCCCTGTTTTAGATTTATTGACTTAATTTACTACTGAAAAAAAACTGGCAGCTAAATGGTTAAATCAAAAACCATTTTTTCCTATACTAATAGAATACATCTTTTGAAAAGATAAAGTGGTGTCTCAACAGTTGCTTTTAAAAAGCACAAGCTTTTAACTTCAATTTACTTTACGATTTTATAGCTGACCTCTCTTCATGGCAGTTAAGCATTTGTGCAGATTGCTTAGTGATCCCTATTAAGAGCAGAACCTATCCTACCAAGGTAACCAAAATCACTAATGAGCATGAGCTTCAAAGCAAATGGTTGGAATTAAGATACTTCTTCGTTTATCTTATTTATTAATTACATTGCAATTACTCCTGCGTCCCTGTCATGTTCTCCTGCATCCTAACCAAATGAAAGAAAGGGGTTTGCTCTCTTTCTCTTATAAGATCTTCCTGTGAGAACCAAAGGAAGGTTGAATGGAAAGATTTATTTGGCTGTAACGAGAAGATTGCTCAAGACGGCATTCAATACGAAATAATATATCAGTTTGCTGCTAATGATTGACACAGGTGTGTGGAAAATATACCAAAGATTAAATACAGCATATACACGATTAACCCTCTGCTGGTACTGGCCATGCTCTTCATGTATAAAGTGTTTACCAGCACCAGAAAAGTCTTGTCATTCATACAAGTATTGTAGTTTTCAACTAGTCAGACCACCAGATGTTAACTTGCTGATTACCCAAGCAGGTACAGTACCTGTATATGTTTCCATTTGCTCACTGTACCTACAGTATATCTAGTGTGCATGGATATGTAGACAATGGCTTGATTTACATGCAAAAATACAAATAAGTCTCACATTTTGTTACAGTATTTGGTAGTACCCTCCGTGCAATTTGTGTTTACATGTAGTAAATTCTCCAACAAAATTTAAATGACCTCATTTATAAATATTACGTGCATATTTCAAGAGGGGGAATTTAAGAAAATGCCACAACAATTTAAAAAAAGGCCTCCCTTGCCTCCTCTGAGGAGCCTCCACTGGTGTGTACAGCTATGGGCTAAGTTTTGCTTCACCCTATATAATGAACACATGTTGCTTCATAAAGTCGAGTTTAATCTGTTGAATAATGTTATGTTAGCATATTGAACTCCACACTGCTTTGTAGTTTTAATGAAAAACTGACAAATTTGTTGTCAGATCTGTCGACACTGCAGCTTTGGCTGAAAACCCAGAATAAACCGTCAGTACTTGCCAGCCAGTCTGAAAAAGGAACAGACCTGTCTCTTGGTTACTGGAGCCAAACACTGCGATTCTGCACCTGCACCTTCCCAATCTGGGGACGAAGCAGCTTGTTACCCAGACGGTATACGGGGTAGTTGGTCTCCTGCTTTGCTAAGAGACATTTCTTTGGGTTTACAGTTAATCCTGCCATCTGCAATTTTTGGTTGACACATTTTAGGTGACTCAGGCGATCTTCCCAGCTCTGACTCAAGGTAAGCTGCATAGTTTCTTTTACCCAGAGCACCTGATTCATCAGCCTTTGGAAGGTTGCTGGAGCGTCCTGCAACCCAAAAGGCATTACAGTGAATTGGAAATGTCCAAATGGAGTCCAGAAAGCTGTAATCTCCTTTGCCTGGTGCCATTGGTACCTGCCAGTACCCATTACACACGTTAAGAGTACTTTGCCTTCTAGATTTTCTCCACCATCTTGTCGATTCGGGGCATCGGGTTTGGGTCAAAGTTGGTAACTAAATTGACTTTACGGAACTCTACACAGAACCTTAAAGTGCCATCTTTCTTTGGCACCAAGATGATGGGACTGTTCCATTTGCTGTTGGATTTTTCTATAACTCCCAAAGATAACATCAACTCCACTTTTGCTTTAAGTATAAAGATTAGCTTTTCTGGTACTCTATAGGGTTGCTGGCACATCAGACCACTTTCCAGACCGATTTTATGTTGAACCAGGTTAGTGCATCCAGGCTTTTCTTGGAACACTTTAGGTTTCAGACAAGACCTTATCTCGTTTTGCTGTTCTACAGTCAAGTGACTTAAGTCCCAATTCAAAGTTTACCTTTCTTGAGGAAAATATAGTTCTTCCTCCTATTTGTCCTCCACAGCCCTGTTAACATCTGTTGGCTTTCTTTATGCTGCCTCAGGTGTCATTCCTTTAAGACTAGGACCGCCATGGTTATACTCATACTTAAAACCGCCGCGGGCAGTCATTATGACAGTTACATTTTAAACAACATCAATATTAAAATGAAAGACAAACTATCGGATACAACTCAAAGGTTTTATTCAAGCACATCATATCAAACATCTCCACAGCCGAAATACCATTTTTAAATGAACAATTAAACATAAAAGGGTTTATTTTCTAACTTATAACATATAAAGCACTACTTCAAAAAATGAAAAACTATAATAAAATAAACATTTCAAAAGAAACTAGTGTGTAAACAGGTGTAAATGTATATGTACATACAAAACTGTAAAAACGAAAGTATTTTTTAATTTAAAACAAAAGTAACACGTTTTCTCTTGCGTGTGTGTCACTCAGTGCAGCACAGAATCCAGGTTGAGCTGCTGCAGCCTGCTGCTGCTATGCAGTTTGCTGATTGAAATGCTTCTGCCAAAGCACTGTGGCTATCTTTAAGATGAAATCTCTCCTACTAATATTTTCCCTGGTTCATTCTTTGTACAAAATGAAAGAATTGATGGCTGCCAGGTCCAGTAGAGATAACAGGCTTGTATATAAAAATAGAATAGAATATTGTAGGTTATATTCTAAATAAAAACATGTATTGTAAAAGACAAAATGACTGTGCTGGCAGTTCTAGGTAGAGAGGATTATAACTTTTTTTTTTTTTTTTGCGATCCTGCCTTTCAAATGCCATCATGTTATTTAATACATGTATTTAGGAAAAGTCAAGAACTGACAACCGCGTATCTATCACACACTGTGGCAGGGATGACAGAGGTTGAGGCTCAGAGACAGTTTGAAAGTTCAAAATAAAGCTTTTTAATAAACAAAAATAATCAAATAAATAGGCACAAGGGCCAAACAAAAAGTTTTCAAACACAAACAATCAACACAAAACAAAACTTACAACAAAAATACGGCTTCCAGGCTGGGCATTGCCTTCACTGGTCTCAAAAACTAACAAAACAGCACACACAGAAAAACCACTTCTTCTCCTTCCAGAACTCTCCCTCCTACTGGGAGGCTGAGGCCTCCTTTTATGCCAGGTGGCTGAATAATAATTGAATAATTAATTGGTGGATTGCTCCCACCTGAAGCAATCAACCTGGGCAGGGAGGAGAATTTAACTCCTTCCCTGCCAGTATTTCTAAGGGCAGAGCCCTGCTCTGCCACACACACGCACAGCAATTTACATTTTAAAAGTGAAAAACATCCAAATGACTGCCATGGCAGTTCTAGTGTTAACACTAGAAGCCCCATGGCAGTCATTTTGGCGGTTTTTGGTTTTAAAATGTAATTTTCACCAGTCGTGTAACATATATGGGGCTGTGCATTCATGTACCTTTCTGTCCGTATGTATTAAATATTCTCACAAAGCATGGAATGCTGGAGTGCAGAAATAAAGGAGATATACTACATTATACCTAAAAGCCCCGGGAGCAGTCACATTGACGGCCAAACAGAAAACAATTGTATTTTCATTATACAGAACGGTATTCTACTTCACTATTTTTTATTTACCAGTCCGCAATGTGTTTAGCTGTAATTAGATTAGTCTCTTCTCTCAGCCTTTAGAAATGTTGGCGCTGCTTGCCAGCTGCGCTGCTTTGGTCAGTCACTTAGCATCGGGACTAGTGAAAATAAATACCAGAGACCGTGGAGTTTTGCAACGCAACAAAATATGAAATTGATGTTTGGATCAGATGGCACGGAAATATTCTGTGAAAGCTGGCTCCTGACGGTGGCCTGTGCATGTGTTTTACAATGTATTGGACCTAGCAGCCATCAAATCCTGGGTACTTTACAAAGAATGCATGGAGAAGAATTTACCAAGGAAATAATATATTGTACAGTTAGCACAGGAATTTCGCAAGAAGCATTTGGAACAGAGGGAGACTGGCAAAGCATGTACCCACAGCTGAAGCTGGCAACCCCGCTGAGAGCCGCACAAGACGCCAGTGCCAGCTTGGGAAGTTCAATAAAAATAAAACTTCGGACAGCTGTGCCCTATGCAGAAAGGCGGCGTGGAAGGGGCTCCCCAGTGGCGCATCCGGTAAAGGTGGTCCGCGTGGAGTGCAGGATGCGCTCTATAGCCTGGACGTTGCCGGTTCGAGTCCAGGCTATTCCACAGCTCCCAGGGGGCGGCGCACAATTGGCCGTGCGTCGCCCAGGGTGAGGGAGGGTTAGGTCGGCCAGGGTGTCCTCGGCTCACCTCGCACCAGCAACCCCTGTAGTCTGGCCGGGTGCCTGCGGGATTGCCTGTAAGCTGCCCGAGAGCTGCATTGTCCTCCGACGCTGTAGCTCTTGGGTGGCTGCATGGTGAGTCCGCAGTGTGAAAAAAAGCGGTCGGCTGACGGCACACGATTCGGAGGACAGGGTGTGTTCACAACGCAGGATGGTAGTGGTGAGCTGAGCCTAAAAAATAAAAAATAATTGGCCATTCCAAATTGGGAGAAAATAATAAAAATAATTGGCAACGACTAAATTTAAAAAAAAAAAGGCGGAGTGGAGAAGCGCATTATCTGTGTTGATTGTGAACAGCCTTAGACTCAAGGTAAAGGAATACCCTTTTGTCGAAAAAAGAAAAATACATTTTATATAACTTTTTTATAACTTCTTGTGCTGTGCACTTCTGAAAAATATTTTTTCTAAGTTTATTTATCTAAGTTCTTTTGCGCATCTGACAATAAACCGATTGTTGAAATGTAAAACAATGTATTGCTATCGTTTCAGTTTTATAAATATGTATGTTGTAAACCGATGTCTGTTCAGATGTTTATTTATTTACATTTTCTTGTTTTGATTTGTAAAATAAATGTTCATATATATATAGTGACAAAGTTAGTCCTTCTTTGCGTACTTTGTTCACAAGTATGAGCGGGGACAACACAATAGACACAACAAGTGTAAGTTTATTTTAAACAGGATGTTACCTGCGTGTTTATTTTCAAGGGAAGTCCAATAATCAGAGTCATAATGTTACTCCAGAGTTTGCAAACAATCAGGTAGTCATCCAAAATAGAGTCAAAACAGCCAACAGGGTTATCCAAACAGTCCAGGGTCATACACAATAATGCAATCCAGAAATCAAAAGAACGCAAACATCTCTAAACACAGCACCAAACTCCTTCTACTCCCCTCTCACTGTGGTGCTGTCAGTTTGCTCCTTTTATAGGGCTGGTCATTACCCTTGATCACCTGCAGGTGTGCTGACATACCCTAATTACCTGATAAGGATCCTGGGTAGTGTAGTTTGTGGTGGGCGACCATTTTGTGAACTGTAGTCCTATTGGGACCTCCATTTTGTGAAAGGACAAAGTCCTAACAAAATCTCTGCCCTCACATATCTCCCATTCAGGACCATGCCCTGAGGTTTCTCACTATATATATATATATATATATATATATATATATATATATATATATATATATATATATATATATATATATATACTGTATATATATATGCGCTTCGGTTGTTCAGATGTTTATGTGACGTACTCAATAAAAAAATAATTACATCTGACTGTTTCTCCTTTCGCTATACTATTTACAGTGTTTTGAATACTGCCATCAGAAAGACAGCTATGGGGCTTCTAGGTATGAGTATATCTCCGGTCCTTCTAGTGTTAAACGATCTGGCATAAACATTTCATAAGTGACTGGACCCTTTCGGCTCATTACTTCATATGGTCCTTGCCACTTGGTTAAAAGCTTACTATCCTTGGTGGGTGACTGGAGTAAAACTTGCTCTCCGGGGTTAAAACATTGCGATCGGGCTGCCTTATCATATGAGGTCTCTTGCCAAGGCGGACATCCTCTCCAAATGATCTTGCATCTTCAGAACATATGTTTCAACATTCAGGCTTTCTGTTTTCTAGGATTCCCATCATTCCTTCAAAACATTATAGGGAGAAAATCCTGTTGACGTCTGGGGAACTTCACAGTAGGAGAATAGTCCCAGGCGGTATCTACAACAAATTGGCTCAACATATTTTTTAGCATTTAGGTTAAAACGTTCTTCCAGCCCGTCTGTCTTGGGGTGGTAAGGTGTGGTCTTTGTAGCCTATATTTGCATAGAGGTGCTGCAATGCACTGTCAGCCTTCTGCAACTCTCCTAAATTTTCTGATACCTTATAATCTTACCACAAATTCACCAGGCATTTCTATTTTCTGGGTTTTGGCCACTGTACATTTACATTTTTTCCTGCACTGTTGACTTTTGCTTTTACACCGCGTTTCTCCTCTAGCTCCTGTTCTTTCTCCTGCTTCTGTTCACCAGAGAATGGCATGTTTTGCTAAATCCCTGGCTCTTTTAGACCTTCTAACTACCAGATTACAGGGATAGGTTTGGTCTACCAGATATGCAAGTATGTCCTGGCCAAATATTACAGGGTGTGATAATTATTGTACCACTCCCACAGTTATCGGAATTGTTTGATCCTGTATAACCAAATATGCATCTGCTGTGGGTAAGCTTGTTCTTCCCCATGGACACACCTAACACCAATAGTAACACCCTCATTGAAACTTTATTTTGAAACAAAGGTATCCCTCACTAAAGTCTGAGAGCTTCTTGTATCCAGCAAGGCTTGAACAATTTTACTATTAACCACTGTGGCAAAGTGGTTAACAGTGTGCAGGTGCAGGTGATCAATAATCAGACAGACAATGATATCCAGGTGCAATGATGATTTATTTTTACAATCCAAATGCCTGATGGCGAACAACAGTATATAATAACAATGTTAATGAGAAGCAATACAGAAGCATGTATTACTTATTTGTAGTAACAGTCCCGTTCTATTTCACCCACACGTAACACAAACACCCGTCCACAGTGCATGCTCTAGTGCTCGTTGTGAAAATACAGTTCTTTAGTGCAAACAAAGTGAAGTGCTGTCCAGGTTCGTGCTGGCCTTAAGTGACAGCTCCTGGATCGTGTTTCAGCCGTCTAAATAATAACAAACATTATTTTTAGACACGACCATAAACAAACAAAACACTCATGATAAATTCATGTCCTCATTTTAGGTTCACCATTTAACCATACCAAGGAACAGATCACTTAACTACGTCCCCTTATATACCCTCAAACATGACCCCTTGGTTAACGATTACAACCGCTCCTCCAAGCCGCAGCCTCCACATCGTTTCCCTTCTGGGTCAATGATTTAGTGTATCATAGCTCCACCCCCTTTCTAGATGGCTGACTTCCGTCTAACCCTGGGAATTAATTTGTCGGGCCATCCAGTCCAGGGTACTCTGTTCCCTTTACACAGCACCCTCACAGGTTGGGAGGGCGATCTAACAGCAAGAATCATTCGATTTCTGTCACAACCACCCAGCTGCTTATCCTGCGATTTCCACGTGGAGCGCAAGCAAGTCCACTCCCGTGAGAATAGCGTGCAGGGGGTTTTCCCCTGGTCTCAAGTATGTTTTAATCCTGATCGTGCTGTTTGTTCAGTAGCTTGTTCATAAAGTCAATGCCACCTTCTTGGCTTTAGAGAAGAGAGTGCTCTGCCTGTGTTGTTACTGTGATATGCTGAAACAAAGTTGCTGAAAGTAATCAGACTGCATTCAGATTTTTTCAACTCGTCATTCAAACCGGAGACTAGTTGCTTTTGTGGTTACTGTATTTGCTATACTAAATTTAAATAGATAGACAGGACAACAAGGAAGCAGACAACATTCAGAGGGTGTGTACAAAAACTGAGATTTTCTCTGAACAAGCAGAAAAAATGGTTAAATACATGGATACTGTATTTACGTATTCTCGGGTGGATTGATTTGGAACAGTGTTTAAACATAGTTTGAAAGATAACATTCAAGGTCCTTTATCAGAGATTTAAGCCCTCGTATTGACCAATCAGGTTAAAGGAAAGCTCTGATTCTGCTGTAGCATGGTCCTTTTGTTTTGCTGTCCAATATTTCAGATGTCTATGGCAGGCAACTAAAACTGAAGAGCAGCTCCAGAACTCAAAGCACTTTAACACATGTTTGATAATAAAAACTACATGGTTCTTTATTTTAAACATGACAGTTCAACTACAAATGTAATATAATAATATAAACAGAATTACTTTCTTCATGTAAATTAAGAATACAGCACCACAGCCATTTCCCCCATCTGAACAAGGAGTTATGTTTGTTTTGATGTTCTTTGTATCCGTAACTAAGTAGTGGCATTATGACAGTTTACTGCAATGTGCCTGCAGTTAAAACAACCTTCAGGGAATACAAACAAATGGGAGAGTCAACCAGGTGTTTTTTCTGATGAAGTGAAGTTCACAGAAGGCCAAACTGTTTTGATGTAGTTAACAGTAATACACACATCACATTTTACTACAAAATAGAGCATTATTGCTCTGGGACTTCAAGTAAAAAAAAAAAAAAATCAGGAAAACAACGTCATTAGTTGCTGTCAGTTTTCATCAGTGTTTTGGCAGCTTGCCACTGTGTGGCACTGTTCTGCACTGGCCAGAGAACCAGCACCTTGTTCTGCTCTTTGCTCTTGCAAACAGATGGTAAGGCAGTAGTACATATAATGGGAGACTAAGCAAAGTGTGGTCTCTATTCACATTTTAAACCAAATTGAAAGATGCCGTCCTTTAAGACTTTTTGAGCTTTACCTGCAAACATGCTGTATTCTGCTGCGTTTAGTGTTATCTCAGCGATGGACCCCTCTTTGAGAGAAATGCAGGCAACATTCACCAGTTAAGGTGACGGCAACTGCAGCCTCTTTGACCCATAGACTTATACTAACCATAGACTTATATTAACATACACTGACCACTACTAAGATTCCTCTCACTATCAGCATATGCAGTCAGGGTCCTTTGATTCCGCTGCAAGGCCAAATAACACCCTTTGGATACCTGATCATTGGTGCTGATCCAGATGATAGGACTTATCATCAGAGATCACAGGGGTTATTCAACTAATATAAACAGAGGTGACTCTAAATACAGCTGTCATTAAAAGTGCATTCATATTTTTACACTAAAGAGACTGACCGTGCACTGTAAGATGTTCTCTTTATTAATTATTTAAACAGGGGCGGTACTGACTGTAGATCCACCACCATTTAGATATAGGGGTTGGAGAAAGATTTCAGAAAGACCACATCACAAACCACATCAGAGCGACTCAGTGCTTTATTTAATTTAAAATATTTCTGTGACATCACCCTTTGATCTTTTGATTGATGAATTCTATGTATCTTCTAACTAAAAGAGAAGGGGAGTGCGGGGCAGATATATTGTTGATTGACAAATCAACGAATCCACAGTCAGAACAATTAAACAGAAAAGCAAATACCATTTTATTATGCAACAATCATTTCAACAATGAGTTAATTATAGTATTACCCATTTCAAACGTAACCCTTAGAAAAGGGCTTGCGATTCCTGTTCAGCATTTCACATTTTGTATAGCTTTTGCATTTCTTTTGTTTAATCATTGTATGAGTACTTCTTGAAAACCGATCGCTGGCAATGATATTTAGTTTTGGCTTCAGCACAACAATCAATAACTTTACTCTCCATTCCTGGATCTCATTCGTCGTTTTGTGAATTTCTTTTCTTTTTTTTTTTTTTTTTAATAATTTAGTCGTTGCCAATTATTTTTTATTATTTTCTCCCCAATTTGAAATGGCCAATTATTCTTAGACTCAGCTCACCACTACCACCCCTGCGCTGACTCGGGAGGGCAAAGACGAACACACATTGTCCACACTGCAGACTCACCATGCAGCCACCCAGAACTGCAGCGTCGGAGGACAACGCAGCTCTGGGCAGCTTACAGGCAAGCCCGCAGGCGCCCGGCCAGACTACAGGGGTCGCTGGTGCGCGGTGAGCCGAGGACACCCTGGCTGACCTAGCCCTCCCTCCCCCCGGGCGGCGCGCGGCCAATTGAGCGCCGCCCCCTGGAAGCTCCCATCCTCGGTCGGCAAAGGAATAGTCTGGACTCGAACTCGTGACGTCCAGACTATAGGGCACATCCTGCACTCCACGAGGAGTGCCTTTACTGGATGCGCCACTCGGGAGCCCCCGTAAATTGCTTTTCTAATGCCACTTTCACTGTTCTACATCTCCTCACTACTCTCTTCACTTACAACAGACACTTTTGTCTGTTTGAACTCATGACAACATTCCCACAATATGACAAACATTTTAATTGTTTGAACAAAGCGCAACAGAAGGGCAAAAACAAAATCCAAATTACCAAATTAACAATCAATTGAATGTCATTATCGAACACGTATCAATTAGGAAGAAATGTTTGAAGTGGCATTGTGACAGGGAGTACCCTGTCACTGATTCTTGCATGTGTGCCTTTATGGAAGCAGCTGGGACGGGCAACAGGAGACGTATTGCTAAGCAATTAATTGGGCTTGCCCGGTGCTGAGTTGATTGGGAGGTCCTGATTGGCAGAAGGGCGTGCTTGCACGCAGCTCAAAATGTGTCTGTGCTACAGCTCGAGGCTACTGCACGACCATAGCCATACAAACAGACACTGAGTGAAAGCTTGATGTGTCTACATCGAGGAGGACAGCGTCACCACCATAGAGAGAACTACTACACAAAACCCTTCTACTCCTAGACGGTGCTCGTGAAGGCGTTGTCCAGCCGAGGCCGCTTGAAAAGGCTGTTGAAGAGGAGGAGTCGCCATGAGGATGCCGGGACTCCAGGAGCCCAGAAGTAGGTCAATTTAGGGGATTTATTTTTTATTTATTTATTCATTCTTTAATCAGGAAGCTAACCCATTGAGACCGAAGCCTCTTTTACAAGGGTGTCCTGGCAAGAATACCACAGAACAGGCAGCAGTAAAAAAACAAATACGTGTCTACAAGGCATACATCAGTGATTCACATAAAACACAACTTTAAAAATAATAAAACATCAACAACATTCAATAAGGTATCAGAAACATTTACAAGTTGTTAAGGCTACATCTTAAATTATACTTGGCTATATTCGCCTGTAGCATCAAACCTAGATACCCTGGTGACAAGCCTATTACAGTTTTACACACCAATAGTATCCAGTGACGCTGTCTTCTGTAATCTAATGAAATACACTTTAAGGATGTAAGTAACTGACAGTGATGAGTCTGAGGATGACACCCTAATACAAATCTGAATGCTTTATTCATTAGCCTATCCAACCTTGATGTTCATCCCAAACAGTGTAGAGAGGGTTTGCATAGTGTAGTAGGTTCCTGGAGCGGGACGTTCCTTTTAGTGGAACTAGCACATGCTTTTTGTGGCAAACTTTTATTTGTAGCTTTGTTTTGGTTTCTTTTCTTTATTAAAGCCGGTGCTAGGATTACCATTGATGGTACCCGAGCGTCAGGACCTGTGTTATTAAATCTGCAACCTGTGCGGTGTGTCAACACCCACTGCTCTGTGTCTGCCTCAGTGTTATTCAGTGGCGACCCACATATGTAACGTCGCCCTATTACAGGCATAAAGGCACTCAAAACATTGAATTAATTTACCAGTTCAACACTTAGCGTTGTTTATCCCTTACTTATTGCATACCTGCTCGATTGTTGTGAATATTGTTTTGAAAGTCTGGTTTAGAATAATACATCTTTTCTATTATTTTTTACAGATCTACATAACCCATGTGTTTCTATAATAGAGGGTTTGTTTAGGGGGCCTCTTTACAGGTGGAGCCAGTTAGAAAATGTTTGAGAACTAGTGGTTTAGATCAATTGAACGTACTCCACAGCTCAGAAGTTGCTATTTTCTATATCACGGTATGTGCTGTCAGTCACCACTGATGCATTTGCACTGCCTTTGGGAATTGATTTGAGCTTTTTCAAAGCTCATGATGAAAGTTTGCATATTTACCAACAAAAGCAAAAACATTTTTGGAGAAGTAGGTGCTGCTATGAAAATATGGTGAGTGTCATCTATTACTTACTTACTAAAATATAAAGTTTAAAGATGGCACACACAGTAAAAATAACTGGGTTCAAATGCAGTGCAATATCAGTGAACAATTATGCAAGTTTACACTTCAAAAAGTAGGACATAACATTTAAGTAAGGAACATATACTGTGTGGTTAAAATGTTATGGGTGAAAAAGACAATCTGACATAATAGAGCATTTCTTCATCTTATAGTGCCTTGTGCTTTGGTTATTGCTGCTGCTTGTTGCTATGCGTATCTCAGCTTCTGCATTGGTACAGAACATGTGAAATAGCCTGCAATGAAAACAATGCTCCAAGGTTCAAATCATGAAAAGAACAGGTCAGGGTCCACAGCTCCCAGGGCAGCAGGGCCACCTGTGCACCCCCTCGTTATGATAGAGTGTAACAGGCAAACCGAGAAAAAGTAGTGCTTAGAATTAAGCCGGCATTGATGACTTTGTGTTCTATTGGTCTTCCGTCATCAGTTTAAAAAGCTTGCTTTTCCCCCTCCTTGACCCAGTTTCAAATCCCAATTTTTCCTTAAAATACTAGAAAAAACCATCCTGAAAGATGTATTTGATATGTCTACAATTATAAACACATGTTATTAATACCGATGTGAACATATTTTTATATTGTATTTTATAATAAAAACACAAACAGCAGAAAGCAATTGGAAATCATATTACCTGTAATTACAAGGTATACTGTGCACCCTTTTAGAAATATGAGGAGAATATCTGCATGAAATACACACAGTGGTTTGGAAGTATACACAAGGTATGCGTTTATGATGGATGTATCCAAAGGTGCGTGTTATATTAAATTACAACGAAGTTACAACTTGATCAAAATGTGGTGGCAACAACTCTGGTACTGAACATATCACACTGGCTTTATTACTGCTGCATTGAGTTGCTATTAGTTTCTGTATCACTTTTTAAACTCTGCTGTTGACCTTTAAAGCATTGGGGTATCTATCAGAACTGCTCTATCTATATCATCCTGGTAGCCAGTTGCGATGGATACATTCAGGGCTGCTAGTTTCAGTGTCTAGGTTTGCCACGCTAGAAGGCTGCAGTTTATACAACCATGCTCTGGCTCTTTGGAATGCTTTGCCAGGGATCATCAGAAATGCTGATTCCCTGACAAAGTTTAAATCATGACTGAGGGCCTATTTGTTCTTTCAAACCTTTGGAGTGCAAATACATTCTATGTTTCTATTTTGTGTTTTTTTTTTTTTTTTAATTCGTTTATTGCAAAAAGTCAAAACAAAATACTGAAAACAAAGTACAAACAAAAGGTGCCATGAACACGTGAGTGCTACTCCATTAATCAATGGAGGCTCTGCTTACACACCTCACCTTTACATGAGATCTACAATCCCGAAACTCGCCCTTGCTGCTCACACAATTAAACAAACCTGACTAGGCTTACACACATGCTTGTCAGTCGTTTTCACATCTTCTTCTGAAGCTCCGATCCCAGCGATCGGAGGATTGTGGCTTTTAAATGTCCGTTATCCGGGTAGTGTGGGTGATCTCAGTCCTTGGTTTAGGGCTTTGCAGCAGCCCCACAATATATTAGCCGTCCTTTTATTGTAAGACGCTCCACCGAGATGTGCCCGCCTGCTGGTTAGGGATCTGGAGCTGTGCAACCACCTGCAGCTTTTCACACAGCTGGTAGCATGTCGCAAACTAAGCGTCTCTCTGATGATTATTTAGAATATTATTTACACAATACTATTTACAAAAAACACAAAACCCCTCTATGAAAATAAACAAAATAAAAGCACACTTTCCATCTGCAGGGCCTCAAATAATTTGATTGAATGATTGATTGATTGGCTGATTGGCTGATTGATTGATTAGTTGATATATTAAAAGCATTACGGTACATGCAATTCAAAGCACCTTTGGGTATCTTGATACAGGTTGTTCTTAGTTCTCAGTTTTTGTTGCTTTACGACTTTAATAATATAGTATATTCATACTATAGGATTTGTCATATGGGTAAAGTACTTTTGTATACTAAACTTCATAATGAGAGGATCACTTTATTCAGATAGAGGCACGAATCCAAAGATAGAACACATGTATACACACACACACACACAAAGAGCTTATTAGCGCAGACTGGAGAAATACACAGGTAATGCTAACATGTGCTTGTAATCTGACAGGAAGGCAGAGAAGTGCCTGTTCTTGTGCCAAGGAGCATCAGTGTTAAAAAGATTAATTTCTTTTATCCGATAGCCTAAATGAACTAAACAAATCCCTTGCTAGGGCTGTCACTCTGGAAGCCGAGCATGTAAATTGCTTATAATGAGCAGGATGACAATGCACAGTGCTTTCAGGCTGAAGCCAGTGGGATCAATGGGCGCATTTCAGCTACATGAGAAAGTGTGACTTTGTGCATTTTATATACAATGAGTTGTAAACAGGGCTAGGAAAAGCCTCCTGAGAGTTGATAGAGAGGAGAGGATTATGTAGGCACTGAAGCCAATACCAGGGAGGGAAATGTACTTTCATGCACCAGCTAGTGCTTCTATCAGCACGGTGTTTAATGAATACACTTGTGAAGACAGTAACACTGCTGTTAACTCAGGGGCGCTTACAACTACAGGTTTCCTTTGGTTTTGTATTGCATTTTTTATCTGTTTAAAGTGTGGTAAATAGTACAGACTCTTTTTTTGTTTTTGCTTTTTCTGAAGCAGGGATGTACTGTACATGTATGTAAAGGCCACCATCGTGCATGTTTAAGATGGTATCCTTGGTTTCATTGTCTGGATGCTAATTAATATACAGCTATGTCCAAAAGCCCTGCATCACCTGTCACATTTTTCCATTTTTGTCAGTTTTTCGTTAAGTATATGGAAAAACCATAAAGCGGTATGTGAATCAGTATGTTAACGTAACATTATTCAGCAGGTTTCATACAACTTTATGAAGCAAAATTAGTTAATTCTGTAGGCTGATGCAAAACTTGTGGCCAGAGCTGTATTCTCTTTGCTGCAGTCTGAGCCTTTTTGGCCTAGTTACCACTGTAAACAAGAACTGGTTGTTTAATAAAGGATTTGATTGATTGCAAAGACTTAGACCCCGTTCACACTACTGTGCTGGCACAGTTCAGTGGGAAATCGTGGTAAAGGATAACAGCAGTAAGAAGTGTACGTTTCACAGTGTGTGTGCAATCACTGTGAGAGAAGAAGATTCCAGAAGCACTCACAGGCGAGGAATGGTGAATACAGTACTGTTTTAATTCCTGTGTGGTTACTACACAGATTTCCGTTGTGTTCTGAACTGTATTTCTTCCTGAACTCTCATTCTGAACCAAGAATAGAAAAGAACCGTGGGAAAGTTTTTCTGTACTTTACATGCAGTGTATAAACAGTACTTGTGTTATTAAAAAAAAAACCTGTAAAGACAACAGGGAGTTTGAACAGTCTTTTAATCAACTGCGCTTGAAGTGACAGGTTCCAGGGTTGACCAGCCACGGACGTTGAGGTCTGGAAAACTAGCGACACTCACCTGCATGACCGGCGATTTCCAGCAGAGGGAGCCAAACCCAAGAGTGTCCAGTCAACCTGAAACAAAAGAAACCTGATTAATGAAGAAGAAACAAGCCTGTAGATTACTAAACAAAAGGTGTATTTACCTGAAGATTCCAAGGGGAAAGATTTCCCAAACAGACTTGTGTTTTCAGTCTTTGTTTAGCTTTTTGTTTTTGGTTATTAGTTTACAGATATAGAGGGAACTAAAAAGTCAAAGTGTAGTTAATACCCTGATGACGGTTAGGATTTTTATTTTCCTTTTTATTAAATTCAGTATTGCTTAATTTATTTGTTAATTTGAATAAAATTACTTCTTGTTTCATTGAAGTCCTGTTTCCATGTCTCATCTGTGCAGGGATTGGTCAGAATCCCCACATATTTGAACAGACAGTTCACAATATATTTAGGAAGAGTCAGGAAAGCACAGCTCTGTATCTTAAACACACCCACTGCAATATAAATAGAAATTCCAAAAACGGTCAAAATGACCGCCTTGGGCTCCCGAGTGGCACATCCAGTAAAGGCGCTCCACGTGGAGTGCAGGATGCGCTCTATAGTCTGGACGTCGTGAGTTCGAGTCCAGGCTATTCATTTGTCGACTGAGGACGGGAGCTTCCAGGGGGCGGCGCTCAATTGGCCGCGCGCCGCCCGGGGGGAGGGAGGGTTAGGTCGGCTAGGGCTCACTGCACACCAGCGACCCCTGTAGTCTGGCAGGGCGCCTGCGGGCTTGCCTGTAAGCTGCCAGAGAGCTGCATTGTCCTCCAACGCTGTAGCTCTTGGGTGGCTGCATGGTGAGTCGGCTGACAGCACACGCTTTGGAGGACAGCGTGTGTTCGTCTTCACCCTCCCGAGTCAGCGCAGGGGTGGTAGCGGTGAGCTGAGCCTAAAAATAATTGGCCATTTCAAATTGGAGAGAAAATAATAAAAAATAATTGGCAACGACTAAATTAAAAAAATAAATAAATAACAAATGACCGCCTTGGTCATTCCAGTGTTAATTTTTAAAAAATATGAATACTTTATATTAGGCTAGCTATCGGGTATTAATAACAACATGAATATATTCATAACCATATTTATATTTATACCTTGTTTAAAAATGTACATTGTTAAAAAAAAAAAATTGTATCCCATTCAAATCAATCACTTTTTTTTGTTCAAATGCAGCTCCCCTAGTGTATTCATAACTATACAGTATGGATTGTGCGTCACAGTTCACATGGAAGGAGGGTTCTGAACATAAATGATCCGTCAAATGCTGCAAATCCAGAATTGTTTGTGAGGAATTTATTACGGGATTGTTGTGTTCGGAAACAAACCCTCAAACATTTGGTAATATTAATTATCACGAACATTATATTTGTAATACGTTACCGTACGCAATATATTAGTATTACGACTACAGATGTATTATGCTTATGTTTTAAGTGTATATAATGCTGTGACAGGGTAGCTGGGGACGTCAGGCCAGATGCAGGAACAACAACAAAGAGACACTGCAGATACGATGCAATTTTCACAAATAAAATAAAACACAAAAACACACTGACAAAACAAAGGTTTTAATAAAACAAAAATCACAAACACAATAACCAAATAAATGATCCAGGTCAGGCTGGCAAATCGCCTTCACTGTTGCTAGATTTATTTTCAATTTGATTTGATTTCTCTCTTCTCTTCTCTGCTCTCGTTCACTCCTCCGAACACCCACCCTGAGTGTAGAGAGCTGCAGGCTTTTATTTACTGTGGCCGAGAGGTTAACTATCAATGATCTCATTACCCCTCGGCCACAACACAGAACACATTTAAATAAAAATAATAAAATAAAAACACACAGTCATACATATACATAAATAAATCATTATAGTAATAATAATAATAATAATAATAATAATAATAATAATAATAATAATAATAATAATACAACAAAACAAATACAAAATAAACTGCACAGGGGCAGAGGGGTACCCTGTTCTAAAATAAACAATACAAAAACAAAGCCCCATATTTTATGGCAGGGCTTTGTCCCGCCCCCTTTTCATGTGCAGGACTCTCCTGCTGCAAATGCATATAAACTAAATATATACTGGAGTAAATATTTAAAAGAGGTACAATTTAATTCGTTGCTACATAAACTTTTGGAGTCCCCATTGGAGACAGCGCTGTCGATCATGGTACTGCATCCGAGGTTTAACTTCACAGACTGAGTTAAGGTCATTTAAAAAAATAATTAAAATAGGTCGTAAAAAATGAAATGGATAAAGTCAGGATCCACAAGAACCACAAGACATAAGTGACCTAAGAATTCAAATTAAATTACGCACAGAGAATGATTAAACTGACGAACACCCGCTAACTTACGCTAACGCTAACCGTGTATATGCAAAGAAAACTTATAATAACTCACTACATACTGTATCAACTGCTTCAGTTCCAAAAACAGGCCCTCCTAGTCAATGAGTACGATCCGCCTGCCAGATATGGTGTTTAAACACGGAGCCGTTTTTGAGTTATTTTTATTTTAGTTATTTCTGTAACTTAAAATTTACCGCACAGATTTTCACGAAACTTGGTCACAAGAACACAGAACATATGAAATGCCACCCGATCTGTTTTGAAACGGCTGAGAAAACATACCCCTCAAATGGAGTTTAAACAAGGCTTTGCCAGCCGCTCTTACGGCTGTTGCGTCATTATAATAATGTGTTACTAGCTCTCATAAAGTGGACTCCAACTTGTTTTATTTCACAGAATATTTTACTGGCTCTCTGTTTAAAAATGTTGCCTAAGGTTGTTCATCAGTTTTTAAATCATGAACATTTTAAACATGTAAATACTTTATAAGCTTTAGGCCATCTTCAAAAAAACATTCAGTTTGGAACCAATTAACGTATTAGCTGTAGAGACATGGAGCTATCCTCTGCAGCAAAGCCAGTGTGCTCATTTTGGACACAACTAAACCAGCATAATGTACAGAAGTTTGTGGAGACTTTTTGTATCTGTGCACTTTATACCTTTGTTGAAACATTCATTGTCTCAGCAGGTCACCAGTGCCTCTGCCATGCAGTAGGGGACACCTAGTGGGAAGGCAGCACTCACCAGCAGGCTTCAAAAACTCACCTTCCACCCAACCCAAAGATAAGAAGCACAGAGGCTTAGAAGTATTATGATTTACACTTGAAGGAGAATACCATATCAATCTTGCTCTGTTCAATAGCCTGTGACCATTACAACTCTATAGAACATAGTGGTGTTTTTTTTGTTGTTGTTTTCTTTGTTCTGTTTTTTAAGTAAATGTATTATTTATTTCCTTCTAAGAAGAGTGGCACATTTAAAAATACAAAGGTAATAAGTTGAATGGCACACTTGATTATTTTTCAATGTCTTCAATGTTGAAATGAGTTCCCTTTCAATTCAAAGATGAACACCAAAATATTACTTACGGGATATGCCTGCCTATTGGTAGGTATTTACTGAGCTCTTTATATCAGAGCTGCCGATAGGCCCCTTCCTGGGGTGACGTCCTCGGTCGCGCCTACCGAGGGATTAAACCCGTCATCCCACGGAAGGTAAGGTAAGACCTCTGTGTTGAACTGTCTTCAAAAAGAGCTTTTCTGAGTCGACTGCAGTTCCCCTGCATTCTTGCTGAAAGCTAGCTTGCCGCTTTCATGGAATCATGCAATCAACCAAAGCCTCTTTTTTCTTTTCTCCTTTCTTCAGCAGCCTGCAGCCTGCTCGCTTGCGTTGCAGGCTGCCTTTTCTTACTGTCTGTCGTATGTGAGAGACTGCCTATGCAGTATTGATTTAAAGGAGTGCGTGTGTTGTCTTTTCTAGCTACACTCTTGGGGGAACGCAGTTCCTCCACCAGGGCTAGGCTTTGCTGTACCCGCACTGTCGAGCAATTCTGCCAGCTGCTGTGTGTGCAGTCAGACGAAATAAAAAGTATTTGTTCTGTTGTTTGTACGTGTCCACCTTCTGTTGACCCTATCGCACAACCCTGCTTTGCCTGTGTTGTGCTGTGGATTAGCTGCAGTGTAGTTTAACAAAAAAAAACAAGCAACAGCCAGTCAGCCATGTATTCCTCCACCGGGGCTGTGTTTTCACCTGCCCCGCTGTAGAGTAGACCTCGCCGTCTGCCTCGGCCCACCCACCCTGGTGTGTCGGGCCTTAGTTGTTTTTCAGTTGCTTTTCGGCTCGCCCTCCGTAGCTTTAGCCTGTGTTTCTCCCAGGTATTTGCTGCACGCTGAGCAGATGTGTGACTACACACGGTTAGGGCAGGCACCGCAGCTTTAGCTGCCTCCCGGTGCTTCGGTACCTCGGTGCACGCTCAGCCCTTGGTACTTGGTGTGCACGGTACTTCGATGCCTCGGTGCGCATAACGCCTTAGTGCACGTAGTGCTCACGCCGCTAGGTGCACACGGTACTCGGTGCATGCAGTGCACACGGAACTCCATGCACAAGGTGCCTGGTGCACACGGTGCTTGGTACACTCGGTATGCACGGTGCTCAACGTGCACTGTGTTAGTACCTCGGTACTCGGTACACCCGGAGCATGGTACACTCAGCCCTTGCTGCACTCGGTGTACGCGGTGCTCGGTGCAAGCACGCACAGTACCTGATACACTCAGTGCGTGCAGTGCTTGTTGCACTAGGTGCACATGGTGTTCGGTGCAGGAGGCGTCCACCACCTCGGCACGCTTAGTGGTCGCGACGCTTGGTACGGCCAGTACATATAGTACCGGTGCACACGATACTCAGTGCAATAATGGCAAGCAGGTCCGGGTTCCATGCTTGCACGTCCTGCAGGGCTAACATACCCCAGGAGGACAGGCATACCCTGTGTGCGCAATGCTTGTGCATCCGACAGACACCATCGGCTGACAGTGTCTCACTTGTGCTCAGCAGCCCTGCGCTGGTGGAGGACAACCTCTCACCTGCACGAAGGTGTGCGGATGAGTAGCGTTGAACCGTCAAGTGGTTATGACGGACGCCTCCAACTTGGGTTGGGGGCGGTCTGGGAAGGCAGAGGAGTCTGCGGCACCTGGTCGGACCTTTGCTGCACATAAACATGCTGGAGTTGCAGGCTGTTTTATTTCCCCCCCAGCACTTCCTACTGGTGCTGCAAGGAACACATGTGTTGGTCCGGACGGACAGCACAGCGGTGGTGGCGTATGTCAACCACCAGGGTGGCCTACGGTCCCCGGGGTTGCATTGCATTGCCTTGCCTTCCAGCTCTTGACGTGGGCTAAATGGAACCTGCTGTCACTATGGGCGACGCATCTTCCTCGAACATAAGGACATAGGAAAGTTTACAAACGAGAGGAGGCCATTCGGCCCATCTTGCTCGTTTGGTTGTTAGTAGCTTATTGATCCCAGAATCTCATCAAGCAGCTTCTTGAAGGATCCCAGGGTATTGGCTTCAACAACATTACTGGGGAGTTGGTTCTAGACTCTCACAGTTCTCTCTGTAAAAAAGTGCCTCCTATTTTCTTTTCTGAATGCCCCGTTATCTAATCTCCATTTGTGACCCCTGGTCTTTGTTTCTTTTTTCAGGTCGAAAAAGTCAGCTGGGTCGACATTGTCAATACCTGAACAGATTCAATTCTTTGAGCCTGTCTGCATACAACATGCCTTTTAAATCCGGCATAATTCTGGTCACTCTTCTTTGCACTCTTTCTAGAGCAGCAATATCCTTTTTGTAACGAGGTGACCAGAACTGAGCACAATATTCTAGAGGTCTTACTAATGCATTGTAAAGTTTTAACATTACTTCCCTTGATTTAAATTCAACACTTTTCACAATATATCCGAGCATCTTGTTGGCCTTTTTTGTAGCTTCCCCACAGATGAAGACATTTCTGAGTCAACATAAACTCCTAGGTCTTTTTCATAGATTCCTTCTTCAATTTCAGTATCTCCCATATGACATTTATAATGCACATTTGTATTGCCTGAGTGCAGTACCTTACACTTTTCTCTATTAAATGTAATTTGCCATGTGTCTGCCCAGTTCTGAATGCTGTCTAGATCATTTTGAATGACCTTTGCTGCTGCAACAGTGTTTGCCACTCCTCCTATTTTTGTGTCGTCTACAAATTTAACAAGTTTGCTTACTATACCAGAATCTAAATCATTAATGTAGATTAGGAATAGCAGAGGACCTAATACTGATCCCTGTGGTACATCACTGGTTACTTCGCTCCATTTTGAGGTTTCTCCTCTAATCAGTACTTTCTGTTTTCTACATGTTAACCACTCCCTAAGCCATGTGCATGCATTTCCTTGAATCCCTACTGCGTTCAGTTTGAGAATTAATCTTTTATGCAGGACTTTGTCAAAATCTTTCTGGAAATCTAAATAAACCATGTCATGCTTTGCAATTATCCTGTCGATGTTGCATCCTCAAAAAAATCAAGTGGTGATGTACCAGCTCTTACAAGGCCAGCCCTGGGAGATCCCGCTTCACCTGGATCTCCTCAGTCAGGCAAGAGGCACTCTCTGGCATCCGGAACCTGGCAGGGTCCAATTATGGATCTGGCCCCTGAAGGGGACCGCTGGTCAGCCCGACTATTGGTCGCGGTTGTGGGCACGTTGCAGAACACTAGGGCAGACTCCACTAGGTCGTTATATGCCTACAAGTGGAGTTATTTTCAGAACTGGTTTCTGACCAAGGGTCATGACCCAGTCTTGCCCTATCCCAGTTATCTTGTAGTCGCTGCAAGAACTGCTTGATGCTGAGGTCACCTTCTACATTCAAGGTGTAATTAGCAGCTATTTCTGCATGCCATGCCCCCATAGACGGTTACACCCTCCCAGGAGGGTCATTCTCCCCGAATGGAGCCTTGATATTGTACTGGAGGCTCTCACGAAGGCCCCGTTTGAGCCCTTACACTCCATGAAGTTGAAGCATCTGTCTTCGTCTGGGCTATCACCTCCACAAAGCGGGTCAGTGAGCTACAGGCGCTGTCGCTACTCAGCTGCTGTATGCGTATTTGTGACGATGGCAGCAGGGTGTCACTGCGTACAAACCCTGCTTTTCTCCCTTAGGTGATCACAGCCTTCCACATGAATCAATCTGTGGAATTGGAGTCTTTCCATCCACCTCCGTCCTGCCGGTGCAGGCGTTGAGGTGCATCGTGGACAGGACAAGAGCCCTGCATCATTCTGACCAGCTCTTTGTCTGTCACGGGATATGGACCCTAGGACAGCCCCTCTCGAACACTGGATTGTGGACACAGTCTGGACTGCGTATGATAGTGCTGGCTTGCCCCCAACTGGGACGGTCCTGTGCAATGTAATGTTCAGCTGTGATACGTTCTGATAAATCAATGTTTTTCTTGCGCAATGGCAACTCCTTCCCCCTCCCCCGATATAACGATTCATAGCTATCGTTCGTTTTTAGTACTTTTCATGTATTGTATTTTTGTGTGATGGCCCCGTTGCCATTGGCTAGAAAAACGGGAGGTAATTCTATCCATAAATTCACTGTTTGGCGACAGCAGTTTTAAAAAACAAAATAAAGGAAGTACTGTTTTTAATACTGATGTGTTGTAGAAAATGTGTAAACCAGGCAGCTGAGTTTGCTGTATTTATATGGATTTATTTATTTATTGTCACTTTAACTGCACGCTGATGCTCCGTCCAAGTATTGCCCTACCTGGCATACGTTTATACCATTATACAGTACTGTCTACTGACTAATAATGGGTCATGTGTATTTAGTGCACAGGCCAACTCACTACAGCACTGGGACATACGTGGCACTGTGCCAGCCGGCCCTGGAACTGTAGCTGGCAGTGCGCCAGCCCGCTGAACACACTGTGCGTTTAAATAAAAGAGTGTGTTGCTGGCATCCTCTTGCAATCCCCTAACTCGCTACAGTATATTTCAGAACCGACTTCAGTCGTAGTGCCTCCTTTCACCTCAGTTTTATTCTGTTTCATTCAGTTTGACACTGATTCTGTGATTTCTTAGCAGTATTAGCACCAGTCTTACCAGTCCCAGCAGTAGCAGCACCGGTCTTACCAGTCCCAGCACCAGTCTTACCAGTCCCAGTAGTAGCAGCACCAGTCATGAAATTTCAAACATCATCCAAGGTGGGTCACTGACTAAAAAAAGTTAGCGACGTATATTGCTTTTTTTTTTACTGGCGGATAGTCGTATTGACCCTGCTGAAGCAGACGGAAAGCTAACTGGTAGAAGTTTCTATTATCCACCACTTTCGTCTTTAGAAAATAGGCACAGATTCTTAGATCATTACGTATTCCACCAACCTAGCAGAGTCCCACAGTCCCACAGCTACAAACCCCCTGTTACAGACACCCACTGGCACGGCATGTAGGATTGTGTTGTAAAATAAAAAGGACAGGGTCAAGGGATTTGTTTTCTGGAATAATAGTGTGACAATCATAGCGTGCTGCCTCTATTTTTGTTGTAAATGTATCCATTGTCTACGGTGGCCCTGAAGTGCAAAACGAAAAAAAAAAAAACTGGTGTGAATTTTTTTTTAAAAAGGTAGCAAAAATAAAAAAATGTGAGCATTTTAAAAAAAGGCTGACAAAAAACACATTGTCAGCATTTTAAAAAAGGGTGGCAAAAAAAAAAGTTGTGAACATTTTAAAAAAGGGATAGCAAAAAAATGTGAGCATTTTAAAAAAGAGTGGCCAAAAAAATGTTTGTGAACATTTTAAAAAAGTGTGGAAAAAAAATGCGCATTTTTTTTAAAGGGGGCGTAATTTATAAAGGGGTGTAATTTTTTTTAAACGTGTGTGAAATCTTTTAGATGCGCTACAAATAAAAAATGTGTGCCAGAAATGACGTAAGAGCACTTCCGGGTCTAAAACAGGACGTTTTCACAAGATTAACTGACTTGTTCCGCTTTCTTTTTCGACCACAGTTTTAGCGCCATATACGTGACGGGCATTTTCTACTCCCATTGACTGAACATATGCCAAAAATAGAAGCTGTTAGGGTATGTACGAAACTAAAATGGATTTTATCAGTTTATTGTGTAGGTAACAATGACTCTTTTGGTCGGTGGCAGAGCTGTTCTGGCCTTTGTTTTACCTCAATCGACTAGTTGAAGCTGTGTTCATGTGTTGTTTTGACGGCGAATATGATTGTGGGAATTTCTCCACGTGTGTGTGCATAAGGGCAGTTATGATCAACGCTCAACAGTACCGTTGAATTTAGGTATGCAGAAAATGTGTGATTGAATGGGGGGAGGTGAAGGTTATTACACACAGTAAATAATACAAAACACACTTTTCTCCACCAATATTCAGGAACGTGGGCCCCGCTCCAATGTGTGAGCTTGTATAAGTTACATACATTTTGATGTGATGTCATTATTGTGTACTAAGGCTGCTACGATTAAATCGAAAATCAATATAAATACTGGATAATCGATTCAATAATTACATTTTTGTAACACGCATAGTTAATAACATTATTTAAGTTTATGAACGACACTGCACCGAACGCCCTGCTATTCATGTTAACCACCATCCTACCAGCGAATCAGTTTTGAAAATACTTTGTAAGTACGCTCCTCTGTGTATTCGATGGAAACAGAAAGCGCGCCGTCTTTGATCCAGAGCAGGACATGTTATATTTATATCTATCTATCTATCTAACATAATAAGCTGTCGCCAACATCTGTGATTTTACAGTTTAAATAAAAAAAACACACACACTGAACCAAGATGCTTTTTAGTACTTGTTTTTTTATATACATTAATTAAAAAAAAAAAACATTTTTATTAGCAGTTTACACACATTAATAATACATTTTTTGCAGGAGAAAAGTCTGTTTTGTATCTTTTACTATGTATAAAAACAGCGCCTCCTCCACAATTCCACAATGCACTACTTTACTTACGTTCTGTAAAATTGTAGACGTTCAGTGTTGGCCAATATTTATTTTTGTGACGGGGTACATATGTTGGTTTTAATCAGAACTGTGCAAAACTCAATTGGAGTTTTAAAGTTTTTCATTTGGACTTATTTGAAGGACTGCTACAGTAGCCTATTTATGTCCTGCAGCTGTGTGTGTAGTCTTGATTAATAACAAAAAATGACTATGATAGATTTCTTCCATTTATTATAGAATATAGTTGATGAGAGTCTGTATTAAGTCAGTGGACTTGTTGGTGTAATTTTGTATTTCTGATCTGGAAGTACCCTTTGTAGCTACAAGTGAAATGAGTGTCTTTTCTTGTTTGTGTTTGCATAGTTTCATACAAACCAGCATTTTTAACTTAATGGGTTAATGGGGTTGTTTCACAGACCTCGATTAGCACTATTCTCACACTAGTCTAAATTAACATTATGTACTATGCTACTCTTGGTTTGTGAAACCTGCCTAATGACATTTATTGCAATGAGTAACTTTTGTTGTTTTTTCCCCCTTCAAAGACAATATAAGTTTAAAGATGTTTTGCCCATTCTGTGGGCAAAAACAGGGTGAGAGACCAGCATTTTGCATTAGATGTGGTAAAAAACTAGATTTTTTACCAAACACTGACGAAGGATCGTTAATTCCAAGGGAATGTACGTGAGTTTATCATTAAATCATAAACATATTAAGTATTAAAACAGAAAGGCAATCATACGTAATCTATTTTTGTAATTCTTATGGCAGGCACGCCAAAGCCAAAATGTGAAACGCTGAAGGAATTTTTAAAATTTCGTGACTTTAAAGTTGAGGAAAGAAACCAGTTTTCTAAAAGAAAACTTCCACAAAAGCAAACTTCTGTGACGGTACCACATTTTGATTTTACTTATTCCTTACATATTACTATGGTTGTTGTTTACATATATATTTTGTCATAAGTGTTATTTATTTATAGTAACCAGTCATGCACAAATAGTTTGTGACAAAAAACACATTAGAATACTAGTGGTTAAAACAATATTAAACTGGTATTTCTAAGTTTAAAAAAAAATAAAAAGTGAGGTTGTGAGCTACTTAGTTCAACCACTTTTTGTTAATTCCGGTAATCTTTTTTCTGTTTTCATTTTTTAGATCACTATTAAAATAATGTCTCCTGATCTTCAGAGAGGACAGTTAAAAATTGTACGGGGATCTGGTTTGCCATTAGTACTGACCAACGTTGAGGCGACATGTGATGAAATACTGAACGCTGTAGTTGCTAAGCACAGGGCGTTTGATCAGAATTTTCGTGATGGGGATTACTACTTACTTTACCCAGACATGACAAAAGTTCATTTTATACCAGGAACCCAGGAGCTTTTTAATCTTAAATCCTACAAAGAGGCATGTGGGAAACCATACAGAAGAATTCTATGATGTCTATGTCTGCAGACAGAATTCCAAAAAAATGGTAAGTGGATAATGTATTGAATTTAGAATTATAATAAAGAGTGACTGTGACTCAGATTACTATTTTCATATTTCTGCAGAAAATCCTACTGTTGAAATATCTGATAGCGATTCTGAGGTTATATTGAAGCACACAGAGAATGATGATCTGGATGAAACGCTGGTAATGTAGTCAGTAGTAATACTACACAAAAATCATTTAATAGTGTAGTTGTTTCACATATTAACTTCAGTGATTTTTATTTTAACACAAAGGTTTGTAGTCTAGTCTTTAGGGTAGCAATATGTCATTTTAAAGAAAACGCTAGTTACTATTTTTTTGTTTTGTTTTGAAAGCCATGGAAGCAAGGTGCTTCAAATCAAGCCGAGGCTGACCGAAGTGCACAACAGTCGTCATCACATACCGTGGATATGAGACCCCAGGAAGCAGTAGTAATATCTGCTATAGGTATGCTTTACGTTCACTTTTTACACAGTGTAAATTGTAGCAGAAACTAACATCTGTTTTTCCAAATCCTAATTGATAAGACTTCATATTCCTAAAATCAGTATAGCTAATATAGTTAAAGGATTGTGCAACTTTGAATTTGTTTTTATTGTTATTATTACAGTTAAAAAAATGTAGGTTGTTTCATTCCCCACCTTGCCTTTTCTTGAATTTATTATGTGTGTTTATTTCAAGATTTTCATTTGGATTAATCATAATACAGCCCAAATGTTGGTTTTTAATACAGAATAAACAGAATTGTACTTTTTTATATTTTTTTAGTTGTTAGTTATACTTGACATTGAAGTTCTGACTAATTAGTCCTTAACAAAGGCGGGAAAACATTTGGAATTATAAAACTTGCATAGTTAAACAATTAACCTCTTGGTTAGCTTTATTACCAAGATACCACTGCAGAATTTGTTTTCAGATTTGTATTATTTGTCTCCTTTCAGGAACTACACTGAGGTATTTGCACCAATCCCTCTCAGTGATGACAGCAGTGTTGAAGACACAGAAGAAACTGTGATAGGTGATAGGTAGGTTTTTTTCTTTGGTTAACCTATTACTTTCATGATTTACAACAGTAATATATATAAAAAATATTGTTAACACTACCTGCCAACCATTTCTTTAATATTATTTTTTTTAATTGGATATACAAAATATTAGGCTATGCAATATTTGGAAATTACTTATTTTGTTTTTCTATTCTTAGAGCTCAAGAAAGCCATATTACAATAAGTAACATCATAGAAGATTTATTTCTTCAAGTCAATAATGCAGCCTGCAGTCGCTTTATAATTAATAGAGCTGATGTCTGGGATGGAGCAATGCGGGGTTTCCGTAGAAGTAACTATGAACCCCAGAATTCCATTATGGTGAAATTTACGGATGACGTTGGAGTCACTGAAGAAGGAATTGATACAGGAGGACCAAAACGGGAGTTCCTTGGTCTTCTAATGGATCACTTGCATAAACGTCCCGTATTTGAAGGACCAGAAACACAAAGGTTTCTTAAATATGATGCAACTGGTAATGTTTTTTTCCTTCTTTAAAAAAAATATAATTTTTTTTTGGTTTAACATCTACAAAATTACTGTAAAAAGGTTTCATTTTAAAAGGTTTATATTTTTTAGCTTTACACTTGTCTTCAAGATTGAAGTACAATGGTAAAACTACAAATTAAAAATAAAAATGATAAAAATAAATAACAGTAGTGACTGTATAGACAATGTGCAATATTTTTATATCATTACACTACATATATTTTGTCAATTTACCAACATAGTTTGGTTGACAAAAATGCTACAGTTTGGTGTAATGCTTGCAACTATTATTTATGTTAAGGTGAGAAGAATGACGAATACTTCATGGCTGGATGAATAATTGCTGTATCACTGGTACATGGAGGGCCCTCACCAAGTTTTTTGTCTGCAAATCTCATGAGACACATCTTGGGCATTGATGATATCCACGCTACCCTAGAAGACATAGATGACCATGAGATCAAGGGCATCCTTTTTAATGTAAGTTAAAACTTGTACAATAAATTATTTAAAACTCATGTAAACCGATTGAAAACAAACCAAGTCAAAGCATTTATGACATGTTTTCTATTTGTCCTGACATTTGACTGTATATAATAGTAATAGTACATGCCATTTTACATTTTATTTTACATGTTATTTCAGGTACGCAATTCCAAATCTCTTGATGAACTCCTTACAATACTTGAAAAACAAACACTTGTTTTTCATCTGGCTGGCTGCAAGACAGTCATTAAAGAATTGGACGACAAGGAGAAACTAGTTGAAGACTTTCTTAAGTGGTATATAATAAAAAGAAATGCATTTGGCATCGAGCTGTAAGTATTCTAAGATTTTATTGTCCGGTTTCAAAATAATGCAATCATTTATCATGAGCAAAAATAAAAATAGTAATTGACTTACATTTATTTTGAGATTAACAGAATACGCATATGGGCCTGGGCCAAATTAAAACTTTGAACCACCCGCTAATCGCAAATTACAAAGCCAGCATTAATGTTGGTTTCCCTCTGGTGTAGAAGGAATAACCTCACAAACAAAGTATCAGGTTTGTAATTTGCGATTAGTGGGTGGGTTAAAGTTTTGATTTGGTCCAGGCCATAGTTGACCAGAAAAATAAATGATTTCCTTTAGCATGAATAGTATGTGATTACCCGGTGTTATTCACACTTTTTCAATTGACAACAGTACGTCAGAGACATTATGGTGACCATTTGAAGGGGCTACAAATTAATCAACTAGTTAGACCAGTGGTTCCCAAACCTGTCCTGGAGCCCCCCCTGCCCTCCTGGTTTTTGTTCCAACTGAGCTGCTCTCAATTACTTAATTTAATAAACTAAACAATTGAAAAGGTCTAATTAAGCAACGTGTTAGTTCAATTGAGTGTTTAATTAAGTAATTGAGAACTTGGTTTGGAAGAAAAACCAGCAGGACAGGTTTGGGAACTACTGAGTTTGAGACTCTAATGTAGTGTGAAAAAGGGGTACACTAGATCTACAGACTATTATCTATAATACTTTTACCAAAGTATGAAATTGACTGTGACATCTGTTTTTTTTGGTTTCATAGATTTATGGAAGGGTTAAAAACCCTTAATGTTCTAGAGGCAATGAAACAGCACCCTGAGGTTTTTCTGAACCAGTTTTGCTTTACTCAAAAGAGAGTTACCGCACAGGCACTTGAAGATATATTAGCATTGCAGTTCAGTGACAAGGGTAGCAACAAACGTGCCGTAGAAAGCAGAATTATTGGTTACTGGATTGATTACACCATAGATGCTGAAGGTCAGAATTTATAGGAAGAAAAAGGGTGTTAAAAGTTTATCTGTTTTGCAAATAAACCTCTTGATGTCCAAATGAGAGCATTAAATGTCTGTCTGATCATCTATTATCACCTTTTATTTTAAAATTAGTTTGCACATAAAACCTGCTTTTGTGGTCCAGTACATTACCCATTCTCTCAAAAACTAGACAGTGGCAAAGTTACTGAATGTTTCTGATACAGAATGACCAACTAACTTTAACAGTTATTTTCTAACAATGTATAGATTTAACATTTGGAGAGAAATACAGGTATTACTGAACTTTGTATGTTACTGAAATCCATAAATGTTTTTTTTTTTTTTTTTTTTTTCAGAATGTCAAAAGTGCTGAAAAAGCATACATAGGTCTGAACCAAATCAAAACTTTCTCGCCTCTTAATCACAAATTGCAAACCCAGTATTGATAGCAGATGCCCTAATGGGTACAAACAAGAACCCTCTGACAAGCAAAAAGCCATCATCAGTATGGGGTTTGTAATTTGTGATTAATGGGTGGGCCAAAGGTTTGATTTGGTCTGAAATGTCAACTTGAAGACAGTACATCACCCTTTAAAATGATATCCCCTGCTATTAAAATTATAGACCTCTTTACCGATGAGTAAATTGATTATGCAGGTTTATTGTGTTGTAAGTTTTCATTTTTTTTTCTACAGGAAATTTGTCGCCGGAAGGACCATCACTGCGTGATATTCTCCAGTTTGCTACCGGCCTGTCCTCCATTCCACCTTCTGGTTTCCATCCGCATCCATCAGTACAGTTTCTTCATAATGGGTCACCATATCCCATTACTAACACTTGTGGCAATATTATTCACCTACCAATTACTACAGATTACTATACTTTTCAGAAGAACATGGACTTTGGAATATTAAATTACCCAGGGTTTGGCAGAGTCTAGAATTATTATAAAAGGGTCATTCCACGCCAACTCAACCAGAAGAAGGACATTTTGTTGCCCATCCGTCTCAGATTTTCGTTGAAAAAATCACCTGTGTGTTTTCTGACAAGCTGAGTTCAGAAATGATCTTTTTTTTAATTTCCCCTTCGACCTGTGACCTTATAAAAGGTCAACCTAAAGTGAGAAAGGGCTTTTGAGAAAAAAATCCTAGGAGCACCCTACTCATTCTGTCAAATTGCCAGACGAGGGGTAACTGACAAATTTTATTCGAACTTCAGCCTAACCCTTTACCCTGTAGAGGATGTGAGTCCTAAAATGTAAGTATGCTGCAAGACCCTTAGGTCCAGTCCTCCAAATTCTGTGAAAATCTTTTGGTTTGAAGTCCCACCACTGGTCATTAAACCCCCTTGAAATTTGAATGTTTGCTATGTGTACCAAGTTTAGGCCGTAATAACTTGCGTGGGGAACTCCAAAAAATCACTCAAAGATATGTTTGGATAGATATTAATGAGATCTACAAGCATCAAGCAAAATATTTTGGTATCCGGGGAGCTGAGGGATTATGAACTTGCATACTGGACTACAATGACACATTTGAAACTACCAAAACCTTACTTAGGTGGATTTAAAAAACTAAATTAACTATTTTTCTTTTATAACAAATTTAAAAAAAATCTTCCCTGTTTACAGCACCTTTAAAATACGCCTGTCTGTCATCGAAGACCTCTTAAACCAAAGACTTCCAGTTGTGCCTGAAATTGACTGATTGGCTAGCAAGAGAATGTAGCAAATGGCTTTTTCACAAATGGTTGGTCAGTCAATCAATTCCCCCTAGGTAGGCACCACGACTTATAAAAAAAAAAAAAAAACTTTACTATCACTTTTTGTTTTTTTAAATCCAACTAAGTAAGGTTTTGGTAGTTTCAAATGTGTCATCGTAACAGTGAAGTCCAGTATGCAAGTTCATAACTCCTCAGCTCCAAGCTAGTGCCAGTGGAAGCACACATTGTTACTTTTTCCTCTAGGTCAATCCTCAGAGAATGCAAAGTTGAAGAAATAGCCAGTTTGGATAGAACTATGAGGTACTTTAGCCTCATCAATGTGGCCATAAGCAATGCTCAAATGCATGACAAATGCAACTTCAAAAATCCAAAATCCCTGGATGCCAAAATATTTTGCTTGATGCTTGTAGATCTCATTAATATCTATCCAAACATACCTTTGAGTGATTTTTTGGAGTTCCCCACGCAAGTTATTACGGCCTAAACTTGGTACACATAGCAAACATTCAAATTTCAAGGGGGTTTAATGACCAGTGGTGGGACTTGAAACCAAAAGATTTTCACAGAATTTGGAAGACTGGACCTAAGGGTCTTGCAGCATACTTACATTTTAGGACTCACATCCTCTACAGGGTAAAGGGTTAGGCTGAAGTTCGAATAAAACTTGTCAGTTACCCCTCGTCTGGCATTTTGACAGAAGTGAGTAGGGTGCTCCTAAGATTTTTTTTCTCAAAAGCCCTATTCAATACAAGTAGAACAAGGTGCTACACATGATGGTAGCATCTAAATTGCGCCTAGGGTGATTTTTCTGGTCAAGGTCCCTTTCACACTTTAGGTTGACCTTTGCAAGGTCACAGGTTGAATGGATAAATTAAAAAAAAAAAAATGGTTATCATTTCTGAACTCTGCCTGTCGGAAACCCCCAGGCAAACTTTTCTAGGAAAATCTGAGATGGACAGGCAACAGCACTGGTTGAGTTGGCATGGAATGACCCAAAACTAGAATTGTTAGCTGTAATATTTTAAACTATTCAAATGCAGATTTAAATTAAACTTAGCAGTCTTAAACTTGGGGAAATTGTCTCAAGTTTGTTAGAGAAGTTGTATAAAAAAACGTGGCCGCCACAAGCCAATTGAATTTTAGCAATGTTTAATTTGTATGGTGGAATATTTGGCCTTGGGGTTTTGCTGTTTTCAGCTATATTTGTTAATTTTCTATTTTTGTGGCTGAAAAATGTCAGAATTACATTTTTTTAAGGGCAAATAGTTTACATTTGCCTTTTTTAAGGGCAAATAGTTTCTTTTTTGTTTCTCTCTTTAATCTTTATTCTTTTTTTACATGCCAGACATTTCTTTTAGCTGTATGTAATTTTCCAGAGCTGATTCTACATTTTCTGCCTGTGGAAGTCTGCACTGTTGAATAACATTATTCAAATAAAAGTAAATTGCCTCATCTCCGCAAATGTTGACTGTTCCGTAATTTTCTGACAGCTGTTGCAGCTCCTGTACATCCAATGGGAATCCACAATAAAGAAGGAAATTGATTTTATAAAACAAGAAGTACCATAACAAAAGTGTTAAACATTCATACATGAAGTAAACTAAAACATCACTAGAAAGCTGCTACATACTACTGAATTAAGTCAGTAAAACTAAACCTATTAGTAGTAAAGTAAAGCAAATGTTTTGGGGATGTACTTTTAATATTGACATAGGTTCAGTTCAAATTCAGTTGTATGTTGGTGTTTCCTATTTTTTGTTAACTATATGTTTTATTCAACTTTCAAACATGAGCAGAGAATATGTGCGCCAGCAAACTGTTTAGTTAAATTTTTCCTAATTATTACTGCATCTACAAACATAACCATACTACTTTTGGCCTGCCTACTGCTGTCTTAGGTATTTGTTTTATTGGTCATAATAAAATCCAGCCCAGGAATGGAAATACACAAATTAGTCATTAGAAATGCAGAAAGTCATGTATAATGTTGTTGAACATTAAGATCTCTGGTCCCAATGTGTTGCATTTCTAAGTAATAAAATATATACAGAATATGCATTTTTAAATATAATAAAGTAAATATTGAATACTACTGTGTGCCATAAATCTGTTCTTTGCACAACCAATAAATTGAATATATATTTATTATGTTTGGCAGCACCTAATTGAAGATGATACAGATTTTCTAAATAATGCTTTTGTTCAAGAACACCTGTAGTGCAATGCATATAATCACAGAATATGTTTACCTTTGCGGCAATCTGTACATTTCGTTTGGTATGCCCCCGGGACAGAGTGACATCCGTGAAGGTCTAATTCGATGGAGATTCCAAAGGGAAGTGCATTCATCTAAGTCAGTCTGAAGTATATTCATAAAACAGTAGCGAAGCAGGCACTGGTGTTCGTGACTCCCATTGAATAGCCCAAAGTCACAAATGTCTCCAAAGAGATCCATCCAAAACTGAGCTCTAAAAACAATGAAACAATAATCAGAAGTATATTCCTGACAAATCTGACAAAGTATTTTATCATGTATTATACCAATCTGCAAGGAAAAAGAGCTGCCATCACTTGGCATGTTGGTTTTACAGGTGCATAAAGGAAGATTGGACAATTGTTTGGGTAATTATTCGAAGAGAGGATTGTTATATGTTCATGCTTACCTTCCTTTCCTGAAAATTGACCACCAACTTTCAATTCTTTGATTTGACATGGAGGAGCCATACAGATGACTTCTGTTCCAGCATGGTAATCATTATGATGTCTTCTCAGCATAGCTTGAATTGCTGCCATGGTACCATTTTCAGTTCCGCAGTCTGTTCGGAGTCTCATTGGAATAATTTTGTTGGACACTACACAGTTGACATAGTTATTAGCTATGACAGCTGGATTGTTGTTGGTTGGTCCACTTGTTAACCACATTAGGCGACGAGAGAAGCCATCAATGCAGCCACTAATCGCAAATCCAAAAGGTTTCAGCTTATCATAGCCATCCACATGCCAAATGTAGTTTGGACCAAGTGAGTGGTACACTCTTCGAACGAATCGCCTTACTGTTCTTGATTGGTGTCCTCTAGGGTTTAGCTGTGGAAGTACTCTCATCACTGTCTCTCTTTTTACATTTAGCCTGTATTTCTGTTTCAGCACTTGCCACTTCGTTCTGTACCCAAATAACACCCCAGGACCTCTTAGCTCATTTCTAATTGCGGTTATGGTGTCTCTTTGGGGTGCATAGTTTAATCGTCTGCTAAGTCCCTGTTTCTTTAATTTGTATTTCAGGGTTCGCATGCTGAGATGTATGCCGTGGAGCTCGGAAAGAAAAGCTAAAACTGCATCATAAGAATGCCCCTGGTCAAAATAATGGGCAATAAGACTTGACATCTTTATCTTCAGATCCGATTGACCTTCTGTAGCTTAACTAGAAATACATCTAAAAGCACAGAAAGGATTGTAAAATATATTAACTGGTAACTCCTGTTAAATCATGTAAGAGCCTCATATACTAAAGCCCCTCCTACTGTTTACATTATATAGGGTATATAATTACTGTTAGCCTTGTGGTGATTTTTTAAAATTCATATACTGTACCAGTGTGCAAGATTTTGTAACAAAACAATTGCAAATATACCCATTAACATTGTGCTAAAATTGTGGTCGAAAAAGAAAGCGGAACAAGTCAGTTAATCTTGTGAAAACGTCCTGTTTTAGACCCGGAAGTGCTCTTACGTCATTTCTGGCACACATTTTTTATTTGTAGCGCATCTAAAAGATTTCACACACGTTTAAAAAAAATTACACCCCTTTATAAATTACGCCCCCTTTAAAAAAAATGCGCATTTTTTTTCCACACTTTTTTAAAATGTTCACAAACATTTTTTTGGCCACTCTTTTTTAAAATGCTCACATTTTTTTGCTATCCCTTTTTTAAAATGTTCACAACTTTTTTTTTTGCCACCCTTTTTTAAAATGCTGACATTGTGTTTTTTGTCAACCTTTTTTTAAAATGCTCACATTTTTTTATTTTTGCTACCTTTTTTAAAAAAAATTCACACCAGTTTTTTTTTTTTTTTTTTTCGTTTTGCACTTCAGGGCCACCGTAATTGTCAGTTGTCACTGTAGTGCTTCTAAATTGCAGTTGACAGTTATTCAATAAGAGATCAAATACCTCTATATGTTTTTACGTATGTCCTCATATTCATTTCAGCAGGTGTGCAGTACAATCTCAGTAACAGCTCTTCTCACTGACGTCGCTCTAAAAATAAAAAACAATCAGATTCTATCAGTTATTCTGGTATTTGATCTGATAAGTACAATGCAGACTGGGAACTAAGCTAACATTAATTAACACATTAGGTTTAATTAGCAGTAAAAATTGAGGCTTCACTTGTATAAGTGGTTACAGTGAAGAAAGCACAGGGGTATGGTTAAGCATTTAAAAAACACATGGCATACCATGGTGAACTATGGTAAATGCATAGTATAACCATGGGAAAAGCATGGGGAAAAACTGCAAAGTGACTATGTCAATTTGCCATGGTAAACTTTTATAAGGTCAAAAAAAAAAAACTAAAACAAACAAGCTCAATATTTGAGCAATGGCACTCAGGACTACTCAGAAATATTGTAAGTATCATTAAAATATAAGAGAAGAAAAAAAAAATCATGCAGCACAACCAGCAGTCATTATGACAATGAGACGACTGGAGCATAACTTAGTAGAAGTAGTTATAGGCTTCGTATTCCTAAAAGATTGAGAATTTCCATTCACTCTCAGAAGCAGATGCCCTCTTTGTAGGCCTAATTAAAGTGTTGTGTGTTTGCTGCAGTCTGCTATTTTTGAGGCGAAACTGTTTTAATCAAACGAATCCTCAGAGTAACCAGGGTTTTGGCAGACACAGCAGCATCAAACTCAAAGATCAATGTTAATGAAATTAATTAAACCAGCCAAATTAGTAAAGGTGTACTCTTTCATCATCTCTTTTCAAACTTTTTACTATAGGTTCATTCTCAAGTGCATGTCAGATGTTTAGCAGCTATATGAAATAGGTTTATTTATTTTTGGGCCAGTGGCAGCAGAATTGTATCGCAATTTGTTGCGACACTTAGCAAAGTATACATTTTGTCATAGGTACCAATAGAAAATATGTTAATGAAAAGTGCCGCAATATACTCATTTAAATATCTTTTGCGTCTTCTTAGCGCGATCTCTAGCATACATTGCGAGTGTTGTGAGACATTGTTCAAATAAATTGCAGGAGTTATGTTGTGGTTTGCTGCAACAGAGGGTGCCCGAAGGATAACGTCTATGCATGCATGGGTGCAAGAATCAAAATAACATTGTTTTTGATAAATGTAAACGTCATCTGTACAATGCATTCTGTTCCGGCTTCATTTTACCTATTTTAATACCCTTACCATCCAGAGTGAAGTTGTCAGCACACAGGTTCTAGAGGCACATCATGCCACAAACAAAATAAATTCCTGAAGACCTCCGGAAAAAAGTTGTTGATGCCTATCAGTCTGGAAAGGGTTACAAAGCCATTTCTAAGGCTCTGGGGCTCCACCAAACCACAGTCAGAGCCATATTGTCCAAATGGAAAAAGTTTGGGACAGTAGTGAATCTTCCCAGCAGTGGCCGTCCTGCCAAAATCTCTCCAAGAGCAAGGCGTAAAATCGTCCAGGAAGTCACAAAGAACCCTATAACAACATCCAGGGATCTGCAGGCCTCTCTCGCCTCGGTTAAGATCAGTATTCATGACTCCACCATCAGAAAGACACTGGGCAAAAATGGGATTCATGGCAGAGTAGCAAGGTGGAAACCATTGCTCAATAAGAAGAACATGAATGCGCATCTCAAGTTTGCCAAAAACCACCTGGATGATCCTCAAGAGTTCTGGAACAATGTTCTATGGACAGATGAGTCAAAAGTGGAACTTTTTGGCCGACATGGGCCCCGTTATGTCTGGCGAAAACCAAACACTGCATTCCACAGTAAGAACCTCATACCAACGGTCAAGCATGGTGGTGGTAGTGTCATTGTTTGGGGATGCTTTGCTGCATCAGGACCTGGACGCCTTGCCATCATTGAAGGAACCATGAATTCTGCTCTGTATCAGAGAATAAAACAGGAGAATGTCAGGCCATCTGTCCGTGAGCTGTAGCGCAGCTGGGTCATGCAGCAAGACAATGATCCAAAACACACAAGCAAGTCTACATCAGAATGGTTAAAGAACAAGAAATTTAAAGTTTTGGAATGGCCTAGTGAAAGTCCAGACCAAAACCCCATTGGCAGGACCGGAAACGAGCAGTTCATGCTCGAAAACCCACACATGTCACTGAGTTGAAGCAGTTCTGCATGGAGGAGTGGGCCAAAATTCCTCCATGGTGCTGTGAGAGACAAATCAATAACTACAGGAAGCGTCTGGTTGCAGTTATTGCTGCTAAAGGTGGCGTAACCAGTTATTGAGTCTAAGGGGTCGATTACTTTTTCACACGGGGGCATTGGGTTTTGCATAACTTTCTTTAATAAATAAATGAAATATGTATCACATTTTTGTATTATTTGTTCACTCAGGGTCCCTTTTATCTAATATTAGGTTTTGGTTGAAGATCTGTTAACATTCAGTGCCAAAAATATGCAAAAATGCAGAAAATCAGACAGGGGGGAAATACTTATTCACAGCACTGTATATATATATATATATATATATATATATATATATATATATATATATATATAGTGACAAATAAAGAAGTTGGTCTAAACTAGTGCACATTAAAGCAGGTGAGACACTTACAAATATGCTCACACACAACACAGTTCAGTGTAAAACAGGGCAGCACCTGGTTTATTATTCCACAGTTCCAAAAGCAGGTCAGTAAACTGGCATGGGTCAGGTACGCGTAGCAGGTTATCCACACAAAATAGGTTCAGGCCACAAATCAGGTACTCAGAACAGTCCAGGTCAAAACTCACAGGTATCAGTAACTCAGTCTCACACAGGTTTCTCTCTTTCTCGACAGTTCTTTCCCAGGGTTACACATTGTTGTGTATTGCCTGGAGTTATTGTTTGGTCACCAGACCAGGATTATAATTTTTTAAAAAAACCTTCCCAACTGGATTACAACTCTCTGTCTGTTAATTACGCACTGCATCACTCCTGCACCTGTACACAATATACCACTTTGCCACATACTTACAATCAATTCTAAAGAACAAAATTTTAAAATAAGAAAATGTCCAATGTTGTCTGCTTTTTATAATTATTATTATTATTATTATTTATTTCTTAGCAGACGCCCTTATCCAATGCACCACCTCCTGCTGCAAATCCATCTCAATTTTGCGTGCAGCTTCGTAGCCAGTTTCAAAGCCACAATTCTGCCTCAGTCCACCAGAAATACGCAGTTGTGAAGTCAGTGTGTTATAAAAGCTGCATGAAGCATGCACATAAACCATGCAAGTGCGCTCTGTAGCACTGGCAACTAGTAATAAAGCTGTCAATAAGCAGCGTGCAGTTGCTAATATCAGAATTCCATTGACATTAAAGTTTATGGGGGTGGGATTGGCTCCTGGGAAAATGTTGTTAATAACCGAAAGTTGTCTTTATCAGGGTTGCTAATAACCGGCATCTACTGTATCAAGAAACAAGTGGATATAAGTAGATACTATTCATGAACTAAACTTATCAGGTACTTTTTTCCTTATTACTAATAATAATGGAAGGAATAACTATTTTATTTATAAATATTATTTTGAGAAAATAAATCAAGAGCAGTGTCCATTATTGGTTGTAAAGACCCTGAGAATAAACATGTATTATGTCATTGCTATCACTCAGGTGAAACAATGGGCCTCATTTACTAAGCAGCGGTAATTTGGCCAGAATTTCGGGAGGAAAATTGAATTGACTGTGAATGGTATTTCCCAAAGTGTCATGTCCAATTTACTAACTAATTAGTAGCAAACATTCTAATTAGCATACAAATTGTGGGTGGCAACAGGTCTGAAGTTGCGCACAGTATTTATTGTATTGACAACAGGTGTAGGGGCTGACTTACTGGAGGAGGCAGGGATAAAAATATGAGAGAGAGAAAGACAGCGGTGAAAAAAGAAAAAGAAGAAGGAGGAGATGAACGAAAAAAACAAACAAACACAAAGACAATGGCAGATGAGGTAAAATCCTCAGTCAGCCCAAGCAGCTAGATTTTCGAAATGTTAAATTTAGTGAACAAGGGCTGGAAGTATTGACAACAGAGATTGTGAAGAACTATGCCACAGTATTTGGCTCTTACTCAGCGAAAACACGAGCACCAGTGAGGCAGGCGATATGGTTAGGCATTTTAAAACAGATAAATGCGCTTGGGGTCAGTGAATGTATGTAGAAACAATTAAGAAAGCGCTGGAATTACCTCAAAAGAAGAATAAAAGAAAATCTAGCAACAAACAGGTTCTCAGCTACTGCCACGGGAGGGGGACCACCATCACAGCAACAGCTCAGGCAAATCGAGACTATCCTGCAGAGTGAGCAACTCCACGGTGTTAAAGGAGCAATCAACACCTCCAAGATAAGCAGGGAGCAGCGTCCAGGAGGTAAGTGTAAGCTAACACAGATGCAAATGTCAGATACATGTACAAACAGTGTAAGATGACGTCCCACTTACTATAATTGGCCACACAGTTAAATACACATCGAAGGCAATGACATATCTTACTCAAAGTACTTATTTAAAAAAGCCACAGTGCACACCAGAAAGACGATTACAAATAAATACATATAAAATACGTACGCCAGCATATCTAAAGCAGTCAGGCTAGGATGTCTTTGTACTTGTGGAAAAATGCTGAGGATGTGTGATTATTACGCAGGTGACACTACATCGAGCATCACTCCCGGGCAGGCTGAACTGCAGCAGCCACAGCAAGTGGAAGAGCAGGGCTGCAGCACCCGTCACCTCCCACCAATGGGAGATGAGCAGCAGCAGCAGCAGGTCACAGATTCTCAGAGGATTGGGGTGCAGCAGGTCAGGCCAAAGGTTCCACCAGACACCGATGCCACCATACCCAGACCAGTGACTGAGCGTGATTATGACGTCGCTATTTATGCCCTGCAACAACAGCACTACCAACTACTGCAGAGCAGCCTGAAGGACATCAGGGAGGCCATTAACCGTATGGACACTGCTGTGGAGCAAAACTCCATCACCGTGGCTGTCCTGTCCTCGAGGGTATATTCACACACACACACACACACACACACACACAGCTAACTAATGTCACTGTTTAATAAAACAAACCCAGCGTATATATATATTTTTTAAAACCTTGGTTGATATTGCTTATTCTGTTATTACTTCAGTTCATTTAAAAATGCAGTGAAAAGGCAGGGAGCAAGCATACATATTTATGAACAAACCAGTTAGTATAACACATTGCACAAATCTTTTAAATGTACGGGTATCGTGGTGGAATTAGCTGGCATTTTCAAAACAGATCTTTTTTTTTTTTTTTTTTAATTACTGTCTTTATAGGTGCGTATGATTTGTTAGTTACCGAAATCTCAGTCAACAACTGAAGACATAAGAGGATATTTTTGAACCACTGAATTTGCAGTGATGAAACATAGCCTGGTTAACTGTACTGATGGCATATCAAATGCTTAGATGACAGATATGGTTGCATTCTTGTAGAACTAAAGGATAATTGCAAGAAACTAAGTATACAGACGCACAAAACAAAGAATGTCAAGACGTTGCCTGGGCACACTGCCAGGACACCCAGTAGAGACACCAGTGACAGCTGAAATAGCAGCACAGGCAGTCTATACATTATCCATATCCATTAAACACAAAATAGTGCTGGATTTAGAAATATTGAAAAAAGCTTGAAAGTCTAAAGTGAAACTGAAATTGTACTTGCAATATTCTAATCAGAGGTATTGCACATAACGAATTATGCATTGTGGCAGTTGGGCCCTCTTTCTGTTTTGAATTACATTCACACCATGTTAACTTTGTGCAGGTGTTTCATTACTTGTTACCCCATTGTTGTCAGTGTTCTGTCTACTTCAAAACTGCTTCTAAATTAGCCATTGGAAAAAAAGGAAAGGGTTTGGTCTCTGTAGTCTGGACAGATTAATTAACTTTCCTCTCACGCTTTTCAACTCTGAGGCCTGAATTCCAATCTGTCACCATTTGGCACATTTCAACACTCTCCCTCTCCCTGGGCTTAATGTACGGTGTTTTCAATTCTAGATTGAGGCGTTTTTTCTGAGCTGTGAGATGAAAGGGAAAATGTCACGCTGCTTACCGTGCCACATTTTGCTGTTGCTGTGTTCCCCTATCTTCAGCACTAAATTCAGCAGGGAAGGCAGCAACGCTGATAACTCAGCACACAACAGTGTGACAGGTGCGAGTGGTGTAGTGTATACAAAGACAATTCAGAAAGTGAGTTACTCCCAGAAACGTCTGTGTTTTTAATAAACAACCAAAAGAGCCACCCCTCTACCAGCAATGGTATTGGGGGGGGTACACGGCGAGTGTTCAAACTCAAAAACAAAACATCAATTATATTCCCACGTCCGGTGCACGAAAGTGTGCTCTTCAATGTCGGGTCCATGGTGCATGCTAATGTTGTGTGGCTCAGTGCAGTGTGGACTGGCTCCGTGGCTGCAGCCCCTTGCTCTTACTCCTCCTCTGTAACAACAAAACAAAAACGTAATACAAAACAACTAAACGCAGCTCCGGCCGTCAGTCTACTTTTCAGCGCAAGGCCGCGTACTCACGTAGCTGCTTCCCCTTTGTACCCAGACACTCCCCCTTGCAAACAACCCGTCACCATGGTTTCTCCAATAGAGGGCCGTCCCGCAGCTGCTTGCAATGGAGTCGTTCTGAGCATTTGCAACTATGCACCCCCCCTAATATGGTCACCTTCCGGTTTCCACCTACCATCAGGGCGGTCCATCTAGGAGACAGCATACCACCATCCTTACACGGCGCCCTTTCTCGTTGGGAGGGAGATTTACAACATTGATCCTGTCTCTCTCTATCACAAATAGCCAGAGGGGAGAAGAGCTCATCACATAGGCTGACTTGGTATGGCACCAGAAAGGCCAGGTGAAATCACCACTAGGATAAATGGGGCCCACACACGTCAAGCTAGAACAAACGTATACCGAGCATCAAAAGACAAAACACATTTATTTTAGAAAAAAAATAAGGTATATAAATGATGGACATTGACAAAATGTTTTTGGTTTCTTTTTAATTACTCGATCACTCATCCTTGACCATGACACGTTTGAGTGACTATGACTGAAGCATATGCACTTAATCACCTAATTAGTGAGACAGTTGATTGGACACTGGATATGGAGCGATTTCAGCTGTTCAATGCAAGCTTTAATAAAAGCAATAAAGAAAATCACAGAAAAAAAAACACATGCCACGTCTGTCTAGACAGCAGCGCCTTCGTGCGATTAGCATGATGGAGGCTGGACTAGGGCAGCGTACTGTGGCTTGCCGTCTTGGGTGCTCACAGCCAGCAATTTAAAACCTGGTGAGACGGTATAACCAAACACACTCTGTCAATGACAGGCCACGAACTGGGAGACCAAGAGTCACAACACCATCCCAAGATCGACAGATCATTTTGCAGCATCTTCGTGATGTCAATTGTTAATCAGCACAATAAAAAGTCACTGCACCTGCTCTAAAACAGAGTTTGTAATTTTTTATCACATCTAGTAAATTTGATCCAAATATAAGTGATAAGTTTCTGTTGATGCTCAGATATAAGTGATACGTTTCTTTTGATGCTCAAATATAAGTGATAAGTTTCAGTATAGATACAAGTTTTATCCATCAAAGCTCGTCATTAAAGTAACGTAGTTAACCAAACAAAGGGAAGAAGCCAACATCTTGACCTTGATTATTTTTAAGAGAGAATGAGTCTTAATATGGTATCAAAGTCATATACAGTAAATCACTGTTTTTATTATTTCAACTAAAAATACAGTATAACAGCACTTCAGGGCTGCCTTTTCTCATATGTGAACGCTCCTTTACATATGTATGAACGCAAAGCAGACTTAGGGCCGCCTTTTCGTATCACATGACCAATTTGATTTTCTATCATAACACTTCTTTGGTTTTACATTTGGGGAGGGGCAAAACACATGCAAGGATATCTTTGTTTGTTTGATAACAACCAAATCAATACAAGTAACAAATACTGTATAAACATTAACAGTCAAATTTGCTTTAAATTTACGTAAACATACTTGTCTGATAAAACTGCTTCCGGTATTCAAGTTCAGTGTTGAATGAGGCTTCAGTTTACTTCAGTCAGTATCCAGAGCTGTTCAAAAATGCCGAAAACAATAATAATCATCCCCAATCGGATCAACGAGTCAATGGTAATGTGCCGTTCTGTACTTCATGCAGCAATGCTGTAGATTACACTCGCAGGCAGATGATTGTATAATAGTAAGCGCTAAACATAAATTGAATGAAACAAAACGTAAAACAGCAGCAAACTTCGGATTCTTTTCTGTGCTCAATGCCAGCACGTCTCAGATGATTTACAATAGCCATCCGGATGACGAAGACTCGGAGTTGAACTAACATGAATACTGTGGCATAATTAAGAAAGATAATCAAAATAAATCTAAAACAGTAAAAATAAACCAGTTTAAAGTAAATAATAAAATGCAAAATAGAGACCTAAACATGAATAGGAGAAAAAATTCAAAACTGAAAGATAGGAAACCCAAAAATGGAAATGGTACCAAATACCCTAAAGATAAGACGGAAGACATAGTATTTAATTTATCAAGTAAAACTTTAACCACATCCCAAAAAGCAGTATTGAGTAAAGGACTTAAGTTTATACCGACTAAAAAATACATCGATAAAGATAAACTGGCCACTGAATTAAAGGAGTGGGAGATGCGCATGAGATTAGCAGAATATTTTTTCAATGAAAATATCTCAGATTCAGAGGGTAATTATGAGCATGGGATTAAGGTTAATAGTACAAGCACTTGGACTCCTCCGGATGGAAGAGATAAATGGTTAGATATGTATATTGAAGTAGTTAAACAAGAAATAATAGTAGGACTAAAGAAAAAATGTAAACTTAAATTTAACCAATATTGAAGAACAAGCTATGACTGAGTTGTTAAATGATGACGATATAAGTATGAGACCATCAGAAAAAGGTTTGGGAAGAGTGATAATGAACACAGATGACTATATGAAATCTGTAGAATGTGAATTAAATAATACATATACATATGAAGAAGTTAAAAGCAATAAGATCAATAAATCGGTAAAAGAGGTTAAGGAAATTGCGGAGAGACTATACAATAAAGGCATTATATCAAAAGAATTAAAAAAATACATGCAGCCACATAATGCAAGAACAGGCCCAGTAAGAGGAAATCCTAAAATGCACAAAGAAAATCACCCTATACGAATGATAGTCAGTACGATTGATAATCCAACACACAATAGCTGAAATAGAAAAAAAACGTAGATCACATGTTGAGAAATTAGTATGTTAAGGATACAACACAATTTTTAAAAAGACTTCAATCACTAAAGCACAACAATCCAGAGAATGCAATTTTATTTTGCATGGATGTAAAATCCTTGTACCCAAGTGTCCCTCGTAAAGAAACTTTAGAAGCTTGTCAAAAAGCACTAAATAATAGACTAGATAAATCAATACCAACAGCAGAGGTGCTGAACATGATCAATGTAGTTTTAGAAAACAGTTATTTTACATTTGTTGATAAGAATTACAAACAAAACGATGGTTCTAAAATAGGCTCTAAATTAGGAATGCATTTTGCCAGTACATATATGGGGAAATGGGAAGAACAATTACATAGAAAATCGGAAAGAGAACCCAAAGGGTCTAGGAATAAGAATACAAAGAATATTCTCAAAAGAAAGTGACTATGCAAAACAAAGAAATGTATTAAAAACAAATCTTAAAAAAAGAGGATACAAAGAAAGAATTATAGAGACAGAGTTAAGAAAAGTGGATAAACTAAAAAGAGATAATCTACTAGATTATAAAAATAGAGCCCCATTAGTAATCACTTACTCTAAACTTTTGCTTAATATTGCTAAGATAGTTTGGAAACACTTGTGGATTCTACATCATTCAGAAAAATTGAAAAAAAGTATTTCTTAAGGCCCCAGTTGTAGCATTCAAAAGAGAAGCTAATGTAGGTGATATTTTAGTTCATAGTAAACATAAAAGAATAATTGACAGAATAGGTTCTACAAATACTTGAACTAGTACATGTAAAGTGTGTAAATACATGTACAGAAGTAAAAATATCATTAAACATAAGAACAACACATATCCAATAAAAACTAATACCTACTGTAAAAATTGCAATGTTGTTTATGGAATAGCCTGTGAAAAATGTGATTAAATAAAACATGTTGGAGAGACTGAAACAACTTTATATAAAATAATTCAGAACCACCTTTCATTAATTAGAAATACAAAAATTAATGAAACTTCAGATCTTGGTAAAGACCTACGTGGACTTGTACCTGAGTGAAAATGGTGCTATTGGGTCACATGGTATGGCTGCCATATTGGATTGTGCGTGATTTTCAAAACTCTTCTTCTCATGAAAGGAAAATAGTACAGCTGTGAAACTTTGTCTACATAGTCCTGTCGTGTCCATGATTGATTCTATTTAAGGAAAAATTGATAGGTCACATGATGTGGTGGCCATGTTGGATTTTGTGTGAAACGCTTAAATGACAACTCATCAGGAAACCTTTGGCCGATTAAGTAGAAGTTAAGCAGAAGTTGCTACATAAAAACCATGGCCGCCATGAGCCAATCAAATTGCAGCTTTTCTAAATGTGCATATATTGGCCTTTTTCACTCTATTTGTCTGTAGTAGAGTGTTAAATCCTTATATTTCAAGATGTTAGAGGCTTTTGGAATGTTTTGTTTGTGAAAATGAGACGATAGGTCACATGATTTGGTGGCCATAGTGCGTTTTTCAAAAATGCGGCAATGTCTCATTCTCTGACACAGTTTGAACAATTGTTGTGAAACTTTGGAATCATGAAAATGAGTAACACCCTTTTATCATTGTTGCTTTGCACACCATAACAGTAAGTCAAAATAGTCAATATGTTTTTTTTTTTTAATATATACCATAAAATTGCTTTTGTGCTGCATTGAAAAAAAACTATTAACAAACATCTGCTACAAAAGGATTACTGTATATCCTGGCAGCTCTTCCATTCTGAGTGCAGGCAATCGCTCCATAAAAATAAAAAATAAAAAAGTCACAAACGTGAACACGCAAAGACGACTAAAAAACGCAAATGTGAACCGGGTTTGCAGACCTGAATATGGGGCGGCCCAGTAGTGTGAACGGGGTCTATTATTTATGTTTTTTGTAAATTAGCAAATAAATGATGCTGCTTTCTTAATGAATGAACCTGACATTTAAATGCAGCAATCTAATGAAGTTACAACAACAAAAAGAAAACACCAGTTGCTAAGGTTTAGTGGATTAGAAAAAATCGTGTTGTGTAATGAGTTAACTTTGCGGTCAAGTGTGTACAGTACTTGTTGGGATGTTTAAAAAAAAAAGTTTACTGTTTAGAAGCATTTCAAGACAACTTTTACCTGGCAAAAATCATTCAATTTTAGTTGTTGCTAACCTTGTTTGCTATTTACCATATTTATTTATTTATTAAAATTTAAACACTATATTAAAAGAAATGTAGTGTTTTACTGGAATTGAACAGAAGTGATGTTAGTTAATCATTGGACATGCATAATCCTTCAATTTGTGAAACTACTAAAACATGAAGATTGACAAATACTGTAGGTTTATAATGATAGAAATGAAATGCTTATATATGAGATTCAGTACAAAACTGTATTATTGTTTTAAAAACATAAAATACAGGCAATGTGTTTATGTATTAATATTTTTCAGTGAGTAGTGCAGGGAGAGAATGTTGTCTTCCATTTTTCTTTTAAAAAAAAAAGTCATCAGGTTATGAATCCAGGATCACCCTGCTGCAGCAGTGTTCCAGTTAGTCACCATAGGACAAGATGTTAAATGAGGAAAAATAGCTACAGTGTTGAAATTATATATATATATATATATATATATATATATATATATATATATATATATATATATATGTTATTTGTTTATTTAGCAGATGCCTTTATCCAAGGCGACTTACAGAGACTAGGGTGTGTGAACTATGCATCAGCTGCAGAGTCACTTACAATTACATCTCACCTGAAAGACAGAGCACACGGAGGTTAAGTGACTTGCTCAGGGTCACACAATGAGTCAGTGGCTGAGGTGGGATTTGAACCGGGGACCTCCTTGTTAAAAGCCCTTTTTCTTTAAACACTGGACCACACAGCCTCCTTATATATATATATATATATATATATATATATATATATATATATATATATATATATATATATATATAGGGCAGCTGGCTCTTTGAGCTAAATATATATATATATAATATGTAAACTTAAAAAGTTTACATATTATACATTTTCATTGGGGTATGTAAACTTTTGACTACAACTGTGTATATATATATGAAAGGCAGTGGGGGCTATACAGGAGTAATCACTCGCTAAACCGGATATGTTTGTCTGACATTAGGAGGTGTCAGCCACACACATACATTTACAGTTCTCGATGTATTTTAAATATAAATCATTGCGCTGAAATAACACTAATGTGTTTTGGGTAGGCTACACATTACATTATGTAAAAATATGAATCTGTACAGTAGGTCTATACAGTATACAGTACAGTAATAAAATCAAATGAATACCTAGCGCACTTTCTTTATACTTTAGCCTACTGGTAACACACAATAAATCATGCTGCTGCACTGTACACATTGGTGCAATGCGAATACAAGATTATTTAAATTTGAAACTAAATGATTTTAGCATTGTATTATTATTATTATTATTATTATTATTATTATTATTATTATTATTATTATTATTATTAACTTGGCAGACAATTAAGACAAAATAGATCATGGTGCCGCATTGACAAGTTATGATACTTACAGGAGGACAGTCAATTCTCGTTAATACGAATTTCAAGCGACTAGCAGCAAATTTGGCTTTACACCACTTTTGTATTAAGCCTATCAGCCAAATGTATGCTGTCCGTTTGTATTTAAGTTAGTCGAGAGTACAGTGCTCAACTGTGCATGACTACAAACCACCTGCACATTAATAGAAAAGGTGTGTTTCCTATTCCTATACAGATGCTCAGAATGAGCTGGAGGGTTAGCGCACATGTGTGCAGTCTATTGCTCCCTGGCTTTAGGGAAAAAGAGGTATTTCGCTCTTCTCTTCAAAAATGCATTGATCACAACTGGCAATGCATGAGAAAAGGCGGACTGGGAAATGCCAGCAACAATTACTGTTTAAAACATGCTTTCAAAAGTTCTTAAAAAATGGATGCAATTGTAAGTGTCACAATTGTCTGCAGCTTTCGTACCTCTCATTATAATATTTGAGAACCCTGATTTGTACTATCTCCACCCGCTTTTTGCGAATTCATTATTATTATTATTATTATTATTTGTTTATTTAGCAGACGCCTTTATCTAAGGTGACTTACAGAGACTAGGGTGTGTGAACTATGCATCAGCTGCAGAGTCACTTACAATTACGTCTCACCCGAAAGACGGAGCACAAGGAGGTTAAGTGACTTGCTCACAGTCACACAATGAGTCAGTGGCTGAGGTGGGATTTGAACCGGGGACCTCCTGGTTACAAGCCCTTTTCTTTAACCACTGGACCACATGCAGGAACGCCCATAACTACATATTCATCTGAGGTTGAACCCCAAAGAAAAACTGCTGCCGCAAAGCATTCCCTAAAAAGTCGCAAATAGCATTGTGTCTCTTTTGTATATTTTACCCTAGACTTCTGACTGATTTGCAATTGGTTTGTGACTATTGCAACAGGTGCAACACTTTAGTACACCTACCCCTTAGTCTGCAAGAGATCACAATCTTGCAATGCATCTGACAGTAACACTTTAGTAACCCTACCCCTTAGTCTGCAAGAGATCACAATCTTGCAATACATTTGACAGTAACACTTTAGTAAACTCTACCCCTTAGTCTGCAAGAGATGTTAGTTTCACAGTCAAACTTGTCAGTTTTTATGTTGCTAAGTTGTCGATGAACACCTGATAAAGTCAATGTGTTTTGTCACCATTCAAGTCCCTTCAAAGTGAGATTAAACAGGTTTGAATGTAGCTTCTTTCCAGACTGGCAGATATGTCTATATACAGTATGAATATCATTTGTCGACTGATCCAACTATTCAGTCCAGGGTCACATTCAGATATATGGCAAGGCCCATGTTTTATGCCTAAGGCCCTGTGAAAATCACGGAAATTTTCTTTAAAATTCACGGCAGTGTCACAGGTAAAATATCGTATTTTGCGGAATGTGCATGGAAATATGTTATAAATTACCTGTACAGCTTTTTTTTTTTTTAAACAGCAAATATACAGATAAATGCACTGATATCAAAATTAACATCAAAGTTATTCAAGCACTTTACAATAGCTTGTGAAACGGTGTTGTAATTAACAGCCTGTAGGTAAAGTGTATCTGCAAGGACAGCTTTCAGTTCTAGTACGTCAGGTGCATCGTCACCATTAGGTCTTGCAAAACAAATACAATGTGTAACCCATACTGATCTTGGGCATCAGTCGACTCATCATTGTGACCACTGACAAGCAACCAGACTGTTTTACTAATTCCATAATCTCCTGCTTGTGATACTCAGCAACCTTAGCTAAGCATCTCAGCTGGGTTTTTTGTTTTTTTGCAAGTAAAGCAGTCGCAGTACTGCTCTGGATTTCCTCCTTTCTCTTTCTGTGAATATTTGAATCTAAATGCCTGTCAACATTTAGGTCTTGCAAAACAAATGCAATGTGCAGTACCGATTTTCAGATTCTGTAGTGATCTACAGTAACGTTGCAGGAAGTACAGAAGAGCTTCCCTCCATCGCTGTGTAAAACTCCTGCTAGATACTGTTTTACATGATCTGCTGCAGACACATTTTTAGCCTTTTTAGAGACATCCATTTTCTTGTTTACAGTGTGTAGTATTTTAATTTCACGCTTAGATTGCATATAGTGACATGACATAATCACTGTTCAGCACTGTATGCATGGTGAATAGAACACACAGGCACATATCAGAGCTGTACAGTTTCGTTAATTTGATTTTTTATTGTATGAAATAAAAATAATTTCATAATTATTTGTATTTCTTAAGAATACTGTAAAAATCGCGATTTTCACACAGCCTTATTTATGCCTTGGCAAAAAGGTTAGTGAAGCTCTCTCAGTTCTGATGAGCAGAAACACTGTATAAATGAATTGATTTGATTACCACTGGACTGAAGGGATTTAGGTTGATCGGAGCCAGGAAGAAAGGGAAAGGCAGAGCACCTTCGGTACTGCCGGAGGTTAGAAAGGAATTCAATCTGTACAATACAAACAAATGCAAAATGTTCCGATAAGAGCCTTGCATATCTCTGAAGTACAAAACATTATTCCAATTAATTCCGCATTACCATAGATGCAGTTATTCAAATTCACGTTCTTCCAGGATGCTAAATTCATTTCTGTTCAGGAATGCATTATCTTTCTGGCTGTGCAGCTCTAATCTATTTATTATACCCTCCAATGTTTTGCCCTGTTGTTACAAACTCATTTAATTTAATTAAAGTAAATGACCTTAAAAGAAAGCAGTTTGGTGGGTTACGTTTAGCATTCTGGACGCTGAACTTGTTAACTGAGAAGACACCTTTACCCTAAGGTATACTTATATTATTTCTATGCTTTGTTATTTTCCACTTTTGGGGAAAATGTGTTTAGGGAAAACAAAAAAAAAAAGTAAAAAGGAAAGCAGTTAGAAATGTGGTAGATTTTCTATGAAATGAAATTATCTGAATCACTAACACAGTAAACCTGACTATAAGTATACTTTTTATTAAGGTGATTTTCTGACAGAGAAAGAGCTTATTCATATACCTTATTAGAATGCATTTCTAATTATGTTCAGATCCAACCCTTACCAAATAACAGTAACTCAATATTATGTATGGAATAGTAATAGTAACATAATTGTACTACAGCTCTGCATGAAGATTGTACTTGTCTTTTACAAGTTGAAAATAAAACTACCGTCTTATAATAACTGTGATCGTGTTGCAGGGTATTGCCATTTCAAAACGTGGAATACATGGTAGAGTGGACACAATGGCTGTTTTAGTGTGCACACAGTTACAGAAGGCTATACAGACTCAGGAGAAAGAACCTGACTGAAACACTTAGCTTCTTTTTACAAACCTCCACTGTTTCATCATTATGATTGCTTTGTTACAGGTCAACTAATAATTGCTCTATAAGTATTATTTAACTAATGAACTAGATTATTACAATAGGAACTGATTTACTACACCCTACTACACTGTAATGCATTACTTTGCCATAACAAATGCACTATAATTATTAAAATAATATCTGTAATCACCATGTAGTTACCATACTGTTAAAATAATGACATTCATTAAACTTCTAAAGTTCTGTGTAATTTTATGTAATTATGGGGAATGCAATGCTTTAAAGTCCATTTTCTTACCTCCTAGCTTTATTGCCCCTTTTCTTATGCTGAGACCTCATTTGTTCTTCAAACATTATTTATTTTTGGATATGCACATATTTCAAATGGAATGCTACAGAAAGAACATGCTGCAAGCTGATGCCTCTGTTATAAGTCACGTGATATGATAGCAGCTATCCCATTGGAGTGAGTTTGAAGTGTTTAGGTACCAGGAAGCAGCAGCAGCAGCAGCAGCCACCTTTTATCTGTAGCGTTGGATGTCTAGTATCCATAATGTGCAGCAATACGTTCAGGGCAAAGATAGGAGTTGTGTCTTTTCCTCCTTAGCTATAGTTGAAAGAACATGTCTGGAATAGAACTACAGTGCACATACCAGACACAGATCCATATGTATTTGTGCATATTGCTTGGGTGATTTATCATATCGTTCTTTATGCTCGGCTACGGCGAATATGAGTTTTTACAAACTCATGTTGCATCTTGGATACAAAACTCTGTGGTTGCATGAATGTCAAGAGTCACACACAATGAATATAACTGATCACTGTCATTTTTAGCACATGTAGAATAGTATCGAAATTCATTTGATTCCAAAATCAATGCATCACACTTTGTAGTAGAGTTGCGGACTTGGGGGCCTATGTACTAAGAGCTGGCAAGGGCAAGTAGATGCGGGTGCGCGTTTAATTTGAACTGCTTCTCAAAAGTTACTGGCTATGTATTAACTGGGGAGTGTTGAAAACTGCACATGTGCATCTGAATGTGAGCCGGAGTATTTAATGAAGTGAATGCGTCGCGCATCAGAATAGTGTAGGCTCTGGATCTGACTGAAGGCGGAATTGTGTGGCTGTTGTTTGAAATCCTGTCACCGTGTCTAGTACCCCTTTCACACATAAATGCAGCTACTGAGCGGTATCAGAGACATTAAAAAAACATCTTTAAAATACCCACACACAGCACGAAATTGCACAATCTATGCCGTTATAATCCTTCCACACAAGCAAAGGGATCATGCATGACAGGCAACAGATCGTTCTCGTGGCTACAGAAACTTCACTTCAACAACAAAAAAAAAATCTTTCAACACCGTGCAACGCAAATGCATTATATTTAGTGTTCTGCATTTTCGGTTTTTATCTTTAAATAAATAGGGATAAAAATCAGTAAAAAATTGAAACTTAGGTAAAAATCTGGGAAACAAATTTCAGTATACACACTACATGTGGAATAGGATGCGTAGCAGTTCTGGTCTCTGATTAATAATGTCCCTGGCATGTACGATGAAGCACAATCTGCAAATCAAAGCAAGGTTTTCCCAAGTTAGCTGGTACTTTGTGAACGTTTGGGCAATCGCTGTGCTGACAGAACTAGTATCTGCAAAAGGTATGAACATGACATCAGCACAAAACAAGCCAGGTTTATTCACCTTGAAATCATAAAAAGAAAAGAAAATTGGGCGGTGCAAGCCATCGGGAGACGCGTCAAAAATCATACTGGACATTTCCATCAATGCGTTCCATAAGTTTACCAACTAAAGCATCAATTTTCTGTCAAATGTTTACAAGTAAGATTGTCGGCGTCAGGCAGTGATTAGCTGATGCAGTACTGACGCACGAAGTCACCAATACATACCTTTCTGCGATAAACAGTGGCTGTCCAGCAAAGCACAGCGCTCAGACAAACTCATGAACACAGTCATTTTGACTCTCTTTTTATTAAAGCGCGTGTAAAAGATGCATACATGGATTGCTTGTCTCTCAGTTCACTTTATTGTTTTAGTTTAATGTCGCTTATTTTTCAGTATGTTCATTTTTTCTGTCAGCGCGAACATGTACCTCAATGCAGCAGTATTTGCAATGTTATGCATCCTCTGCCTCATTTGACTCACTTCTCCTATTTTTTATTTTTGTATGAAACATTAGTTTTGTGAAATGACAGAGAACCACGTTTGAACGTTATTTGATCCTCTGACGTCTAAACGTCTGCTGTATCCTAGGATACAGTGTAGGGCTGCTTATTACAATGTCGGAGTCAAAATAAAACAGCATTTTAATCAAAATATTGTGTATTTCCTAAAAAATAGTACAGGGAAAATACTGAATAATAGACAAAAATATGGTATAAATCAGTAAAAAACGACATCCAGTTAAAAAAATCCTGTAATTTTCCGTAAAAATTCAGAATAAACCAGAAATGCGGATAATTATATTGCATTCTGCGTATCATTTAAAGCAGCTATGAAGGTTTTGATAGGGGCACTTTTAATATTTTAAACACCCTTATTTAATTTACAACTACAGTATGTATTCATTTTCATTACCATTGTTAAACCATCTCAATTACTGTACATCATGAATATCAGACGATGATAAAACATGCACAAATTCTAGCTATACATTCCTTGAACAAAACTGTTTGCTTTCCTCTCCCTGCAAGGAAGTTGTAGTCACTACAATACTGTACACACAACCTGTTTCAGAAAATAGGTACAGACTGACTGGAGACACACTCTTTTTCAGATTCGCAAATGACAAAAATGCAGAATTAGAAAGAACCACTGAGCTCAATGGAACATTAGGTTACTTACTGTAACCATGGTTCCCTGAAAGAGAAGACGACCACCAACCAGTACTTTTGGGATATGCCTGCTTTAGGTAGGTATTCACTGAGCATTTTATGTCAGAGCTGCCGATAGCTGTGAAGCCCACTTCCTCTTCTGCACGGAACCCGCGAATGCGAGTGATGCAAGGGATGCGACCTTGTAAGGTTTGGTGGTCGTCTTCTCTTTCAGGGAACCATGGTTACAGTAAGTAACCTAACATTCCCTTTCAATTCGAAGACAACCACCAACCAATACTTTTGGGAAAGTATACCGGAGCCGTTGCAAGGGAGCATGAGCGGACAGGATACGAGGGATGCCTCGCTACCGCCAACTAGTGTCGGTGGTGTGCACGTGCACCCTCAAGGACACTTGTACCTAATGAAGGTATAGAGGGATCTACCACATTGATGCGGTAGAACCTGGTAAATGTATGCGGAGTAGCCCAGCTAGCCGCAATACAAATGTCAGTCAATGATGCAGCTCGAAAGAGCGCCCATGACGTGGTCACCCCTCTAGTAGAATGCATGGCCACCCTCCCAGGTGGGGGTAGGCCGGCCTCATTATATGCAGTCGATACTGTGTCCACAATCCAGTGGGCCAGTCGCTTCTTCAAGAGGGCTTGCCCCAGGATCCTTTCACCATAGCAAACGAAGAGCTGGTCAGACTGACGCAGCGCTTTCGTCCTATCCATATAACCTCTCAATGCCCTTGCTAGGCAGAGAGAATTCAGTTTCCTATCCTCCTCCGAATCAAAGGGAGGGTCTACTTGACAGCGGGCAGGCTAGAGCACAGCCCTGGTGGAGGAACACATGGCTGACTGACTGTTGTTTATTTTTCCTAAGCTGCGCAAAGACAGCTGGCAGAGTCACTCAACGATGAGGCAAGCCGAAGGTGTAGGTTGAAAGACAGCACACACACACCAATATTGCACAGCAGTCACACTCATATGACGGACAGCCGAGAAAAGACAGCCTGCAACACAAGTGAAGCAGACCATGAAGAAGGAAAAAAGACACTGAAAATGGAGCCGCTGATTCCTGAAAGCGGCAAGCCGGCTCTCAGCACGAATGCAAGGGAATTACAGCTGGCAAAAGAGGAAGTGAGGTCCGCGGAGTAACTACTTATTCCCTCGGCAGGCAGGACTGAGGACGTCACTCCACATAGGGGCCTATCGGCAGCTCTGACATAAAATGCTCAGTGAATACCTACCTAAGGCAGGCATATCCCAAAAGTACTGGTTGGTAGTCGTCTTCCAATTGAAAGGGAATGCGGGTAGTGCTAGCAACATTTTCTTTATAGTTTTAGAGATTTTAGTAGTATGATCTTCTGCTTTACCTGTCTCTCTATCATATTGTGCGTTTGTGTTTTAACTACTAACATCCTATTAAACAATTATTGAAAAATGAAACAAATTATACAAAACAGAAGCAGTCGACAGCGAAAACACTGACTGCATTACAATAAAATATACCATTTATTTTTTATAGCCCTTCATAAACGAATTAAGCCACACAAATGCAGGCACAGAGTCAGAGACGTCACTTTTCTTTCCTCTGGTGGCATGTGTTTAAATCAAAATTCAATATGTATATACAGTATATTATTGATGTATGCATTCTTGGTATAAACAAGATAGCTCATTGAAGGCCATGACATACAACATTTTTATGTTATTGCCAGATCTGTCCATGACAGAAATAGCGTATGTCATGGCTTTTCATGACTTATCTCTATCTGGAGAACACACTCACACAAGCACGCCTTTTTATAGCCCTGTCACATCATTTACTCCAAGTCTTAAGTGGAGCAAAGTTAAGCATGTGCTGGTAATGGAGGGATGAGATGCTCACATTTTTCAAGATGCACTGGGCATTTCCCTTTCGTACATATGTCACAATTTTGTTTGTGCATGCACAGCTCTTAGTACATAGGCCTCTTGGTGTGCAAGGTAGAATAGGAAGCGCACATATTTCTTAAATAAACATCTGCACATACGGTAATTGTGTGTGCTGAAACCAGATAAAGAAATGGATCCTATTTATTATTGTTAGAGGTTATGCTAACATTTTATTTTGTATCCATTCTATTTATTGACGCTTTTTACAGGGATAACATTTCCTCTCATTTGCTGTTCCTTTTCTACAACACAGCATTTAAAAACACGAGGGGTTTCATTGTATTATAGGATTGGAATAAATTAGTATTTATTTTTGTTGATTTAATTAAAATCAAACAATAAAGTGTAAACATGTTTTTCAATTGCTTAGACAATTATGTTAAGGTAGTTTTTTTGGGGAAACATTAGCACAATTAGGGTGTTTAAATTAAATATACTTGAATGAATGTATTAATATATATATATTAGGCGTTCTGATTTAACTGCCACAATAGAGAAAAAATAACTAAAATGTATTACGGGGTTGCAAGGGTTTAATTGCCAGCAATAGCAACCCAATGGATCTGCGTATCGACCAGTGGTATTATATTTAGTACCTCATCCCCTCCAATGCAGCATTATCAGTAAGTGCTACCAGAGGGTTAGAAACTCACACACACACTGGCACCCAGTCATGGGTTTCACAACTACCCAGATTGTATGATTCACCCACAATTACTTTTTTAAAGCTGAAAAACAACCATTATTATTTGTCAGTTTTTCTGTCACACTTGTCATGGCAATATGCTGATTAAGCTCTGGTTGGCCCCCTGAGCCTTAAATCTAATTGAGTTGAAAAGTACACTCTGATAGCATGTAGCGTCAAAGCAGTGTGTCTGAATATCCCTTCAGTTACTGTGGATTACATTGCCAAGAAGTAAAAGAAAATACAGACAATGCATTCAAAGGAAGACAGTGTGTGCAGAGGAAACAAAGCCACTGGTTTTGAATGGAGATATATCACCAGTGGTATTATCCCAATGTTTTAAAACATGCCCTTTTAAAAGCTGAAAGTGTTAGTAGCTTCACATATTATTGTCTTTTTGTATAGTCCTCTTACCTTTTTATGATGTTTGCAATCATGCTATAGTTTTTTATTGCAATTACTTAAATACAGTCAGCACTCGGATATCCGTTACCCAGACACACGTCCGTCGTGTTTTACCACCCTTGTATTATGAATAAAATCAATCCCCATTATATATATATATATATATATATATATATATATATATATATATATATATATATATATATATATATATATATACACACACAGTGATTTGCAGAAGTATTCACCCCTTACCAATAATGTCACATTTTGTTGAATTACAAATAATGTATGCACAGTTTTTCAATTGAACTTTTTTTATTCAAAGCTGTAGTGGTTAAACTGAACACTGTTATATGAGGAGGAGGTTAAAGTCAGTATTTTTGCCACACGTACATACAGGCCAGCTTTGTGTAGGGACCGGCTTATTGTTGATGTGTGAACACTGACTCCCATCTCAGACACAGAACTTTGCAGATCTCTCAAGGTCATTGTTGGCTTCAGAGTTCCATCCTGAACCAGTTTCCTGCTTGCCCGGCTGCTCAGTTTGGGAGGGCGACCTGATCTGGGTAGTGTCGGGTGGTATGATGCATCTTCCACTTCTTAATGTCACTGTGACACTGTGCTGAGAGGGATAATCAGCACCTTTGAAATTTTCTTGTACCCTTCTCCTGCTCTATGCCTCTCTACCACTTTATCCCTGACTTGTTTCGAAAGCTTCTTGGTCTTCATGGTTGCTTTGTTGGATCACTATGTGAGTTGCAGCTTGAAAGTCTTTATATACCTGAGGGAAATGATCTACAAGTTAAACCACTTTGAGTACACACAGGCTGAAACCATTTCACTAATTTTGTGACCTTTCAAACAAATCATTTGCACCTGAGCTGATTTAGGGCTGCAGTAGCAAATAGGTTGAATACTTATGCAACTGAGATTAATCTGTTTTTCTCTGTAAATCTTACTTATTTATATTCTATATGCATTTTTTAACTTTATCAATGTGGAGTAGTTTGTGTAGATTCTACATGTAAAGTCTAATTTGAAAGCGTCGTGGAGTACGCTCAGGTGCCAACAAAATGAGAAAACTTTGCAGGGGGGTGAATACTTCTGCAAACCACTGTGTATATATATAAATATATATATATATATATATATATATATATATATATATATATATATATATATATATATATATATATATACACAAATTAATGCACTTACACACGTGATTTTGGACTCCATCGCCAGTTTTCTGATACAAAGCCCATCTCTTCAATGTTAGATACACTTGAATATCCATCACAGCCTGCGTTTTTTTCTCTCTAATGCCAAATCAGTCTGTTTTTCTTGTGCAGTTACACAGCGCTTCCTCCAGTTTCACCTGACGAAAATGCAGCCAAAACAAAGCGAACGAGACAAGCTACGGTAATGTAACAGTTAATCATTAAACAGTTTTAGATAGTGTGATGTATTTTTTTAACTGTGATCTTTAATTGTGTTTGTGCATTTTCATTTGCAAGTGAACTGTGACATTAGGGCCTTATTGAGCACTATATTCTGCAATTTTGAATATTAACATTGGATACTGTTACTTCTGGATTTTCTTTCTTTTTTTATCATTTTCTAAATTGCATTATCTTTTATGCTGTATGCAGATCTGTGCATGGGTAACATTTTGATTTTCATTTTGAGTGCTGACTGTAGTTGGCCTTGTTGTTCTAGTTGCCTGCCAAAGATATATGTCATCTAGGCTAGCTCAGATTTTTATAAAAGTAAAAGCCAGCACCATCTAGTGATTTGCCACTTTGGATCAAGTTCCCTTTTTATTTTTTGGATGATCTAGTCTACACTATGCTGTATACGTGTATCTGTGGCCCGCAACTCAAACTGAACAGCAGAACTCAAGTGGAAGCACCTTGACACAGAATTTGAGTAATTGCAATATGAACCATACAAATTATTGCAAACATTGTAAAATGCACAGTAAACAAAAATGTAATTGCAATCTACTTGTAACGATCATACTAATAATATAGCTTAAACAGTCAGTAAATCAAAAAAATAAACAAAGAAATAAATAAACCAAACAAATGATGACAAAATGATAACAAAAAAAGCTGAATATATTGTTCAAACAACCACAAAGATTACAATAACATTCTCAATAATGGCATAATTGAGCAAATAAAACAAACAAACAAAAAAAAACATAAGCAAACAAATCAACCCAAAAAGTCCAAAGTCCAAGGTTTGTTGCTGTCCAGGTTAAGAGACAGCATTGCAGTCGTACACGATACACAGCCAGATCACTTGGAATCGCACAGTATCTAATTTGAAGGTAGGAATAAAAAAAATAAAAATAATGCTGGTTTGATCTCCCCGTTTTTTATAGTCCAAAAAACAAAACACAGAACTGGTCTGAGTGCGTTGAAACAAAGCTGCTTTTTCTGTACAGAGAACAACAACCCAATCCATCCAGAAAAGGGAACTCCAATAATCCAGAAATAAAAATAATAAAGCACAAAAAACATGCAAAAGAAAACACAAACAGACAAAAAAGGAAAACATATCAAAGAAAAAAATAAGATAAATCAATGTAAATGTTAGTCAACTAAATGATTCACTCGATTATTGCTAGAGTAAAATATAAAAGTATAAAAGTTTTATTTTTATTCTTTCTTTTTTATTAACCTGGCAATACCTGGACACAAAAGGTTTATCTTACAAGAGAGGCCTCAAACACTCCCTCCCTGTACCTCACATTCTGGGTGCGTTCACAGAATCTGACCAATTTAGCCAACCCATGATCTCCGTGAACGCACCCACTGTCTCTCTCTTTCTGAATGGGGTTTCCTAAAATCAAACCTAGAGGCTCAACACAGGCCATTAATTAGCACCTGCTGCAAGAACAATCAGCCCGGGTAAGACTAGAAAGATCAACCCCCTAGCTAACAAAGAACACTAGGGGGAGCAAGTACTTGCATTATTTAAACTTTAGTTATTTTAATTAATCTAATCAAAGATACTAGGTCATTTTTTTATTTATGGGTCATTCCATATGAAATCAATCACCAAAAACCTCGTCCTTTGATTTGGATAAAAATGCATGTTTGCCTTTGGATGAAGTGGTTACAGTGTAAATGTTAAGCCCGAGTGACCTCCCATTCATGACATACAGGTCATCATAGCTTGACCTGATTTGGACACACACCCTACCTTTACATGAAGCTGAAGCTGCACTGAACTGGTGCAGCTGTAACAGATTCATGTTAATTAATTAACCAATTTGGCCTGTTAACACATGTGACTAAAGTAGCACAGGTGAATTAAATACAGATCAATACTGAAATGTGCCCTTTATAAAGTGAAAAACAAGAACACCCAACATTAACTCAACTAAGGTGTGTCCTTAAACCTGGTACTCTTCCAAAAGAACATTTATATATTATACTTATCAGTTTAACATTTTAACCAATATGAAACGGCAGTATGTCTTTATGCAGAGTCAAAGTACATCTTGTTGGATTGTGTTATTTTGAAAGCACCATGCATCCTGTACAGATTTCTTTTTTACGTTATATCTGTGTGTATTGTTATTCAGGGTGTTGTTTTTGAAGTATGTTTCGCTCAAAGCATTTGCGTTACACAACCTATTATTATTATTATTATTATTATTATTATTATTATTATTATTATTATTATCATCATATTTAACTGACACCTTTATCCAAAGCGACTTACAAGTGTATGAGAAGTGCAAGATATGAATAAATACAACAAATAAACAAATAGAGCAATACAGTAAGCAGACAGACAGCAGGCAGCCTACAGTAAGCAGACAGACAGCAGGCAGGCTACAGTAAGCAGACAGACAGCAGGCAGGCTACAGTAAGCAGACAGACAGCAGGCAGCCTACAATAAGCAGACAGACAGCAGGCAGGCTACAGTAAGCAGACAGACAGCAGGCAGCCTACAATAAGCAGACAGACAGCAGGCAGCCTACAGTAAGCAGATAGACAGCAGGCAGCCTACAATAAGCAGACAGACAGCAGGCAGGCTACAGTAAGCAGACAGACAGCAGGCAGCCTACAGTAAGCAGACAGACAGCAGGCAGGCTACAGTAAGCAGACAGACAGCAGGCAGGCTACAGTAAGCAGACAGACAGCAGGCAGGCTACAGTAAGCAGACAGACAGCAGGCAGCCTACAATAAGCAGACAGACAGCAGGCAGGCTACAGTAAGCAGACAGACAGCAGGCAGGCTACAGTAAGCAGACAGACAGCAGGCAGCCTACAATAAGCAGACAGACAGCAGGCAGCCTACAGTAAGCAGATAGACAGCAGGCAGCCTACAGTAAGCAGACAGACAGCAGGCAGGCTACAGCAGCCTACAGTAAGCAGACAGACAGCAGGCAGGCTACAGCAGCCTACAGTAAGCAGACAGACAGCAGGCAGGCTACAGCAGCCTACAGTAAGCAGACAGACAGCAGGCAGGCTACAGCAGCCTACAGTAAGCAGACAGACAGCAGGCAGGCTACAGCAGCCTACAGTAAGGAGACAGACAGCAGGCAGGCTACAGCAGCCTACAGTAAGCAGACAGACAGCAGGCAGGCTACAGCAGCATACAATAAGCAGACAGACAGCAGGCAGGCTACAGCAGCCTACAGGAAGCAGACAGACAGCAGGCAGGCTACAGCAGCCTTCAGTAAGCAGACAGACAGCAGGCAGGCTACAGCAGCCTACAGGAAGCAGACAGACAGCAGGCAGGCTACAGCAGCCTACAGGCTACATTACATACAGTGCAATAAGAGCTGACATACCAGAAGTAGTGTTATATGTTCTTTTTTATGTTAGTATTTTGGGGTTTTATAGTTTTGTATGTACATATACCATTCAGGGACCAGACTCAGAGCCGTAGGCTCGATGGATCAGGATGATGGAATAAACCAATTTTATGGATTAATTATGTGTGTTAAAAATCGTACCAGTCAAATCCTAGTAATACGTTTCGTGTTGAATTTCGTCAGTTTTATTTGAAATGAAAAGAACAAAATATACCAGTCAAAGCAATTTAAGACTGAGCAATCACTGAGTGACGATTCCAACAGTTTGTACAACACAAAAACATCAGACCTACAAAAAGAGGTCGACACCAAGCCCCAACTATCTGGACAAGAAAAAAGAAACTCCTCTGCAAGTATTCATTCTGTGGATTACCCTGATCGCTGAAGTAAACAACAATATCTGGAATACAAAGAGACATATAAACAGCTTTTTTCGAAAGGTTTATATGGACCTTTTATGATGCGTAATATAAAAACAATTGACAGTAAAACAATGTGTATGTTTTTGTTGTATAACATTAAAACAATAAGTCCTTTTAAAAAAAGCTAAATGATAATAACATATTGTTAATGGCATTTAAAAACGTTACATAATCCGTAGCCCTGGCTGATTGTGTTAAAATCACCCCATCACACACACACACCTTAGGTGCTATTTGTCACTCCAGCAAAATGTTCATAAATAAAGTAATAACGTGCAACATATTGTAAATCCATATTGATTGGATATTGAATTTGTTTTACATTCTTTGCTTTGGAAGACAGGAGAACATTTTAGTGATAATTAGTGTATTTACTACTGTAGTTGACCTTTCCATCATTACATTTCAGTGCAAAACCATTGAAATTAGACCATTTTTAGCAGACAAGATTCAAAGATGGTGTAGAACATAAACTAGGCATGCAAATTAATTTGCATGCACGCTGACTACAAATTAAACTCTTTTCTCCCGTGAAGACAGTATTTGGCATAACACCAAACTTTATTTTTTGTGCATACTGGACGACGAATCTCTATTGGTGCCAAACAGGTGTTCTTTTAAGCTCTTTTAAGTTCCTGTTCCTTTAGGCGGAGCATGTACAATGGGACAAATCTGTTTCACCACAAGGGTGTTCCCTTAGGAGAAGTGTTCTCTTACAAGGTGTTCCTATACACAGAGACAACTGTACTTAGACTTAGAAAGAGACAGGTAAAGGGACCATAATTCATTGGGCTGTGAGTTTAAAAAAAAAAAAAGCCTCAACTGTCCAAAATTGAATTGGTGCTAATGGCCATTGTAGGAATTATTTTCAGAAAACATTTTTTTCCAAAAACTGTTGTAATTAATGTTACGGCACTGCATGAGAGGAGACTTGAAAGCACAACACCTGCCTGTCAAAAAAACAAAAAGAGAAAGGAGTTGTAAAGTTTAAATGAAAATAAGCGGCCCTGTCAAAAACAGATGGAAATTATTTGAGTTCTCAAGAGAACATGTTCTCAATGACATCAAAACAGTACTGTTTTGAATATAAATGAATCCACCATATGTTCTATGCATTTTTACCATATTGTCATGTGACCTCAGTGAAATTGTATCGTTTATTATTTCATTAAATCATCCATGTGATTAAGCAATTGGTGTGGATATATGCAAGACTTTGATTGTTCAGTACATGTTAATTTGGTAAGCCTACAGGAGAATTTGCATGAAATATTGGATTGGAAAGGTCATCAACTGAACACAGTGTTTGTTGCAATTAAACAGTTACATCTTGTCTTCAAAGAAGAAGTCACCAGAGAATATACTCTTTTACATTTAAATACCGCGGCAGTGCAGACTACAAGTATTAATTAAAAATGTGTAATATGCAAGCGTTCCTTACAATTGTAGCTACATTGTCAATCATAACAACTAATCTTTTGGTTTATGACTAACAAGCTTCACCGCTCTGAAATAATGAAATTACAAAGCTCTGAGAATTGACTTCATTAAATGATGATAACAAAAATGCTGATATTATTCAAGGTATGCAACCCTTGCAAAACAGATGCAGGGCCATTCTACTCCAGGGCCTAAATTAACATTTATGGTGCTGCCATAGCTGGCTATAATTCAGACTCAGGTTTAAAAGTTAAAATGAAATATTGAACTACTATGGGAAGTGGATGGATGTACATTGGTCCTGTTAAACAATTGAAAACATGGGTGGATCAAAGACCTGGGCTGGCTTTGACTGCTCACCCTATACTAACAAAGATGCAAGGATCATGCTGGGATGCCAGCTAAAAGTGTATCATAGTAAAAGCATAGCAAAGTGTAATACAGTCTATTGGAAGTATAGTATTAGCAAAGGTAAACACAGTGAAGCTCAGATTTACCATGGCAAACTTTTATAAGGGCTTGCAGCTATAATAGTATCAACTAAACAAGAACAATGAATTTCACCAATGGCACCCAGCTGATTTATGGTTGTCAAAGTAGTGTTGATTCACAGAGGAGCTGGAACTGTGAGTCAACAGTCTGGATTGCTCGTCCAAAATGTGCACTGTGTAAACAAACATGGATGCTCATATGCCAGAGTAAAACAACTCAAAATTGAAAAAAAAGTATAATATGCAAAAAACGTGCATTTGATAAACTAAGCAGATCATCCAGGATGTGCATATCAAAACAACAGAAACAGAAAAAGAAAACTTTGGAACCTGTTTTCCATGGTGGACAAATTGCTCATGTAATACATTTTCTATGGAGGAGGTAATTTTCCAGCGATTTGCCCGTAGGGGGAAACACAGGCCTTTGAGTTTAAATATATGATGAAGTAATTTAGAAACAGATATATAAAGAATATTAGGTAACACTTTGGTTTAGGTAGCTGTTATAAACAATCTATAAACATGTTATTAATTATGCTATCAACAATTATAGAATATGATTAGAAATAATAAGACTATCATTATACACTTCTGCCATTGTTTATAATCAGTTGCAACGGATATAGTCTGTTTGTTTGTCTTTTCAGGCCTGTTTGTCTTTCCATGCCTGTGTGTCTGCCTCACCAGTTGTATGGGGCTGCTTTGCTTTAGCAATTGTTTTATTTGCTATTGTTTATCACTTATAACGAATACCTAAAGTGTTACTGAATATTATAAAGTATATAAAACATGGAAGTCATGAACATGAACCACTATCCGGTATCCATAAACTCAAACTGCACAGCATTAAACTCATAAACACAATAAAAAGTCTTACTTGGCAGTGGAGCTATGCATCTGCTTTCACAGACCACGATAGGTACTAACCCAGGACTACCTTACCTATGTTAACACTACACTGTCCAACAGTAGTGCTAATCAGGGGCCCGTTTCATAAAAGCGATTTGCAACGATTCGCTAGAGGCAGAGGCAGGGAGGCCAGCCAGGAGGGAGTTGCAGTAGTCAAGGCAGGACAGTACCAGGGCCTGAACTAGGAGCTTTTCTAAAGATAATTGATGATATTGCACCTGTAAAGGAAATTCGTTTAAAAAATAGAAGTGAGCCATAGATGAATAACATAATCCTAGAGAATATTAGATTTGGAGATCAACTCCTAAATACTTTTTAAAAAGATAGGAGTAAAATTAAAGTGTCCTCTGACTTTTGCAAATTGAAAAATAAAGTTCAAAGATATATTAAAGGCAAAATCGGATTGTTTTAGTGATCAAATTATTAAAAATAAGAATAATTTTAAAAAAGTTATGGCAAGAACTGAAAAGGCGAGGTTACAGTGACAAATCTAAAAATCAATCTAACATGGTTTGGGAAATTGATGGTTTATTTATTTATTATTATTTATTTATTTAGCAGACACCTTTATCCAAGGCAATTTACAGAGACTAGGGTGTGTGAACAATGCATCAGCTGCAGAGTCACTTACAATTACATCTCACCCGAAAGACGGAGCACAAGGAGATTAAGTGATTTGCTTAGGGTCACACAATGAGTCAGTGGCTGAGGTGGGATTTGAACTAGGGACCTTCTGGTTACAAGCCCTTTTCTTTAACCACTGAACCACACAGCCTGAACTTTGTTATGAGTCTAACAAGGTGGCTAATTTTATGAATACTTTCTATATGGATATGGCTTCTGAGCTGGTTAAAAAATTACCAACTGAGAAGTTTAACACTGAGATATGTAAAGACTTTTATAGAACTAAAGGAGTTGAGCTAAATAGTTTTAAATTACAACCTGTATGTGATAGTTTTATATATGAACAACTTTATTCCTGTTAGAGTTTTGAAAGATAGTGCCAGTGAATTCAAGTTTCCTGTTACATTTATTGTAAACTTATCTATTACCACAAATATTGTACCTGACGATTTTAAACTAGCAAGAGTTAGACCTCTCTTTAAGAACAACAAAAGAGAGGACGTTGGAAATTACAGACCTGTCAGTATTCTCTCATCAGTATCCAAAATATTAGAAAGATGAGTGTATACTCAATGAGAAAGTTATTTAATAGTTAACAAAATATTGTATCAGTTTCAATCAGGATTCAGTGGTGGATTATATTAGATCTGAAATTGACAAAGGTAACTATAAAGGCATGGCACTTACAGACCTACAAAAGGCTTTTCACACTATTGATCATAAAATGTTGTGTGAGAAACTAGAAGCAATGGGTGCAGGGTCGATTATGTGGTTCAAATCATATCTTAGCAACAGTAAACAGTTAGTCAATGTCAATGGTGAATCAGAGTATTTATTGTGGAGTTCCACAGGGAAGTATATTAGGTCCTTTGTTGTTCTTATGTTACATTAATGCAAACTTCTACTTTGTGCTGAGGATAGTGCTATATTAGTATCAGGTAAAGATACACAAGAGATTGGCAAAATATTAAGCTCTGAATTAGAATCATGTAGTCAATGGCTTATAGACAATAAACTATCATTGCATTTGGGAAAGACTGGAGCTATCCTTTTTAGCTCTATGAGAAAAAGAAAACACACTGAACTTTGTTGTCTCATGCAATAATGTATATTTTAAAGGTGTAACCCAGTGGTCTGGCGAGTGTCAAGGGCTTCTGGGCGAATCACGAAGTTAACATTTTTTTTCAGCACTCGGCCGCGTCCAATTGGGTGAATCTAGAGTGGTCCAGAACTTGAAAAAGACGACAGGGCGAGGGCTCCCGAGAGGCGCATCCAGTAAAGGCACTCCGCCTGGAGATTGCAGGTTCAAATCCAGGCTATGTCATTGCCGACCGTGACTGGGGGTTCCTAGGGGGTGGTGCACAATTGGCCGAGCACCGCCAGGGTAGGGAGGGATTAGGTCGGCAGGGCAATCCACGGTTCACTGCGCACTGTGACCCCTGTGGCTGATAGGGCGCCTGCAGGTCTGCAGTGGAGCCATTCAGATCTTTGTTGTCCTTTGGCACTATAGGTCTGGTGGCTTCGCTGTGGATCCGCAGTGCAAAAAATGATGGATTGAAGGATGTGTGTTTAAGCCTCCGTTCTCCGGGTCGCCGGGGAGTTGCAGCGGTGAAGCAGGATAAAAAATAATAACTGGGCATTCCAAATTGGAGAGAAAACCAGGGTAAAAACCATTGGTGACGACTACATTTAAAAAAAAAAAAAGAAGACTGGGTGAAACACATTTTTTCAACAGTTTTCACTGAATTTCGGGGCTAGCCCGGGCAAGTCTAGTTTTGTCAAACGCTTCAAAATCGATGTTGGGTGAATCTGGTTCACCCATGCCATTAATTTGGTGAGTCTAGTTTCGTCCAAAGCTTCAACATCGATGCTGGGCCAATCTAGTTTTGCCTATGCCAATTATTTGGGAGAGTCTAGTTCTGCATTTCTACACTCTCCCCTGCCAGCTTCCAAGTGCATGCCGGGGTGCCTGCCTCGCCTCCACTTCTTACAACAATGTAGCGACTGTGTGCTGGGTTTCCAGCGGCGGTGCAGAAAAGGCAGGACCCCAGGGCTGGTTTTAATAGCGGTTAAAACCACTCTTTTTATTAGCTCTCTCTCCCAAAAAGTTAAGTCAAAAAGTCTTGCTCCTCCATACGCGCAGGCACAATTTTTTAAAAATGTTTCTCCACAGGAGATGGATGGAGGCAAAACTAAATGCCTGCATCTGGTGCCTAACTAGCTGTCGGGTCTTTTTTTATTATTATTAGCTATGTATTTGATTATTATTATTATTATTATTATTATTATTATTATTATTATTATTATTATTATTTTACTTTTTCTAAGTGTGTGTGTAAAAGGATAGAGTCATTATTTAGCTGTAGTCATTAATATTATTATTAGTATTATTAGTTGAATTTCTTGGTTGCTGTGTGTGATTTATTTTAAAATCTTGCTATCAAAGTTTTATCAAGTTGTAAATTGCTTCTTTTTGAATAAAGAAAATGGAATTACTCAACATCTTGTGTGTTATTTCTTTATTTTTGTGACCTCTATTCTCATAAATAAATATACATTTATCACAAACAGGGTAATAATGTCTCAGTTTTTGGAAAGTCTTAGAGTTGGTCTTCATTTACCATTTCGGAGGTTGCTTTTGTAAAAATAAAATCCATGTAAAATCTTGTTTATCTGATATTTCATTCCTGATTTCTGATTTATAACTTGAAAAGAGGTTGAAATTGGTAGTTTTTTAAAAATATGATTTATAATTTTACATTTTTCGAATTTTTTTGGGAGGCGGCGTGGCTTACATGAAAAAATATATAATACATTCCACAACAAAATACTTTATATAATTGGAAACAGCTATTTAATGCCTTTCTGTAGATATACTGGGTTTAAGGTTGCCGAAATACAAGCGCTAAAACACCAAGTGGTCATATTTATACACATATATGAAAATAAGCTATACTTTTCATTTTGTTATTAATGTAATTATTTGGTGGCTATGAGGCATGCATGTTAAATATGTGACTTCTTAACACATTATATATATATATATATATATACAGACGTGCTCAAATTTGTTGGTACCCTTACAGCTCATTGAAATAATGCTTCATTCCTCCTGAAAAGTGATGAAATTAAAAGCTATTTTATCATGTATACTTGCATGCCTTTGGTATGTCATAGAATAAAGCAAAGAAGCTGTGAAACGAGATGAATTATTGCTTATTCTACAAAGATGTTCTAAAATGGCCTGGACACATTTGTTGGTACCCCTTAGAAAAGATAATAAATAATTGGATTATAGTGATATTTCAAACTAATTAGTTTCTTTAATTAGTATCACACATGTCTCCAATCTTGTAATCAGTCATTCAGCCTATTTAAATGGAGAAAAGTAGTTACTGTGCTGTTTGGTATCATTGTGTGCACCACACTGAACATGGACCAGAGAAAGCAAAGGAGAGAGTTGTCTGAGGAGATCAAAAAGAAAATAATAGACAAGCATGGTAAAGGTAAAGGCTGTGACAACAGTTGCAAATATTATTAAGAAGTTTAAGGTCCATGGAACTGTAGCCAACCTCCCTGGGCTCGGCCGCAAGAGGAAAATCGACCCCAGATTGAACAGAAGGATAGTGCGAATGGTAGAAAAAGAACCAAGGATAACTGCCAAAGAGATACAAGCTGAACTCCAAGGTGAAGGTACGTCAGTTTCTGATCGCACCATCCCTCGCTTTTTGAGCGAAAGTGGGCTCCATGGAAGAAGACCCAGGAGGACTCCGCTTTTGAAAGAAAAACATAAAAAAGCCAGACTGGAATTTGCTAAAATGCATATTGACAAGCCACAATCCTTCTGGGAGAATGTCCTTTGGACAGATGAGTCAAAACTGGAGCTTTTTGGCAAGTCACATCAGCTCTATGTTCACAGACGAAAAAATGAAGCTTTCAAAGAAAAGAACACCATACCTACAGTGAAACATGGAGGAGGCGCGGTTATGTTTTGGGTCTGCTTTGCTGCGCCTGGCACAGGGTGCCTTGAATCTGTGCAGGGCACAATGAAATCTCAAGACTATCAAGGCATTCTGGAGCGAAACATACTGCCCAGTGTCAGAAAGCTCTGTCTCAGTTGCAGGTCATGGGTCCTCCAACAGGATAATGACCCAAAACACACAGCTAAAAGCACCCAAGAATGGATAAGAACAAAACATTGGACTATTCTGAAGTGGCCTTCTATGAGTCCTAATCTGAATCCTATCGAACATCTATGGAAAGAGCTGAAACTTGCAGTCTGGAGAAGGCACCCATCAAACCTGAGACAGCTGGAGCAGTATGCTCAGGAAGAGTGGGCCAAACTACCTGTTAACAGGTGCAGAAGTCTCATTGAGAGCTACAGAAAACGTTTGATTGCAGTGATTGCCTCTAAAGGTTGTGCAACAAAATATTAGGTTAGCGGTCCCATCATTTTTGTCCATGCCATTTTCATTTGTTTTCTTATTTACAATATTATGTTGAATAAAAAATCAAAAGCAAAGTCTGATTTCTATTAAATATGGAATAAACAATGGTGGATGCCAATTACTTTTGTCAGTTTCAAGTTATTTCAGAGAAAATTGTGCATTCTTCGTTTTTTGTGGAGGGGTACCAACAAATTTGAGCACGTCTGTATATATATATATATGTGTGTGTGTGTGTGTGTGTGTGTGTGTGTACAGTGCCTTGAAAAAGTATTCAGACCCCTGACCAATTCTCTCATATTACTGAATTACAAATGGTACATTGAAATTTTGTTCTGTTTGATATTTTATTTTAAAACACTGAAAATCAATTCAATTATTGTAAGGTGACACTGGTTTTATGTTGGGAAATATTTTTAAGAAAAATAAAAAAACTGAAATATCTTGCTTGCATAAGTATTCAACCCCTGTGCTGTGGAAGCTCCCAGTTTACACCGATGAAAGAAATTGCCCTAATGAGGACACAATTACCTTACCATTGGCCTCCACCTGTGAACCATTAAAGTTGCTGTTAAACTTCTTAAAGCACTGTTTTTTTGTATTCAGCCGATGAAGGACTTGTAGTCCGAAATGTCCTGGTAATTGATTTGTAATCAATTATTCTACCTTTTTAAGTACCTGAAATATTCTTTTCTCTTTTTTCTTTTTTCTTATTGATCACTTTGGTACACAGCAGTTTTCCTTTTTCTCAAACTTATATATATATATATATATATATATATATATATATATATATATATATATATATATATATATATATAGTTCAAATACCCTGTTTATTAACCATAATAATATTTTTTATTATTCCTATAGAGCACATCCGGCAGAAATTTAATGTAGAGAACAGCGCAATTAAAACTGTGATAAGAACTAAATTAAACAACGAAGACAAACATTGGAAAAAGAGGAAGTCATTTATTGAATAAGGTATGATATACAAAAAAAAAGGATCAGAGCACACACATACCATGTACATATATCTAAATATTAGGTTAGCGGTCCCATCATTTTTGTCCATGCCATTTTCATTTGTTTTCTTATTTACAATATTATGTTGAATAAAAAATCAAAAGCAAAGTCTGATTTCTATTAAATATGGAATAAACAATGGTGGATGCCAATTACTTTTGTCAGTTTCAAGTTATTTCAGAGAAAATTGTGCATTCTTCGTTTTTTGTGGAGGGGTACCAACAAATTTGAGCACGTCTGTATATATATATATATATATATATGTGTGTGTGTGTGTGTGTGTGTGTGTGTGTACAGTGCCTTGAAAAAGTATTCAGACCCCTGACCAATTCTCTCATATTACTGAATTACAAATGGTACATTGAAATTTCGTTCTGTTTGATATTTTATTTTAAAACACTTAAAATCAAAATCAATCATTGTAAGGTGACATTGGTTTTATGTTGGGAAATATTTTTAAGAAAAATGAAACCATACTTGAATAGAGACCCTTTAACACCATTGGATTAAAGTCAATCCTGTTTCCAAAGGAACTATTTGCAGTTTGAAATACTTCAGTGGAAGCTCTGGCAATTGCTGAAGGTGGGTGAATAAAATGCAGCAAAAATACAATATCCACAATTTGTTATTTTAATTCTATAATTTCTCACAAAAACGGAACTAGAAATTGCAGATTGAAAATTATATCACATCATCTTCACATAAAAGATTACGGGGTTGATGTAAGTTTAGGCGCAGTGCAAATAATTGCGGGTGTAAAATTCAAATTGCATTGCAGCCAGGCAATTGTTTTGCCCTGTGCCCTATGTAAGCTTAAGAGCAATGCAAATTACTCAACACGCACAAATAATGATCTGCAATTATGATAATGAGGGTCTCAATGAGCGCATCGGTCTATTTAGCGGCCGCACTTGCAGAGTTAGGAGTACAGAGAGCAGTAGGCGCTGTATGACATTTGTGGAGCACGAAAATACAAACAAAAGAAAAACATGTCAGAAGAAAGGCAGCAAAGTCCTTTTGGCGCATGTTTGTTTATTTAGCAGACGCCTTTATCCAAGGCGACTTACAGAGACTAGGGTGTGTGAACTATGCATCAGCTCCAGAGTGACTTACAATTACATCTCACCTGAAAGACGGAGCACAAGGAGGTTAAGTGACTTGCTCAGGGTCACACAATGAGTCAGTGGTTGAGGTTGGATTTGAACCGGGGACCTCCTCGTTAGAAGCCCTCTTCTCACATCTGTCGAGGTTTGCACCTTGTAAGAGGATGTGCAAAGTTTTTGGAGGGTCAGCAATTGCCTAAGTGCAAGGCAAAATCCTTACATCACATTATATAATGTTTGCGCCCGCTTAGTATTCAGATACCTGCACAATTCCATGCATTTCAATTTAATTTAAGTGCGAATTTGATAGCGGGTGCAGAACATCAGGTGAACACCATTCTTTACATACTGTAAAACTTCAATTAAATGCCTCTGGTGTTTATTTACAATATTTGCCAGCAGACCTGGCGTGTATTGGAGACCGGTGATTATTTGAGACAGCGTTTATATTAGATCTCTATTCACATGCTTCATGTGGTCATTGAGAAGCCGCTAACACACAACCTTGTAGCAACATCGCAACTCAATTTAAACATTCCAGCAACTTTGTTAAAAGGTTGTGTGTCAGTGCGAACTAAGTAACAGTTTTGTTTTATAACAAAATTATATTGTATTGTACAACCTCAGGTATAAAGCGCCCTTTTTAGCATAGCTTCCAGAAATGTGCCTCGCACTCTGGAAAAGGTGGATTGGGATATCCCTCCAGATGTTCCAACTGTGAAAGGAACCAGAGGCTAAGTAGTGCAGGAAACACAGCACTTGTATCAAGTGCAGTTGAGTGAAGGTGTAATTAGACAAGACCCTAGTTACTGTGATAACAGCCAGCCTGCAACAGCAGCTATAACAATAAAGGATGCAAACCTAATCAGAAACCAATAAAGGGTTTGGATCCATGCTTCAGAAGTCCCCTTTAACCATAATATAGGGGGAGTAAAGCCCCTTTCACACTGGCATGCTCTACCTGGGTCAAAACCTACTTGGGCAGAACCCGGTGTCATGCAGGTTGGGTATGTGATTTCACACTGCTTTTGATAAAGCAGGGTTGACCTGGGTGACAGACGCAAGTAAACAATGCATGTATCAATGCCCCAGAAGCAGCTTGTTACTGACACTTCTATCCAAGCTTCTCTGGATATAACCATCGGCCCAAATGTTTCTTCATCCCTGCTGTGACCTGGCTCGTGATGTGTCTCAAGCAACAATGGTTAAACAGAATAAACAGAAACGTTCCTTGCGGAAGTGAAACTTTCACCGCAGGCGTGGCTGTTTGTTATTGCGTCGGCTCACGAACGGCCGTCAAGTAACCTGGGTCAAAGCATGTCAACCCACATCCTGAGGTGGGTCACTGGGTAGGAGTGCCAGTGTGAAAGGGGCTTTAGTTGTTTTGCTTTAGGATGAGTCAGTGTACTATTTTATTATCTAATTTAAATAGGAAAAGCTCAAATTTACCATGGAGGCTTAACCAAAAAAAGAAAAAAGAAAAATTGAAACGTTAACTGAAGTGCTCCGGTTTTTAATTTATTTGCATCAGTCATGAATGAAAAGTGTGTCATTGTTATCAAGAACAAATCTTACATTTTTTATTGTGTCCTGTTAGCACATAGCGTTGTTGCAAAGAATTTCTCATTAACGGTGTCAAAAGCAATGCCTCTTGCTGTACGCAGATCCCAGATTAAAGGAGAAACACTTGACAAAGCTTCAAAGAAAGGAGATAGACACTTTCAATATTGGGTGTATTGTCTCTATGACAAAGAAAAGGATAGAGAAACAAGAAGCACTTGCTTGAGTTTTTAACATAGGCAGAATATCCAGTAAAAGCAAGGACAAGGCACAGTACAAAATTATCCCAGTGAATAAAAAACAGAAAGACGTGTGGAAAAGTGTCAAATTTGTCTGTTGAAAGGTTAAACTGATAACCTCTTAAATCCTGGCTGCAGTGAACTGAAAGCCAGTCAAGTGTGATCAGCAGAAGGGATACATGCTAAATGGGCACTGCACTGTGTGTGCCAGAGAGAGAGAGAGAGAGGGGGGGGGGGGGGGGGGGTGTTGAAACTTCAATGAAGTAAGATTAAAATCACCGTTTGACCTTGACACAAATGACATAATCTCTCAAGAGCACATACTAATAGACGAAACATGTTTGAAACCATGGAATGAGCAGTTTGCACTGCATCACAGCCTGCCTAATGCATTATTGTAGCGGCACAGATTTTTTTTAACTGATGCTCAACTCCCTTACAGGGAAAGGATTAAGGATCCATTGATGAAAAACCCTACACAGCTCTGTACTGGATGGCAAACAGAATTTAAAATGTTAAAAATGACTAAGACCTCAAACCTGAAACAAGCTACAGCATTGAAATGCGAGTTGTCCAGATTTCTGACAGAGCTATCTCTATACAGTACATTAGTTATATCGATTTAACAAGGATCAGTGTGCAGTACTGAACAAAACATGAGATTCCTAATGTAAAAGTCTGCCTGCTTTTTGAGTACCCATTTCTGAAGCCTAGGAGGTCCCCAGTTCAAATCCCACCTCAGCCACTGATTCATTGTGTGACCCTGAGCAAGTCACTTAACCTCCTTGTGCTCCGTCTTTCGGGTGAGACGTAGTTGTAAGTGACTCTGCAGCTGATGCATAGTTCACACACCCTAGTCTCCGTAAGTCGCCTTGGATAAAAGCGTATGCTAAATAAACAAATAATAATAATAATAATAATAACCACTTCAACTCCAGATATAAAAATGAAACCCCTTCCCAAGTACCAGATTTTGAAAATAATAATAATAATGTTTTCAAACCTGTAATTGCTTTAAAGTGTTAACATATGATGAATAAAACACAAATAAATGACCTAAACTGTGTTTTTTCATTAACCCTTTATGCTCCTGTGTACTACATACCCATGTTCAATATAGAGATAAAAACACGTTTTTTTTTTTGTTTGAACAATGAAAACAAAAGCGCTGCTAATAACAATAATAAATCAGTAAACAGTAATTATCAAATAAAAATCAAACATCAGAATGTGTGCCATTATCGACTTACTCTGTGGCATTTATTAAAATGTTCAATACAACAGAACCTAGGGTTGACTTCGCAACTACTGCACATTTTTTCTTGTGTCCTTTCTTTTGTTTTCATTTTTGTAGCAGACCCTGCACCTTTATTGCAGTCTTTGCTTCCCTTGTGTTGGAAGGATAGTCACAAATGCATGTACAGGGCTACTTTGTACAGGGCTTTATTGCCTTGTACCCAGTGCTGTGTTTTGATAGTATTTCGTCACAGCACTGCCATTTCAAACCAAACACCTTCCCGTTTGCAGCTGGCTTACCTGTAAAGTAGCTGCATGCTCTTTTGTTTGTACAGTCACAAAGGTAAGTGATTAGCTTTTTGGGAACAAAAGCCAAAAAGCACTCCAACGGACAATGCAAACTCTTAAGTTCCACAGCGGGGTGCACATCTGTGTAAACAGGTGCAAAATCAAATTATGGAGGACTGGCATCATGGTAGGGATCAGTAATAAACACCCAGTCCCCTGCTGTTCATGGCTCCACATCCTCTTCATCATCATCGCTGATCAGTAATAAGCACCCAGTCCCCTGCTGTTCATGGCTCCACATCCTCTTCATCATCATCGCTGATCAGTAATAAACACCCAGTCCCCTGCTGTTCATGGCTCCACATCCTCTGCATCATCATCGCTGAGTAATAAGTCAGCATCACTGTCGCTGGTATCGAAATCCTCGGAACCAACTTAGAAATCTTCATCACTCCCGTTGTTGCTCTCCAGGTAGCATTTACTGTGCAGTAGAAGTGAAAGCAAATTCATACAGCTGAATCTAATACACTGTGTTTAAACAACAACAGTGATTCATCACAAAAAGGTTACAGTACGAAGCTCACTCTTGAAATCAGGACTTAAAGGATATGTTGCAGTAAGAATACTAAAAGGCTAAAATATGCACAAGAACACAGAAATTGGACTATGGAACAATGGTCAAAGGTGCTTTGGAATGTTGAAGGATGGACAATGACACCTGTGCCTTCTTGCCAGTTCTATTGTCAATTCAACGCTTGTCTTCTTTCTATTCCGTAAGGATATTATCTTCAAGTATCACTCATCCTTGTTAGACAGCTTTAACAGTCTTCCAGTCCTGGGTTTGTCAATTACAGATGATGTTTCTCTGTACTTGCTGATTATGCTTCGGATACCACACCATGAAAATCAAGTGATGTGAGCTATTTCACACAATGTTCTTTCTTTTTGCAAGTCAAGGTTGTTATAATAGTAGAAAACACTAGTGGAGGCTTTGAGTAAATTGTTGATGCTCATAATTAGTACCCTGTAAAAATCGCGATTTTTACAATATTCTTAAGAAATAAAAATAAATTCAGAATTATTTGTATTTCATACAAAAAAATAAATAAATCACATTAACGAAACTGTACAGCTCTGCTATGTGCCTGCGTGTAATATTTGCCATGCACACAGTGCTGTACAATGATAATGTCATGTCACTATGCAGTGGTCCTCAAAGTGGTGCCGGCGAAGCCAGGCCATCGTGCCCGCGGCAGCTGCTCTTAAATTATGGGTCGTGAACACATTTCTGGCGGGTCGTAGCTTTGGAAAATAAATACAACTTTAAACGCATTTTCCAACAAAAGTGTCACAGCAGTCTGTTGACGGTGCTGCTCGCTTATGCTGTGCTTGAACTTACTCGACATATTTTTTTTTTTTCCTGAAGGGCCTCTGCGATAAGTTCAACCAATTGAATATCTGCATTTTCTCTGTGGTAGCACAAACATAAGTTAGCTGGGTGGGGCATAAACTGTGTCTGTTTCAGTTGCAGGTACTGACAGTGAGTTTAACCAATAGGAGAGTCAAATATCTGTTAAGTTTTATGCAGTTGTCCAAACATAAGCAAGCACAGGCCGTTCATGGTATTCTGCATGAAAATTGGCGAGTAAGTAGCCAATAGGAAAGTGAAAGATCTGACAGCTGTCCAATCATTCGTGAGCAGAGGCGGGGTGTTAATATGCCGGCTAAACACTGAATTTCGCCGACTGTTATTGAGAAAAATAATACATTTCAGTATTTAGAATTTAATTTTCTATCTATATACATTTTTTAATTTCAACAGACATGGGAAACGCTGCAGTAGATTTAGTTACAAATCCACTTTCTCTGAATAATTGTACTGGAGATGAGCGATCTTTAAATGGAATTTTGCCAAATTGAGATGCTATCTATCCTCTTTTATATTAGTGTACTCATGGTTATCTGTGTAAACATGCTATTTAAAAATATTTGCATTGCGTATTTTATATAAATTATTACTCTCTCCCTTACAAAAATAAACTGCAGTACTAATGCAGTTATACTGCAGTTAACTGTAGTATCAATGCGGTAGTACTGCAGTTATTTATTTGTACTGCAGTACAAGTGCAGTATAACTGCAGTATACATGGAGTACATCTGTAGTACAATGCAGTAGTACTGCAGTTATGTATTTTCTACTACAGTACAACTGCAGTATACATGGAGTACATACGCAGTTTGACAACTTATTATTGCAGTAATGTTATTTTGTGTACTGTGAATGTGAAATATATGCTGTAATGGGAAATATGAAATGTTTACATTATATTTTCTGTATTATTAAAATACAATACACCGGAATGCATTTCTACTGCAGTGCGAGGTAAGTGCGGGAGTTGCAGCGGTGAGTCGGATTTAATAATTGTTTGGACATTTCAAATTGGGAGAATATCGGTGGTAAAAATAATTGGCGATTCCAAATTTTTTTTAAAATAAAAAAATAGTGCTACAGTATATTTTCGTGAGTGTACACTATTTATGTCTAGATAAAAAAAAAATCGAAATATTTTGTTTTTATATTTCTTTCAATTGGTCTTAATTAGTACTATAGAATGTGAAATCATTCTGATTTTAAATTAACATATTCCTGAGTTGTCCTTGGGCAGGAATAAGCAGACAGTGTATCTCTGCCCTCGCGGGTCACATTTGAATAAAAGAAAGTCAGTGTGTCACTGTTGCGCGAGCTAACATCTTCTTGTGCTAAATGGTAACGGCGGTTTTAATTTAAGACTGATCTGGATAAGTGGACAGAGGAACGGACAAAACGAAGACAAATTGTTTTGTTCTTTTGGATTTCTATTCTGAGAAATCGTCCCATATATGTCACATATCTGACTTCAAAGATGTTCAACCGATAATGCTGACTAATGAGAACTTGAATGAGTGTTAGAGAGATGAAGAAGTTGCGGTCAACTGGCGAGCGAAATCTGGAGAAGAAAAGAAATACCCACGCCGTGTGATACAGTTTAGTTGTAAGTATTTGGGTTTTTATATTACATATATAATCATTCTGTCTGTAGGCTATATTATATAGATTTAAAAATACATTTTAATTAAAAAGAAAAACACATTCCGAAGTAGACAGCTTTTAGCCTACTTTTTGTTTGTTTTACACATGTATGTAACCCCATATTACCTAAATATTTTCTAGCATAATTCACAGTAACAGATTTCTTTAGTAGTCACACTAAAACACTTTGAACAAAAGTATTAACCTGTGGCCGAGGGGTAATAAGATAATTAACAGCTAGTTAACCCCTCGGCGAGGGTATAAGAACCTGCAGCTGTCCCTGCTGCGAGGGTGAGTGGAGAGAGAAAGTACGGGGAGTGGAGAGAGAGAGCGAGGAGAATATAACAAACAATTGTTATATTTAGATATACTTGTTTTTGTTTATTTGTTTGGCCAACGTGCCCTTTGTTTTGTGTTTTGTTGTTTTGTTCAAATCGTTTGTTTTGTATTATTATTTATTAAATACGCTGACCGCCGTTGCGTTCAGCTTCACCCGCCCATCCATTGTTTTGTTTCTGGTACTTCCTGGTCTGTGACGTCACCACACCTCGCCACTGCAAGCCATCCTGCCATAGTGCCATATATATATATATATATATATATATATATATATATATATATATATATATATATATATATATATATACACATTATATATATATATATATATATATATATATATATATACAGTGCCTTGCAAAAGTATTCAGACCCCTGACCAATTCTCTCATATTACTGAATTACAAATGGTACATTGAAATTTTGTTCTGTTTGATATTTTATTTTAAAACACTGAAAATCAATTCAATTATTGTAAGGTGACACTGGTTTTATGTTGGGAAATATTTTTAAGAAATAAAAAAACTGAAATATCTTGCTTGCATAAGTATTCAACCCCTGTGCTGTGGAAGCTCCCAGTTTACACCGATGAAAGAAATTGCCCTAATGAGGACACAATTACCTTACCATTGGCCTCCACCTGTGAACCATTAAAGTTGCTGTTAAACTTCTTAAAGCACTGTTTTTTTGTATTCAGCCGATGAAGGACTTGTAGTCCGAAATGTCCTGGTAATTGATTTGTAATCAATTATCTACCTTTTTAAGTACCTGAAATATTCTTTTCTCTTTTTTCATTTTTCTTATTGATCATTTTGGTACACAGCAGTTTTCCTTTTTCTCAAACTTTTATATATATATATATATATATTGTTCAAATACCCTGTTTATTAACCATAATAATATTTTTTATTATTCCTATAGAGCACATCAGACAGAAATTTAATGTAGAGAACAGCGCAATTAAAGCTGTGATAAGAACTAAATTAAACAACGAAGACAAACATTGGAAAAAGAGGAAGTCATTTATTGAATAAGGTATGATATACAAAAAAAAAGGATCAGAGCACACACATACCATGTACATATATCTAAGAGACAATGAATTGATAAATCATTTTCGTTTAATTTTATATGCAGTGAAGCTAAGTAAAAAACATGGCAGGTGAACGCAGTATTAATCCAGTTTAAAAATAGCAAATACATTCACACATTTAAGTTGTCATTCATAGTCAGAACCAAAATAGTAACACATTATGTGTGTAATCCAGTGGTATTAGATATTTAATATTTCCTACTGAGCTTCCACAGTTGGCAGCATGTAAAGATTTTATTTAATTTGCATATTTCTGAAGTAGTACTAGCACAAAGATATTATTATTATTATTATTTATTTCTTAGCAGACGCACTTATCCAGGGCGACTTACAATCGTAAGCAAATACATTTCAAGTGTTACAATACAAGTAATACAATAAGAGCAAGAAATACAATAACTTTTGTTCAAGTGTGACAAACCACAATTCAATAATACAGCAGATAATAGTGATAGTTACATCAGAATATGATTAAATAGTGATAGTTACATCAGGATATGATTAAATAGTGATAGTTACATCAGGATATGATTAAATAGTGATAGTTACATCAGGATAAGATTAAATAGTGATAGTTACATCAGGATAGTTACATCAAGATAACCATTTACATTAGTAACTTCAGCGCCATTAGCTGTCATTCAAGAATTCAGTTTGAACAACTACTGACCACACTAAAACAATGAACATCGTCCCAAAACCATACCATAGGTTTCCTGTAGTTTATATTATAAAATTAATTATATGATTATTTATTTTTTTAAATCATACAATTATTTTTTAGAATATGCAGGCTACAGAGGAGTAATTGTGTGAGACAGTTTTGGGATGATGTTCAATTTTTTAGTGCCCCATTCAGTCAGTTTTGTATTGGCCTAGATTTCCACTCGCAAAAATCACAATCATTCTGATTTCATTAGTGTCTATTCTGTGCAATGTAAACTATTACCCTACCTATTTTGTAGTAAACAATGTGATGGTTCCTTACACAAATTGATCTTACGTGGCTGTTTGCGGGCACGCTGACTATTGCATAGGTTTTTATCTTAAACTGCCTTCCCCTGACATATAACAGTATATAAATAATATATATATATATATATATATATATATATATATATATATATATAATAAAAAATATAATAAAATTATATATATATAATAAAATTATATATATATATAACAGTACTGCGACTGCTTTACTTGCAAAGAAACAAAAAACGGTGACTTCCATATTCCAAAAGTCCACATATTAAATTTTGACCTGACAGAGGCGTTTGTTTGCGCAAATATCCCTTTTGAAAAATTGGACAACCAAAAGTTACGGAAATTCTTCAGACAGAGTGTAGCAAACGGTGGAGTGATTCCTTCATCAGCCCAGCTGAGACGTGAATACTTACCTAAAGTTGCCGAGTATCACAAGCAGGAGATTATGGAATTGGTAAAACAGTCTGGTTGCTTGTCAGCGGTCACTGACGAGTCGACTGATGCCCAAGATCAGTATGGGTTACACATTTTATTTGTTTTGCAAGACCTAAATGGTGAACGTGCACCTGAAATACTAGAACTGAAAGCTGTCCTTGCAGATACACTTTACCTACAGGCTGTTAATTACAACACCGTTTCACAAGCTATTGTAAAGTGCTTGAATAACTTTGATGTCAGTGCATTTATCTGTATATTTGCTGTTTAAAAAAATAATAATCTGTACACGTAATTTATAACATATTTGTCACATTCCACGAAATATGATACTTTACCCGTAAAAAATAACTTAATTCCCATTGTGTAACGTGAATGCACATTCTGGGAAACATACGTCAACTAGCCCCCATATTAGCACAATCCACACAGATGTAACGCTAATCAACTTGTTGTGTGCATTTACCACATACTGTTCTTTCACATTGGGCACAGAAATCTGAAGTTGTATTTTTATTGCATTTAGTTACCTGGCACTGTTTTCTGTTGCGTGTGTCACTTGATGCGCACTGTATCCAGGTTGAGCTGCGTTTTCCTGCTGCTTTGCAGTTTTCTGATCGAAATGTTTTGGCCAAAGCTCTGTGGCTAGCATCAAGATGAAATCTTGCCTACTGATGTTTTCCCCAGTGCATTCCTTGTACAAAACAAATGAATTGATGGCTGCCATGTCCAGTACATTGTAAAATACAGCAACTGGACACCGGTGATTGCTTTCACTGTGTACTAAGTTTTGCGCAGATAGTGGAAACTGTCTTCTCGCTTTGTTTACTGTTCCAACCAGGCTGTTTTTTTTTTTTTTTTTTTTTTCTTCAACTGTTTTGCTAATTACAGTGAAATAAAAAAAAATTGTCATTGCTAACATTCATTTTTTTCCTAAGTATGGTTACATCAGCCTAAGTACCACATTGTCTCTGGCCAGCTGGGCGAGTTTCATCTTTCCACAGGTAACGATAAAAGCATGTATTGTAATAAGCCGTCAAAATGACAGCTTTTGGCGGTTCTAGGTAGAAGTGCTTCAGACTTTTTTATTTTTGCGATTCTGACTTTCAAACGCCATCAGAGTATTTAATACATGTATTTATGAAAAGTCAAGAACACACGCAGAGTAATTTAAATTTTAAAAGTGAAGACTGTCAAAATGACTGCCTTGGCAGTGTTACTGGTAGCCATCTTGTTTGCAGTTACAGATATGCAATATGCAATTCAACACATCAAAAATAAATACTTTTGCATGTTTCAATTAAATCAATTCACTCATCTTAACTTAGTGTGCCGTTCAAAGCTATAAATGGAGCTACTTTTTTGGTCCCTTTATTGGCATAAGGATATTTAATAAAAAAACTAAAATTTTTGCCCAAAAAATTACTTTCCTTTTTTTTCAAATCCACTGTTTGACCTGGATTATAAATGCAATAAGGCTCTTCAGGGTGTCCGTGTGCGTTGAATATACTGACTTCTCAGGGGCTGGAGGGACTCAGCTTCGTCTTGTGTCTCCCAATGCCCCGAGGCATCCCTATATTCAACGTATACAGACACCCTGTCAGGCCTTATTGCATACATACTGTATATATTGTTCATGCTACTGATGTTTTTCTAAAAAATAGAATAATGAATAATAAATGCAGAAATATATTTTAAAAACTTTAATATTCAATCCCAAGTGTATCATGTGCAGCTCTGACTAACCTTGTGCACAGCTTTTCTTATAGTGACAGTTCATTTACAATGTGTCTGTTACTTTGTCTGTCACTTTGACCCTATCTCTCATGGCTTATTCATGTCTTTTTCAATTTCTATCAACTGTGCCATACATATTAATTTATAAAGCAAACACAATTAATGAACATGTTTATGACTACGTTGAGTTTGAAATCAATTTGAAACGTGTCTCTCTGTCAATTGTACTGCTCTGTCAGCCCTGGGGTTAGATGACTACAGTAAGCAGCTGCAAAATTAAACAAAAAAGAAATAAAAACCTCAGTCTTCATCTTTTGAGATATGAGAAATAATTTATATCAAGCCATCACTTTGTTAATTGAGTAATATTGCATTTCTTAACATGTACAATATGCAACTCTAGAGTATGTCACCAGAATGACTGTGCAGTACACTCGACAGGGAATTATAAAAATGAAAACAGCACCCAACTATCAACATCATTTAGAACTTTATGTATTCCCCTTGTATAAAGAACAATACCTTAGATTTAGTATCCATACTTACCCCCTTCAGTCATATTTCATGCACATTAAATGGTTTCTTTCTATTTTATATTACAATTTAAATAACCATTGTAAGTACTTGGCAGTGGAAGCAACCTATCTAAGCTCTACATCAGTAGTTTTCTTTAATATATTGTATTGGAGAGGCGCTATGAATTAAGAGACTGCTGTAAAAGTGAGGCGCTATGAATTAAGAGACTGCTGTAAAAGTGAGGTGCTGTGAATTAAGAGACTGCTGTAAAAGTGAGGCGCTGTGAATTAAGAGACTGCTGTAAAAGTGAGGCGCTGTGAATTAAGAGACTGCTGTAAAAGTGAGGCGCTGTGAATTAAGAGACTGCTGTAAAAGTGAGGCGCTGTGAATTAAGAGACTGCTGTAAAAGTGAGGCGCTGTGAATTAAGAGACTGCTGTAAAACAAAGGTGTTCCGAATTACGACTGTGCGTGTGAGACTGACCATTCATACATATTCTGTTTCAATGCCTCTTTTGTGTGAATGTTATAAAATATTGCAGTCTGTCTGGGCTCTGAATGGCTGATTTGGGGGTGTTACTGTTGGTTTAGGTTTGGGGACCCCAGAGCGAAGAGCCCTGTTTTGAGCTGCCCAGCGGCTGTATGCTTGGGCCCTATAAAAAGTGCATTGTTCCTGTTATTGCACTTGTATTGTATTATTTTGGCTTCTTCAATAAAGCTTTAGTTGGAGTTTAGTATTTTGTTGTTTTTGACTTGGCCTTTCCTATTTAAAATAATTGGTCTGTGGTGCCAGTTGTGCCAGATTGTGTCGTGTTTCTATGATGGGGACGAGTGACCTTGGTCAGTTCTGAACCCAGGCCTCCGTGGGTGAAAGGTGATTATATTTCCCACAGTGCAACCTTAAGCCATCTCCTTCTAGAGTTAGTACACCAGCCATACAGAGGGCTCAGCTGGCCAGAGGTTACACATTGAAATGGATCTATTTTATTGGCCACACAAAGATCATGTTTTTCTCATGAGTCATGTACAGAGACTGTCAAAGATTATTGGACTACTGTTTAATAATGTACGCATGACAATGGCAGTGTGTGCAATGTATAGAAAAGTAGCATTGCCTTGGAGGTTGGATAAAATGAAGCATTGTGAAATTTCATTTATTTCCTCAGAAAGGCACATCAAAGAAACATTGCCTGTGGTAATAGGTGGAGATTTTAGTCTTCTTGGACTTTCACCGGCAAAGATGGAATGAGTTATATATTTTTTTTTTCCCAAAATACAGCTTAAAGGCATCCTGGAAGTGCCATTTTAACAGCAAAGTAAGTTAAATGCTGATTAAGGGTTATTTGAATTTTGAAGAAAATGGCTTTAGGTTTGAAAACATTAAAATTAATTTTTCACTGTTATCAATGTAATATTTTTATATGCGAACAGCGTATCCAATTTTTTCTCCAGCCTAAGATTTTATGCATTACTTTATTTTGCAAAAGTCCTTATTTGTTTTGTTTGCCTTTTTGTTGTTTTGCTAACTGCATTTTTGTGTACTGTAACTGTGTAACGGAAATGCAATGAGGATCCATGCTCTTCAGAAGGATATTTAGGAAACACAATAAGTTCATGCTTTAATGGTAGAATAAATACTGTACGGTGTGTACAACAATATATCAGGTGTCATTCATTGCACCACTGCACTGCCTTGAAATGGCATTTGGTAAGGACGGTTGTTCAATGAATCAGCAATGTTTGCAGGGCCTTTGAGATCCTGTTTGAATGAAAGGTTCTTTATAAATGCTTGTTCCAGCCCATCCTATTCCATCAGTTACATTACCAACAGAACATGTACTCCTCAGGTGGGTGATGATAAATAATCCTGCCAGTGTGTCTGGAATCCAGTGTAAACAGACTATCGGAACAGAAAAGCACAGATGAGCAAACGAAGAGAGAAACGACTGGCAGGGAGGCAGATACAAAGCTAACTGCCACACAAAGGAAACAGGGTGTTGGTGAAGAATATAATTAGACAACATGAAACCTAAAACACGGGCAACATTCATGATAAGGATTTCCATTACACAAGAGTAGATGTTAAAACTTCATGCTGATTTGAACTCTGCTCTCGCCAAGATAAGCACCAACTAAGACGTAGGTTTACAGTAAACTAATGTGATCCATATGTGTCTCCATCCATTTGCACTTCCATCCATATGATGATGTAGATATCCTTCTGTCTGGTGTTAATGGCTGAAGTGTAACGCTGGCTCCAGGGATCAGCTTATTTTGCCTTCCTGGCGCATCAGCACACACAACGGCTGCGATGCTGGCTCCGGGGGTCAACCAAAGTGCGGCCTCCCCAGCGCATCAGCATGACAACCGTCTGGATTGAGCTAAGTAGGGTACATCTCTGGGGTCTTCAAGTGGGCGCCTTCCATCCTCAGTGTTTCGTCGACTAGCCCACGACACCTCAAGAGGGCTCGACGGTGATTCTGGCGTCCCAGCATCACCCCTCTCCGTCCCCCACTCAACTCAGCCCAGCTTACTTACCTGTACATCAGCGTTTCTTTCTTTCTATTGTGCTTGAGATCCCCAGCCACAATATATATATAGATGTTGATGTGTGAAAGGAATGAAATAATTATTTTTAACACTTGCAAGAAACTGAAGAAAGGCTGAAATGTTTGTCAACTTGAATTCACCTCAAAATAAAAAAATTAGCAGTGCACACAGTGTAATTGAATGTATACAATTGCAAATTCCGTATGAGAAATTAAGCAATCAAACCATTAAGATTTTGGCTAAATTCCATTCCATCTTAATCTGTGTACTGATGTCAAAGCACTTTTTGGGCCAGATTCTCAAAGCCATTTATTCCACCTTGTCATTCGCTCAAGTTACCAACCCAGACTCAGGCATTTTATTTTGGGTCTTGTGAATAGTGTAACATTGTTTATTGTTCATTTTAGAAAGGCAAATAATGCCTTTTCTTTTTTTATAGACACAGAAGGGGCCGGTGTAAGGATATGTGCAAAGTAGGGCTGTCAATCAGTTCAAATTTTTGATCGGTTAATTTATGGGCATTAGTTGATTAATCGGTAGATTAATCCGTGCACATTATTAATAAAGGTAACAATATTATAACGGATGTCCTGCATAGTAATACTAAAAAAATCAATAGAATCTAAAAAAAAAAAACCAAGGGGAATTTGGTCTTTTTAAAAGCATTTTTATATTATTTTTATTTTAGTAAATGTAACATATTTTCACACAACATCGGTTGTTTACATAGCTACATACTTGTCTTCCTTCTTGTACTTCTAATCTAGCAGAACCTGAGGCACTGAAGAGATTAAGCATTCGGAATCTTGTTACAGGTACCCGAGAATACTGTGGCTATTGACAAGTGACTGCTTAACATGCTGTCGTAGTCAGAAATCAGAGAAAGTAATTCTACATAATTACCTCTATTTGAAGAATTGGTGCCTTCATCAGTTCAGGTGTTTCTGGTGTATACTACTGCCCCTCAATTTTTCTTGAAATTGAAAATTGATTTGTAACCAAATCGACTACAATGTCATTTTTTTTTATTTGTAAAAAGCAATTTGAAATATTACTTCCTATGCTTACAACCTAACCTAACATATTTATGTCCTGCCTCTGCTCACTAATGATTGGACAGTTGTAAAACCAGGGCATACTTTTGACTTTCCCATTGATTAAACTCCCAATTATGTCCCGCCTGCGCTCACTTATGATTGGACTGCCACAGAGAAAATGCAGATCTTCTATTGGTTGATTTAATTTTATATACAAAAATAGAACTGCATGATTAAATTTGTAAAAAATTAATCTGGGTTGGACTCTTCAGTTGATTAATCAGTCAGATTAATCTATTAAACAGAGCAGTCCTAGTGCAAAGTGATTTGAGGCTGCAAAACACCCATATTGCTGCCAAAAAACGTGTTTAGCTGGTGGAAAGTGGGACTTTATTGGTCACTAAAAATGCAGCGTATGTAAAGAATGCTTTTCATCTGATGTTCTGAACCCGCTATCAAATTAGGACTTTGCCATCTGTGATGAGCTGCAAATCTACCCCCAACCAGGAAGGGCGCTAGGTAAGGTTGGTGGTACGCTTTCACAGAGATGGCCCGACTCGATGGTAAGACGGAACCGGAAGTCGGCCATTTTGGAGAAAGGACATAGTTGCAAGACTGCTAAACAAATCTATTGCGATCAGCTGTGGGGCATGCAGCTACTGGATAGACCGCGGCGCCAGGCTGATCACAGGGAGGAGTCTGGCAGTACAAAGGGGATGCAGCTACGTGAGTACGACCCCTTACGCTGAATGGAATAACGCACTGGAGCGCTGTGTGTTTTTGCTTTGTTTTGTTGTTGGCAGACGGAGAGCCGTTGGGAGCTGAAGCTATTAAAGCCAGCACATTCACCCGGAGCACCTGCACTGCCACACACCTGCAAACTGAACCTGCACCTGGAGCACATTTCCTTGCACACCTCTTCAACTCATGCACTGTTGGATTAGTGTACAGTATTTGTTTTGTGTAACCTTTTTGTTTAGGGACTGTAAACCCGTCATTTTGCCCTCCTATCGTTGCTGGTAGTGAGGGTGCATTATTTATTAAAAACGGACTGTTAATTGGAAATACACCTGCTGTTTGGACATTCTATTCTTCCAACACCACTCACATCCGGACACCATCATTAATCAATTGAAATGATATTGAAATGTATTCAAATGAAGAAAAGAGCATGGCATTGGGCGGGGATCTGGAATACTAAGCAAGGATTTTGCCTTGCACTTGGGCAATTGCTGACCCTCCAAAAACTTGACACCTCCTCTTATAAGGTGGAAACCATAGTAGAAACACGTAATTAAGAGCTGAATGAAACCACACACCTTCATAGAGCTGTCATTTGCCTCAGGATGGCTGCTGTGGTACACTGCCTGATGCAGCGATGCTTGGCTCTTGTTGACAACAGGCAGGAAAACCTTTGGAGGAGAAGGGCAAGATGGAGAAGACTCTGCATGTTCAAAACCAGGGTCGCTTTGTTTGGGACGGATTTTCCTCTCCGCTTGCCTCTCCATTGGTGTCTGCTGTGATGTGGATGGCAGCCCTCCTCCTGTTCCTGCTGCACGCCTGTGCTGCGTTGCGAGTTTTTGTTCGCTTTTTTGTTACTTCTAGGATTTCAACAGAAACATTAATTAGACCAACACAAAATTAAGAATGTTAATTAGCAAGTTTCTTTTGTGTACAACATAATTAGATTTATGAAGGTGCAGGCAGTTTAATTGTACAATTAGGAAGCATGGAAGTGACTGTGCCAAGTTGGGGGGAAGAAAGCTGATTAACCCCTATCATTGCCTCTCTATTTCCAGAAGTCATTGTTTCTCAGCTGTTTGCTAACAAGGTCACTCTCTGGACCCTTTCTCAAACTGAGACCACGCTCTAGGCTTGGTCAGGTGACCTTCAGGACAAGGCCTGTATTATGCTATTTTCGCTGGATGTTCTTCAAACATTAGTCAAGCTTGCTGGTGTTTCTACAGTGTATCATGGTAAAAGCTTAGCAAAGCATAGTCAACTTTAATTATTAAATATGTTCTCAGCTCTTTCATTTAAATTAGGAAAATACAACTGGGATTTTGAGGGAATACAAGGTGCATTTGCGCTTTGATGGTGATCCACTATAAAAGGCGCTATATAAAATAAAGATTGATTGATTGATTGATTGATTGATTAATTAAACCTTCAGCACCTCTGTGCTCTTTATAAAAAAGAACCATTCATCTCCAAAATATTTTCTCTGTACGTCTGTATTTCTATTTGAAATGATAGTTTGTGCAGCATTTTAAAACACAGATGGTTAATCTATATAATGGGAGATGCCGTATTTTCTATTACTTTTTAATTTGTGACAGTAAATGCAAAGGAAAGCATTGTAATTCCTGGCACAGCAAAGCTTCATCAATATTGTCCTCTTAAACATATCTTGATCCACACGTGGATGTGTGCAGTAAATTCACTGTCACGCTCAAAGCACATTTAACGCTGGATTTCACATGGCGTTATCAAGAATGGGACTTGCTATACAGTCCTTGGTTAGCTTTCCTTTCATTCCTGCAGCTTTCAGCTCAGAAGATTGAAGGTTTACATCAATGGTTTCGTTTTTATTATTTGTTATACAGCCTTTATTCTTTTTTCTCTTAATTTGATCTTGATTGTTATGCAATTCAATTTTAAGTAATCTCACTGAAACTTCTGCTCACAATAGTGCCGGTAAAGATGTCCTCTTCTTCACCTGATTTTGACTCATGGTTTTAACTGAAGTGATTCATGTGTCAGTTTGCTGCTGCTGTCAACAGGGTGTCCCTGAAGAATGAGATGTTACTGTATATCTTAGTGGGCTTTTTAAATCAGAATTCTTAAAATACAAATAAAATAACATTGGCCTTGGCTTCACATCAGTCAGTACTTAATTATGTTAATGTTATAAATCTAGCAGTAGCAACTTACTGTAGGTGTGAGTAAAATTAAGAGAATTCATCATTATAGAGGCACAAATGTTAACCCTTAATATCTCAGCAATGGTAGGGGGTAGAGTGACAAACATTGTCTCTTTAAATCTTGAAATTGTATTTCAATAAGAATATTACTTTAAAAGATAAAATGGGGGGGGGATAAAAAATGTCCCCTATGTGCAATACGAATTATAATGTAATTTTTCAGCAGACCAGGAGAAAAAACTGTAATACCCGAGCTATAGTACTCAGTGTCGAGGTAGGAGTGTCTGCTGACTTCATGTACTGTGGTGGTTAGAATTTGATTGGATTTGTAACAGCCTCATGGAACTCATCCTGGCCTCCTGGTGCAGACTTCCATTTCTATTCGGTGGAGCAGACTGCTGCCCGTCTCTCCCTCTCTGCCTGCCACGCCCAGCAGCCAGACCTTTTTTTTTTTTTTTTTTTTTTTTTTTTACATTCTTACCGCTGCTTGTTCTTCTGACAGCTACAGAAACACAGATGGGCTTTGTATAAAATGAATTAACAAAATGTTAATTAAACATGTTAAACTGGTAGTTAAAACTTAAAAGCGATTTTTCACAAAATACTTAATGGTTGCTATAAAGTCACTTTCTTTACTTAAACTTCATTTCTATTATTATTTATTATTATTATTTTATTTCTTAGCAGACGCCCTTATCCAGGACGATTTACAATTGTTACAAGGTATCACATTATTTTTACATACAATTACCCATTTATACAGTTGGGTTTTTACTGGGACAATCTAGGTAAAGTACCTTGCTCAAGGGTACAGCAGCAGTGTCCCCCACCTGGGATTGAACCCACGACCCTCTAGTCAAGAGTCCAGAGCCCTAACCACAACCCCACACTATGCCCTATGTTAAACTCCGATTATCTATTCAATGTTAAACTCAGATTTTCAACCATTAATATGTAGGTCAAAACACATTTAACAAAATTCCTCCACCCCCACCCGATACAGCCCTATAGGAAATGATGTCATTAAATTATATCATTTTAACACTAGAATGGCCGCGTTTAAAGGCATGCCTAGAACAACCATGCCCGATCAAACGCCTTGGTCGTTCTAGTGTTAATGTAATTTAAAGTAAAACAGTTGCCAACACACAGCACCTTGTATTAAGAGCCACCACACTCACATTTTGTTAATTGCAGTGCTTACGTTTTTTTTGGGTTTTTTTTACAGCTTGGAAATACTTATTTAACATAAAAGACAACATACATTGTTGTTTGTTATTCAATCAATTAATCAATCAATCTTTATTTTATATAGATTGTGGTCATAGTGGACCACCATCACAAAGCGCTTTACAAGATGCAGTAACAACAAGAAAATCCATAATACTTTAAATACAGAGAAATGCATAATACATGATATACAGTAAAAAAAAAAAATGCATATTACATTAAATACAGTGGAAAGTGCATAATACATGAGATAGTAGCAGCAACACAGCAGCTAATTACAGATATCAGGCTTAAAGAGCATTGAAAGCAAGAGAGAACAGGTGGGTCTTGAGAGTTGATTTAAAGCGAGCGACGGTGGGAGCATCACACACCAAAGCTGGGAGAGAGTTCCATAGAGTCGGTGCCATGAAGCTAAACGAGTGTTCTCCAAGTGTGGTGCACTTTTGCTTGGGTATAACAAGCAGGCCGGAGTCAGAGGACCTCAGCTTGCGGGCAGGGACATAGCGGGTCATTAGGTTGGAGAGATACTCTGGACCTGTGTGATGAAAGGCCTTGTAGGTAAGCAGGAGAATTTTGAAAGTAATCCTGAACTTAACAGGCAGCCAGTGCAGTTGGGCAAGACAGGGTAATGTGATCATGTTTTTTACATCTGGTAAGGGTCCTAGCAGCGGCATTATGAACCAGCTGCAGTCGGTTTATGGCTCGTGATGGAAGACCACCGTAGAGAGAGTTATCTATTGGTATCAAAAGCAGCAGTTAGGCCAAGGAGGACAAGGACATAGGGAGCAGCAGCATCAGCATTTAGCAGGAGATCATTTACAATCCGCAACAGAGCAGTTTCTGTACTGTGATGTGGCCGGAAGGCAGATTGGAGAGATTCAAGCAGATTCTTATCTGTGAGATGTTTCGTCAGCTGGTTGGCTACATCCCTTTTAAGAGTTTTGGAGATAAAAAGAAGATTGGATATGGGACGGAAGTTGGAAATTGCCAAACGATCACCTGTAATAAAATCAGTGCAGAGTGTTTGTATATCTGCTTATAGCTAGTTTAATGCATTCAAAATGAAAGCTACTAGTTTATTGAAGATATTCTTTCCTTAACTGTCTCGACAGCAATTGCATTCCAATAAACCTAGACTTCAAGAAAACAATGTCGAGGTCTTGCCGTGGCCAGCTTTTTCTCCTGACCTGAGTCCAATAGAACATCTGTGGGACCAAATTGCCAGTGCCATCCACAGGAGACAACCGCAAGCAGCCAGTCTTCGCCAGCTGGCTGCAGCTGCACAGAAAGAGTGGCAGAACATCCCACAGCAGTCTATCCAGAGGCTGATCAGGTCTATGCGTCAACACTGCCAGGATTGTGTTAATACTCAGGGAGTTCATACCAAACACAAACTTTGTAATGTTTTCATTTTAACAGTGTGTCACATTTCATACTGAAAACTTATCATGATTCTTTGATCTGTATTTTTGTTCACATTTTCTGTGATTTTGTTTGATATCTATGTTTAAAATATGTGATTAAATCCATTAGACCGGAGTGTGTGTTTTTTTGCGTATATATATATATATATATATATATATATATATATATATATATCTAAGTATATATATATATATATATATACTTAGAGAGAGAGAGAGAGAGAGAGAGAGAGAGAGAGAGAGAGAGAGAGAGAGGTATATATACACACTGCTGTGCAAAAGTCTTACATTTTGCAATTTTCTACTCTGATGCATAAGGAAACTAAAACTTTGTGTGCAATGCAAATACACCTTTATGAAAAAGAAAAGCTTATTCAAATAACCAAATTTATACACAACATACCTTGTGTGACAGACTGGGGTGTTTTGTCACGGTTCTTTCGGGTCTTGAACACAGTCTTTCGGAACCAAGCACACTGGACAACAGTATTTTATTGTAAACAGGGCGGTGCCTGTATGTTTATTATCGTGTTCTCTTTATCCAGAGTCACACAAATCAAATATCAACAACGTAAACAAACAAACAAAAAAAAAAAAAAAACTAGCTCTTTATTAAGAGCACTAACTAAACCTTTTAATTATCTTTTAACTACCCCTTTCTATAAGTCAGACAGCTAAGCTGTTTGCTGACCAAACAGAACACTTTAACTAGGCAGCAATTGTTTTCCCCTAGGTAGAACACCAACCTTTAATCTGTTTTCAGTACGTATCTGTCTCTCTGCATGTCATACCCTTTGCACACACTCGCGTTTGAAAAAACCCATGCTCTTTTATGGCTGCCTAATTGGAGACAGGTTAAAACCCTTGTCTCAAAATGGTCGCCCCTGTGGAGCTCTGGGAATTGTAGTCTTTGTGACATTGGCAGTCAAAGACTACAACTTACTTATATAACCCAAATTCAATGGAGAGGATACAGGCTTCTCTTCACTCTTGGACCAATATACACACCGTCCACCACTTTCCCATATATTTTATAGTTCACTTTGTCACACATCCTCCCCCCCAGCTCAGACCTACTGGTACGAGCGACCTTGGTGAACAAACAGTGAACACGTGATAACCCATCCGCATTGCCTTGCAAAAGGCCAGCCCTGTGTTCAATTGTAAAATTGAATGCCTGTAGGCTTAAAAACCACCTGGTTACCCTAGCATTCTTCTCTTTATTGTTCTTCATCCAAGTTAAGGGAGCATGGTCAGTAATTAGTTTAAAACGTCTGCCCAGTAAGTAATATTTAAGTGCTTCCAATGCCCATTTAATTGCTAAACATTCTTTTTCCACTATAGCGTAGTTCTTCTCTTGTGGAGAGAGTTTCCTACTTAAAAACATTACAGGGTGCTCCTCACCCTGGACCTGTTGGGAAAGCACTGCCCCTATCCCTACTTCAGAAGCATCTGTCTGTACCATTAATTCTTTATCAAAATTTGGCGTAACTAATACTGGCTGCGTGCACAGAGCCGCTTTCAACCTCTGAAAGGCAGCCTCCGCTTCTGCATTCCACTTTACCATTAGGTTTTTCCCGCCTTTGGTAAGATCTGTGAGGGGTGCGGCTATTGAAGCAAAGTCAGGAATGAACCTCCTGTAGTAACCGGTTAGTCCTAAGAATGCCCTAACCTGTTTTTTTCCCACTGGCCGTGGCCATTTTTCTATTGCCTCCAGTTTATCAATTTGTGGTTTTACAACGCCCCTTCCTACATTAAACCCCAAATATTTTGCTTCCTCCAGCCCTATTGTGCACTTAGTGTGGTTAGCAGTTAAACCAGCACTTTTTATAGAATTAAGTACTGCTTGTACTCTCACCAAGTGAGTGTCCCAGTCACTACTGTATATTACCACGTCATCTAAATATGCGGCTGCATATTCCCGATGTGGCCTTAAGACCCTATCCATCATGCGCTGAAATGTAGCAGGAGCCCCATGCAAACCAAAAGGCAGTACTGTGTACTGGAATAAGCCCTCGGGTGTGGAAAATGCTGTCTTTTCTTTGGCTTCGCTAGTTAGAGGGACCTGCCAATATCTTTTTGTTAAGTCGATGGTTGTTAAATAACGAGCTGGTCCCAATCTCTCAATCAACTCATCAACTCTAGGCATCGGGTAAGCATCAAATTTGGACACTTCATTCAGCTTCCTGTAATCATTACAAAAGCGAAGTGTCCCATCAGGTTTTGGAACTAGCACTATAGGTGAGGACCATTCACTATGTGATTCCTCAATCACCCCAAGCTTAAGCATTTTCTTTACTTCCTCTTTAATGGCTTCCCTTCTTGCCTCGGGTATTCTGTAAGGTTTTACTTTTATTTTCTCTCCTGGTTTGGTCCATATTTTGTGGTGTACGATGTCGGTTCTGCCAGGTATGGCGGAGAACACATCCCTATTTCTTCCTACAAAATTTCGTACCTCCTGCTTCTGGGTCTCCGATAAAGTATCTGCTATTTTAACCTGTGGCTCAGGCTGAACTTCTTTAGATTCTACAAATGCATTCTCGTTCATAGCCAACAGACCTTCCCTGTCTCTCCATGCTTTTAAGAGGTTGACATGGTATATTTGCTCCACCTTTCTTCTCCCCGGCTGTCTCACTTTGTAATTTACCTCACCAACCTTTTCTATGATCTCATATGGGCCATGCCAGGTAGCCAAAAATGTACTCTCTACGGTCGGAACTAATACCAGAACCCTGTCTCCGGGCTGAAAAACCCTGACCCTTGCCTGTCGGTTATAACTGTGCCTCTGCTGGGCTTGAGCCTGCCGCATATGCTCCTTCACAATGGGTATTACAGCAGCTATTCGGTCCTGCATCTGAGAGACATGTTCAATAATGCTACGATACGGGGTGGGTTCTTGCTCCCAGACCTCTTTCGCTATGCCCAGAAGGCCCCGGGGATGTCTGCCATATAAAAGCTCAAAAGGTGAAAATCCTGTAGAGGCTTGGGGCACTTCTCGTACAGTGAACATTAAGTAAGGCAGCAAGAAATCCCAGTTTTTACCGTCCCTATCAATTACCTTCCGTAGCATTGATTTAAGGGTCTTGTTGAAGCGCTCCACTAACCCATCTGTTTGGGGATGGTAGACAGAGGTTCTCAGGTGTCTAATTTTCAGTAATTTACACAGTTCCTTAGTAACCCGAGACATGAAAGGAGTGCCCTGGTCCGTAAGTATCTCTTTTGGGATTCCTACCCTGCTGAACACCACAAACAACTCGTTGGCAATACCTTTAGCTGAAGTATTACGGAGAGGAATAGCCTCAGGATATCTCGTAGCATAATCTAGGATAACCAGAATATGCTGATGTCTGCGGGCTGACTTGTTTAGGGGGCCTACTAAATCCATGGCTATGCGTTCAAACGGAGTCTCTATTATTGGCAATGGCACTAATGGACTGCGAAATGTTTTAAAAGGGGCTGTACGCTGGCATTCGGGACAGGAGGTACAGTGTCGGGCTATATCAGCATGTATCCCAAGCCAGTAAAACCTGCGAACGATACGTTCTGTGGTTTTCTCCACCCCTAAATGCCCCCCTAAGGGATGTCCATGGGCTAAATCTAGTACCACCCTCGTGAACTTCTGGGGCACAATTAGCTGCTCCACAATCTCTTCCCCCTTCTTATCTATACGATACAACAAATCATTCTGCATAGAAAAGTGAGGATAGGTCAGAGGAATCTCAGGATTTGTTTGAACCTCATTTACCACCATTATATTCTCCCTGAAGGAACCTAAAGTGGGATCGCGTAATTGGGCGGTCCCGAAATTTTCTGCATTTGTTCCCAAATCGAGTAAGTTTTGTTCTGGGTCTGGGCCATTACCAGAGAGGCTAGGACCCTCGTGATCCACTTCCTCTCCTATCATTACGTCCATTGGGAACTCTGGTTTACACTCTGTAACAATGTCACTCTCTAACACTAGAAGTAAGGGTTCTGGGCCGTTACTCTGTGGCTCTCGTCCTGCCACCTCAGTTTTATCGGGCTCATCTAATGCAACCTGTTTCTCCCATAGTTTAGTAAAATTGGGAAAGTCCCGACCCAATATTACTTGATACGGCAACATCGGTACTACTCCCATTCTATATTTAAGCGACCCAGCACTCGTTGTAATGCCTATAATTGCCGTTGGGTAGTGGCACGTATCGCCGTGTATGCAAGTAATATTAAGGTCCTGGTCCTCATCTAATTTATGCGGGTCCACTAATTGCGCGGACACCAGAGTTACCATGCTTCCTGAATCGAGTAATGCTTTACCCTTAATCCCCTCTATAACCACTGGGCACATGTGTTTCTCCCCCTTTGGGTCCCCCGGTGCTACAGAAACTATAGTACAGGTATATAGAGAGCTGTTATTAGGTTGTTCCCCCATATTACACTGCATAGGCTCCTCATTTCCAGGACAGTTGGCCGCTATATGACCATATTCAGAGCACCTAAAGCACCTTAAGGGCCTACTAAATGACTGAACTTTAAACCTTTCAAAACCCTTTTGTTTAAGCCCCAGGTCATGTTTACCCTCAGATACCCCACTCTCAAAATGTCCCTTTTACAGACCTAGTGTGCTCTTCGGTTCCCCTTTCCCCAGGAACAGTCTTACCAGTTCCGCTGTAGTTCCGGGTTTTCGGGATCGGGGAACGTTCCGGTCCAGTTGGTTGAAGTAGCGCTCCTGCTGCAATGTAACATTCGACCAGCGCAACTAGCTGATCTCCATTAGATGGGTCTCCCTGACCAACCCATTTGCGCAGACCTGGTGGCAATCCTCGTAGGTACCTATCCATCACAACTCGCTCCACTATCTGACCGTTGGTTAAAGCCTCAGGTTGGAGCCATTTCCTGGCTAGATGAATGAGGTCGAACATTTGGGACCTGGGTGCTTTATCCTCCCGGTACTTCCAGCCATGGAAGTTTTGAGCCCGAACCGCCGTAGTGACGCCAAGTCGGGCAAGGATCTCTGCCTTTAGTTTGCCGTAGTCGGCAGCCTCATCTCGTTCCAGGTCAAAATACGCTTTTTGGGCATCCCCAGCAAGAAAAGGAGCGACCAGTCCAGCCCACTGGTCAGTGGGCCACTTCTCTCTTTCGGCAGTGCGCTCGAAGGTTTTTAAATAAGCCTCAACATCATCGTTACTAGTCATTTTCTGTAACCAGTGACTAGCACGTATGGGTTGAGGGCTAGGCAAAACCCTGTTGGCCAACTCATTGATTCGCTCTGCCAAGGTCTGTATGTCCTTTTGCAGAGTCAAACTGGCTCTCAACTGTTCCTCTCGCAGTAACTGATTTGTATCCTGTTGCTTCTTGTTGTGCTGCCTGTTGGACCCGTGTTGCTTCTTGTTGCGCTGAAGCGACTTGTAAGAGCCCCTGCACTACTGTCTCCATGGTTGCAAGCTGTTGTGTTCCGCTTCACAGACTTTATTTTTTTTTTTAATTTTCTAATGCTGCCCGCATTCTCCACCACATGTGACAGACTGGGGTGTTTTGTCACGGTTCTTTCGGGTCTTGAACACAGTCTTTCGGAACCAAGCACACTGGACAACAGTATTTTATTGTAAACAGGGCGGTGCCTGTATGTTTTTTTATCGTGTTCTCTTTATCCAGAGTCACACAAATCAAATATCAACAATGTAAACAAACAAAAAAACAAACAAACAAAACCTAGCTCTTTATTAAGAGCACTAACTAAACCTTTTAATTATCTTTTAACTACCCCTTTCTATAAGTCAGACAGCTAAGCTGTTTGCTGACCAAACAGAACACTTTAACTAGGCAGCAATTGTTTTCCCCTAGGTAGAACACCAACCTTTAATCTGTTTTCAGTACGTATCTGTCTCTCTGCATGTCATACCCTTTGCACACACTCGCGTTTGAAAAAACCCATGCTCTTTTATGGCTGCCTAATTGGAGACAGGTGAAAACCCTTGTCTCAAAATGGTCGCCCCTGTGGAGCTCTGGGAATTGTAGTCTTTGTGACATTGGCAGTCAAAGACTACAACTTACTTATGTAACCCAAATTCAATGGAGAGGATACAGGCTTCTCTTCACTCTTGGACCAATATACACACCTTCCACCACTTTCCCATACATTTTATAGTTCACTTTGTCACACTTGATCTAATCTAATAGCTAGTATGTCCACCCTTTTCCTTCAAAACCAGTGAAATTCTTCTAGGGACACTTTCAAATAATTTTTTTATAAACTCTTGTAGAATGGTGTTCCACGCTTCTTCCAAGACCTTCCAAAGATCATCTAAGTTGCTGGGAGTCTTTCTTACTTATTCTTTGTCCAAATAGTCCCATACAGCTTCAATGATATTGAGATCTGGGCTTTGAGGGGACCATTCCATGCGTTGAAGGACTCCAGATTCCTCTTTCTTTGGTAAGTTTTAATTATTCCAGCTGTTTTGGATCATTATCTTGCTGTAAGATGAAGTTTGGGCCAATAAGTCTTGCATCACTGGGGATAGCATGGTGGATTAAAATTTGTTTGTACCTTGCAGCAGTTTTCCAACACCACTTGAGACCCGACGTATTAAAATACCTCCATCCGAATTAAATGAATACATGTATAAATATAATTTATATAATCGTATGTTTATGTATATTTTACATTATTTAATTTTAGGACAGACAGTAAATACATGAATGTCCAGTCATCAAAATGCTTACTACTTATTTGTGGAGAATGGCATGAGTATAGAGCCATGTGTTTCAAACACAAACTGTATCTTTAAACTGAATAGTTGTATAAAGTTTTGTTTTTTTATGATTAGCCTACATATTAAAAATATGCAACACATTAATGGTTCTGTTCTGGTTAAAGTGCTATAGCAAACCACAAGTAAAGTACTATACTGTTGCTTGTTTTACTTATTTTGTCTTGTGACTCAGATGTAGTTGAAAACCAATGGAAGAGCTTGCTGGACCAGTTTTCTCGGGGAAAAAAAGGAGCAAAAAACAAAGAGTGGGCAGGCAGTAAGAAATATAAAACCATGGAAATACAGGCTGCAAATGCAGTTTGTGGAGCAGCATTTGGAAATGAAAAGGTAGAGAAACATAAACAGTCAGTAGAAGGGTAATTATTATTATTATTATTATTATTATTATTATTATTATTATTATTATTATTATTAATCCGATATTTATTTCTTATTTGCGCTGTGCTCTTTTATTTATTTGTTTTAACTATGGCTGTTTAGGTTTTTATTTTAAGGGACAGTGCTCCATCATACACATGTAGTACTGAACGAGTAGTAATTACCGGTAAGTATATTATTTAATAATAATACATCACGACTTCTTGTGCATCACAGGTTTGCGTTCTTGCGTTCTAATTATTTTAACACCTTTGGTGTGAAAGCAGCTTGACGGCGTCAAAATACGCTGGACGCTGACACTTTGACGCGAAGCACTCAGTGTGAAAAGACCTTTAATCCTGATAGATCTGTATTATGCTTTATGGATGTGTAGAGCGGAACACCTGATGTTAATGGCGAGTCATCAATTAGATTTGATTGGTAAATGTGATGGCTTAGATACTACAACACTTCATATTAGCTTCTCATGTATAGTTTACTTTGAGTTGTTGTGATCACACTTTTTTGAAGATTCTGATCAATGTGAATTAAAGATTGCTAAGTGACGAGCTTGGTTTCTTCTCACCCAAACTAAGCTGTATTAATAACAGTCAAAGTTGTTATGATAGTAGAAAACACTAGTGGAGGCTTTGATTATTATTATTATTATTATTATTATTATTTATTTCTTAGCAGACGCCCTTATCCAGGGCGACTTACAATTGTTACAAGATATCACATTATACAGATATAATGTGAAATCTTGATGCTCATAACCTCCATATATTGCAACTCCTGAATGTGTCTAAAACTTTTGCACAACAGTGTGTGTATATTTTTAATATTATTATTATTATTATTATTATTATTATTATTATTATTATTATTATTATTGTTGTTATTATTATTATTATTATTATTATTATTATTATTATTATTATTATTATTATTATTTATTTCTTAGCAGACACCCTTATCCAGGGCGTCTTACAATTGTTACAATATATCTGTGGCAAAGTGGTAAGTGGTAGCAGGTGTATAGCAGGTGCAGTGCAGCAAGAATCACACAGACAACAAAGTACGGGTGAAAATGTTTTAATGGTTTATAATCCAATGGTCTGATGATCTGCCAGTAAATAATAAAGAGCTTGTATTGCGCAGTGATGAAACAAAGGGTTGCAGTCCCGCAAATGAAAAACACGGTACAAAACACACACAATTAGACACACACGATCACTGTTCCAAAGTGAGTGCTCTCAGTGCTTGTGGTGAAGTACTATATAATACGTGCTTTTAGTGAAACAGGTGCTGATAACAATGTTTATTCGTGACGGTAGTGCAGTGATGATCCGGTTTCGTGCTGGCCCTTGGCGACAGCTCCGGATTTGTGTTTAGCCGTCTGGTGATAACAAACACAGACAATTACTAAACAGACAAACAAACAAAACACTCACGAATTCTTTTCTTTTAATTATTTTGGGCAATCTCCCGGTCCTTCCAGTTTCCACGTCAAAACCCAAGCGAAGGAAAAGATTTACAATTCTCCAGCCCCTTTTATGCGATTATGCATGACCCCTTGGTAAACGATTACAGCTGACTCTATTGCCTGCAGCTGCTACCTCGTTTACCTTCCAGGTCAATACATTCTCGCACTGGAGTCTCGTCTTTTTCCAGGCTGATTGACTTCCCGACCCAGGGAATGAACTGTCAGGACAACCTGTTCAAAGCCTTTCCCTTTCGCTACTTTGTATCCTCACAGGTCGAGAGGGAGATTTACGACCAGAACTCATTATATTTCCGTCACAATATCACATTATTTTTACATACAATTACATTATTTTATACACATTATTTTTACATACAATTGCCCATTTATACAGTTGGGTTTTTACTGGAGCAATCTAGGTAAAGTACCTTGGGATTGAACCCATGACCCTCTGGTCAAGAGTCCACTCCTACAGCATGTCCCCCAATTCCCTATACTAGTGATTCATGCAATATTTCTACAGTAAATAAAGTACCAGTGTTGTTCAAACTGTAAACAACTTCTCATTATAACTTCCATTTCTGTCTCTCCCTTTTGATACAGTATCTGAACTGAAGAAAAGCTGTGCTGGCACTTTATAACACAGACATCTTATTCAGCATTCGTTTTATAACTAAATACATATTAGGCCTATTACATGGTTATCTTTCCTAATGTATTAACTTTTTTGCTGCAAGAGGAGCTGCAGCTTTCTCTTGGAGACAAGACGCTTCAATTCGTTGACTACACGGTGCTTTATGCATGGTTAATTCACAGAAAGTTACACTTTTGCTTCGCAGTATGTGCATTATAGAGAGGGAGTTATTTTATTTTGTATTTTAGTCAGATGTGTGTTATGTGTCCTGCGGCGCCCCCCACCCCCTGCCCCGTTTATAACGCTCTTTGGTTATAACGAGATCCGCATTATGGCGAGGGAGCAATATATATATATATATATATATATATATATATATATATATATATATATACCCTCCTCACTTATTAAAGTCAGGAGCCGCTACTGGCAACTACTGTAATTACATGGAAAAGACCAGTCCCATGCTGTTACCGTGTCATTACATCTGGTAACAACGTGTTGTTCACAAGCCCATTTCAGTGTAATTACACAGTAGTTACCTTGTAAGAGCAGGAACCATTGTAAATTAATTTCCCATTATTACACATCAATTATACAGCTACTGGGATCTAAAGTGCTACCGAATGAGTGCCTTGGTTCCTGCTTGTTTTATACTGTTACAATAATTTTATTCCTCTCCGAAATTGCCTTTTCTCTGCAGTACATTCTGTAGACTGAAGATGTGTCTGTTTGTTTTGTTGTATATCATTGTATCATCTTATGAATGGGCCATATTGAAAAATACTTCAATATATGTAAAGTCAGAGACAAGAGATCAGTTTTAATTACACAGGTAAAATGCCAATTAAATCATTTTAATTTTAGCCATTTACTACCTGTAGTCTTTCCACAATTAATACATGCATAGGAAAGTTGTATGAGTCACACTGACTAAAGAAAGGAAAAGTGACTTGACCCCAAGCTTAGAAGCTTCAATGTACTCTATAATTTATCAAGGACTTCTCAGCAGCAGCTCTATCATATGGGCAGTTTTGTGACATTCAGGCAGGAAAAATGATCCATCTCTTAACTCTGGCATGCCAGGGGGTTACCTTTTCAACTGACTTCTGTAGATGATGAGTTAAGTGACATATACTATACTTAATGGCTATAGAGAAAGGAGCAGCCACAAAAGCATGTGTAGACCGTTTCTGATTTTGCCCTTTCCTCATCCACATTTTTCATGATTTCAAAACTGCAACAGCTGAAGCGCATTTTTGTTTTTGCATTCATAATATAGTAAGTAATCCATTTCCATGTAGCTGGGTGTAAAAGCAGTATTTGTATGTGTGCATGCTGGGTATCACTGTCAACAGCCGAGATGGAAAAGTTTTATTGTTTGAAGAAAATCGATTAGGAATCTGTTAGGAAGTCAGGAATTAAACTACACCGCCTTTGAGTCAAGAATTAAAATTATTATCTTAAGAGTAAATTAATTTAAATATCATTTGAATTGCTTTTCCTTTCATTATTATTATTTTTTTTTCACTTATGGTATTCGCAATCATTGTGACTGCTTCTGGGTTCTGTTGCTCCATACAGAGTTCACATCATTTTCCTCTAAATCTGCCTTTAAACTGGCTTTGAGCTTTAAAACAATGATTGCACATTCATAATGAAGTCTGGCTGTTTACCACAGGAATAACACCTGAATATCTTCTGCATTTCCTCAGAGTTCTGAAGTAACTCGTTTTGAATTCAGCCCTGTTAATTCATGTGGATTTAATTACGCATACTCGTTCCATGTTCCAAATGATGTTGATCACATTTATAAGGCATGCACTCATGCGCAAATTCATTATGAATTTGCTGCCATTATTTTAAAGTGTTACCGAATAAGGATTTGAGAGGTATAGCACAAACAGTGGCAATGTGAGCTCTGCCACGCTGCCCCACAAGCAAGCCTCCAGCAGGCCCTGGTCAAACATCTCCGGGGGTTAGCGAGCAGCATTGCCTCCAACCCAACCCAATCCTTGGGGTTTCTTCCTGAGTCTGCCTGGAGTGGTGCTGAGTACTAATTGTGCTGAGTGTTGTGGAGGGACCACAAAACAGATTTTAACCCTAAGGGGGTGCATCTGTATTTACCAAGTTCTTGGTGTTAATTCAATGGATCTAAATGGTGGCAGATCTCTATAGTGGGCAGCAGTGTGGAGTAGTGGTTAGGGCTCTGGACTCTTGACTGGAGGGTTGTAGGTTCAATCCCCGGTGGGGGACACTGCTGCTGTACCCTTGAGCAAGGTACTTTACCTAGATTGCTCCAGAAAAAACCCAACTGTATAAATGGGTAATTATATGTAAAAATAATGTGATATCTTATAACAATTGTAAGTCGCCCTGGATAAGGGTGTCTGCTAAGAAATAAATAATAATAATAAATAAACCTTACACTGCCATATTCAATACTAACTGCTTCAGTTTAGGTCAACTGAATTGAATCAAAGATTAAGCCATGCAATAAAAATGTGTATGTGGGTCAATAGTCGTGACTTGGAACAGTGTTACAGAAACAATTCTGAGAATGCCTGGAAGTATGCCAATGATGGCTGAAGAATGCTGAAATAATAAATATAATACTAATAATTTGTGATATATATAATCATCAATATCAGGATATATATATATATATAGTCCTGATATTGATGTAATATGGTTCTCTTGGCTTGTATCAGTTTTCATCAGATGGAAGGGACGTCACAGTAACATTTACAGCGTTCAAGCGAGGTAGCCTCTCTAACACAAACCATAAAAAAACTAAAACAAAATGACCGAAAAAGAAAATCAACCTGAAAGACTTACACAAGGGTCAATGAGGACAGACAGGGACCCTTGAGTATTAAAGTGGTCTAACTGCATTTTTGCCATTTCTGAGATACATGTATTTGTGTACTGTCTGAACCATAATCTAACAGTAAAAAATAGGCTACGTTGTAATCAATTGGAAACCGGGTCTACTAGCTAGGGTTTGTTTTCTCATTATGGGATGTTACATGATATTGTAATTGAAAAGTGGGCCATGTTCAATTACAATGTGCAAAAGTGGTCTATCTTACACTGTAAACAAAGATGGCGTCTGAAAGAGGAAAGAAGAAAGCTGATAGAAATGTTTTTACAACTTCTCAGCTTAATGCACTACTTTTTGACAATACTGATTCATGTTTGGCACAAGATTTATGTTTATTTCACTTTTTTCAAGGAACTGTACAGTGCTGGCTTTAACACTGTACAACTAGTTAAGTAAATACAATATAAAACAATTCATGACAATGTTATCTATTTCTAAGTAGTACATTATATTGTTGCTCCTGAAAGTAGCTTATTAAACCAAGTAATTTGCTGCAGACTTTACAGAGTGGGTGAGATGGGTTTCTTAACCTCTAACTGCTAGATTTGCAATGTATCATTTGCTTCATTTACTTTGCATGCCATATTTTAATAAAACATAATGCTTGGTATCATGCATAGTGGATTTGATATAATCATGTTACAAAATGGGTTATGTTTTATTTCATACTGCAAACAGTCCTGATTGTTTTTAAGGTGGGTATTTTCATCCTTTTTTCATCAGAATATGTCCCATCACAGAACAGTGAGGATAAAAGTGAGGGGTCATTTAGTGAAGTTGAGAGTGTGGTCTGAACCCAGTCAAGATACTTGTTCCAAATCAGTAGCAGAGAATTATTCACCAAAGATTTCTAGAAACAATGTACTTAAATAATGGACTACTGGATCATGCCTTGAGGTCCCAGCTGTTGAATACTGGTGTACCTAAGCCTGATGGAAGGGGAAAACATGGTAAACATAAAAGGCTTGACCTTACATCAGTTCATGAACATATTGGCACCTCCCCTCATACCAATGAAAATCATCATCAATACTTGCCTCCTTACCTAACCAAATTGTATGAGCTGTATTGCACATGGTGCCTAGAGAAAGACACTGAACCTGTGAAGGAGTGTGAAGAATTTAACATGCACTTCCATCAGCCTCTAAAGGATACTTGTAAAGGATGTGACAGCTACACAGGTAAAATGACTGCTGAATTCCATCTCAGAAAGAAATCTCTGAAAAAGCAAGAGATTCTGTAAGGAATTTAAAAACAAACTCAGACCCAAGCAATGACATCTTCACTTTTGACCTAGAAAATACATTTCCATATACATTTCCAACTCAGGCCTCCTCTCATTTGTATACTTTCTTATGTTCTTCTTATGTTCTTAAAATAAAATAAATGTCGGGGGTCCCCGAGTGGCTCACCTGGTAGAAGCGCAGCTGCACAGGGTGAGTCACACAGCGCAGGTTCACGTCCTGGCTGTGTGAAGCAGGGTGAGTCACACAGCGCAGGTTCACGTCCTGGCTGTGTGAAGCAGGGTGAGTCACACAGCGCAGGTTCACGTCCTGGCTGTGTGAAGCAGGGTGAGTCACACAGCGCAGGTTCGCAGGTGTGAAGTAGAACCGTCTTTGCTGGGGATGCCAAAGGGAACGTCTCATTGGCTCAGGCACTCCCGTAGGTTAGGCAGGTAAAACCAGCAGGGACTGTTTCTCCTCATTGCTCTTCAGCGAACCCTGCTGGCCAGGCGCCTGGTGTTCTCAGGGCAGACACCTGCAGGACCTGAGAACAATTATAATTGGACACTCTAAATGAATTTCAAAAAATTAAAATAAATAAATACAATTAAAATACAATCCTGCGTTACTGGATTAGTGGCTGGTTTCATTAATCGTGTACTATTGTACCTACGGTTCTTTTATTATTATTATTATTATTATTATTATTATTATTATTATTATTATTATTATTATTATTATTTGTTTATTTAGCAGACGCCTTTATCCAAGGCGACTTACAGAGACTGACAGAGACTTTTAGGTGCTCCTACTAATCAGGGACAGTGAAACAAGCCGTAAGACTTTAAGGGACACTGTATTTGGAGCTGCCACCGAGTACATGAGCCAAGTGAGTGTTTTTAGGATCTTTTTTCACAGGTTTTTTGCACCGTATGACAGCTTTGTAAATACAGTCTTTATACCTTTACATTATGAGTACATTTTGAAAATAGAATGGGAACTCGCCTCCCTGTTTCAAGGTGCTGCATACTTGCTGTGATGATGTTTTCTGATAGCTGGTAATGAATTGCTGTCCCATGTTCTGGGCAGGTCTGGGCCATGAAGGTGACCTTCCCCCAACGCCCGACAACTTTACCAGCCGGCAGTGGCAGACCGTCCAACTATTATAAATCATCTTCTCTATAATGAGAAGCCTTACAGTATATTTTATGGCTTGGATAGATGCTGCTATCTGTAATTCTAGTTTTATTTTCTGTTCTGGATTTCTTATGACCTCAAGTTACTGTATATTAACGGGACAAAAGAAGCACCCCCCTGCAATATGTAGTACACACTTTTGTAAGGCTATGTTAGTCAAGTTATAATGTATGAATTATTAGACAGACTATTTTTTGGAGTCATGGAGCCTGACTGTATGTTGGGGGTTGTGTGAACTGACATTCTGTGAGTCGTGAGAGAGTTGCAAGGGTGGTTTCAGAGTCATTGTCTTGAGGAGGGGGTGATTTCTTTCCTGAAGTGATTAACATACCTTCAGTGGTACCACACCCACTTTTGATTGCCCTTTGATTGTCTTTTGTATCTCTTCTCAGCACATTATTTGCCAGACATGTCTCCTCTCTCATTGCCATTGTTGCCCACCACACAATGGTGCCCCCCCTCCCCTATTTCAAAGAGTCTGATTGCCCTCTTGTCAGTCTTTCATCAAGCAAGACAGCCACACCTGTTTGTCCTGGAGAGCGCCCGCTGTTCTCCAGTAAAGTAACCTGCCAACTGACCTACAAGCTGTTTTACCTGGTTGATCCTGGAATATACAATAACGAATGAAATGAAAGCATTTTGTGTCAGGACTTTCATTTTGAAGAAGGAACCTGTTTTTGAAGAAAATTAACCTTACACTTTTGTTTGCTTTCATGTATCAAAGCTGCAAGTCAGTTTCAGTAACCATTTAAATCAAATCCGACAGTCTCCGAAAGAGAGCTGATTGTAGCTGCTTCTCTATGCCAAACTGCACACATTACTAATATTTCACAAAGAAGCACGTCAAAAGATGATGCTCCTAATTGTGGGCCATTCTGTAACCTTTCATTGAGGATTATCCCTTCAGAAGAATTAAACACTTTTCAGCCTTCTCTAAATACTACACACTGCCTAGCCACTTTACTCCAGCTGTGTAGGTATAGGTAGATTATGTCTGAGTGAGTATTTTACTTTAATTTAATGTTAATCTGTGTGTAACAGGGGCAGCGTCCCGTCTCAGGCACATGTGTATGACGCGACTGAAAGGTCATGTTTGAGTGCACAAGGAATCAGGTTGCGTCACAAAGGATTATGGGATGCGTAGAGCTCAGGAGAAATGTTTCTATTGAGTACATGAAGTCGTGTCATATTTAGCTCCTTTTTTTGTCAGATTTTCGCTACAAACTTTTGAAGCACATTTTACTTTTGCCCAAGGTCTCCACATTCGGCAACATTGACACATTATGACATTACGTAATTATGTGCTATTTTCTGAGCACAGTGCCGTAGCGTGACGCATGTGCACAAATGCAGAGTAACAGCACAGCCAGCACAGATATTGTACTATCAGCGCAGCATTTGGAAGGGTAAAGCTCAGGAGACTTTTGAAGCTATAGCAAAGACATTATGTTAATATCTTTGGTCATGCTCTTTATTCATTTGTAAAATAAACATGTTTTTAACAGTTTTGCAAGAAAACAATAAACACACAACATTCAGATGGGGATGCCTGATTCAATGACTTACTTCGTCCCAGTAGATATATTGTTATGTGTATTGTTAATATTTGTAACGTTATGTATTTAAATGCTGTTACTCTGTATTTGTGCTAATGTGTGCTCAGAAAATAGCATTTTTCATAATAATTACATACTGTCATAATTTGTCGATTTTGCCGTTTTCTTCAAGAGACCTTGGGCAAAAGTGAAATTTACGTTAAATATATATATTTTTTAATACAACAAAAATCTGCGAAATATGACACAGCTCCATTGACTCAACAGAAACATTTCTCCTGATCTCTATATATCCCATAACCCTTTGCGCCAAAACCTCATTTTTTTTCGCACCGAAACATGACCCTTTGCGCAGCATAACTTGACGCCTCCCTAGCCAACCATGATCCTTTGCGCCATAACCTGATTCCTTGCATGCTGTAACATGACACTTTGTGCAGTAACATGACCATTTACTCGCCATATTTGACAGACTTGTGTCTGAAACTGCGCCTCATACATGTGTGTGTTTGCAGGAGAGAGACAGATGCACTGCTTGTGACGTGCTGCCAGCCGAGTTTTGTTCACAGGAATCGTAGCCGAAGACTGGTTAACTGCGGTTCCTTAACCAGCTGGAAGGTGTGTCCTAGCGGAGCGTCTCGCTATAAAAAAGGACTTTGCAATGAGCCAGGGCATGTTAGTCTATATGAACAGTGAAGAAGAAAATGTCTTACTGTCTGTGGTCAACAGCCTTGTTTGAAACTCTGAATCCCTGTGTGTTAAACTGGGGTCAGAATTTCTCTAATTATTTGCCTAGGAAAAGGACAGGGATACTTTAGAGTGGGATTTTCAATTTTATTTTATTTAATTTTTATTTTATTTTTTTTAAACATTATATCTCTGCTTTGATTGACACAACATGATTAACTAACACATTGAATCAGAATCGGAGTAAACGCACGCGCACACACACACACACACACACACACACACACACACACACACACACACACAGCCCCTGGCCCCACCCCTTATCTTCCCCTGTCGAGTATCCACCAATAGGATTGTTGGGGTTTTTTCCGTGGGAAAATAAACAAAGTTATTTTTGAGTGATGAACAGAAACCCCTCAGATCCTGCAAAGGAAAGATGCCAAAGTCGTGCACAAAATATATTAAAACAAAATGAAATCCTTCCTGGGAACGAGAAGCAGTTTTTAAGGGTGAGAATTTGTCTATTGTTGGAGCTCTACCACACACAATCATTAGATCTGACAAGAGCAGCTGGCTGTTCATCTGCTACTATCTTACTGTACTAACACATGCCCATTGCATCCTGGCTTTAACGTATCTCATCATTACAATAAAAAAAAAAAAAACACACATTTCAAAAGAGATTTGTTTAAACCTTATTCAAACTATTAGTATAAGAAGATACGGCCAGTTGATGATTTTGGCTCGAACTGTAGACGGTCGGGTAGGTTTTGTTTTCGCTGTTTCTATGTGTGAACTGACTAATATGTGAGACTTGCAGTGGGTTAATTTGCCTTTGGACAGTTTATCTGCATGTTGTATAGGCAAACCTAACTAGCAATACGTTATTTATTACAGTAAGGTAAAAGTTCCTTTAAACAAAGTTAACTGTGTTTCAGTACATGTAAGCAGATATATTATAATTGCAGATTGAAAGCACTTTTATAAGACGTTAGTGAGACCAGACCATCATATAAAATGTACATTGTAATAATAATAGTAACATCGCTTTAATTTACAGGGTTTTAATGTGAAACAGCTAAATAGGCTTTTAAATCGTCTTTACTTTCTCATTAACTGCAGAACAAAGAATGCTAAAACATTTTAATAAGTGACTAGTCTGTATTCATGTCAATACAATTACAAATCATGATTGTAATAAAGTGTGTCCTGCATTCATTCTTTTTTAAATGATAGATTAATCCCTTATTAAAATGTTACGCCCTTGTTTGCATGAGGTTTCTTCATTCTGCACACAGCAAAACACATTAAACCAGTTTTACTACTAAATAGCTAGCAGGGATCAATTGAATTCTTAAAGGGGAAGAAAATGTCAGGGAACAGCAACCCTAAATATGATAATAACATTCAAGTTATATTAACTAACCCTTAAAAAGGAAATATTTAACGTATTAGAAAGCTAACGTGTTAACAGTCAAAAGAAACAACCCCTTACAATTTAGCATGATTAAGAGGAAGAGTTTTTTACTCATATGTCATTTAAGAGAGTTCATCTTTAAACATTGAAAGTAAATAGCTAAGTAAAGTCTTCTTTTTTTAGGGTGGCTAATTGCTGATCCAGGACACAGCCAAAGGCTTCTGCAAATATTGCAGTCTCAATAAGAGCCCACCATAATGGCATGCAAAAACAACAAAACATATTAACAATGCTACTCCACATGCTGCATTGAATTAAATAGCAAACCGCTTCCAAGTAACACCAGTGCTGGAGGATAGCTACCAAAAGAGAAGGGCAGAACTGAAACTGGCGTTTCTAGTGGCAAATCACACAGCCATTTACACTGTGGATTGTCTGAGATGTTCAAAGACATTGTAAATGACAGAAGCTGCACCGATCTCAGACATCCAGCTGCACAGAACTTAATGCACAGCAGTGATAAATTCAGTCCTGTGGCCATGATTTTTTTATTTTTTTTTTTTATGTTATTTTTTCAGGAAGAAGTAGGCGGGTTTTTGTAAAAGTTGTTGGCGGCCTTGATCAGCTGTCCTTCATTACAAATGTCAGTTACAGATACACACAGTTGAAAGGTGACTGCTATCTACAGTGCATTTGTGTCCCCTAACAAGCAATATTTATTGGCAACACGCCATAATACAGGAACAAATGTTCACTGCACTTTATCTGGTAATAACCCTTCTTCCTTGTTTACAACTCACTCTGTATGTAAGCTGCCCTCAATCAATACACTTTATTTTAGTTTCACACTCCGTATGCACATGCATTCCCATTCGCATCAGTACACTTCTCCAAATAATTACTCCTCTGCTGTAGCTTCTATCTTCCCATAAGGTTGCTTTTTAAATGCTTGCTGTCAACCCTGGTCCACTTCTGACATGGAAAATGATTCAAATGTATTTTATGTGTGCCCGCACAAAGTGGGGTGTAGCCCAGTGGCAAAGTGGTTTGTAGTGTACAGGTGTAGAGGTGATGTAGTGCTGAATAACAACAGTCCAACAACGGTTCCAATGGTGAAAACAAAGCTTTATTAAATCTTTTAACTAATAAGACTGACTATACACAACGATGTGTACAGCCAGTCAAAACCACAGGGTTCAGTCCCTTAAACAGTATCAACAAACACACACTTTAAAACACCTACACAGTCACCAGTCCATTAGTGAGTGCTCCGGGTGCAAGTGGTGTGACTACACATTAATAGTGATTACAGTGCTGCAGTGCAGACCTGGTTTGATGCTGGCTTAACAGTGATAGCTCCCAGATAACAGTTAGTGAGACAGACAATACAACACTAAACACTCACGGTTTGTTTTACTCCTCCTGGTCATTCTGTAACCATAACACCTCAGGGTCTGTCAATGCGGAGATGCTTTTCAAACATGGCAAAATAATGCAAACTCGTCATAGAGAGCGTCCATTTCTAGCTTGGATGCCACGTGAAGAGCTTCAACTGCTTCGCATCATTCAGCAAAGCAGAACTCTTTCTTCAAAGTTAAGCATTACACTCGCTTTGAGTAGTTATCCTCAGAAAAATCAAACCATTTTTCCAAGTAGGCCAAAGCAGACTGGTAAAAACATAAAAAGTCCGCTCAAATTGTCAAAGCCTGTGAAGGAGTAAGTTGCTTCAGGGCAGAGTTTGCCTCAAATCCAGAGTCAGTTATTCTTTGCTGGATTTTTAGATGGAGTGTGGCCATGATTTCATACAATTCACATGCTATTACTTCCCTCTATAAGAACAACACTGTTGTAATATTTTAAGTGTGTTTTGTAGGAATTTCACACATATCTCAAGTCCACATGGTATCCCATCACCCTCAGAATCATGTTCAGAGTATTTCCACTGGGACCTTGGACACTTGTCTTCCCCTAAGAAGTAGCTCGTTAAGGCGGACCAGCAAATATTTTGTGGCAAACTTTGCACTCAGCTTTCTGTTCATCCCCTGGCATCGACTTCACCCAGATGGATGTTGTCTCCCATTCTTTGTTGAAGCTGCATAATATTTTTGTTTTGTTTTTAACTATTCACTGATGCTATACCAACCTTTCAAACTCAACTGACTATGATTGCGTTACATTTTCACATATCTAGAGCCCCAGCGGAAGTGGACTGGTGTAACCATAGTAACAATCAAGAGGGCATGTGTGAACAAGTGGTTTGCAAGTGCACAGGTGTAGGGGTGAAGCAAGTGCTCAAAAAAACAACAAACACAAAGTTCACGGTCTTGGTCTGCTTGAGACCGTTAAATAATAATGCTGGCCCTACACAACAATGTGTATTGCCAGCGTATAAAGCACGGGGTTCAGTCCCAAAATAATAGTAACACACAACACAGATACCGACACTTCTCCCAATAGTGAGTGCTCTTGGTGCAGGTGTGGTGTAAGACAACAAGTATTTTACAGGTGCGGTGCAGTCCGGGTTTGGTGCTGACTTGTAGCGACAGCTCCCGAGCTTGTGTTAGCCGTCTAACAATGACAAACGCAGACAATTAGCAACAAACAAACAAAACACTTAACACTCACGATACGTATCTTAATGGTCCATTTCCTTTCTCGGTCCTTGCGATACCCATAACAAAAGGAACAGATTACAGCGTCACATCCCCAGATATTATTTATTATTATTATTATTTATTTCTTAGTAGACGCCCTTATCCAGGACGACTTACAATTGTTACAATATATCACATTATTTTTTACATACAATTACCCATTTATACAGTTGGATTTTTACTTGAGCAATCTAGGTAAAGTACCTTGCTCAAGGGTACAGCAGCAGTGTCCCCCACCTAGGATTGAACCCACAACCCTCCGGTCAAGAGTCCAGAGCCCTAACCACTACTCCACACTGCTGCCCTTAGTCACGCCCCCTGCAATAGCTAGTTCAATCACGTCTCCAACAAAACCATGATTGACACACAACGTACTGCATTAGGGCAATGACTTCGGGCATTGTGACTCTGCCCCCTTCCTGGATGGCTGGCTTCCGACTGACCCTGGAATGAACTAACAGACCATCCAGTACGAGGCACACTGTTCGTGTTATACAACGCCCTCACCAATCAGGAGATTGTGGACTAGGATTCATTCGCTCTCTGTCACAGCGTGACAAAAAAGTAAACAGGGATTCCTATCAATGGGCTTTAGCGCCAAACGCAGGCTACCCTGTGGTACCTGCACTGTCATACTGTTTCCCGCACAGTGCAGCCTGCGTCTTTGGACACAAACATTTCATTTTTGGTTTAAATGTTAGTGAGTTCATTGAGACAATTTAAAAAAAAAAAAAATCTACATGAACAAAATTTACATCTTATTTACCATCATGTAATCAAAGAAACTACAAAATGATATCGCAAAAGTCTACCGGAAACCATAATAGTAGTACAGTATTTCATGTTAGATTTCAAAATGTCACATTTTTCAATTTTTGTCAGTTTTTCATTTTTTAAGTATGGAAAAAGCGGTATGTAATTCAATATGTTAACGTAACATTGTTCAGCAGGTTTCATTCGACTTTATGAAGCAACATTAGTTCATTCTATAGGGTGATGCAAACCTTTTGGCAATAGCTGTATAAATAGTAAACACTCGTACGCGTTGGGGGGCGTAATAGAATATGATTGGCTTTAAAATGATTGAGCTGCCTCTCTCGGTAGATGGAATGCTATGAAAACTATGTAAAGCTAAGTAGTCTACTAGCTTTCTGTGCACAGCAGTGATGAATATACTGCAGGAATGAAAAATAGTGTTGCTTTTTTTTTTTTTTACCTGCAAATTTCGCCAACTTCAGAATCTTAATCAGTTAATACGCATTCATGTTTCTAGCAGTTGGACTCGATAACATAATATGAATGGTTTCCGTTTTGTGCAAATTATTTATTTAGACACCTCTGAGGTGATCTGGCCATTTCTGAATGAAAAGGGGACAAAGCAAGCAGGTGGATGAAAACCAAATAAAAATATATTCACTGGTGTACACTACACCCCCTCGCTATGCACTCCTGTCTCCTCTCTTGGCTTCTCCTACCATCTTTATGCGGATAAGGACCTGAACTTCCTCTCCTTTCCCTCCCACACCTCAGAATGCCTCTCAGCTATCTCAACGTGGACGCATTCACACCACCTCAATCTCAACCTCTCTAAATCTGACCTCTACTGTCCTTCTGTTTCCTCTCCCTCCTCTCCATCTCAGTATCCCTTGACTCTATTACTCTCTCTCCATCTGCTAAAAACCTAGGTGTTATTCTTGACCTATCCCTCTCCTTCTCTCAACACATCTCTTCCCTGACACGCACTTGCCGCTTCTTTCTTTGCAACATCTACAAAATCCATCCTTTTCTCACTACTTATTCCACCTAACTCCTGGTCCAAACTCTCGTACTCTCCAGACTGGACTACTGTAACTCTCTTCTTGCTGGTCTCCCTGCTTCGGATATCCGCCCTCTTCAGCTCATTCAAAATTCTGCTGCTCATCTTGTTTTCTCCCATGCTACCCCTCTGCTTCACACCATCTCTGCTTGCATTCAATTCAACACCCTTGTTCTTGCCTACCACTCTCTTCACCACACTGCCCCCTCCTATCTCCAATCCCTTGTGTATCCCTACACCCCCTCTCGCCCTCTCCACTCCTCCTCTACAGGCCAACTGATCATGCCCTCTCCACTTTCCATCCTCCCAGGAACCAGCTACCAGAGAACTTCAGGACTGCTCCATCTCTCACTGCCTTCTGCCTTCTCTTCAAGACCCAGCTGTGTAGACTGCACTTGTAAATCTCTCTTGCTCTACTGCTCTTATACACTGGACTTGCCTGACCTCAGCACCATGTTACTGGATCCTCAGCTAATGCACTATCCTTGCACCACTGCACTACTGTGTCATTGTAGATATAACTTGTAATGTTAACTTGCTGCATTCTAGTTCATATTGTATTTTAGTAATATCATTTGTACTTACTGTAAACTACACTGTATTTAAATAATAAGATTGCATTGTAACCCTTTACTGCCCTGTAACACCTGTAAATTGTCTTGGATAAAAATAAAATAATTCATTTAACACATAGCTGCTATTTGCATAAGTAGATGGATAGATGGATTAATGTCACACTTCGGTGCACCAAATGATGTCTGTGCCTTTGCTCGATGAACCCTGCGACTGCATTTTCATATGCCACTATCAATATGGTAATAAAATGCGTTTATATTGGATCTGACACGAATCCAAAAGAGGACTGCCAGTGAGATAGGATATATTGTAAAATAGTACTTGAGGGAACAGTAAAAAAAAAAAAAAAAAATCCATAAATTTCAGTTTGTTTTGTGGAATTTATTTAAATAAAGCCAATTTCAAAGTCTGCGACCTCTTCTGCTCTCTCTTATAGAAGAAGCACATCTCTGTTTAATGGTACGTTTCTGTGTATGACCTAAATACGAGAACCTCTTTCAAAGTCATATCCAGTTTTCCAAAGCATTAGGAAAAAAACACCTTTATTTTTTTATTGAGAAAGTAAACATTTGTCTATAAAAATGAGAAATAATATAATATATATAAGACCAAGGACTTATTGCTGTCATTCTTCAGCAAGAATTATTTCACATGTCAGATGGAGGGTAGTAATTCAGCTTGTGAGTGATCAAATACTGGCACTCTGATAGTGAACAGCTCCAGTCTGGAAAATGAACCCAATTCCTAATAAGCATACTGTCCTGTAAGATTTCCCCTTCACTATAAAAGGTGCTATTACAAGAAGTACAAGATGTATTGGATTATGGTTAAAGAAAGTAAAAAAAAAAAAAACTTACATCATGCTTCAAACTACACTTTAATTTCTTTGTTCTGTTCCCTATGATGTTTGCAGTCATTTTGGTGCTTTGATTGGGTTCAGCAGCTGCTCTTCAGTTCTAATCGCCTGCCATACACATGTGTTTCATAAGCTAGATCAGATTCTTAATAGCGCCAGGCAGTGCATTGGTGGCAAAACAAAAGCACATTGATCAATAGTGACAGAGTCCTAGATGGTGCCGGCTCTTACTTGTATAAAGACACTTTGGCTGATCTAAACATTATTATAAGTACTATGCTAGGCAGTTAGAATTGAAGTGCAACTCCTGAACTCAGATAAAAAAGCACCTTAACACAGACTTCAGAAAATTAAGCTAGAAACTACTGTACTTACTGTTTAATTTTAACAGGAAAATACAATTAATGATAATCAAATCTAAGGCAATGTAATTAATATGGTAAAATAATAATGCATACACACTTGGATTTACTTCTCATAGACAACTTAATAACATACTATATTATTATTATTTTTATTTCTTAGCCGACGCCCTTATCCAGGGCGACTTACAATTGTTACAAGATATCACATTATTTTTACATACAATTACCCATTTATACAGTTGGGTTTTTACTGGAGCAATCTAGGTAAAGTACTTTGCTCAACAGTACAGCAGCAGTGTCTCCCACCGGGAATTGAACCCACGACTCTCCGGGCAAAAGTCCAGAGCCCTAACCACTACTCCACACTATATCCAAATATGAAAACCATTTGGTGTGTACCTAAATGCTAAATGCAATGGATTGCTTGTTGCTTGGTAATGCTACAAGAAACTCCCAGAACCCTTTGGAACGCCTTTCCAAATGCTGTGTCTCCTATCAAGTAATATGTGATTACGATTTTCACAGGATTTTAGCAACCTAGAAATTCTGCAGGCACAGTATGGATAACATTTTACGACCAAGATTTCCCCCCCTTAGGAAATGTTTTCAGGAAAAGATGACCTGAAACGTACACTCCAGTCGTGCTTGTTTCCACCTTGAGTTATAGTTTGTAATGCATGAATGTGTCTCTGAAAGAGAATGACAGCAGCCTCAGTATTCATTACACAAGCACCTATAATACTACCACTGTGCATCAATCCTCTCCCTTTAATAGACAGTTTAAGTGCTCAAAATGAACAGGGACCTATGTTTTAATAGTTTGTAAATGGGATTTGGCAATGAACAATAAACAAACAATAACAATCCAAAGTTATTTTAGTTCACATATATTTCACAAATGTGACATTTGCTATGTTTATGTGTATTTTAATATTGTGGATACAAAGAAACCAGAAAATATGTCTGATCGCAAGCGTTTACAACAATTGGAATTCCGATTCAGAGAGAACAATGTCAGGTTTGTTCCTATTTTTAATACTTCAATTGTGCTGTTATTTAGATCCGCCACTGCTTAGATAAACTGACTGGACCCCAGGCAGACACATTTTGGTTAATGCCATGTTCCTGTTTTGAATAAAAGGTAGCTATTAAGTTACTGCCCCAAAACTGTTTACAGATCCAGACTGGTCCCCTTCCAACAGGTAATGGCTCTCCTGGTGCGAGAACATGAAAAAGATCTCGATCTCCACTCCTATCTGTCACCTTTGATTGCAAGGGAAGTGAATGTTAGGCACATTTTATAATTCATTAAAAGCCTTGACGAACCCATCCTCCTTCAAATGAATCTTTAGCTATTCAAAGTCAACCAGCCAGATTAATTCAGATTCACTGTAGTCTAATAAAATATGGGACACATTCCCCACATAGAGGATGGTCCTGATTCTAAATGTCCATAGTACCTTATCTTTGTAGTCTGATCTTGGGTAACCACCATGTATACTGTAATCCTTCAATCTCTACCTCCAGACCCTGAATTTGTTATCACTTTTGCCCTGTGTGAGTCTTATTAATTGTCGTGGGACACAGTCCATTTAGCAATTTAATGTCTTCTTCTTCTTTTCTTATCTCTCTGACCTTCTCACTGAACTTTGTTTTTAATGCTTTAGTTTTCTCTGTACATGTGTCTGGGTTTGCTGCCCTTCATTGATTTTCAGCTCATTTTTGAATGCTTCTGCCACTCACATCATGCCATATTGTTGAAGCTTTGTCAATTTCTTCTATCAACTGGCTGTATTTGTCACACTTGATTTAAGGTACTGGTCTAATCGGAAAAAAAAAAAAACAATGAATATCAAACTCAGTACAATTTCTGCATTTACCAAAACTGCCTTTTTCATGTATTATGATTATCATTGTTGTTATGTTGAATATTTAACAAAATCAATAAGAACAACAGACCTCTGTATTCCTCTTTTAAACACAAAGTCAATTGAAAGCGTTTAACAATTATAAAGTGCTTGATAAAATAATAAAACTAAATCTAGGATGGCCTGAAAGTGTAAACAAAGCTGATGAATTAGCAAACAGATATATAGTGAAAAGCTAAATCTAAGGTATAGCCTATACTATATAAACTATTGGTTTTAATCTTAGTCCTATATCCAGTAGTCTTGTATGACATGGGATTGTAGTAATCTTATCAACCTGTCATGTTTACTATACATTTATTAGTAGTTGTAGTCATACTATGTTATTATCTTTATGTCTTCATTAATTATTATTTATTTCTTAACAGACGCCCTTATCCAGGGCAACTTACAATTGTTACAAGATATCACATTATACAGATATCACATTATGTTTTTTTTACATACAATTACCCATTTATACAATCTAGGTAAAGTATCTTGCTCAAGGATACAGCAGCAGCGTCCCCCACCTGGGATTGAACCCATGGCCCTCTGGTCAAGAGTCCAGAACCCTAACCACTACTCCACACTGTCCACCCGTCCTGTTGAAAAGCAACAACACTACCAGCTCTGTCCCTGTGAAATCGAGTGCAGAAAGACAATACATCTGTAAAACACTTTATTCATAATATGAATACTGTACTACCTTCCGCAATGCCCATTACATGCTAGAGAACTGTCAGCAGTCAATTATCTAGGAAGGAATGCACATGGTGTGAGGCTATATTGCTTAAATATGTATGTGCCTGACTTTTCCAAAAAGTCTGAGTGCTCTGAATTATAAGTAGTTAAACCAAGTGTCCCTAACTGCCCACAATGCCGTATAGCTTTACGTCTGGCTCTCTTCAAGCTGCAGTTCTATAGGTAGAGAGACGTCTCACTGTGCTTGGTACTGTTGGGTTTGAAGATATCCCACAAGGATAATATGTATATGAACATATGAATATGTACAGGATGCAGGGTAGCTGGGGCAGTGTCTGTAATTAAAGCAAGCATTCTCAATATGTAGACTCTCTGTATTATTATTATTATTTATTTCTTAGCAGACGACCTTATCCAGGGTGACTTACAATTGTTACAAGATATCACATTATTTTTACACACAATTACATTATTTTTTACACATTATTTTTACATAAAATTACCTATTTATACAGTTGGGATTTCACTGGAGCAATCTAGGTAAAGTACCTTGTTCAAGGGTACAGCAGCAGTGTCCCCCACCTGGGATTGAACCCACAACCCTCTGGTCAAAAGTCCAGAGCCCTAACCACTACTCCACACTGCTGCTGTCTTCTGTCAGTCCACAGCAGGACTTGGTCCATGACCTTTGATAGACCAACCACACAGTTCAATAGATGGCGGGATCAGATATCCTTGAATTCAATGTCATCGTAAACTAACAGTGTTGTGTAAATGGAATGAAGCTGGTTCTTCTTTTCAGTTATGCAGGCACTAATCTTCAACAGCTTCATAAATCCTTTTCACAATGTTCATTTTTCCAGCATTGTCATGAAAAACTGATAGGACAAAGGATTGTGGTAATTATATCTTTACTGACCTGCTCTTATAATCTCAGTAGGATATAAATCTCTGCATTGTAAATGGGTATTTCAGTTTTAAATGGCTTGTATTCTTTTCTGAATAACTTTGTCAGAGAACCCCCCTGGTCACCATTATCATCTTAATGATAAGGATAAAAATATGACTAGATCATTAAAATTAAAAGATTGGGCACTGAGAAAAAGGGTCATTTTAATTAACATTACAACAGAGAGAAGCAGAATTCAGAATGTAGAACTGTTGATACACATAACACCTAGCTTTTATAAATACTTAGACCCACTTCATCATTTTGAGAACAATAACTTTTTTCAGTGAATTATTCATACAAAACGTCTCCGTGAATCAAGTTGGAAAGCAGAAAACTAAACATGACTAGAGATCATAGGCATGCAACATAAACATGTAGACTTTGGTTCCAAATTGTCAACAACATTGAAAGTGAGCTGCTAAGAAATATATGGATTTTTTTACCCTACAGATTAACATTATATATAGTAAATACGGACTGGAGAGGAGGGCTGTAGTAGAAAACTATTAACCCAAAGGAAGACTGTTGTTACCGACACAGGGCTAAAATGCTTGAGGCCGCAGACTGTAGGTAACAATAGTCTTCCCGAGGGGCATTTCATTTTCCACTATGGCTGAGTCTGCAGTACATATTTAATATACGAATCAGTCAAAAAAAATAAGTGAGGCAAGGCTGGATAGTAAATACGACTTTATATATTTTGTTTAAAAACAGCTGATACAGCATATGTAAATAAATATTGACATAAATTTGGTTTAAATATAGCTGATACAGCATACGTTAATAAATTAAAAAAAAACATAAATAAATAACAGGAAAAGTTTTTGAAGTTCATACTGTATAGTTAGCAATGTTTTTCTCCACCTCCGTCTAGTTTTCTCTGACAGTGACAGTGATGTGAACCAATCACATGACAGAATGAGACTATTCACTGGTGGTGTAAGGATGTTAGGGCAATAGTTCCTCCTATGATGAGGTTTTAACCAATCCAATCACAGGCCAGGATTTCCAATCACTGCTTCAAATAATATATACAATAGTCTTCCTGAGGGGCATTTAATTTTCCACTATTAGCTGAGTCTGCAGTACATATTTAATATATGAGTCAGTCAAAATAATGAGAGGCAAGGTTGGATAGTAAATATGACTGTATATACTGTAAAACCATAAATATTTGACAGCCTTTTATTATGCATTTTTTGCGTATGGAAAAAAAAGTAAACATTTTTGGCACGAATATCTTATAGCACAAATATGTGAACCAATCACATGACAGACTGAGACTATTGCCCGGTGGTGTAAGGATGTGAGGGCAATAGTTCAATCTATTTTTCCTCCTAGTATGAGGTTTTAACCAACCACAGGCCAGAATTTCCAAGCACTGACTCTGGATACCCTTTTATTAGTAAAACTTCCCTTTTTTCACCTATGTTTTTTGCTCTCATGTACATGGTACTGAATTCCTGCACCAAACCGAGTAAGGTGCACGTGGTCTGTGTTGAGGTAGGGCCTTTCGACGGTTTGGTCAAAAAATATGAAATTGTTCCTGAGTTATTAATAATAAAAAGATAACCGCCTAGCATCCGGGCTTTGTTAAATCCTCTTAGCAAGGAATCCTGCCCCTGCATGTCAGGCCACTCTGGGTTATGTATTTCTGGGGTGCCTGTAAACAATGCAATCACATAGACACGCTCTCCAGTTTAAACTACAGCTCCCAGAATGCATACCAAACGGAGCAGAGCGTCCAATTCTACTTATCAGTAAAAAATAACACAGTACACCCTCGCTATAACGTCATTCATTATAACGAACCTTCGGCTATAACGAACCTGGCCCTTGGTCCTGAAATAAAAATTGTAAAAAAAAAAAATATATATATATATATATATATATATATATATATATATATATATATATATATTGTAATATAGCGGGTTGTGAGAGACGGCAGGGAGGGGGTTAAAACCTCCCTGCAAAAGAAAACATGTGAGAATGCACCTTTTTTGTTTGATTTGTATTGCTTTATTGTTCCATTTAATTTGCTTATTGTTTAGTTTAATTGTTTGATTATTAATTATCATCCGCACCTGGGCTATTAGGGAATTAGACTCAGGTGCGGGAGTTTAAAAGGAGAGCAAGCAGTCTGCTCGGGGCTGCTGAATGGAAGGAGGTAGAGAGGGGTGCTGTCTCCGAGTAGCCAAAGGAAGAGAGAAAAGTAAGTGCGGTGTTAAACCTGGGTTTTGTGAAGACGGGAAAACAGCTTAGCTGTCCCGTGTTAGGAAGGGTTCCTGAAAGTTGAGTTAGCGCTCCAAGAGGAGCTAGGTGTTTATTTTGTGTTGTTTGTTTATTTTGTGTTTATTAAAAAAATAGCGCAACCGCGCTGAAAAATCCATTTGAGTGTCCTGGGTCGTATTTTAAAAGGGGCAACGAACCCGAGTGGGTCTAATCGTTTACAATATATATATATATATATATATATATAAACACACACTGTCAACATCCCGGTCTGTACGCACAGGATCATGCCACCTCCGCGGTGAAGTCAACTCTTTTGTCTTAATAAGAAACACGTGCTGTGTAACTGCCTCTGAAACGAAAATAATTTTATGTTGCAACAAAGGTGGAAACTATTGATCGTTTGAAAAAAGGAGTAACGCTGGCATATCTCTGTCTTGACTATAGGTTGTCAAAAAGCACTCTGTTTTTTGGCTTGTTCAGCAACCATGCGGAAAAGCAAAATATATTCAAGAAAATAAAACAATGCATTACAAATTAATGCACTTACCCGTCACACGTGATTTCCAACTCAAAGCTTATCTCTTCAATGTTACAATTCATTTGATTATCCGTCACAGCCTGTGTTTATTTATTTATTTGAATAAAAACTTAAATACTGAGGGGCTCACGTGATGCTGCAGTGCTGAGCGGACGCGTTTGTAAGGAGCTCTCTGTTGCCTCAGGCATTTACCTTCTCTTTGTGTCCAACACCACATTATAAACCATTACAGTACAATGACTTGTTGATTGATGTCTGCAGTATGTCGGGGAGAAACTGAAATAAAAAAATCTACGCCGCCAGAGCAAGGACTGACGCTGGATGAAGACTCGAACTCAGGGCCCTACTCTTCTGATACACTTAACACTCCAGAAAACATGACCGCTGAGGAGCCGATAGAAGGAAGCATGTTGTGTATTCTAAAAATACTTTAGATCGTTTTGGATCGAGACTAACAGAGACCGAGAGTCGTATCAGCACTACTGAGGACAGCGTGGCGCAGTTGGAAAAAAAGGTAAAAGAAAACAAAATGCTAAGAAATAAAACAGACGATCTGGAAAATTGAAGCAGATGTTGCAATATTCATATAGTGGGCTTGCCAGAAGGATCTGAGGGCACAGACCCGATTAAGTTCTTTACTGAAATGATACCAGCATATGACAAGCAGGCTGTAGTGGTGACGTCAGACCCGGAAGAAACACACAGTGCTGCGAAGTGAAATGTGAATTGTGTTTAATAATGAACAAAATAAAAAGGTTTTAAACAAAAACAGCACACGGCACTTGCAGCCAAAATAAACAGACAAACAAAACAGACTGACACTTAAAAGCGCAGTGGACTAACAGACAAACAAACAAACATGGTGAGGAGGCTGTGTGGTCCAGTGGTTAAAGCAAAGGGCTTTTAACCAGGAGGTCCCCGGTCCAAATCCCACCTCAGCCACTGACTCATTGTGTGACCCTGAGCAAGTCACTTAACCTCCTTGTGCTCCGTCTTTCGGATGAGATGTAATTGTAAGTGACTCTGCAGCTGATGCATAGTTCACACACCCTAGTCTCTGTAAGTCGCCTTGGATAAAGGCGTCTGCTAAATAAACAAATAATAATAAAATAAAAAAAACAAATAACAATTATTCTTTTAGTTTCATTTAGTCTCCTTCTCTACTCACCAAAGCGCGTGAACAAATCTGTGAAAACTCCGTGCTCACATATTAAGAACTTTAAATGCACGTGTAGTGATAGTGCACTACCCGTGCCTAAATACAATTATACATTTTAAACACTTGTGCTCATTACCCACATTATATCATGTGTACCAACTACAATACACCAACATTAACAAATGCAACATACAACATAAAACACAAAAATACACACAGGGGCAGGGCACACAGCAGTACTGGGTAGTGAACATTTTGGGGAGCCACTGATAATTGACCGCACTCATCGTGCCCTAATAACCAAACCATATATATATATATATATATATATATATATATATATATATATATATATATATATATATATGTGTGTGTGTGTGTGTGTGTATAAATATATGTGTATATTAGGGGTGTTCCCGAATACAAATTTGTATTAGGATATGCATGAATATTAGTAATGGCTGAATAGTGTCTTTCATTTTTACAAATATTAGGCAGTATTCGTTGCAAACAAAGTGTTTGAAATCAATGAGAATTGGTCTCTCATTTCAATCACGCCTCCCTCAGCGGTCTGTGACACTGGCAGCCAATCGGTGTGGGTAAGAAGGGTGGAGAGTCAGTGCTTCAGTTCATTCCATTTGAGAGGGCTGATGGCATTCTTTTATTTATAACACATCCAAAGAATCACTTTCCATTTTGCTAAAACTTTTTGATTCCTACAGTACATTTTCTGGATACAAAATGAATTATGATAAAAGTGAAATTATCCCTCTATCACAGTTTGATTACAGTGACTGTAAAGGGAATACACCTTTTATTTGGTCCTGTGACCGAGTGCTGTTGTTGCAGTGACGTGTGGGTAGTGATGTCACGGACCAGGAAGTAACCAAAGGCAAGAAATGGCGGATGTGAAACTGAACGCAACGGCGCTCAGCGTTTTATTAAATAATAAAATAAACAAAAGATTTAATCAAACAACAAAACAAAAAGGCACGTTGGCCAAACAAACAAACCTAACAAGTATAAATCTCGTTCGGCCACAGACTTACGTCTCTCCTCCGACACTCTCCTCCTTGCACAGACAGCTGGAGGCTTTTATATTCTGGCCGAGGGGTAATAAGATCATTAACAGCTAGTTAACCCCTCGGCCACAATATCGGCCACAGTCTGCACGAGTTTAGTAAGGATGCGTGACTGTCAGCTAGTTAAATAATCAGTAGCTGATCAGTCACGCATCCTCATGGGGCTTTTAAAATGCAAAAACAATATCAAATAAGCTGCGCTTTGCCATAATATAAACATAAATCATAATATAAATAAATAATAAACAAAGGGGCGGGACACTCCGCCACAGCAATCTGAAGCATTTATACAAGTTAAATTACACTTACTTGATGCAAAGGGTGAGTGAGGACTGGGGTAGATGGATGGACTTACCCCATACATTGTCAGGATGAATTCATGTCATAAAAATGAATGTGCTGCCTCGATTCAAGTACCTGTTCCAGTCAATACCTGTTTCTCTTCCCCTTAACTTTTTTTACAGTACTCAATAAATTAATAAGGCAATTTATTTGGCACCGTAAATCTCCTAGAGTGAGTATAGACAAATGAACCCTTGCATACAGTTTTGGTGGCTTACACTTCCCAAATTTAAAATGTATTATTGGGCAGCTCAAACTAGATTTATATCAGTGTTGTTCTAGACTGACTCATCGCCTTCATGGCGATGAAACATTTTTTTTTTTTGCTTTTTACAATTGAGAAATGTCATTAAAACAACATTAAAAAAAGGCCAGTTGAGGATGACCGATATGTCAGAGATTGAATCCCTTTTTCATCAGGACCAATCATCTTGTAAATCTATATCCGGAGTCTACAATATACTCATGCAAGAACATCCCAAATCAAACCTGTTGTAGAAGGACGGTAGAAAGCCCAGCTGTTTAAATGTATTATTTGTTTATTTTTAGAACAGAGTTTCCCCCTCCACCCCTGTGTTATTCTGTATTTTTGTTTTATGATTTATGTTTGTAAATTATGACTGCGTAGCCGTGTGTTTTGTTATTGTTTTGTTTATTTTAAAACGTGTTCTGGCAGAGGCAAGATTGGTTCTCGTCCTCTGCCAGGAATAATTTAATAAACTTGTGCAGATTGTGGCCAAGGGGTAATAGAATTAATTACTAGCCTCGGCCACGATATAAAAGCCTGCAGCTCTCTGCTCTCGGGGTGGGTGTTCAGAGGAGAAACGAGAGCGAGCAAGGAGCGAGAGAGAAATTTTAAAAAAAGCGAAACTAAAACCTATAGGTGCCGTGAAGGCTGCTGCCCAGCCGGACCTCAGAGTTGAGTTTTTGTGTTCGAGACTTGTTTTTGTTTATCTTTTTATTTTGCTCTGCGAGCTCTATTTTTTGTTCAAATATTTGATTTATATTTTTGTTGAAAATAAACTGCGCATGCCACGTCTTTCTTGCTACAGTATTGCTTTTGTTTGTTTTTGTTCCTGATGCCAGCCTGACGTCACCACAACGCCATCCCTGTCACACCTGCATTCCTCACGAACTAGGTGGGAGACAGACCTGGAAATCTCTATTGACGAGGGGATGTGGTCAGGGCTGTGCGAGGAAGCAGTGGAAGCAGTGACCACCAAGGCACCCCCTCCAAGACAGCTTCCTCAATTAAGGTTTCCCACTAATTCGTGGGTGCTCACATTACAAGCCCATACATCAACAATGCAAGGCCCCTCCCAATCATTACCCCTGGACTTACCTGCTGCCGGTGGAAAGAAATGTCACGTCATGGCACCAGTAACAAACCAGGGGAAAAGGCACCCATGGAGACTGTGAGTCTCGCTGCCAACCTGGTAGCTGGGAGGGGACCCCTGCTCTACCCCAGCTGGGGGTCGACCTCAGCCTCCATTGTTGTGGAGCGAGGCCGCCCATCGGGTGACGAGAAGGTGCTGCTGAAGGGGTGAGGGGGTTGTGTGGATGAAGGGGCCCAGGCCTTGGGCCCGCCATCCTGGGTCTGATGGGAGGAGGTGCTGTTGTTGTAGGTAGCGGAGTCCTCATAACCTTCGGCCAATCCAGCATGGTGGGTCGATGTCTACTGACCCAGGTGTGGACATGCGGCCCCAGCACCTGTATAAACTGTTCAACGGTCACCAGCTCAGTGACCTCTTCAGCTGTACAGGTGCCAGGGCAGAGCCACCGGGTCACTTGATCCACCAGCTGTTGAGCCATTACGCGTGATCTGACTCCTGCAGTTCGCCAGTATTCTCGGAATTGCCGATGATGCGTCTCCTAGGTGATGTTTAGTTGCTGGAGTATGGCCTTTTTCACAAGGTCACAATCCAACGCTTCCTCATGTGTCAAGCTTTGGTAGGCTGCCTGGGCTTCCCCGATTAGATTGGGGCCCAAATGAGTAGCCCACCAATCCTGAGGCCATTGGGCTGGTGTTGCTTGCCTCTCGAACTCTGTTAGATAGGCCTCAGGATCATCTTCCAGGGACATCTTCATCACCTTCGGTTTGGGCAGTGACACTGTTGGTTCAGCCATTGGTTCCGGTCTCCGGTTGGCTGTCAGGAACATGGTCGCCATCCTCTCCGTCATCGCTCCCATCCTCCGCTCCTGTGCCTCCATCATCACAGCCATCGTAGCACAGTCCATTTTTAATCCCACTCTAACACCAAATGTGACAGGATGTGAGTTTGAGTGGGGAATAAAGTGAATGTCCAGACAAAACTCCCAGTGAAAAACATCTGTGTTTATTAATACATACTAGGCAGTGCTCTCAAAGCTCAGGTACACTCTGCACTAGACAGTGCTCTCAAAACTCAGGTACATTCTCCATAGACAGTGCTCTCAAATATGTTTGGCTTGAGTGCAGTCCCTATTGTGGTCCCAGTTTGTCCAAATCCCCTACTGCAAGCATCTGTCCTGAAATTCACGTCAACCTGGGTTTAAATATTGTGCCACATTTCCATCTGCCACTGGGCTGGGTCTTTCAGTTCAATCTAATCATTTTTAATGGGGACTCTGTCAGCCCTAGTTAGGGTTGTAGTCCAGCAGACCTTGATCTCTCACACTGACGGTGGTTACCCAACGAGCACCCAATGCGAAGGACAAGAGAGGCAGAATAAGAAATGAGGCTGAATAAGAAATAAGGTCGGGGGAACATGAGAAATATTGAAAGATGTTGAATCAATTTATAATTAGCAATTTTACAAAAACGCGATGCATACAGGTTATCTTTGACTTTGCGTAATGTTCGATTACAGATTGATTGTAGATTGCAGAAGGAACCAGATGAGATTGAGTTTTTTAGCCTCTGGGTGCAGTGTTTTTTTTTTCTGAAAGTATTTCAACAAATAATAAACAGCAGAAAAACATATAGAATTTTGAGGCAGTTAACAGATTAAGTAAGTTCTGGTTTCTTAATGAACCCTTTCAGGACCAAGCATTTTTCAGTGGGATGCTCCCCCAGGACCATGTATAAAAACCTATTCTATCACCCGAGGGACCTTACAATACTTCCTGAAGGTTTTGTTGAAAAATACTGATGTTTGGGCAAATTACAAGACATTGTCTCAATGACATAATACAAGTTTATTCTCAGGGTCAATAATGGAAAGTACTTTGGATTTATTTTCTCAATATAAATATTTATAAATGAAATATTTATTCATTCCATTATCATCAGTAATAAGGGAAAAAAACATACCTGATACATTTAGTTAATGAAATAGTATATGCTTACAACCATATATATGTAAAAACATATATATTAAAACACATGAGACAGAATAAATGTTCTAATATAATTATAAGTCAAATACATCAGTGTTTCCCCTTTTTTATTAGCTCTAAACAAGTTCCTGTGATGTTTTGTTTCTGCTTTTGACCCTGCCGGGCTGCTGTAAACTGTTTAAGCTGTATTATGCAGTATGCGTTAGTGTGACAGAGAGTGAATGAATCTGAGTCAACAATCTCCCTCCCGACCAGTGAGGGCGCTGTGTAACAGGAACAGTGTGCCCCGGACTGGATGGTTTGACAGTTCATTCCAGGGTCAGTCGGAAGTCAGCTATCCAGGAAGGGGGTGGAGCCACACCAGAAGTCATCGCCCTAATGCGGTAGGCGAGGAGTCAGTCATGGATTGGAGGAGACATGATTATACTCAATGCCAAAGGGGGCAGGACTGAAGGTATATCAGGTGATGTGACCAAACAATCTGTTCCTTTGTTATGGTTAAAAATATCTATAAAGGACATACTGTGAGTGTTTTTCGTGTTGTTTTTTTTGTCTGTTTATTAATAATTGTATTTGTCATTGCTAGATGGCTAAACTATCCGGAAGCTGTCGCTAATCAGCCAGCATCAACCCTGGACTACACATTGCTGTGTATAGTCTGTAATATTATTTAACCACTTCAACACCATGATGCACCATACGTCAGTTGGAAACCCACTTACAGTACCATGCCGTACCTGCGTACGTCAAGTTTCCCATTCTATTCTATGATCGGTTTCTCAGTCTAGTGTTACAGGTTTCATTCTCTAAAGCAGTGCTAGTACTGTGGAATGTGCAATGAAAGTTGGGGGAGGGTCAGGTGACATTTTTATCCAATTGCGTGTCATGTAGCAATTCCAGTCTGTAGCTGTGGGTGTTTAGAAGGCTGAGATATATTGCAGGAAGTCATTCAGCTTTTACATATATATATATATATATAGTGTTTTAAATTATTATTTTTGATTTATTATTAGTTTAATTTGTTTAGTTATAGTTTGTATAGTTTTTAGCGAAAGCTAAACATGGCAACGTATGTGGTCTTTCTATAACGAGCAACGGGAGTGAAGTTGGTTTGGAGGATTTCGATACCAGCGACATTGATGCTAACTTATCACTCAGCGATTATGATGAAGAGGATTGGAGCCAAGAACATTACAAACTGTACAAACTGTACAAACAGAAGAGCATGCAGCTACTTTACAGGTAAGCCAGCTGCAAACGGGAAGCTGTTTGGTTTGAAATGGCAGTGCTGTGACGAAATACTATCAAAACACAGCACTGGGTACAGGCAATGCGGCAGCCAGATCCATCACAATGCCTGTGCAAAGTAGCTGTGTACAAGCATTTGTGACTATCCCTCCAACACAAGCGAAGCAGACACAGTAAAAAAGGTACAGGGTCTGCTATGAAAATGAAAACAAAAGACAAAAGAAAAAATGTGCAGTGGTTGCAAAGGCAATCCCGGGTTCTGTTGTATTGAACATTTCATGAAATGGCACAGAGCAAGTCAATACTGGCACACGTTTTGATTTTGTTTGATTTTTATTTGATAATTACTGTTTACTGATTATTATTGTTATTATCGTTATTAGCAGCGTTTTTGTTTTTGTTGTTAAAAAAAACATTTTTATCTCTTTATTGTATATGGGTATGTAGTACACAGCAGCATACAGTATACAGTTTAACCCTTTGCAGTGCTATGTCGGACCTGGTCCGACATTGCAATTATTCCTATCCGGTCCATTGTCGGACCCTGTCCCACATCATCAAAAAAACGCAAAAAACGGGTTTCTAGTCGTTTTTTCTCCGGAAAAAGCCCCGAAAACCATTAAAAAAGACAAGCCGATAAAAAAAAAAAAAAATAACAAAAGGCGTATCTCATGAATAGTCATATTTGCCCCTGGCATCACATAGGGGCAGTCATAAGGAAACTAGCTAGCTGTTACTGAATCAGTGCACAGAGGCTGTCACAGACATTTGCAGAGCTTTTTTGAGATGTTATAGTAATAAAATAATGACTTGGATCGCATTATTGAGGAGTTTGGTGATAAAACGAGTGATCAGGAAATGATCGGTATGTACGACTATGTGACAGGATGACGTGTGTGATGACGTCAGGCCAGAAGCAGGAACTGGAAAAGGATACCGCAGGTAGAGTGAAATTGCATTTGCGCCGTCTTTATTCAAAATACAACAAAAATAAACCAAATGTTTTAACAAAAAGAGAAACCTGTGCTCACCGAGCAAAATAAGCAGTTAAACAAAAAACAAGTCACGAACACAAAAAAGAAATACAATAACTGGTCCAGGTCAGACTGAGCTGTAGCCGTCACTGTTCCTGGACTTATTCTTAAACTTAAAGCTTTTTCTCTCTCTCTCTCTCTCTCTCTCGTTGTTCTCGCTCCTACTACACCACCCCGAGCTGGAGCACTGCAGACTTTTTATACAGGTGACCATCTCCCGATTAGCAACAAATTAAATCACCTAATTAATTCGGGAGATGGCCACCTTCTGCACGAGTTTAATAATAAAAACAAACACGGCTACGCCGTTACAAATACATAAATAATAATATACGCGGCGCTTCGCCGTCCTAAACACAATAAATAAACACACAAACAAACAAACACAAAATAACACGGGCGGAGGGGACCCCGTTCTAAAATAAAATAAACAAATACTGTACAGGGCTGCTCGCCCTGTTACAGACTATTATTATTATTATTATTATTATTATTATTATTATTTATTTCTTAGCATATTTGAAAGCGATAGCGAACAAAAGGGTGGGGCGGGGCTGGAGATGCCTAGTGAGTGCTTTGTTGATATGCAGGGCCTTTTAAACCCGTTTGACTGTCGAAAAAAATACTTTTAAACAGCGCAACTAAAATTAACTGCGCGTGTGAAAATAAATTGGACCTGACGCGCCTGACGCGTACTTAATAAATGGACTGCAAACGGTTAAGTGATTTATTTGTGTTTTATTTATCATATGTTAACATTTAATAGCAATTACAGGATTGAAAACATTATTATTATTTTCAAAATCTGGTACCTGGGAAGGGGTTTCATTTTTACATCTGGAGTTGAAGTGGTAAAAAGCAAATAATAAAGCCTAGTTTTTCACCATTTAACTGTTATTGGATTGTTGTTACTGAGCACTGCATCACCTCTACACCTGTGCACTACAAACCACTTTGCCACAGTTAGACAAATTATTTAAATATAACTACTTAAGATTAAATGGAAAAGACACATATAGCATTTAAAGTATTAGCAAATATCCAAATAACTAATAAACAGCTCTCGGAAAACTCAACAGGGCTCTCCCCAGTGTTTAATATCAATATACTAAATAGACTTACTTTCACTGTTGTGGAACTCAGGCTTTGGCTTCGTGCACACTGCAGTCGATCCACAGACACAGACTTGAATGGCTTTAGCTCTTAAATGTTACAGTAGACTCAGTCGGGACGACCTTGTTCAGACTGGTGATTTGTTTGGAGTACTGATCATAATATGTACCATACTAAAAATGCCATGTCTAGTTTTTCTTTTTTGATTTTGATTGTATCTCATCGAAAACCAGTTTAGAGATCAAACAGTGGTGACATTTAGATCTGTTGCCATTTGAGTCAATTGAATAGGACCCGCTGTCTTTAATTCAGACATGAAAAATAATAATAATAATAATAATAATACAAGAAATGTTTACAATGTAACTTCCATCTACCCCAGATTCCTTCACAGTAAGTTGATGTCATCAAATGTCATTCTGAAGTGTGTATGTGTTTTTTGTTGATTGGATGTTGAAATGGATTTGACCTCGGGGGCTCAGGCTATCACATTAGGTTATGATTATGCCTGTGACTTTTGTTCACCTGAAAAAAAGCATTTCTGATAGAGGAACAACTCTGTCACAAACTGATTGTGAAATCTGCAATCTTAGGTGTGATGGTCTCAATTTAAACCCTAGTGGGTATCAGTCCAAACCACCACATCATCCAGGACAACAGTTAATCTATGCTTGAGAGAGAGGCCCAGGACTGAACGAGTGTTCAGGTCACAATTGTGCAGAGCTGTAAGGGGAAGCTTTCATGGTGCCTGGAGGCACCGTGCCTGACTGCAGCCTGTGCCAATGTCCATCACCCTTTAAATCAGTACATTCACAAGCTGTCCAATCTGCATGCCTGCAATACACTGAGATCAAAGATGTTTCCCAAGTCCTTCATCAATGAATATTGTTGGGAAAATGAATTGACAGCTTGTGGTTTTCTTCTGCAGTCTGAGGTTTGATACCAGGCTCCAGCATCATTTGCACTGGATACTCGTTAGGTCACCACCATCAAAGAGATGTGCAATACTGATGCTGATAGAGGGTCATTACAAACTGGTTTGATGTTGCTGCCGATGGAAGAAAATGGTAGATGGGAAAACAGAACACACAAGTAGGTACCAAGAGATTAGACAAGGGGATCTACATATCTGTAGGTGACAGTACACTTTCATAACATATCCTTGCTAGGATGCAATTTAGCCAAATAATGTCCATCAGTTGAATATTTGAAACTATGTCCTGTGTTTTTGTTTTAATAAAGGGTATTTAAAAAAAACAACAGACTGAGCCCATTCCATTGTCCTTGAGAAAGGAGATTGATGACATGCTCCCTGTAGCTATTGCTAGATGTCTGCCAGCTCTTAAATGTAATATTCCCAACAAACCATTTGTCTAACATAACTTCTGTCTGTGTTTGAGACAGACCCTGAGGCTAAAGGTTCAGAGTATAATGTACTTAACCAATTTATTACTGAACCCAGTATTATATTTCTGCAGCATCTTCTACACAAAGCAAGGCATTGTTTCTTGTTTATGGAATATGCAAGGCGATTTATATTTTATGTTCTGCGTGCCAAAGAATAAACGATGTAATGGTGTATATATAAACGCTTTGAAAGCTCATCAATCTAAAGTGCTCATTAGTCCTACCAGATTAGCAATTCCTCAGCAGGCTTGATTGCACAGATGATCGACAGGTTGTTAAGATCTAGAAAGGGCAGCTTTAGTTGCTGAAGTTAGTGAAACAGAAGGTGAAAAGGTTAGGAGATATGTTATCTGATTGTCTGGTGGGTGTTCTACCTCATTTGCAATGAATTGATTCTAAAACCTAATTACCAAAGTCACCTCAATGCTAACAGTGTGTGTTTATGAGTTCAAGTTTACTGATTAAGGCTGTTTTTAGAAAATAAAAATAGAATATTGGTTTTATAGAAACTGCACTTGTTTGTTTACATGAAATTTTACATGAAATTGCTTCCAATAAGATTTGGAACCACAAGTGTTCATATAACCACAATGATTGACAGAAATGCAGCATATCATGAAAATGAATTCCAAAAAGATTCTACTGTTTCTTTTTTGTATTTTAACATATTTTACAATCTTTAAGAGGGAAAATAAATTCTGGAAAACAAAATGATCTACAAATAAATTGAGATTTATAATGCTTTATTAAATTGGCCACTGTGGGATTCATGCATGCATAATCTTTCATAATCGCTTTGAAAACCAACATGCATCTGTATTTATAATATTTTTCATCAATATTGTTCTTGTAACATTTGTTTATATAATGCTACAAATATTACAGACTGTAATGCTGTAAGTGACTGCGAATCACATGCAATTAAAATGCTGCATCTTCAATTACAATTCATTTATGTTTTGACCGTATACTATGAATACTTCTATGAATATTAAGTCAGTTTTCTAAGAGTTTCTAAAAGAGTATGCACACAGTTACACAGTGTTAAGTAGCATTTGTAAAGGTGTTATCAATTGCACACAGTGTCTGTGGAAGGGTGGTGGGCAATTCACTGACACGCAGGAGACAGAACTGTAGCTGAAAAGCCACTCCGGCGCATTGATTTATTTTGGCCTACAGAGGGTGCTATTGTCCGTGGCCTGAATACCAGCTACGGTAATCAGGACCACAGTTACTAACACAGGTATACAGTCAGGTTGATGCTGGCACACTCGCAGGTGCTCAAAACAATAATGAAAACAAAAGGCAAAATGAAAAGGGAAAATAAAACACAGTAATAAAACTACAAAATAAAGGTGCTGCTTACGCAATGCCCCCACACCCTCTTCCCCACCTCTCTGTGTCACCATGACGGACAGGCGGATCTTACAAGGTTGCTGCCCTCTCCCTGCAGAACCATGCATGCGCCAGATAGTCAGCACAGATCTCCCCTGTTACAGTGTCCAATTCAAATAAAGTGTTACCTCAGAAGTTGTCCCCCCAAAAATCACCTTGAGATATACCAGGAGGAAACAGGCTATAAAATGCAACGTAGTAGAGCTGGGATAACATATGAACCTTTTACAGTCATAACATCATCCATTTGCATTCACTGGGAGGCGTGAGTAAAAGTGTGGGTATATGGGTTAGTAATTAAACACCCTGCTGTTGTATGATTGCATTGTCTTTAAATCACACCACTTATTGTCTGTCAGAAAAGTCTTAAAAAGGGTTTATATTCTTCCATTCTTTATCCAGCCAGGAGCAGCAGCTGTACAATAAAACTAGTAGAAAAAACAGAAGGTTGTTAAAAGAAAAGCTACTTTTCTAAAGGCAGCATTGTAATTTGACTGCTTTACCTTGACAGCAGTCGATACTTGGATGAGCACTTGGTGCTCTTTTTCTTCAGTAACTGACATGCTCAGGTAATTATGCAGCTGTGATCATGCAGTTTATTAAATCAATACAGGATGAGTGTTTTAGGTGAAATGGGGATGTGTTCATGGGATTTCTGATAATGTATTTCAAAGGAAATTCATAATTGCTGAGGCTTTATTGAATTGTTTACCAGATGCTTTTAGCTGCCAGTCAGCAGTTGATGTGGGTTTCAGAAAGAACCAGAGAGGATGAAATTCACTAAACCGATGTAAAGGCCATTGCACACCGGATCTGTTTTGTCATGTATCCCCTATCATTCGTAACTGTTGTGCTTAAGTTGATTGCACAGCAGATGTGTTACACGCTGTTACATTGAGTATGACAAATAACATGTGAAGGTCGGACTCAGCAAGGTTTTTACGTAAAAATGCAACTTGAACCATTTTTTTTGTGAATAAAAAATAAAATAGTTAATGAGCTCTATTGTCTAAAATGCTGAATGTCAACTTTCATTCACGTAAAAAGGAATGGTTTGAATGAAATAATAGCACAGGTTTCAAAGGTTTCCTTAAACAGAGATGGAAGCTTTACCTGTTTCAAACACATTTACCCACTGTGCCCATGAGTGCTGTAACACTTATAATGAACTTTTAATGAGATTGCTATGATCACTTGTAATGGGCTAATCATTCTTTGGTAAACAGCAGGAATTAGACAGATTCCCTTTCTCAATGTATCATTTCCAAGGCTGTGTGTTTAGCTTGTGCTTTGATTCTTGTGTTAGCTGGCAGGCTGTCAGAGCTGAACGTATTGTTCTAATTTCCTTTTCAAAAGGTCATATAGACTTGGATATTTAGTATAGGAGATGCAAATTCAATTTCCTTTTTGCTAATTAAACCCCCCTTTCCTTGTACATCGATTGGACACATTTAGTTTTTGCAAAAACAATGCAAAAAACTATTTAAAAAACAAACTTAGTTCTTAGTGTTTGAATTTGCTTGCAATGTGATTACAATTAGGCCCTACACCTGTATGTTATAAGCAAAGGTGTTGTACTGTTAATATATTTTTTAGTAATATTGACAATGTTAAAGTCATTATTTGATTTTCTCAAAAACTGATTTTTACGAACACCACCTGGTCAAAATGTCAGGTCATTCCAGGTTTTACTGTACTTAGTTTTGAAACATACGCTTCAGTACATCCGGCCTTTATATTTAATATAGAGTTCTAACTTTCCATGGAAACACGAACCCTATTTTCACGGATCACTGAACAGACTGTAGAATAGGTAAAAGGTCATATTTCTTACAAGCTGCCTTGTCTTATAGCGAAAGCTAATTAGCCCTTTCCTCTCTCTTTGCCTTGCAAGGGGCTTTATTCGAGATTATTATGACCTTTTAAAGAACTAAGATCTGTTCTCAAATGTCATAGGAAATTTAAACCAATAAATTCACCTTGAAAAAAAATGTATATATATTGTGTGGTTGGCAAATGTCGGCTGCAGAAACATTTACAATCGCTGAAAACCTTTTTGAACTTTTCATATCCAATTTATATATGAAGCCAAACTGTCAAAATGTATATTTTATGTTACAAAGAATGTATAAGAACTACTTCTGGATGACTATACCTACAATCAATGGGACAAAATACCATGGGATCGTATTCACAAAACTTTTATGGTCTCTTTTGCAGCAGCATCCCGAAAGAGAAAGCCTCTGTAAAATTCACGGATTCATGGATTCACGAAATTCATGGATTCTTCGTTTCTGAGGCTGAATATAATTTTTCTGACTAACCACTGCTTGCCCCAGTCCTGGCCAAATCACACTGCACCACTGCTCTCCAGGTACTAACATACTGCACACAATGACTCTACTTGTTAAGCAAAAAAGTTCTGTTCAGCCACTCTGTACTTTGAATTTAATTTTATTTAGAAGGTTAAATGGGAATAATTACTCACTGACACCAAGGTCTCAATGCTTTCAAACAACAAGTAGACACTTACGCAAGATATTGACGGTTATCCCCCAAAAAAGAATCAATTGCACATGCTGAGAAATCCTTATATAATTCTGTTTGCATTTAAAACAGTTACAATTTGATATTATCCGCATACCCAGTGGTAGCTCTTTAAAGGAGTATGAAAAAGATCGAGGCAGTTTTCGTTCTGTTTCTTGGGACAGCAAGTTGTTGCACATACAGATATTAAAACGATATTGCAGGAATACATACAACACAGTAGGCAGCAATGGTAAGCAATGTGTTCTGTAGTAAAATCTTTACTCTTTTCAGAAGCAGGTAAACACATCCAATAAACACTCACACACACTCACACACACACACACACACTCACACACACATTCACTCACACACACTCACACACACACACACACACTCACTCTCACACTCCTTCCAATTCTCTGTGCACATTGACAGGGTGCACCCATGTAGATTGTCAGACCCATCATACTTACAGTTCCAGAAGAAGCAGTATATATCATTCTATCTGGGGAAGCTCACGAACCTGCAGGGAAACATCATAAATCCGGATATCTTTTTATGTACAACCTGGGCCCCCTAAACTACAGTTCACCATTGTTAATATTTACATAAACAGGGTCTTTTAAGCTACAGTTTACAAGCTAGTTCTGCTGACTCTAGAAATTGAAGCAACAAGCTGGGTCTCCTGCAGAGTCTTGTGTCAGCTAAATTGCAAATGCTCACCATTTTTTATTTTTAGTAAAGAAAAGACGACAAGGGCAACAGTAAAATATTACAGCTTGATGTTACTTGTATCTTGTGACGATCATACAGGTATCGGCTGTTCCTCTCTGTCTATCTATCTATCAATCTATATATCTATCTATATATCTATCTAATATATATATATATATATATATATATATATATATATATATGGTTCAGGGCAGTCTCCAGTCTGTGTGAAGCGAGGCTGTCACAAAGAAGAAACCTGTGTGAAAAAGGTAGGGTGGAGACCTTTTTGCTTATGTTGTGTTAAAGTGTTTTGGATTGGTAAATTGCTTAGCTGTCCAGTGTGTTGTTTAGGAAACTGCAAAAGTTTAGTTAGTGCTCCGAGACGGAGTTAGGTTTTGGTTTTGTTTTTATTTATTTTTGTTATTGTACACAATAAAAAAGAGCGCAACCACACTGAAGCCCAGCTTGGTACTACACTTGCCCGCTTGCTCAGTAGCACGTTTCAACACCACTGCTGAACTTTGTGTAGAGGAGAAAAGTTACTTGTAAATGTTTCATGGTGATCCAACTAAATGTTGATGATAATATTGAAGTAAATATTCTGTTAAAATGAATTTTCTTCAATTTATCACTTCTGATTGTAGCGTTGCCTGACCTATTGCAAATTCTTAGTGAGTCATCACTGTCAAGCCTGCGTCTCAAGGGACAAGCCTCCACCTCCATTTAGGAGAATATTGTGTACAGTAGTGTAAATGCTCGATGAGTTTTGCCTATTGTGTGTGTTTTAAACACAAAGGAATCGATCTACAAAGCCTTACAGAGTTCTCATTTCACTTGAATTAACCCCTGCTAACGCACACAGACACTGCAAGTTGTCATTAACAAATAGGTAGTGCCAGGCTTACTTCTGAATTAATCCAGTGGGAGTCTCCATAAATAGATTAAGTTTTTGGATTTAAATTAGAAAGCACCCTGGTTAATCTACACTCCTGCCTAACCTAATCTTTGTAAATCGAACCCTTAGAGAATAGTCTTTTTTATGATAGCAATACTTTAAACTACTGTATAGGAAATAATAATAAGAACTATGCATTGTTGTTTTGTTTTGTTTTTACCAGCAAAAGAAGTCTTAAAAGCAATCAATAAGTAATTTCATAGCTGGGCAGATTTTCATGATTCACTGTCTTCTGGCTTGCTTGGGGCACAAATGCATTGTCTGTGAACAGACAGCAGCTTCATTTTATGAAAATCACAGGGGAATCTGATTACTTTAATTAAGAACTAGTGTATTGTGAATAAACGGATGACAAGGCTAGCGTCAGTATTGACAAGTCTTCGCTCTTTCCAATTTAAATAACACCAACATATTACCTTCTGGAATGAGGCTTATACTCCAAAAAACACCTGTTACAAAACTAGAAATAACAACTTAAGAATACCTAAGAACCCCTGAATTAAATTAGTAGTTTATTTCAAGTGTTGTAACTTCTAAGGGTTTCTCCGTTTAGAAAAAAAATGGCTCTCTGTGCTACAGGGAGCTCTGCATACCATTAAGATCCCAGTATATTAACAGTGAATTCAGTGATCTTGGTACTGAATTCACTGCAGTGGATTATCACCAGTGAGTATTGGTTCACAGCATCGGGATACCAATTTCTATGTTACCACTGGTTTTACTTTGGAAAAATTGCTGTTTTAGTATAACATCCTCTTTATATTATGTAGTAGATCTACTCCTTTGTATCTGATAGTTTGTATTGGCTGGCTTGCATCAGATAGTTTGATAGAAATGACGAGGATTAGCTAGTGTACTCTGTTCAGTTATTTCATTTAACTATGTGTAACCCCCTTATCACTGGGTGAAGCCTACCTCCAGTGGGGGTCCCATTCTTGCAGTAGCAGACGTACTTCAGGGTGGTTAGAAGTTACTGATGGCTGGCCTGCTCTGTTTCTTTGCCTCCCACACCCATTTGATCCCAGGATCTTTCTACTGAGCTGTCACCAGTTCCTCTCTAGTCCACTACTGCCGAATTACAAAGCAGTGCATGCATTTCGTATTCCATAGCAGTATGGTTCATATCACGCCACCACCAGGGATTAAAATGATTGTTTGTGTTAGTTACTTGGTTAGAACTGAGCAGTTGAAAAGTCCAAGCAATTAGTCCCAAGAAAAGTTTAGGTGAAAGGTAACTTCTGGTTTAAAAACTATAATGAATTATCCAACTAGAAGTATCAACAGGGAGCTCAATGCACAATAAGCACCCACTTCAACCGAGGAATCCAAATCAGAGATCCACCAGACCGCATCCAAAAAATGCGGGCAATAGGAAAAGAAAATGTTACTTCCGATCTGAGCAGCAGGCAGATGCTGGCAGCAACATCGTTGCAGGCAGGGTCCAGCAACGACACAGCGGCAGGCAGAGGTCGGCAGCAACACTATGGTGGTCAGGGTCCAACAAACGACACAGCGGCAGGCAGAGGTCGGCAGCAACACTATGGTGGTCAGGGTCCAACAAACGACACAGCGGCAGGCAGAGGTCGGCAGCAACACTATGGTGGTCAGGGTCCAACAAACGACACAGCGGCAGGCAGAGGTCGGCAGCAACACTATGGTGGTCAGGGTCCAGCAACAACACAGCGGCAGGCAGAGACCAGCAACAACACTATGGTGGTCAGGGTCCAACAAACGACACAGCGGCAGGCAGAGGTCAGCAACAACACTATGGTGGTCAGGGTCTGGCAACGACACAGCGGCAGGCAGAGGTCAGCAACAACACTATGGTGGTCAGGGTCCGGCAACGACACAGCGGCAGGCAGAGGTCAGCAGCAAAGCCATGGTGGTCAGGGTCCAACAAACGACACAGCGGCAGGCAGAGGTCGGCAGCAACACTATGGTGGTCAGGGTCCGGCAACGACACAGCGGCAGGCAGAGGTCAGCAGCAAAGCCATGGTGGGCAAGGTCCGGCAGCAGTGGCAGGGTGAGCTGACCAAACTTTGTTTGTGCTTTGTTTTTTAATTAGGATAATGCATATCGCAAACTGAAGTTATATGTGGCCAACGCTGCCAGCCACCAATGTCCTGTTGCATTCACTTTCGCTGAGGTGAGCACACAAGTCAATGGATTGTTATTGGTGCACACCTCAAACCACTCCCTGTACAGATAGTCATAGAATATATCCACTACGACCCACTTAAGCGCTAGGTACTCCAGTTGATGGGCCGGGTATCATCGCTCAGTCTCTGACAACTTCTTACTTGCGAAAGCCACTGGCTGCATTCTTTCAGGGTATTCTCGATAAAGCACAGGCCCCAGTCTGTCAAGGCTCCCTACTGGCCCCTGTTCTCCTCAGTTCTTCTTTGCGCCGAAAGCAATTTTCTAGTCCAGCCATATGAAACTGTCACCAGAAACTAAGCTATGGAGATGCCCTCAGACCTCCTTGGGACTGCTTCCCATAGGCTGTGATTTCACTGAGCTCTGCAGCACATCTCCAGGTGCAGGGTATTTAAAGAAAGCAGCCAGTCTGTTCTGGGCTGCTGTGTGAAGAGCCCGACTGTGCATCGTTAAAAGGAAGGAAAAAAAGGTACTGTGAGTACAATTTGGCTAAACTGTGTGTTTTTTTTTGGAAGGACAGGGAAACAGCTTAGCTGTCCCAAGTTAGATGGTGTTCCTGAAGTTTAGTTAGCACTCCAAAGTGGAGCTAGGTTTTTGTTTACATTTGTTTACTTTTGTGTGTGTATAAAAATAAAAGAGAATTAGCGCAACCGCGCTTTAAAAATTCAATTTCTGTGTCCTGGGTCATTTTTAAAGGGGCAACGAACCGCTGAGAGTGCAGCCCATTTACATATGGTGGCAGCAAGTGTGGGCACCCCTAAGACCCAGAAAGAAATAAAAGAAATGGAAGACTTAAAAGAGTTGATCGAGCAGATCAACAGAAATACCGCTGCTCAAGTGGAGCAGATTAAGAAGTGGAGGCAGGAATGAGGGCTGCCGGAGTTGGAGCCGACCGAGCTGGAGCTGCTGCTCCAAAAGTGGGAGCAGGCGAGAGAAGCCCTGCTGTCTCCAGCCCCAGAGACGAGGGAGCCGTTGCCTGCAGAGCAGCAGGAGCGAGAGGGGCAGCCGACGGAGCCAGAGGTTTCACCAGCGGCTACAGAGAAGGGGGAGGAGGTGAGGAGCCCATCTACACCACAGCCCCGACCACCACCCCTGCAATACAGTCCAGTGCTGCTGCATGTGGTCCCTTGCCCCTTGCTCCTGGACACCCTGCCGGTTTGCCTGGAACTCCCTGCGCTAGACCTGGAGCCCAGCAGTCTGCACCATCGGCCACAGCTCTGCCCCTTGTTCCCTACTCCGCTCTCCCCGAGCACCCAGATGTCGCTTGGGCTCCCCCTGTTCACTGCTTCGCTATCCCTGGGTGATCAGACATCACTGCGCGGGTCCCCAGTGGCAGACATCTGCCCGCTGCTGCAGCCACCTGTTCCCCGGTCGTCGCTTCGGTCACCCCAGTCAACCCGGTGGGGTCCCTCGTCACCGGTTCACGGTCCCTGTCTGGCACCGCAGGAAGAGGAACCAACAGTCCCTCAAGTTCGCCAGAGGAAGAGGGAGAAGATGGGGCTTGAAGAAGGGTGGTTGTGTTTTGGGGGAGGGGGGGTGGCCTTGAAGGGTCGGTGTGTTGCACACATGGGGAAGGATGTGTAACACAGCGGGGAGGGGGTTAATCCTCCCTGCCAAAAAAAAAAAAAACGGATTTGTTTAGTTTATTGGTATTGATTTATATTTGTTAATTGTTTTATTATTAATTATCCCCTGCACCTGGCAATCATTGCAAATTAGAGCCAAGTGCAGGGTATTTAAAAGAAAGCAGCCAGTCTGTTCTGGGCTGCTGTGTGAAAGGGAAGGGAAAAAAAAGTACTGTGCGTACGATTTGGCTAAACTGTGTGTTTTTTTTGTTTTTTTTTGGAACGATGGGGAAACAGGTTAGCTGTCCCTTGTTAAACAGGGTGTTCCTGAAGTTTAGTTAGCACTCCAAAGTGGAGCTAGGTTTTTGTTTACATTTGTTTATTTTTGTGTGTGTATAAAAATAAAAGAGATTTAGTGCAACCGCGCTGTAAAAATGTAATTTCTGTGTCCTGGGTCATCCTGGGGCAACAAACCGCAAAGAGTGCAGCCGGTTTACAATATATATATTGTAAATGAATTGCTATTACTCGGGTTCTTTGCCCCTTTAAGAACAGACCCAGGACACAAAAAATGGATTTTCACTGCGCTGAAGCGCTATTTTTAATACACAAACAAATAAAACACAAAATAAACACCTAGCTCTGTTTCAAGCACTGACTAACAAACCGACGGGAACCTAACTAAAAACAGGAAAGCTAAGCGGTTTCCCTGTAACACAACCCAAAACAAAATAAACACGGTTTTCACACAACACTCTCACAGGTTTCACTATACCTTACTTTGTACGCCTGCACACACTCGCAAGCGGGCTCTTCACCCAGCAGCCCTGTGCAGACTGACTGCACTCTTTAAATACCCTGCACCTGGTTCTAATTTACAATCACTACCAGGTGCAGGGGATAATTAACAATAAAACAATTAAACTAAATGTAATTAAACAATAAAGCAAAACAATTAAATTAAACCAAAATGTGCCTACGCACATGTTTTCTGCAGGGAGGATTTTAACCCTCCTCCCTGCTGTGTTACTATATATATATATATATATATAACAGGGGGGTCTTATGCAGTTGACAACGCCACTCAGGCGTCCAGGTTTTATTCAAAATAACAAAATGTTGTGACAGGTGGCCGCCACTAGGGTACCAGCAATGACAGCCCTAGTGCACGAGAACATACTCCGACAGCGTGTAATCAAAATGAGCTCTAAAAAATGCAAAACAAAATACAGTAAAAAAAACAGCTAAAAACAAGTTTGCCAAACACTGGCTTAGCACTGCTCCCACTAAAAGGGAGGTCCCGCTCCGGAACCTACTCTGACACACACTAAAATAAACTGGGGTGGGATCAAAATCCCCTAAATTAATCCCTATACCTACCTACCTACCACCCACTCACTCACTCACTCACTCACTCACTCACTCACTCACTCACTCACTCACTCACTCACTCACTCACTCACTCACTCACTCACTCACTCACACTGGCTCTCCACACAGTAGTGAGGCTGCATGCTTACTGAAACTAGAACAAAAGAACTGGCTTTCCAGCACCTTTTTTATACCATGCGGCTTGGCCTAATTGATCATCAGTTAAGCCAATTAAGCCCCAGCCACATTCCGCACATGGATTTGGCAGAGTTGGATTTAACCCCATCCCTGCCAAACTTAAATTAAAAAATTTACAACTTGATGTACAACTGCAAAAACCTGCCATATCTAGTGCACACTTATTCTATATATATTTTTAAAGCTATAAATACACAACAATACAATACATTATTTACACTTGCAGGGCTTTTGCCCTGCCACAATATATATATAGAAAAGAAAGAAGTCTGTGTGGACTCACGATTGCTTCTTCCAGTTTTTAAGTGAAATTCATCGAGACAGGTCACACTCTCAAAAAACAGGACAGGACCACTGTGATTTTGTATTTTAAAAAGTTATTTTAAGTTTATTCCATTAAAATCAAACAAAAAGAACACAGCAAACAACGTATTTTGACAACATGTCTTCGTCTACTGCTAAACTGCTGTATTGAGAAGCAACATGGTATGTGTATGTAATATCATAGTCTAAAATGTATTCTTAACCATTAAATATGAACCTGCCCCCCAGCAATCATCCACCTCTAGTGAATGTAAGAATATATCAGTAAGAAATACTATATGGAACAAATGTGGTATTTCATACTTCCACAGGAGCAGCGTTGGACGGGGTCAGGCTAATGGTTACACTGTTGCAGCTGTACTTACAAAGAAGACATGTTTGAGAGCTCTGCTGAGATCACAGGGGTGCTTTAAGCTTGCAGGTTCTTAAGAGTCACCAGGGTGTGATGACTAAAACAATAAGGATATTTCAGACCTGTACCAGGTCGGCCTTTAAATGGCTGTTAATTTTGCAATGCACCGTATACCATAGCGCTACTAGTGCATATATTATGGTTCTTCTTTTGTGAAAGGAGATGTAGGTGTCTAATTTTTATGGATCTTTGAAAAAAACAATAACAGACAGTGACTATAAATGGGTGTCCAGTATTCTTTCCAGTAAGATCAGTTAAATAAACACAACAAATTACCTTGCTGACATTCTTATGGGACTCTGAATGACATTGCTATTAATTCCAGCAAGAGTCTGGGATTATTCCTGAAAAAAAAAAATCTATCTGGTAGAGTGTGTCCTCTTCTCAGAAACAATAATACTGTTTGGATCTTTTTTCAAAATGCCAACTGAAGTTAGTAGAAGTAAAAGTGCTAGCGCTGATAAGATTATTTACAATTATAAACCTGTCAGAGTAATGGAACGGAAATGCTGTCTTCTGATTGGTTACTGTAGAGGGCATTAACTGTCAACTCACAGGTTAGGTTACTTACCCTGGTTCATGTGGAAGGCTGTGATCACACTGGGGAGGAAAGCAGGGTTTGTACACAGTGGCACCCTGCTGCCATCATCCCAAATACGCATACAGGAGCTGAGCAGCGACAGCACCTGCAGCTCACTGACCCACTTTGCGGAGGTGATAGCCAAGAGGAAGGCTGTCTTCATAGACAGATACTTCAACTCTATGGAGTGTATGGGCTCAAGCAGGGCCTTCGTGAGAGCCTCCAGTACAATATCAAGGCTTCATTCGGGGAGAACGTCCCTCCATGGAGGGTGTAATCGCCGAGCACCCTTGAGAAAGCATGTCACTAGTATATGAGCACCCAAGTCAATGGGGACATGGCATGCAGATGTGGCTACTAGGTACACTTTCAATGTGGAGGGGGATCGACCCTCCTCTAACAGAGCTTGCAGAAACTGGAAAATAGTTGCTCTAGGGCAATAAATGGGGTCACAACCTCTAGTCATGCACCAATTTTGAAAATACGTCCACTTACAGGTGTACTTATAAGAGGGTGTGTAGGCTTTCCCTCTCTCTGTGAGTGGCTGAGAGACGGGCCTTGGGGGATTGCTGGGCCTATAAAATAATGCTCTGTTGTTCCCTCAGACCCTTTAAGACATAAAACAAGCCTGTAGAAGCGCTACTGCTGGACCAAGCACAGCTGGAGAGGAACAAAATAAAACAAAAATAAAATTAAGAAAAACATTTTTTTTAGTAGCGGGGAAAAACTTGGGCCCTAACCCTTTCTAGACAGCCGCAGAGTGCAGAACCTTTATTTTGTTAAAAGTGTTTTATTTTCTCTTTTTCTTCGTACCTTCTGTTTTTGATTATTATTTGTTTAGGCACCTGCGAATGTCTATCTGGCCATATCTCATTTACCATTGCTGGTATCTGGGACCGATGGACCTGCCGGTGATCAATAAATAATGCACCCGAGTGGTGTTTAGCACTACAGCTTTCTGTCTCTTGTGTCAGTGAATTCCTCACCCTTCCACAGAGCCCTAAGGCAGACACACGGTCCCGCTCAGGGGTCAGACCCACAGTTGGAGTCTGCCCAGTTCTGGGTGCCAGAGGGTGCATTTTGTCTGACTGAGGAGATCCACGCTCAGAGGGATCTTCCAGGGCTGGCCCTGCAGCAGCTGATAGAGGTTTGAAAACCTGAATCTCCTGTGCCTTCTGGGGGCCATCAGGAGAACTGTCGCCTTGTCTCTCCTGACCTTCTCTAGGGAGCAGCGATATCAGTGTACAAAAGCGGTTTGGGCCAGGGCGTCGATGCCTAGTGGACCTCTGCAGTTGCGGAGGGAGAACCACAGGGGGCAATGGGTTGTCTCTGCTGTGGCAAAGAGATCATCTGGGCTTCCCTGAAGCGTTCCCAAATGCACTGCACCATCTGAGGGTGCAGTCGCCATTCTGATGGGTGAGGACCCTCCCTCGAAAGCCTCAACAGATGTTTTGTCACAATCGCTGTGTGGGTCCCTGCTCCTTCCTGCGACTGGGACAGATCAACCAGTCGTCCAGGTAGTTCATCACCCTGATCCCTTGCAGCCGCAAGGGAGCTAGAATGGCATCCATGCACTTTGAAAACGTGCAGGGGACTAAGGAGAGACAGAATGGCAGCACAGAAAACTCAAAGACGCTCCCCTGAAAGGCGAAGCGGAGATACTTCCTGTGTGCTGGACGAATAGGGACGTGGAATACGCATCCTTTCAGTCCACTGTTGTAAACCAGTCGCCCGGCCGGATAGACTGGAGAATGCGATGGTGTGCGTAACCGATGTGTAAGGTGGCAAGCACCCAAGTGGGGGCTGCCTGGGGCGGCTTTGGAACTGCCTCCAGCTGTTAGCTGCCACCGAAGCCTGAAGGCTGTGCCTCAGGTCATCATGCGGGGCAGTGGGGATCAGAACCGTCCGAGTCACTGTGCGAGTACAGCGGACGCAGGCGTCTCGTTCTGTAACATTCGGGATGACCACCAGTGCAGGCGGGGTCATCGGCTGAGCTGGGGTCAGAGCAAGGGCTTGAACCTGCTGCCTGGCCAATACTCAAGGACATGGACCATTTGGTTGTTCAAGTCCATAATATTCCTGTCTCAAGTTGCTTGGCCCACTCAGCACTCCGTGTAGCAGACTAAGTGCGGGTGCGAGAGTGAGGCATCTAAGCCTGAACGGAGGGTTTTTTAACACTTCATGAAGGGCTCAGGGACAGATTGAGGAGGGGGGAGGCAGGGACTCCCAACGCCGCGCACGGCTCAGTCGTTCTAGCAGGGGACGTTGTGCAGGATGTGCAAGCGTGGAATTTAGCCATGCTTGATGTCTGTAAGGCCCCAAGGGGGTAGACCTGTGTATTGAAGCACTCAGGCGCTAAGGGTGCAGAAGCACCGAGGACACTGAGTGAGGTAGAATACTGGTGCAATGAAGAATCGGGGCGCCGAGTGCAGGTGTTATTGACATGCTGGGGCACTGAAGCACCGAGGGCACTGAGCTAGCCTACAGATGCCTTGACCAGACTGCACCCAGCTACCTCCAGACCCTCATCTCTCCCTACACCCCAACTCGACCTCTCCGCTCCGCCTGCACTAGAAGACTAGCTCTACCTCCGCTACACTCCCCTGCCTCCAGAGCCCGCTCCTTCTCCACCCTTGCTCCGCAGTGGTGGAATGACCTTCCTACAGATGTCAGGACTGCCCAGTCCCTGACCACATTCTGGCGCCTCCTTAAGACTCACCTCTTCAAAGAGCACCTGTAGAACTCCTCTGTTTGTATCCTGGGACACTATCACCCTTCATGTAAATGTGCTTTATTTTGCTCTTATCTGCCCCCTATTTTACTGCATTTAATCCTGTACTTCAGAATATTGTAATCTGCCAAGTGTTTAACCTGTAGTACTTTGTATTTAATCACATCCTGATGTAACTATCACTATTTAATCATATCCTGATGTAACTATCACTATTATCTGCTGCATTATTGAATTGTGGTTTGTCACACTTGTACCTTGCTTGAACAAAACTTATTGTATTCTTGCTCTTATTGTATTACTTGTATTGTAACACTTGAAATGTATTTGCTTACGATTGTAAGTCGCCCTGGATAAGGGCGTCTGCTAAGAAATAAATAATAATAATAATAATAATAATAACTGAGGCACGAGAGGCACCTAGCCGTAACCGCGTGTAGTCAACACAACCCAGGGTAGCGCATAGCATACACCAGGATGGATTGTCACGAGTGTCCCTAAAACCCATCTTCCCTTTTTTGAGTGAAAGGTGTATGTGGCAGAGATGGATGGCTCTTTGATAGAAACAGCTTCATTTATTTGAAGTCTTCCCACTGATGATGGGAATGAGAATGTAGAGATGAGAGCCCAGCTAACAAGATTTAAGTTTTTTGCAGGTATCAGGTTTGTAAAGACTGTTACCCACACCTGTGGTGGCTTTGACAGACTCACTGAGAGCAGAAACTGACCCAAAACTGTCACAGCTACTAGAAGCAGCTGATCTTTGGGATACAAATTGAACATTTGTGAAACTGCTACAAATATTGTAATGACTGTAATGTATTTTAAAGGTTATAAAGACAGCAGAAATACTAAAGAAATTGTTAAAGTAGGATTCTGTATTCTTTCGAATAATCTGTTTAACCTGTAAAACATATTATTGGTAGCTCTGTGTACAGCTTGTGTGAAGAAGCCTATTTTGAAAAAAAAGGTCAGGCCAGCCTGCTGAAAGTTCCAAACCTCCCTCATCAGGCAAAAGCATCTTTTTTACATTCTGATCCAGCGAGAACAGAATGGCAAACTCTATGGAGCACAGAAACAATTGAACTAAAATAGGTTTGTGGTTCTACTATAGTACTATACTATAGGACTATAGTAAGTAAGTAAAGTTAAACTGTTATACAAATAAAATTATTATTGCTGAAAGAACATATTACAGTTAAAATGAGAGAGGTTCAGTACTAACTGACACTGTCAGAATATTGTAATAACTGTACTATGTTTTAAAGAATATACAACCAGTAAAAATACTATTGTAGCAAATTATGTGCAGAATAACAATTTGAATTAAGACAACGGAACACATGTTAATGTTAGAAAAAAAGCTTGTCTGTGTGCCTTTGTTATTAGAGTGCATATACACTCTTGGAAGCTGGTCAGACTTAAACATAAGGCTTCCGCTACCTTTAAATTAATAAGCACGGAAGCCTGTGTTAACCTTGGCAGAAGCAGGCATTTGGTTTAATTAGCTTGAAAATGAAGTCACAGTTTTCGAGGAACTAAACAGAGGCTAGGTACTGCAAATTAACAAAAAGAAAAAGTAACCCTTTCTAGACAGAACAATGTTTAAAACTAAAATAGCTGTGTTATACCTATTTGATTTTATTGCAACTAAGCACAGAGATTTTTAAAAAGTATTTTGATCTAATGAGGAACAGAATGAAATAAACTCTCTGAAGATAAATAATATGTTTGAAGTACATAGAAACATCATACTTGAACTATCAAGTGTTTTTGCCTGTTCAGGGCTTTAGTGTAATAAAAATAATAACAACAACAAAAGTCTTAATAATACTGTTATATTTCTCAATATTAACAAGCCTATAGTTTAATAGATTCATAGTCAAGTTTCTTATTTAGAAAAGAAGCTTGATCTGAAAGCAGTCTCTAAGCTAAACACAGGTATTTTAATCTAGTATAAATGTAAAAGTTTTACTGTAATAAAAAAACAGAGAAACTGTTTGAATATAACATAATAAAGTGTAAACTGGATTTAATAACTGTAGTATACAGTGGACTTACTAAAGAAATATAATTAATTTGGTAACTTTGCCTTTACCTGCTTGTGGCAGAGTGGTGCTTCGGCATGGAAAGTGACCTCTTCTTTACCTGCATGGAAAGTGACCTCTTCTTTACCTGCATGGAAAGTGACCTCTTCTTTACCTGCATGGAAAGTGACCTCTTCTTTACCTGCATGGAAAGTGACCTCTTCTTTACCTGCATGGAAAGTGACCTCTTCTTTACCTGCTTGTGGCAGAGTGGCGCTGGGCATGGAAAGTGAGCTCTTCTTTATCTGCATGGAAAGTGACCTCTTCTTTACCTGCTTGTGGCAGAGTGGCGCTGGGCATGGAAAGTGAGCTCTTCTTTATCTGCATGGAAAGTGACCTCTTCTTTACCTGCTTGTGGCAGAGCGGTGCTGGGCATGGAAAGTGACATCTTCTTTACCTGCTTGTGGCAGAGTGGCGCTGGGCATGGAAAGTGACCTCTTCTTTATCTGCATGGAAAGTGACCTCTTCTTTACCTGCTTGTGGCAGAGCGGTGCTGAGCATGGAAAGTGACCTCTTCTTTACCTGCATGGAAAGTGACCTCTTCTTTACCTGCTTGTGGCAGAGTGGCGCTGGGCATGGAAAGTGAGCTCTTCTTTATCTGCATGGAAAGTGACCTCTTCTTTACCTGCTTGTGGCAGAGTGGCGCTGGGCATGGAAAGTGAGCTCTTCTTTATCTGCATGGAAAGTGACCTCTTCTTTACCTGCTTGTGGCAGAGCGGTGCTGGGCATGGAAAGTGACATCTTCTTTACCTGCTTGTGGCAGAGTGGCGCTGGGCATGGAAAGTGACCTCTTCTTTATCTGCATGGAAAGTGACCTCTTCTTTACCTGCTTGTGGCAGAGCGGTGCTGAGCATGGAAAGTGACCTCTTCTTTACCTGCATGGAAAGTGACCTCTTCTTTACCTGCTTGTGGCAGAGTGGTGCTGGGCATGGAAAGTGACATCTTCTTTACCTGCTTGTGGCAGAGCGGCGCTGGGCATGGAAAGTGACCTCTTCTTTACCTGCTTGTGGCAGAGTGGCGCTGGGCATGAAAAGTGAGCTCTTCTTTACCTGCATGGAAAGTGACCTCTTCTTTACCTGCTTGTGGCAGAGTGGCGCTGGGCATGGAAAGTGAGCTCTTCTTTATCTGCATGGAAAGTGACCTCTTCTTTACCTGCTTGTGGCAGAGTGGCGCTGGGCATGGAAAGTGAGCTCTTCTTTATCTGCATGGAAAGTGACCTCTTCTTTACCTGCTTGTGGCAGAGTGGCGCTGGGCATGGAAAGTGAGCTCTTCTTTATCTGCATGGAAAGTGACCTCTTCTTTACCTGCTTGTGGCAGAGCGGTGCTGGGCATGGAAAGTGACATCTTCTTTACCTGCTTGTGGCAGAGTGGCGCTGGGCATGGAAAGTGACCTCTTCTTTATCTGCATGGAAAGTGACCTCTTCTTTACCTGCTTGTGGCAGAGTGGCGCTGGGCATGGAAAGTGAGCTCTTCTTTACCTGCATGGAAAGTGACCTCTTCTTTACCTGCTTGTGGCAGAGTGGTGCTGGGCATGGAAAGTGACATCTTCTTTACCTGCTTGTGGCAGAGCGGCGCTGGGCATGGAAAGTGACCTCTTCTTTACCTGCTTGTGGCAGAGTGGCGCTGGGCATGAAAAGTGAGCTCTTCTTTACCTGCATGGAAAGTGACCTCTTCTTTACCTGCTTGTGGCAGAGTGGCGCTGGGCATGAAAAGTGACCTCTTCTTTATCTGCATGGAAAGTGACCTCTTCTTTACCTGCTTGTGGCAGAGCGGTGCTGGGCATGGAAAGTGACATCTTCTTTACCTGCTTGTGGCAGAGTGGCGCTGGGCATGGAAAGTGACCTCTTCTTTATCTGCATGGAAAGTGACCTCTTCTTTACCTGCTTGTGGCAGAGTGGCGCTGGGCATGGAAAGTGAGCTCTTCTTTACCTGCATGGAAAGTGACCTCTTCTTTACCTGCTTGTGGCAGAGTGGTGCTGGGCATGGAAAGTGACATCTTCTTTACCTGCTTGTGGCAGAGCGGCGCTGGGCATGGAAAGTGACCTCTTCTTTACCTGCTTGTGGCAGAGTGGCGCTGGGCATGAAAAGTGAGCTCTTCTTTACCTGCATGGAAAGTGACCTCTTCTTTACCTGCTTGTGGCAGAGTGGCGCTGGGCATGAAAAGTGACCTCTTCTTTATCTGCATGGAAAGTGACCTCTTCTTTACCTGCTTGTGGCAGAGCGGTGCTGGGCATGGAAAGTGACCTCTTCTTTACCTGCTTGTGGCAGAGCGGCGCTGGGCATGGAAAGTGACCTCTTCTTTACCTGCTTGTAGCAGAGTGGTGCTGGGCATGGAAAGTGACCTCTTCTTTACCTGCTTGTGGCAGAGCGGCGCTGGGCATGGAAAGTGACCTCTTCTTTACCTGCTTGTAGCAGAGCGGCGCTGGGCATGGAAAGTGACCTCTTCTTTACCTGCTTGTAGAAGAGCCGTGCTGGGCATGGAAAGTGCTTTTTGGCAGTCGAAGCGAGACTCGCTGGTCGTCAGCAGTTTTGAATCCAAGGTCTTTCTATAATGAGCAAAATTAACTAACGAAATACCTTTTGGTACCAGAATAAGAGTGTATTATGGTGTACTGTCCGTTCTCTTCATTATATTATAGAAATTAATGAAAACTTGGCAGCTGAAGTGAGCATTTTATTTTAATTAGAAAAGTTGTCTACAGTATCAGTTCTTATCAGGAAGGTAGCGACTTTAATTGGGATGATATTTGTGAGCCAAAAATACGGAGACTTTTGTATTACAAAAGAAAAAGCAAACTGTTGGAGAGAATTACATTTAAAACTAAAAAAACCACAGTGTTGTATTTATTTAAATTTTACTGCAGTAATAAACAGAGGTATTCATTTACAGGGAAACTGTAGAGTTTAAAAGTGAAAGAATTGAAAGTTTATCTCAGATACACAGTAGAATTCTGGAAGGGCATTAGACCTTCAAAAGATAAGGTTTAGTCTTTGCCACCTCAAAGCAGGGTTTTGTTGTTGGCTCTTGAAAGCGGGATTTGTCAGCCTTGAATGATAACCAACGGAAGGTGCTTTAAGAAAGACAGGAGTATGTACCGCATTATATTAAGAAAATAACGAGATCTTAGCTATAAAAATTAGGATGTAAGCTTTTTTCTTATCCGAAAAGATACCGGTTCGAGGCTCTCTTGAATCCGGCCACAAAATGACTCCATGTGGTGAATTTGGAAAAGCGCTTACAGTAGAGTTTCGTCTTAATTAAAAAACTAGCCTTGGCAGGTAAACAGGATGTCTGAAACTTGCTTGCGCATGGGGATTTTTTAGAACTAGAGAGAGGTCAGGCTTAGTCCAAGCATGATACAGTTAATATGAGACTATTATATTTAACATGTTCATTATAGCCTGAATTTAAATTAAAATAACTGGACTGGCCACTGTATGCTTAGTGGTTTTATTCAAAGGCTCAGTAATAAACTTCTACAGTCTTTGTCCAATATTTTGTTAAAACACATTGTGAGAGAGTGGTGGGCAATTCACTGACACACAGGTTCTTGCTCCTGTTTGTTTGTTCAGGTTCTCCTATGAGGGCAGGGCAGAGGAACAACAAAACACTACTTTTATAGGTTGGGGGAACCCCCACAAGGCCCGCCTCCGGAACATTCAGAGAGAGGGAGAGACCACACACCCTCACCCAACCTCTCCGTGTCATTGCCATGATTGAGCAAATCCAACTGTGGCAGAGTGTCCTGCCTCTATATATATTTGTATTATTGTTTGCGGCGCAGATAAAAGCGCCGCGTATTTTGTTACTGTTTTTAGATTTTAAAAACCTTGTGAGGATGCGTGACTGATCAGCTACTGATTATTTAACTAGCTGACAGTCACGCATCCTTACTAAACTCGTGCAGACTGTGGCTGAGGGGTAATAAAATAATAAACAGCTAGTTAACCCCTCGGCCAGAATATAAAAACCTCCAGCTGTCCACGCTAAAGCAGAGAGGGTATTAGGAGTGAGAGCGGAGAGAGCGAGGAGAGAGAAAACAAAACTTAAAAATAACTGCTAAGCGTGCTGGTTTACACCAGCACGATACTTATTTGTTTGGCCAACGTGCCCTTTTTGTTTCTGTCTTGTTTGTCTAAATCTTTTGGGTTATTTAATAAAACGCTGAGCACCGTTGCGTTCAGCTTCACCACCATCCATCCATTGTTTGGTTTCCGTTTACTTCCTGGTCCGTGACGTCACCAGTCACACGCCACTCAACAGCTGCTCGGCTACACCAACCTATTGAAATATATTTTAAACCCGGGTTGGAATGATTAAACAGAGTGGGTGTTGTATATTGTATAAACACCTCACTCACATATACACATATACTTCTATTTTATTTGGTAGCAAGGACCCTGTGAACTCCAGTTCACCTTGTTTTTAGGGAAAGGAGGGGTGGAATATACTGAACCATGAGCTCACATTCAATTAATTTTGAGTTAATTTTAAAGGGAGTCACCTGTATTTTTCAGATATATTGTTCAATTAAAGATAGGAGCTGTCAAAACAGAGTAAATAATTAGATTTAATTGGGTCTCCTGCCATATTAAATGGAGAAAAAACTCTATCAACTATCTCTCGACTTGGTACGACAAGTTGTGTGGTCCATGATCTGAGGATCTCTGACAAAGCTGGTTGCTGTTTGGTCGTATTCAGAAATCTGCCTTTGAAGATAGCTCTTGTTTTTACATTGTATTCTACAACTACACTTCAATATAGTGGATGGTAAGAATAATTTTGAATTTATATCTCATTTGTATTGATGCATTGCTATAAGGTATAGGAATTGCATTTTAGCTTTGGAGAGTGATATAGTGGATGTTTTAGGATTTAGCGATGGGTGCTTTAGTGGTTTGCATGTCTAGCCTAAGGGCTGGGTATGTGATAACCATACCTGTATTACTGTGTTGAAGTATTAATGCTGTTAAACCTGTAAAGTCACTGGAATCGACCAGACTGCCTATTGCTTGGGATTTGCTGTGGTCTGCAACCACCCAATCCATTTTTAAGCATTTAATAAAACAGAAGGAGCACTATTACTGCTCTGATTCCTTAAAACTTCAAATTAAATGAGTCTGTGTGATATTCTTGATTATAAAAAGTTGTCTGGATACGTTGCAAGCCCGGTGCATGAACAATCCACTTACAGGAGTTTAAAACATCTCTGTCCTTCTTAAACGTCTCCCCTGAGTTTAAGAATGTGCTCAGAGCAATAAAAGAAGCATGTGCAAATCTGACAGGATACACAGGCTCGAGTGGCTGTGGTAGACAATCAGGAGAGCAGTACAGGGGAGCGCACGGTGCTGCACCATGGTGCAGCACGGCGATAACCTGGTTCTGGACCGCGTGCAGTCACACAACGGGCCAGCGCGTAGCGTATACCGGAGTGGAGCACAGGCTCAAGGAGCTGTGGCATGTTAGACAGGAAGATAAAGTGCACTGCATTTTTTCTTTTTTTTGAACTGCAAAGGCAGTAATAGGAAAATACAGGCTCACACACACAGCAATTCAGCTGTGGGAGAACAACAGTCACCACGCCAGACGGGTGAGCTGTGAAATAGTATTATTGTTATTGTTATTACCAAGTGCGCCGAGTGGCGGGCTGAAGGAAGCCAGCAGATTCAACTCAACAGCGGGGCTTAAAAGAAAAAAACACATATAAAATAACAGAGTGTAAAAATAACAGTCACCATGGCAATGCGGGTAACTGATTTTTTTTTTGTTTTTTTACCAGCGGACAGAGTAGGCGGGTTGAAACAAGCCGGCGGATTCAACTCAACAGCAGGGTGCAGCAGAGCTGGGTCCCGGTGGAGGAATCACGCTTTTTTATTTATTTATTCATTTTTTAAAAACTGCAAGGCACTAAAAGAAAAAAAAATAAACACACACACACACACAACCTCAAGCTGTCAGGGAAATAGAACAGTCAGTTTTTTATTTTTAAATAAATAAAAAACTAAACTGTATTTTGATTTTTTAATTTTTGGTTTGTTTGTTAAGAAAAAATGGTTCCCTTCACTATTCACAGGCGGAATTATACCTTCGAAGAACCGCTGCAGCAGCACAGGATGAGCACAGCAGGACATATAGAAAAAAGTAAAGAAAAGGTTATAGGCAGGATTTTCAAAAGTTCGTAAATGATAACTCCAGTTAATCGAGAAATCGGCATATAGTATTGATTTTGGCATTTTCAAGCGGTCGTTATGGCTATTTCGTTATTAAATAATCATCCTAATGTGCATGCCTGGGAACATTGAGATTGAGCTGACCGGAAACCCTGGACATTTTAAATGACTTCCCTCCCACCTATTCCATTACATTCCCCTTCCTTTTTTAATGCAAGCTACATGTTTGCAGATACAACACCATTCTAAACATGAAGAAAACAATGTTTAAGAATGCACTGACATCTTACTGGTGCATGGTGGCAGAGGGTGAGCTTGTGGCTGTATCTTCACCAGTTACCTCTTGTTGTTGCAGAAGGCCTTGTCCTGGTGGCTGTGTAAGTTGCCTGTTTTGCTTGGCGCAGAAGAACACTTCCATATTTAATGGAGTGACAGGTGTCAGTCTTAAGCATGTTTACCTTGCACTTAATCAGAGACCTCAAGGTAGATGCACAAGACAGTGCAGCTCTGTATTCAGTTTTATGTTTCTTTACCAGCGAAAATACTCTTTCTATGTCAGCATTGCTATGTGGTAGCACTAAAAGATGCTTGACAACCTTCCATAAGAGAGGGGAACGATCAGACCCAGTGAAAGCAGATTTCAGTTGAGGAATTTAAAAACATAGCTTTTCTGGTGATGGTGACATGCCTTCAGTTTGGATTCCCTGCATTTCTGTGTCCTGCAGTGTTTGATAATCATTGAATTCTTCAAGTAACTGGTCCATTTTTCAGCTGCTATTACTGATGGTAAAGCTGCCATGAAGGTTTATAGGCACTTAAAGGTTATTTCCATTGTTTTAGGGACATCAAAAATCTGAGCTGCTTCTTTCAAAAGGAGGTCATGAATTGGCATCTTCTTCTGAAAATAACAAGCAGCTTCCACATAGCAATCTGTCACATCTGTGTAAAACTTGTTTACATCTCTTGGCGTCAGTGCAGATGCACTGATGTACTCTTCGAACTTAATTGAATAAATCTTTTTTTTTTTTAAAAGGGTGTATAGCAAGGGTGACACAGAGTTTTTGCCCTGGTAATTTTAATAAAATCCTGGAGACTCTGGGTCAATCCCAGAGAGTTCCCAGGTATGCTAATGTGATTTCCAAAATTATGTTGATTTCTGAAATAATGTTAATATCTTAACGAGCACGGCTTCTTGTGAGTATTTATTTTGTTTGCATGGGAATTTCAAAGCAAATCTCTGTTAATTATCATAATTTATCAGTAGTTAATTTGTACATGGAAAAGAAGGATTTTAATTAACGAAAGTCTATAACTCACCTTGAAACAGAAATTTAACAGACCGCAGCTGTGACACAGACGATACAGAGACTACCTAGATAATTCAATATTTGCAGTTATGGAAATATTTTAGACATTAATATATTTGTGGTTATGAATGAGATTTGTTCACTTGTTTTAACAATTTGTAACCTTAAACCCGGAACACACTGCCCGATGACATCGCAGGAAGGGATGTGGCAAATCAACAGGCAAAAAGATAAGGCTATGTGAGAAGTTGTAAGGCAAGGTAAGGCAAAGTATGGTGGACAGAAAGCCAATAAACTGAAGTGTGAACTTCAGTATGATTGTGTTTACACGACCACGGTCCTTAAAGGGTTAAACACATACTCTACACATTGAATCAGTGCTGTATGGCTGCCTCTGGTGGCCCAATGCCCTACTAATCGTGTTAAGGCCTGTGTTTATCATTTATTGCTCTAATCTAATAAACAGTACTGTACCATGTTATTCTCCCTGAAAATGACTTTTCTTTATTTTTCAACCGCTAGCAAAGACTCCTCAATTTAGTGGAAAATTATTCAAATGAAATAACTGTCACAGATTTTTGATAACTGAAAAAAATATCCTAACAATTATTTCAATCATTACAATGTAGGTGCAATTGCTTGACAGAGGTCTGCATTTCATGCTAAACCCATCTTCTTTTTCCAAGAATATAATAGTGCAGTCTGCAGCCAGAAGGTAAGATGAGTTTGTTCAGAAAATCAAAGTGGTTCTGTATTCTCCACTACAAACAGCCAGATATTCAATACTTTCATTTGAACACCATTTAAAGGGTTGGGAAGGGAAAAAAATATCTATGTTATATTAATATGCCAGTCATGACTAGAAAAGAAAAAAAATCTGAGAGCACAGAGTGAACCTGACTTCAAGGTAAAGGCTGTGCTTCTTACATTTTGAAATCTTTGAGGATACAGTAAGTGCTTCAAGGTTTTTAGACATCCCCAGTAAAATATAAGGACATCACCTTTTTAAATCTCTACTCTACATGCAGATTTAATAAGCATTGTTAGTTCTGATGTTAACCTATTAAGTGTGGTTCAGTGGGCGGGAGCTGGGCTCCACCATATCCTTTCATCTCTGTGGCAAAGTGGTTAACAGTGTGCAGGTGCAGGTGCAGGTGATCAGTAAACAGACAGACGATTATAATCCAGGTGCAAGGTTGTTTAATGGTGTGTAATCCAATTGCCTGATGGCATAACAACAGTAAATAATAGACAATGTTAAAAGGCAAGTGTATATTGCTCTGTTTAAATCCACGGTTGGTTCCCAAATAATAAACAGTTCTTATTCACCCACACATAACACGTAACACAAACAAGTCCACAGTGCGTGCTCGAGTGCTCGTAGTGAATATACAGTCTTTAATGAAACAAAGAGTAGTGATGTTGATCCGGGTTTAGTGCTGGCCTTTGGCGACAGCTCCGGATCATGTTAGCCGTTTAAACAATTACAAACAGTATTTATAGACACGACAAAACAAAAAAACACTCACAATACTCTTTCACAATACTGGTCCTTCCGGGTCGTTCCTTAACCATAACTGAGGGAACAGATTACGTTGCTTCGACCCCTATTTGTACCGTCATGCATGAGCCCTTGGTAAACGATTGCAGCCGCTCCTCCAATCCACGGCTGCCACATCATTTCCCTTTCGGGTTGATGAGTTAGTGCACCGAAGCTCCGCCCCCTTTCTAGATGACCGACTTCCTATTAACCCTAGGAATAAATTGTCAGGCCAAACAGTCTAGGGTACTCTGTTCCCATTACTTAGCGCCCTCACAGGTCGGGAGGAAGATTTACCACCAAGAATCATTGTCTTTCTGTCACAATCTCCTATCATCAATCAAATCTACTTCCTATTTAAATCATTAGTCACACCCTATACAGCTGTCTTGTGTTTTTCGTTTTCATTCAACCTAAGCAACTGCAAGACCCCCAGCTAAAAAACCTTCTCATGTAAAAAGAGCAACAAATAGTAACATGAAATACATACAACACCTCTCTTGTTCGGATTCAGAGTGTTTCGAAGATAACTTCATGTCTGTATCAAAGCATTCTCTGACAGCGTCAATCCAGGGGCTGATTACCACCCCTCCCTCTATCAGGTGTTTCCGCAACATCTGAACAAGTGCCATCCGAGCAGGATACCATACCACTACCCACCGTTCAAGGAGTTAATCCTCGCCGATCCAAGCGGCTCCGAACTCAGGATATCTCTCCTGAGCGTCTCTACTTTAAAGACTAGACTTTCAACAAGCTCATAAAGACCCTCCACAAAAAAGGCAGTGAAATACAAGCAGGGAGCAATCGAGAATCCCTCTTCATTTTTTATTGCAAATCCATCTCAGCAAAACCTATATTTCCACCCAAGAAAACTCCTCCATTCCTGCAGTAAACTCAGCCGCCTCCGCAGCAGCTACTGTCATTTCCGGTTTCATACTAATTCCGGACCCTACAATAGAGCCTTCGGTCTACAACCTTGCATCTGGCAACCTCCGACACTGTAAGTTCTGAATATGGCTGCACGGCAGGCTTGCAGAGTGAAAATAGCGTAAGGCTGATGGCACTCGTTTCGGAGGACGCGAGCAATCGTCCTTGTCTTGCCTGAGTTAGTTCGGGGGTTGCAGCAGTGAGCCAGGTTGGATAATAACTGGACATTCCAAAATTGGAAGAAAAATTGGAAAATGAATAAAAATAATTGTTCACAAAAAAAATTCTAAACAAAATAAATACGTGTTTCTTGTCTCGAACTCTGTCTCCCTGGATCATCCTGGTTTTGAGGAGGTGTCCTGGGGTTTTAGTATGTCTTCCCAGGACACTAAAAGATCCTGTTTTTTATATCTTATCACAGTCTCATGCTTCCGCATCTATGTACAGCTATGGCCAAAAGTTTTGCATCACCTAAAATTTTAGGATTGAGATGATGTAAAACTACATGAACATAATCTAGGTATACAGTATTTAATGTTAGATTTCGAAATGTCACATTTTTTAATTTTTGTCAGTTCTTTGTTAAGTATATGGAAAACTACAAAGCAATATGTAATTCAATATCTATTCGTTACTTATTGGATGGATATAGGATTTCTAAAGAGAGTTATGGCATATCTTTGTGTGCACAACCACTTCCTCTGTTCCACAAAATTACTCATAAGAACTGGTCAACTGGACATATTAATACTGTATCATAGAAAAAACATATACATATTAATGCCAATGGAACTGTTCCATTAAATACATGGAAATCAAATGGTTTATCAAACCCCAGGAGTTCTACAGCACTGTTTGTTTGTTCTGTTGGTTTCTGTGGCTCTACAAGCCAGCTTCTCATAAGGGCAGGTTGCTGGCAGTCTACATGTTGCTGTTTGGTTAGTGATTTCTGTTCCAGTTTCCCACAAGGACTCGTGAGCTGGGAACTGTGACAGACATCTGTTCTGTAAGGCTATGCAATGGATCAAACTACCGGTGGCCGTAGGAGTCAGTGTAGGTCACCCAGTAAGAATCACAACTGCGATACACCATGCACCGCTACCACTGAGGAGGGAGAGACTTCCAGAGCACTTGTATAAATCATGTCTCTGCTCTGCTGTAAGCTGGCAGTTCATGACTGTTTCTATCTTTAGTAAGGCGGGTCGGAATAACCTGATCCACCATACTGCTCATTTATTCAATTCAATTCATGACAAAGTCACATCAAACTGAACCTCAGAAATGTTAAGAAGGCAACATGTTTAAATCTATTATAACCTTATGTTTTCATTCCATTGCACCACCTAAAATATGAAGAATAAAAACGTTATCAGCACTATTACAAGCAGCTGTGCTTTGTTTGTTAGTGTTTTTATAGAAGGTTACTTATAACAATGAACCTATAATATAATAAGAGCAGTACAGTAATGCAATTGATTTATTTTTCAAAGTGGAAGTCTTTTATCAATACTATATCATGCCTTCTAACACTATTTAATTAATCTTGGAACAGTATCAATGAACTGATATGTGTTTTGAAGGAGGTTGAGGTGGACCGTTTGATTCTTTCCTGGAAGTGTTCCGATATTCCCAAACTTCATTAGACTAATACCTTTAATCTAGCCGTATAGTGTTTCACAATCTGTGGCGTGGATTAATTAAATCACAGAGGTTAAGCATGTATTACAAACAAAACAGCTTCCAACCCAATTAAATTGCAGAGCACCAGTTTCACTCACAGTGAGTCAAGATTTTAATTTCCTTGAATGGCCATTATGAAATGAAACAGCCCCATTAGTCTGTTACAATGCTATAGCCAACAGGGTTCACTTTGTGAAAAAATAGCAGTGATCATTATATTAATGCAAATAGTCTCTTTGAACTTGTAATGTCTATTTTAGAATGTGTTGGTTAATTGAGAAGAGGTATAATTCGAAGGTGACTTTTGGATTATTATTTTTCTAGTTAATAAGAAGAAAAGCCATTTTAATATATAATGATATAATTATAGGGGACAAGTTATTAAGTTATATTATGTGGCTATAAAGGTCTTGGTTTTAACTGAGGGGGCTGAAGTAATGAAAACTGTCTTTTAATGTTTCTGTGGAAAGATTGTACAATTATTATTTGTGAATCCCTGTACAGCAAGACAGCAGGATCTGGTTTAATGATATAAACAGTGGCAAAGCCACCCTTATGTTTAACGGAAATAAATAGATCAAAAACTAAAGTTGTCTAAAAGTTGCACTGAACTATTGTTGAGGCTAACTGTACTTTCCACAGTTAGCACAGATAATAACTGCATTTGAAAAACACTTACATTTTCATAAGACTAGCTGGGACACACTATATGGCTTTTGGTATAGTTATCAGAATTATACTGTATATACTCACTGTAACTACAAAAGACTCAATGGTAGTATTTGTGTAGGAGTATGTGACGGGGTCCAACCCACCCCTGTGTTTATTTGTGTTATTTTGGGTATTATTATTTAAATATATTTTGTGTTGAAACACGGTTTATTATTATTATTGTTAATGTGGGCTTTGGGTTGGCAAGGAATTATCTTCCCTGCCAACAATAACACGGGTAGAATGTGCCTGAGCATGACTGAATAATTGACAAGCAATTGAGCTCAGAAACAGCTGCATAAAAGAGGAAGGAACCTCTCAGTGGGGGTTGGCTTGTTCCAAGGAGGAACGGAAGTGAAAATATATCTAAAAACAATTGCTACTCGTGCTGGCTTTAAATCAGCATGTTACTTGTTTGTGTGTTTGTCACTGTTTATTATTTGTTTTGGCTATTGTGCCTTTTATTTTTGTGAAAGACTTTTGGGTAAAAAATGTTTTATTTATTTATTTATTTATTTATTTAATAAAAATGCGCTCAGCGCTTCAACTTGCAGTACTAGTGTCTGTCTCTTCCTGGTCTGATGTCATCACCAAGCCATTCTGTCCACAGACTACTAAAAATACTTTCAGATTCAATGACAAACTTCTGAATTGAGAAAGACTTATAGTCGACAACCGTGTGGGTCTTGATGTATTTAGTTTATACCCTCAACTGTATGAAACAATAACACATTGTATAACACATTCCCATACCTGCCTATAGAACAGATAACCTTAATTACTAAAAACATGACAGAAAAGATTTCCCGTAACACAGAGCTTGCATATAGGCTTAGCAGTGAAGCAGTTAATATATTGCTTTTGTAATGGGCTGTGAGATGTCCTGGCATCACTGAGGCACTATAGAAGCTGAAGTTGTTTTTTTTTTTTTTGTTATTGATAAATAAAGCTAGCCGCTTTGGCAGAGCATTTTAATTAAACTACTTTATAGATTCGGGGTGGGGGGGCACTTGTAGCTATTTGTTGAATTCCACTCTAGAAATCTAAAATATAGCATTTGTAATTGCAGTTTAGTCAGACAGAGGTAGACTGACATAATGAGAAAACAGGAATACACATGTACAACAAAAGCATAGTTTTGAAGTGCTCGCTTAAGAGGCTGATAGATAAAAAGCAATGACTGTACAACCACATGGTCTTATTCCATACCACACAATAACTATAGAAAACACACTGACAATAGAGCATAAACATAAACATGTTCTCAGAAGCAAGAAGGCAGAAAGGAATTTAAAAATAGGGGGTTATTACAAGAGATGTAGAGAATATGCTTTTAGTAAAGGCTAAACAGCAAGAAAGAATGGAGAAGGCAGTCAATTAAACAACAAAGACAGGGAGGAGAGTTATGCACCACTAAAAAGCAACCATTCTAAGAAAAAAGTGCTCCCACACTCGGTGCCTTTAACAAGAGGTCTCTCCTTATTATCCAACCTTTAGTGCCACTACAAGTCCATGTTATTACATTTTGCATTACTGGTTTTATTACATTCTCCTCCCACAGTTCTAAGTAGTAATTTGTGGTATTTTGGTAGCACTTGGGTATAACTAGCCATGGAATTTCATTGTATTAACAGGGTCGTTTCAATTGGTTCAGTAACTGCTGTATAATTATATGGAGATGGCCCTGTGAACAACATCTTGTTACACAGTGTAATTTAATGGTAACACCTAGGGGTGTGCTGATATTTTCAAGTAATTGCCTTTAAGAAATTGTAACGTGTTAGGTATTAATTAAACTGAATACTAATTAAACTGTGGTCCCTGGGTTTCCCTTGTTTACACACTTATTGAGTATCAATCAATAACAGTCTCACTGTGTTAATGTGTATTCCTGTTCCTTAGAAATGCATCATTGTAATCCTCCCATGGCTCTGTTAGCTCCACCAGGAGAACAAGGCATGCTGAGACTGACCGCAGGACAATGGCAGGTCCAGGGGTAGTCACAGTCTCGGGTGGGAAAGTAAGACGCTGGTCAACATCTATCTGCATTCTCCAATCTCTAGCAGTCTCCAGTTACGTATGGATTATGTATGCTGGTCTTTTTAAAACAAAAATAAAACATGTTTTTTAAAAAATTATTTGAGCATCGTCTTGTTTGACACTGAGTGACAGAACAACTCAAGGTTTGCCTTGAAGTCCTCTTGCCCACCCAAAGTGCTTATAAGAAGACACTGTTATATTATAAGAAACAGGGTCCATTGTACATACTAAATGATACAAGAAACAGTATACTGTATGCTGCTAAAAATATTATACAACATCTGGACACTGCTCCCCCACTGTTTTGTGTGGAGGTTAGCAGTTCTGATGGTCCTCATTAACGCACCTGTTGTAAATCCACTGTTTCCTGATGATGAAATGATACATGGAGATGCACTAGCCCTGCTTTCAAAGTAAACTCTTTCAGTGGACTACAGTGATTATTCCAGACAAACAGAGGTAAATAAATAAATAACTGTACAAAGTTGTAGTATAATAGTGATGATGGCATTGCCATGGTGTGTTCCTCGGCAATTATGAAACACCATTGTTCAAATAACTATTGACTCAGGTCTTCCATTATTACCATGTAGCACACCACAGCAATGCAATGATACAGCAATTCAAGCACAGTGACAGGTTACTCAGTTGCTATCTGGGCCACATATTTGTATTCAATGCAAGGCACATACCAAACAGAAACACCCATATTGTTTGTTTCAAGTTTGGTGAAAAAGTATGAAGAATATGAACACACGTTTGTAATGTAGTTGCATTTAATGATTTTACAGTAGCTATAAAAAAATATATAAATTAAAAAACCTTATGAAAAATTAGGGTTATTGGAGTATACCAGCATAGAAAATAAATGGAAATTAAGCAACTCTACTTCCCCTGAGACATTAAAAACATTAATCTGCCATTTAATTAAGCGAAGCAAGTTAGCATAAAATGTGGAACTCATAAGTAGGGCAATTTAACATCACTAAGATACTGTATTGAAGGATTTTTCCAAAGCCTTTTATATTTTGTCAGAATATTTGGCTGCATCACTGGCATGCACATTTTCTGAAATGTGGTCATTAATCCAGGCCAATCTCTTAATCAAATCATATATCATTAAATATGCATCTTTCATTACACCATTGTAGCCTATACCACACTCCTGCTCTGTGTACGAACGTGTGCTATATGGTTATAGGATGGCAATTGTCCGTGTGTGAAGGAAACATCGACATGAGTAGAAGTGAACGGACTAAGACTAATTACGTAATAGTTTAATTTTCCATTCAAAGAGGGGGAATTCCGAGAGGTGCCTCAAGTGCGTTTTTTTTAAAGCAGGTGGCGTCAACAGTAGCAATATTGAGAATAAAACTTTGACAGATGTCATGAATTTTTGTGTCATGGAATACAGCAGGCAAAACATGCAGTCTGATTGGCTGAACGATCCTCAGCAGTCTATTATTATTATTATTATTATTATTATTATTATTATTATTATTATTATTATTAGCAGACATCCTTATCCAGGGCAAATTACAGTTGTTACATATCACATTACAGAATATCACATTACAGATGACAGCAGTTATAAAGTACAGTAAAATCAGTAGAAAGTAAGTTCTATTTTAAATAAGACCAAAATAAGGAATACAGTAAAAAAAAATACATTTAAGAGCGAGTTCGACTAAGAGCAGTTAAACTTAAAGTAAAAATATTTGCTTATATGAGTAAAGTCCATTAAGAACACATAGTAAATATAATAAATAGATAAGAACCATTTCAAGTAAGCAATTACACAAAACGTGAATACAGATACCTATAAGAGTAAAATCAAGTACAAGTTACAGGAAGCAGTTATAATTAAGAGCAGTAGTAGAACACGGCAAGATATGGAGCAGTTCAGTGCAGGTACAAGCTGATGCAAGTACTGGTATAATTGGGTGCCATATAGTCCAGTATAGTGGAGTGTTGTGAAGTTTACAGATGTTGTCTGAACAGGTGTGTCTTGAGGAGGCGCCGGAAGGTGGTCAAGGACTGAGCAGTGCTGATATCCGTGGGTAGGTCCGTGGTAGGCAATATTAGAAATATTATATCACAATGTGACCAAATAAAGTAAGACCATACAGAGGTCTACTAGTTTCTGGAAACCTTACAATACAGATCAAGTAAAAATACTAGTTATTAAGATCTATTGCATAGGAATTCTGGAACTTACTAATTAACCATTATTGTCTGAGGCTAGATAATTAAGAGACACTAGAAAATTAACTGGAGTCTGCAACAAATATTTTTGTGTATGAGGACATTTTTTTAAACGTGTTTTAAGGTTTAAGTTTAAAGATTCTGAAGTAGGATAATAAGCGGGATGATCTGTGTGGTTTATAAAAATAATAAAATGTACACAATAAATCCTGCATGTTCTAAATTGTACTGTTTTTAAAATAGATTTCTAGCAGGCATGTGCTGTGTGTTATTCGGTTTGGTTACAGGCAACGTCGAAGAAAGCTGTAAGCATTTTATCCGTTTGTCAACCAAAAAACTGAATACATCCTTGTTAATTTGGAGATAGCTGAGATTGTATGTCTGTACTCTTTATCAGACCTCACTGACGGGCACTGGAGGTTTTTCGATCGATGGAGTCCTGTAGAATCAGACCTACAGTTTTTGTTTTGTTTCAAGATTTGTACGTGCAGTTTGTATGTGACTATGTTCTGTACTGTTTTCATTGGTTTTTCCTTTTTGTTTTGGAATTAAACTGTTTTTAATGAAAATTGCATCAAGAAGACTGGAATTATTATTTCTGAGAAATATACAAAGCGTTCTGCATTCTGAAAGGATGACCCCTGCAGTCGGATCAATCGAATGTGTACGTGATGGCTTTGACAGTGTCTTGTACCTACTGGTTAAACCCATTTGATCTCTACTGGCTGCAGTTCACAAATGATTGGAATATGTCTGGATTACCTTGGACAGATATAAATTGCATCCAATTTAGCTAATAACTTCTAGACGTCAAAAGAATTAGAAATCTGCTTGACATCTGAACTTTATTAATGAAATGTAATCCAATATCCATTTCCCCTCTTGTATATATGACTTTCACGTCTTTCCCTTTTAAATACAACCTTGACATATTTGTTGCTCCAATACTGAAATATTGGTAGCACTTTAGATGAGGGGGCATACATAACCATGTAATAACTGGGTTACTACCAACATGTTTCTACACAGTAACAACTGCTAGAATGTCTGTAAGCATATGGAAAGGCCAGTAACACTTTACATGAAGTTCCTCTAATGACTTAGTTAAATACATGTGTGCTTACACATCATTACAATGTTATTATGCATAGTTACAATGTACTTAACGTGTAAATCTTTTTGCATGATATACTGTATAAAAGGGTTCGGGGGTTAGGGCTTGGTTTAGAGTTAGAATTCGAGTTTAGAGCAGGGTTAGGACTAGGGTTATATCATGCACAAAAATACACATTAAGTACATTCTAACTATGGATGTCCAGTGCTCCTCCCCACCTTCACCCCCAAATCAAAAATATTTTTCTATCAAAAAGGTTTTTGTAATCAGTCGTCCCTCTCTAAACCGGAGACAAAAAGACTGTAATAAATCTGCAGTCGACCTATACAGAAGTAAAATCAAACCAATAATAGAAATAATAATTTATAAATGTACATAGAAAAATTTAACAGTGCACTTATTGCATTTGTATTTGTAGTCTTTTCCTTCCGTTTTTGACATCCAGATTTGTGTTTCTTTTTATTTGGAGGTTGGCAGATTTCATTTTTGATGGTTTAAAATCGTATAATTATAATATATTAGACGTTACGATAATAATAGACATTATGATAATGAGGCTCGACAAAACGCTTGTCAAATGAAAGTCTTGATTGTTGGAAAATATGATGGAAACGTGCCAATTATAAAATGTCTTTAATTGGCACATTTGTATAATTGTATGTCGAGATCAGCCAATAGTTTTTGGCGTTACAAAGTACTAGGGAGGATGGAAGCCAATAGGGAGTGAGAAGAGGTGGGACTAAGGTGGGACTACATGATATAAACCCTGCGCTACCTTTTGTTTCACTCTGCCCACATACATTTTTTATATCACCAAGCAGAAGTGATAAAAGCATCTTGCGACATATCAAACAAGCAGCAATACAAACCGAGAACACTGCTTAGTCAGCTGACTCCTCCCTAATAGTAGACTAAAAGGACAGAAAACTTTTTAGGTGATTCAAAATGACATTTTCTGACCCACACCTGAACAGCAAGCCCTGGAAACTGACCCCTGCTGGACTCTACTGTATGGCACTATTCAATCAAACTTCCAGACACAGAAGAACACATCCCAAAAACACTGAGAAAACAAACACGTCACATGCATTAACACTGCTTTCACAGACTGATTAACACTCATCTTACGTGACATAAGTTCAAGACTAGTGCTAAGCAGAGTCTGTGAAATTGTACATATCAGTGTTGTCAGTGTCTATGAAAAAAACCAAAAAAAAACTTTAAAACTATCAAATCAGAACCAAAATGTTAAGATACTACATTGAGGAGATTTAACGTATAATCTAATCAATATATACTATATAAGCCGTTATTCACGTACTACTCGAATGGTAATTACCGGGATTAAGTTGCTTTATGTTTCTTGATTGAAAAATGGAATACTGTTTAATAATTGAAAATAAATTCATAAATATTAATAATTAGATACGTCTCAGGCTTTGTTGTGAAATTAATTATTAGGGGAATGGGAGAACCTGAAATACAGATACATTATTGCAGCTATTTATGCAATTACATTATCAGCATTTATTCATATTTCTAAACTGCAGAAGCAATTATTTAGTGCAGTAGCCTGAAACGTATGAAGGCTGAGTTATACAGTATTAATCGGAATACATACATTAACATTTTAAAGAGTGATCAATAAACAAGTTCACAAAAAGAAATTGCTGAATATATTTACTGGGAGACATCATTAAAGTGTTTTTCAAATATAAAATAGCACGTATTGAAAGTGCCTTAGTACTGTGTGTGCATTCTCTGACAAAGAGACTTCACAAATGCACACGTTCATTCCTGTAGTTGTTCAGCACTGAATTTCAGCTGGGTGGTCAATGCTCAATGAGAAATCAACAATCTTAAATTGGAATGTCTTTGTTGACATTTTCAGTTGTTCTGTTGATCCAATAATGTATTGTTATCATTTTTCTCAAACTTTTGAAATGAAAGTCAATGGGGCTTAAACTGATGAAACTCTGAGGCTGCACTATGAATGGAATTGAATAGAAATGTCAGGAACAGCTTCCAGTGACAGTGTACCAAAGAGCAAATTTGTAGCACCTACATTTTTTAGATATATAAGCATTTGAAAGTGCCATTGTTACCTGCAAGCCTTCTTCCAACCTTACTATATGCTACAAATCAATCAATCAATCAATCAATTAATTAATTAATTAATCTTTATTTTATATAGCACCTTTCATAGTGGACCACCATCACAAAGCACCTTACAAGATGCAGTAACAACAAGAAAATACATAATACATAATACTTTTACAGAGCATCACAGCTAAACAAGCGTTCTCCAAGTGTGGTGCACTTTTGCTTGGGCATAACAAGCAGGCCAGAGTCGGAGGACCTCAGCTTGCAGGCAGGGACATAGCGGGTCAGCAGGTTGAGGAGTTACTCAGGACCTGAACTACCTGCAGTCGGTTTATGGGAGACCACTGAATAGAAAGTTGCAGTGGTTGAGTTGAGAGGAGACAAATGCATGACAAAGTATCTCCGCATCCGGAAGGGAAAGGTAGAGACGGACTTTGGAGATGTTTCAGGATGGTAGAAGAAAGATTTGACCACGGAGGAGATGTGGGCATCAAAGGAGAGGTTGCTGTCAAGAAGTACACCAAGGCTTCGTACTGTGGAGGAAGGCAGCAGCAGACAGTTTCCGAGTGTCAGGGCAGCTATATTTAGATTCTTAAGTTGAGTTTTAGATCCTACTAGAAGGAGTTGAGATTTGCTTGTGTTCAGCGGAAAAAAACTTGCAGACATCCAGGCCTCGATGTCTTGAATGCAAACCGAGAGCCAAACCAGGGCAGAGGGGCTTTCAGGGTCGAGTTTTAAGTAGAGCTGGGCGTCGTCAGCATAGGTGTGAAATGAGGCTGTGTTGGCAGATGAGGTGACCCTAGGGAAGCATGTAGATATTGAACAGAAGGGGCCCAAGAACAGATCCTTGGGGGGCAGCACTTCGCCCAGCATAGAAAACAGACACGTCCGGATAGGTAAGAGGACAACCAGGAGAGACAAGTTCCAGAGATTCCAGCATACTTCTGAAGGCGGTCAAAAGAATGCCATGTTCTATGGTGTGAAAAGTGACTGTTAGGTCAAGGAGGACAAGCACAGAGGGAGCACCAGCATCAGCAGGAGATCATTCACAATCCGGAGAAGAGCAGTTTCAGTACTGAGATGTGGCTGGAAACCAGACTGTAGAGATTCAAGCAGATTGTTATCCATGAGATGTTTCATCAGCTCTGGCTACAGCCCTTTCAAGAGTTTTTGAGAGAAACGGGAGATTGGAGATGGGATGGAAATTAGATAAATCAGTCAGGTTTTTTGAGTACCAGCGTAACTTAAGGGCAGCAGGAAACGAGCCAGAGTCCAGGGACAGGTTGTGTGCGGAATGGAGGGAGCAAGATCAGAAGCACAGAGACGGACACGGTTAGTCAGCCAGGGGTCCAGGGGGCATGTGGCAGTAGTTGATTTCAACAGTAAGCCTGAAACATCAGCAATGGAGCGAGGAGAGAAGGAGGAGAGGACAGGAGGGGCAACAGGAGGAGCGTCAAGGTGGTCAAGTAGTAAACTGGGCTTGTGGTGGGAGAGCGTAGAATAGATGTTGTCGATTCTGTTCCGAAAGAGGAGAAATCATGACAGGTAAGAGAGGAGGATGAACGGGAGATGGATCTGTCGGTGGTCAATAGTCTTAAAGAGAACATTGGGTTTACCGTGTCCCATAGTTATGATTTCAGAGAAGTATTTCACCCTGGCCATGGCAAGCGCACGCCTGTAGCTTGCAAGATGGTCGGTCCAGATCTCTCTGTGAACCGTTGGTCCAGATGACCTCCACTTGCGCTCAAGTTTGCAGCAGGCAGACTTAAGCAATCGAAGTTCAAAGGTGTACCATGGGCAGTTTTGGTCTTTCTTGACAGTTCTGGTTGTAAGCGGGGCAACAGTGCAGATATGTGTAAGGGAGGCGTTGTCGAGGGTCACCGCATCATCAACTGAGGACGGGAGAGTACCAGTTTAGTAAGAAGCAGGGAGATTAATATTAGCAGGGATTAAGAAATGGTCAGAGAGAGAGATATCTGAGATGGAGAGATTGGAGATATCAAGGTCCCTGGTGAAGAGCAGATCCAGGGTGTGTCCTAGGGTGTAAGTGGGGACGTTGACAGATTCAGAGAGTCCATGACAGTACAGAAGCATGTTGAAGTCGGTCACTAGGGGGGAGGAAGGCAAGTCAACATGAATGTTGAAGTCACCTAGGACTAGGAGTTTGTCAGTAGAAGTGCAGACGAGGGAGAAGAATTCTGAAAACTCAGTAATAAAAGCAGAGTTGCTCTTAGGTGGATGGTAGATAACAACAAGGGTGAGAGACATAGGAGAGGGGAGCTTGACCAGCATTTCTCATTCCAGTCCAATCGTGTGACAATATGACCTTTCCACTGCAGACCCACCCACTCTATACTTCTAAATAGAGAGAGTAGGTGGGCCGGCAGACTTCTCTACACAAGTTTAAATACAGGTCAAATTTGTAACAAGTCAATATTGTTGCAGGTGAACCCTGAATGAGTCCAGACCAAAAAAAGTAAGGGAAGTGTAAAAAAGGTAATAAAATAACATGTGAAACTGCTTACTCTTTAACTTAAAATTAACAAGAAGCAGGTCCCTGAGCAGAGGCGCTTGAACAGTTTTTATAGTGGGGGTGCTGAAAGCCATTGAACAAAACTGTAACCCCTGTATATGATGAAAGCCATGCAAAGCCAGGGGCACCCCCAGCACCCCTAGTTCCAGCATCCCTGTCCCTGAGTGGCTCACCAGTAACAGCACAGATGTGTGGTGTGCAGGCTGTGTATGTACTGACAGGACTAGTAAAGTGTCAACAGACTCTAATAGTGTTTTATGTAATTATGATGTCTTAGCAACACAAAAAATGTATTTTGTGATATTGCTTTTGGAAAGTATTAGCATGTTAATGTTTGGAAAGGAAGTTACTTCAGGTCTGATATAAAGAGCCATGTTCAGTTTTTTTGTTACTGTTGTTGTTGTTCCAAGTTTTCAGCTAACTGTGTTAACTGTGCTGTGAGCCAAAATTCAGCCAGCATTAAGTTACAGTAGATGTTTGTTGATGGATGATTCGGAAATGTCTCTTACTCGTGTCATCTGTACAGTGATATTCAATTCCAAATTGTGCCATTCAAGTTTAACCCATACATGCTCAGTCATATATGCCTGAAGTCTCTGTCAAGCTCCTGAAACCATGTGGGCAACCTTTTGGCATAGTGGATGGCCATTGAAAGTAGTCACCCCCATCAGGTTACAGGTGCTGTATTGGTGGACTGATCTGCAATGATGCTGAAGTTAACTACAGCTTTCACTCAGCCTTCTAGAGTCATCAAGGGACCCAGAGTATACCAAGAGAACCGGGTAGACAGGTCCCAACAAACTGTCCAGGCAGTGTATATTATAGCCACTATGGGATAGGTTTTATTTCTTCCAAAGTAGAATTTGCACCATTTATCATGAAAGAAAGATTTTTTTTTTTTAAACTAAATTAGTAATAAGCAACAGTGTGCCAAAGTGGGTTTAAAATATTAATCTACTTACACTTAAAACTAAAGAAATGTTGATACATTTGAAACCACTTTTTTACATTCGGTCTAGCGTCCTGCTATGAGCTGTCATTAAAGACTGAATACAAGCTAGGTTTTCATTAATCTCTGCCGACCCAGTACTCGCAGAAGGAGGGCTTTTTCTTACAGTCTGTCATTAGTTGAGGTTGAAAATAATACCTGTCAGGTTTCTTACAATGCCAAGAGATGGTTATTAATTTTAGCAGGGAGGGTGTCAAGAGCAGCTAAACTGGCTTTGAGTTAGTGTAGTTCCTGCTGAGGCTGTCATATCCTGAATGTCACTGGTGTTGCAGGTGTTTTCCTGCTAAGTAACCAGGGCAGCTACATGGGGTCTGGGAATGACAGCAGATCCTGTATCACAAAGCAGATTGTCACAGGGGGAGTAGTTTTTAAAATGACAAAATATCCCATGAAACAAAAACAAACGTAACCAGTGTTGTTGAATACCAGACTGCTATTTATTACTGTTTACTTGCAATCCTTCATGGTGCAGTGTTCTGTATTTTGTTGCAATAGATGTACAGTGTGCACTGTCAATCCCATCAGCACTTTGCAGCAATGCCAAAATAACCGGTCAATTCACTTTTCTGATTAAAGCCCTGATTAAATACAGGCATTTGACCATCCACGAAAAGCCTTAAAATCTAAATTAACACAGGCAGAGAAAATAAACAGGAGCTACACATCTACTAAGGTAAAGTAGTAGATAAAACGTTCTTCATTAATGGTGAGGCAATACCAACAGGTGTCTGAGAAGCCAGTGAAGAGTCTTGGGAGATGGTACGACGGGGATGTAAAGGACACAGTTCGTGTGGGAGAAGTTAGACAACAAGTAGTGGAAGGGTTGAAGAGTATAGACAGCAGCGCTTTACCAGGCAAACTAAAACCCGAGGTTGCTGTGGCCACTGACTGTGTACAAGGTTTCTTTGACAACAGTAGAGAAGCTGGAAGCTTTAATTAGTTCATACATCAGGAAATGGTTGGGAGTTCCACGCTGCCTCAGCAGAGTGGGACTTTATGGTAAAGGAATACTGCAGCTACCAGTCTCCACTCTAACCGAGGAGTTTAAGTGCGCCAAGGTCCGACTGGAAATGACATTAGTAGAGTCATGCGACAAATGCGTAAGAGAGGCAGCACCTGTGTTGAAAACTGGAAGAAAGTGGGCAGCAAAGAAAGCTGTGGAGGATGCAAAGGCTGCCCATCGAATGGTGATATCATGGGGCAAGTTCAGCATGGAAGAGGGGGTCTTGGTCTCAGTTCAGCTCCACCTACATGGCACAAGGCAACCCCAGCTCAACAGAGGAAGCTGGTAGTCAACGAGGTGCAAAAGCAGGAGAGGATGAGGTGTATAAAAGCCATTTCCCAGGCCAAGTAGGGAGAATGGATGAGATGGGAAAGTGTGAAACAATGCAAGATTGGCTGGCAAGACCTATGGTCAATGCAACAGAGCAGGATCAGTTTCCTCATCAGGTCAACATATGTTGTTCTCCCATCACCACAGAACCTAAACCTCTGGGTAGGAGAGGATCCCTCATGTCCTTTGTGTTCATCACCTGCAACATTAAGGCACATTTTGACAGGATGTAAGGTGGCTCTTAGCCAAGGACGGTTTACTTGGCGCCATGACCAGGTGCTGCAATGTTTGGCCTTAGCATTGGAAGACAAGCATAACATGACCAATAAGTTGCCACCTATCCCATCAAAACATTACACACAAAAGACAACATTCCTCTGCCCAGGAGAGCAACCACCAAGAAAAGGTGTTAAAACCAGTCCTTGCCCAGGACAACTGGAAGCTGCTAGAGACTGGAAAATGCTGGCAGATGTTGGTCAACTGCTTATTTTTCCACCTGAGATTGCCACCACTAACCTTCGACCAGACATTGTCTTGTGGTCTGGATCAGCACGCCTTGTTCACCTAGTAGAGTTAACAGTGCCATGGGAGGATGCTGTAGATGAGGCGTATGAGAGGAAGAAACTGCGGTATGCTCAACTAGCCACTGAAGCGGAACAGCGAGGATGGAGAGTCCGGGTTTACCCAGTGGAGGTGGGTTGTCGAGGATTTGTGGCACACTCTACAACCCGGTTTCTCAGAGATGACGGATTCAGCGGCCACAAAGTGAAGAACTTATCTGAAGCAGCAGAGAGGAACAGCAACTGGCTGTGGTTGAGACGGAAAGATTCTGGCTGGGGATCTCAAGCACAATAGAAAGGAAAGCTGATGTATGGGTAAGTAAGCTGGGCTGAGTTGAGTGGGGGACTGAGAGGGGTGATGCTGGGACACCAGAATCACTGTCGAGCCCTCTTGAGGTGTCGTGGGCTAGTCGACGAAACACTGAGGATGGAAGGTGCCCACTTGAAGACCCCAGAGATGTACCCTACTTAGCTCAATCCAGACGGTTGTCATGCTGATGCGCTGGGGAGACCGCACTTTGGTTGATCCCCGGAGCCAGCATCGCAGCCGTTGTGTGTGCTGATGCGCTAGGGAGGCAATAAGCTGATCCCTGGAGCCAGCATTACACTTCAGCCATCAACACCAGACAGAAGGATATCTACATCAACATATGGAAGGAAGTGCAAATGGATGGAGACATATATGGATCACATTAGTTTACTGTAAAGCTACATCTTAGTTGGTGCTTATCTTGGCGAGAGCCGAGTTCAAATCAGCATGAAGTTTTAACATCTACTCTCATGTAATCGAAATCTTAAATCTACATCAGTACAACGTCTATGTAATACAGTACTTGTAAGGTCCTCAAGTATTTGGTTTCCCTAATTGTGGGTTTCTTGATGAGAGGAGGTTAAATGCTCTAAAACCACAAATGCAGATGAGCTTGTTTGCATATTGGTTAAGGTGCTTGCTTGCAGTATGCAGGGTCACCAGTTCACGCCCAGTCTCCGCCCTGTTACATGTACTTGGAGGCAACAGCCTCCCATGCTAGAATAACATTCTCCTGGATTGTATCCACTCGGCAGACTGTTATCTCGTCATACACTCAATGCTCCCTGGAATTATCGCCTAAATACATGCAAGGTGTGCTATGGAATAATCTCACTGTAAAGTTTGTTAAAATGTGTTAATGACTGTAGGCTTGGAGCATGAAGTTTCAATGTTTTGTTAATTTGCTAAGCTATAGTGGGAGCCTTAGGATCACCAGGATTGCCTAAAAAATAAGCTCAACGAGCAAAACTCCCTTTGAACATACAATTTTCTTTCCCCCTTCATTATTAATAGCATGGAATATGTACTGATATTTACTATTTAATTTGAACCTCCTTATCCTCACAGACTTTCTTGTGAGTGGAAAAGAGGCCCTGTGTAAGACAGGCTTGGCAAATAGAGTCAGCACTGGTTCCTAATTATTAGAACAGTGTCTTTATCCAGCAAGTGGAACAAGCAAAACTGGACACATATTAGTTGAAACTTTTATTGCAAGGTGTGACAGGGAGGGCCTGTTGTTGCTGGTTCTTGCACGGATGTGTGTAGCTGAGACACGTTGCTAGGCAACCAATTGAGCAGTGTGGCTCCCCCGGCGCTGAGCTGATCGGGCGGTCTGGATTGGCTGGGGGGCGTGCCCAGGGAGGCTGCACGCAGCTCAAAAGGCATCTGCACCACAGCTCGAGACGACCGCACCGCCATGCTACACAAAGGGGCGCTTTGTTGACATCCAGGAGGAGAGCGTCTGCTCTGCAGGATAACTACTACAGAACCCTTCAACAACGAGGTGACCAGAACTGAACACCTAGAATATTGTGTTCAGTTCTGGTCACCTCGTTACAAAAAGGATATTGCTGCTCTAGAAAGAGTGCAAAGAAGAGCAACCAGAATTATCCCTGGTTTAAAAGGCATGTCGTATGCAGACAGGCTAAAATAATTGAATCTATTCAGTCTTGAACAAAGAAGACTACGCGGCGATCTGATTCAAACATTCAAAATCCTAAAAGGTATAGACAATGTCAACCCGGGGGACTTCTTTGACTTGAAAAAAGAAAAAAGGACCAGGGGTCACAAATGGAGATTAGATAAAGGGGCATTCAGAACAGAAAATAGAAGGCACTTTTTTACACAGAGAATTGTGAGGGTCTGGAACCAACTCCCCAGTAATGTTGTTGAAGCTGACACCCTGGGATCCTTCAAGAAGCTGCTTGATGAGATTCTGGGATCAATAAACTACTAACAACCAAACGAGCAAGATGGGCTGAATGGCCTCCTCTCGTTTGTAAACTTTCTTATGTTCTTATGTTCTTACAAGACGGTGCCTGTGAAGGCTCTGCCCAGTCAGGTCCGTCACCACGACCCACAGTCGCTGGGAGGCCGGGACTTCGGGAGCAACAGCAGTAGGTTAGTTTAGGGGATGTTGATCCCAAACAGTATAGAGAGGGGTTTCGTAGTGTAGTAGGTTCCTGGAGCAGGACGTCTCTTAATGAGGCTTGTGTGGTTTTATTTTTAGCTTTGTTTTGTTCTCTTTATTAAATCCGACACAAGGGCTATCATGGCTGGTATCCTTGTGGCAGCACCTGTGTGTTGTTATTAAATCTGCACGCCTGTGCGGCGTGTCAACACCCAATGCTCTGTGTCTGCCTTATTATTATCCATTGACGACCCACACATGTAACACTTCCCCCGGTACACAAGACTTTTGCCATATTACGCCCATGAACCTTTGTAGGAACACACAAAGGAGTCTATTTTAATGATCTAAACAGGGGCAGATCTAAATACCACCACACTTTAACTATATATGAATCCCTCAGTGGTGATTCATTGACCCACTTATTAATATTACAACATGCAATAAAAATACAGTGCAATGAGGTAAGCGGAAAAAATTTGAAAACAGACTGGTTAAAAGTTGTTTTGTGCTGAGTTAATCAAAGTCTTCATAACAACAGGAGTGTTGGTACTGTTTATTAGTGTTGATAAACAATTTAATATAGGCTATAGGAAAGAAAAATTGTAGTGTGGCTCGATCCTAACACTCCTTTTTCATGGCGACAGTTAGAGGAAAATTTAGTATCTCCATATACACTTCAGGACTTGGTTTATTCAGGCATTCCCCTTAAGCAATGCAAATTATGCTTTGGTCCTATAATCTCTTATTTGATTACGGTGTGGCGCCTGGTGGAAAAGCACACAAAACTTCAAACAAAACTTTTGCGCCTATTTTCCATAATTTTGCTTTCTTATCAGGCGGTCGTCCCTTTTCTTTTCCACAGTGGAGGGAGAGGAGGATTTACACTCTGGGGATATTGCTAAAGATGACTGCTTTTGCACATTCCAAGACCTACAACTGCGTTATAATTTACCGGGTGCTTCTTTTTTTTATCTACGTCTTCACTCTGCAATGCGTGCCTATGGGATTCCCTGGGGGACAGAACTGCCACCTCATGCCTTGCATGATATTCTCAACACAGGGGATAAAACGAAGGGGCTGGGCTCCACACTTTATACTCACCTATTAAGGGCCTGGTGTAAACCGTTGGGGGTTAATGCTATCTGGAATAGAGACATATCTTTGGCAAATGAAGAAATTTGCTGGGATACTGTTTGGAATAATTTAAGCTGTGCTTCCAAAAATCCTAATCATCAGCTGATCCATTTTAATTGTATTCAGAGACTATATTTAACCCCTCGGAGACGATTCCAAATGAAACTCACCCCTACCCCGGTATGTGAGTTTTGTCCCCGGAGGGCCATGGACACCTTTTTCCATATGGTTTGGGAGTGTCCGGATGTAGTTATATTCTGGAAGCTGGTTTGTTCATCTTTATCCACTATTCCTTGCTCTTCTTTGGTCCTTTTGCTTAACTATGACTCATCACTTGACCTATCTTTAGAGCAGAAGCGAATTTGGCTGGCTGGCCTTACAGCCACTAAAACCATGATAGCCCTCCGCTGGCAGCCTCCGCATTCCCTTCCCTGCTCGTCAGAGAACTCTCGCATTTTTGAACATCACTTATATGGAACTTCCCATTGCTGGGGTCCATGGGGGCCAGGGAGGGGACTGTACAGGCCTGGAGAGTCGCAACGGATACCATTAAATCACTGATGAACTCATTCCCAGCTACCACTGTCTGATCTGGGTCTTCAGGGTCCTTTGGGGGGTGGAATGGGAGGGGGGTTACCACCTGGGGTGGGGGGGAAGGGACGGGGAGGAGGGTGTAGGGAGAAAAAGGAAATTTTATTTTGTTCTGTACTGTTGTATTTTTTATTTCGAATAAAAATTTGACCACAAAAAAAGGAAAGAAACCATAATATTTTTAAGAGTAAGCAGTTTTTTTTCCCCATTCCCCTTACTGTTTTCTGGTGTTTGCAATCATTCTGAATGCTTCTGGTTTCTGTTGATCAATATTGCATAAATGTCATTTTCTCAAAACCTTCCTTCATCTGACTTTGAGCTGTTTTTAGCTTGAATTGACCATGCTACATGCCAGCACTGAAGAGTTAAAACTTCACATTGTCCCATGATTAGAAGTGTTTTCAGTCCCGGTGTAAATGTATATTAGTCTGCGAATATTTGTAACCCCAGGGAAACAGATATTTGTTCCCCCCTAAATGCGTGTTTGTTATTTTTGTATTCTAGTATTGATCTTAATTATTATAATACGCCTAGGATACATTGTTTTTTTGATACTTTATATTACATGTTTTGTATTCGATTTAATCATTAATATATTTTCTTATCTATGTACATATTTTCTCATTTATGTAAAACACTCTATTATTAATGTCAAGTGTGCTATATAAATAAAGATGGCTTGATTGATGTGTCCTATTTTTATGTACATTCTGCATGTATAATGCTCTTAATGTTGACAATGTTTGCAAGCTGTTCTCATGTATTATTGTAGGTGAGAGTGGACCTGTCAGAAGGGACTGGATGGTACGAGGTTAGGGTTAGGGTTAGGGAATGCAGTCTTAAAATTAAGGTTCTAGTTGAAAGTGGATATAGACTTATATTCAAAGAAAGATGACTTTGTTACACATATTTGGAAGGGGAACCATATGTTGGTTCCCCGGGGGAACGGATATTAGAACTTCAGGGAACATATATTGTCTGACAGCAGCACTTGGGATTCTCCATACAGGCTTAAAACTAGGTAAAAGGCAGGTTTAGAGAAAAGGGATAATAATAGTAACTCAGTATAGGAGCGACAGAACCCAGAGCCACACCATACCATAGTAAGGTAAGGTAAATGTAATAGAATTAACATGTCATGGTATAGTACTTGCTCTTTAATAAAACTTCCACAGGTGTCTATACAGGATGTGTTTTCCAGGCACGTAACACTTAGATCTGAATGCATTCATTCAGATTCTAATAAAAGTATTCTGATTCAGGTTAGGTCAAGTTGAACAAAAAAAGTCCTGACACTTCTTCAATGAGCAATATTCCTTCAAGACGAGCGCCTTTGAGAGAGTAGCTCAAGTATTAACATACATGGTTCCTTCAGAAACGGTGCTCTGCATCAGAGCAAGGCTCACTTTTTTCACAAGAGAGTAACACTGTTGTTCCTTTTTTAGTATTAAAAGAAATACAAAGGTTTTCAAATCCATTGAACTCTAATCAGCTCTGCAATGATCACTTCTTCCTTTTTATTGTGCACTTTGCAGATATTTCAAAGACAACGTGCTGGATGACATGTTGCTTCCTGGTTCAAACTCACTCCTATGGTCAGGTTGTGACCTACAGCCAGAGAACGTGAGCAGAGACAAAATTCAGCTCATAATATCCTCCGCTCCACTCCGCAGCTTGCGATTCCCGTTCCACTCCGCTGGTCCAGGCTAAATAGCCACGCTCCGCTCACATGGTATTAAAAAAAATATATATTAAAAAATGTTTTGCCGATTGCAGATGAAAAGATGTAATGTATTCAGAAAGGAACTACAAGATGTAGTTTATGTGTGATCGCGGAGATTTATTTATATACTAAATGATTTTCCACGACAATTTTGTCAATCTTTAATCAAAAATACATTTTTCAGTAATATAATCTAATGACATGCCACCTCCATAACATTAGTATGGCAAGGTCGTATTTTTACATTTTAATATTAGTATAGCTGTAACTTTACTACAGTTTAGACGTGGCAGAATGTAGGCCTACCACTGCCAGTTAAAAAAAAAAAAGTATATGCAGTACATTGTTTTGTCTGCATGTCTTAAGCATTAATATTTATTGTTACACATACAATTATGTTTATTTAAAAAAGGTTCTAGGTTTAGGGTTGTGGTTTTTAAATTAGGATAGGATGAAGAGAATTAACCACAAATAGCCAGACAAAAGTTTTTTTAGAAAGGAACTGTGTCGTGCACTCAGGTTGGGAATTAAAAAAAAATCTCTCATGTTGTCAGTCAATAACTGGATAAGGGATAAGGGTGTCTGCTAAGAAATAAATAATAATAATGTTGTTTTGCACACAATACATTAACATAAATGCCATATTCTTCGTAAATGTGACAATTGTATACCTTGCAGTATTATATAGTATTACTAAGGGATAAGATTTGTATTATGTTAAAAAAGGACCCTGTCAAATCCTCTGTAGATAGGACAAATACAGAAATGAATCATGTATGCCTAGGTAGATATGATTGCTTGTTATGTCTTACATGGTCGTTGCACTACAGGAATTTACCATTTCTCAAATCATGCTGATATACAGTAGCCTACATATACTGTATGACCTCTCTTTCTTACAATAGCTATCTTGGTTGGTATTGAACTACAGGTATTTACCACGGTTTAGCAAAGACGTTAACTCTTTAGTGTTTAACTAATTAATGTATTGTTTCTTCCCAAACTTGTATTGAAATACATGATAAACAGTCTCCTGTTCGTTTCCTGTCCTAATTATACAAAGTACTGTATGTAAGAATAAATGAAACAACACAGTGCATAATACAAAATAATAATACTGTATAAGTAACATTTTCCAAGTACATCATGTGTTTTATGTGCACCGTGGCCTAGTTAGTAATCGCAGCATGGAGATCAATTTTTTCCATGACTGAAACTCATACTTAACTTTTGGAAAATCGCTCACATACCTGTCCATACAGTAACACCTCCAGAAATGCAAAATAACGTTAAACATGAAACACGTTTTGCTAGTTAACGGTTGTTACACAAACAGAAATACACATTAATATAACAGGCTACTTACAAATTTAATTTTAAATTATTTATGTGTTGCTACTATATATTACAGCGATATTCACATTCCCTTATCTAGCGTCATACTGTCAAATATATCTGATCTACTTATTAATATAAATTATACATACAAAATTAATTTTAAATTATTTATTTTTAAGACACTGAGGATTTAAAACAGAATTGTGGCAAAATGTACAAATATGCTTACACACAAAAACCCCAGAAGAATGTGCCCGTGACCATAGGGATTTCGTTGTGGAAGACAGGAAAGGAAAGAAGGTACAACTTATGTGTGCAAGTACTGTCGAGCTACTATACATATTTTGACACACACACACACACACAAAAAACGCTCAAGCATTTTGGAAAGTAACCGAAAACACTAATTTCATACAGTATATCAAAAACAAAAGCCCCGAAAAAAACGATTTACATAAAACTCAAATAGCTAAAAATAAGCACAGAAAAATACAATAAATAAAACCCAAAAAACAGCAGCCGTAATTATACTTGCAAAATTCATTTAAAATGATTTACTGTTTGTTAATATATCCGATCAACTTATTTCCTAGGCTCGATCTACTTATTTCCCAGCCTAAGCTCGTAGACATTAGAAAAAATGGAACCTCCCCTCTAACCCTTTGCGGTCCTATGTCGGACCAGGTCCGACATTACAATTTTCCCTTTCCAGTACGATGTCAAAAAGATGTAAAACACAGGTCTCTAGTCGTTTTTTCTCCAGAGAAAACCATTCAATGGCCAAGTGAGACCGATAGGAGCCGAAAAAAAGGGGCGGATCTGAGCAATACACATAGCCCCGGCACCACAGAGATAACATGGACATAAAGAAACAAGATAGCTACTTGTGCATCCAGCGCTCAAAGAATATCACTGACATTTGCAGAGCTTTTTGAGATGTTATAGTAATAAAATAATGACTTTGATCGCATTATTGAGGAGTTTGGTGATAAAACGAGTGATCAGGAGATGATTTATCGGTTGATCAGGAGATGATTTATCGGTATACACGACTATGAAGAGGTATGTGAAATACAGCGAGCAAGGGGTGGGGCAGGGCTGGAGATGCAGTACTGAGTGTCCTGTTGATATGCAGTGCCTTTTAAACCTGTTTTACTGTGAAAAAAAATATTTTAAACAGTGTGTCTAAAATAAACAGAGCGTGTGAAAATAAATTGGACCCGACGCGCCCGAGACGCGCTGAATAAATGGTCCACAAAGGGTTAAATTCTAGAGCTTGATCAACTTATTTCCTGATCAACTTATTTCCTAAGACACCGATACAAGGAGTCATTGCCCTCATACGGAGAGAGAAGTTTCAGTAATCAGTAATCGGTTCCTTTTCCGTAATCGGTCACTTTGTTGTGGTTAATGAGAGGAAACGAGGACTGTGACATCGTGAGTGAACTGTTTTTGTTTGTTTTGTAACTCTGTATATTTGTCTTTGCCAGACGGCTAATACGAATCCGGGAGCTGCCGTTTCAAGCCAGCGATAAGTCCGGACTGCACCGCACCTGTATACAAACAAGCACCACTGTTTAAATCACTGCACCTGCACCTAGAGCACGCACTGCCAGGAGACGTGTCTGTGTCTGTGTTGTGTGTCTGTGTTTTGTATTATTATTTCGGGACTGCAACCCCTTGGTTTATACACTGGCAATACTCATAGTTGGGTAGCGCCAGCATTATTATTTCATATGGTCAAAGTGACCATTAAAAAGAAAATAAAAGAATTTGAACAGTGAACTTTGTGTTTGTCGTTGTCTGGAGCACCTGCATCACCCCTACACCTACGCACTGCCACCCACACATTCACAGGTCTCCACTTCATTTCTAACTGGGTCCTCTGGTCCTGTTATCTGTGATGTGCAAATGGCTAGGGTTAAGTTTGTCTTTTCAAGATCAAGTTGTCGTCCCCCAATTCTTCTTCACACTCACAGTAAATTAGTATTTTTCTCTAATAACGAACTTCTTTAAAATATATAATCTGAGTTTACCCCTCTTTGGAATTGCTACTGCCAGGTGTACTAGTTTTCCCTGGATAGCTCCAGGTTTGAGGTCAGTGTCCCTGGAATTCCTGATGACACAGAAGAATCCCAGATTTCAATCTTTTGCAGCATGTGGTAGTGCACTGCACTAAGCATCCGCAGCTGCACCTACATCAGAGATGCCAAGTTCTGAAAGTGGAAAATAGTAGCACTTGCTGTAAAAAATAGTAGCACCTGACCAGTAAAAAGATTACTTGGTGAGCGCAGCGAGGCGGTATTTTTTTTTCATGATCAGGTGCTGCTAGGTGCTCACCTAAGGAAGAATCAATTCTGGACTGAAATATTCAACCTCCAAACTTTATCAAAAATAACATCTCAAGAAAGATTTAACAATTTGTATTTATTTTGAATTATTTGCAATTCACTTGATATTTGTATTACAAGTACTTTGGATTTCAATTTAATTAAATGTCTGTTGTATGGAAAATTTGAAATGCAATTGAGTATACCAAATGCATTTCAAATACTCTTCCATGCAACAGACATTAATCTATTGCATTGGTATACACAAACATTGGTACAATTTGCTTCATTACAAACTTTTAACATTTCCAACTTAAAAGTCGTTTATAAAAAAAAAAAAAAAAAAAAGTTAAGGACCTCCTGATCTGTACGTTGGTATTTACTGTATTAATGTAGTTCAGGTATTAAATTCCACTTATTTTTTTATTGGTAGCTTGTTTGCATTTTTTAAGCAGATCACAGCCAAACACCATCTTGTAGCACACACTGCCACGTGCAAGGATGTGGAGCTTCTGGACAAGCAGTGCCTCCAGGGTCCTATCAGATAAATTTGGCCAAAACGCTGTACGATTCTTGCGAACGATACTAAACACCCTCTCACTATCTGCATTACTGTGAGGAATGGTTAGGATCACCAGCATGACCTTCACCAGCACACTGAAACTGGATTTCTGTGTTGTACAATTTTTCAATTGTCCAATCATATTCCATGCTACATCAGCCCTGTCTGCTGACAAATTGTCCTCTGAAGAACTGGGACTCCAGTTCATCTTCTTTGACAAGCCCAAATCTGTCCACAAAATTAAGGGCACAGTCAAATGACACCTTCTCCCGCTGACTGATGTCTGCCACTTGGGCATTCCTAAGCAGTTCATCCTGAAGAGGAAATTTCTTCTGCATGTATGTGCATGCCTCTGAAAAGTATGCCTTTGCAGAAGAGTAGAAGAGCTTAACATCTTCATGTTGCAGTGATTTATCAGCAATGCAGGCGTGCAGATATTGTCTGGTCTTTGTTCCAATCACCAGGTCATTCTCAGATTTCTGGTTGTTGAGACTTCTAAAATCTACTGTGTACACACTAGAGGCTGCTACCAATACAGCTGGCTTAAACTTGCAGAGAAGATCTGTATAAATGGCTTGTAATTCCCTGCCAAGGACATGGATATTAGGCTTATCACTTTGCAACAGGAGATTGAGTTTATCAAATGCTGGAATACTTGCTTGTAGAAATAAGCAATACAACTTTGTGGATGCTCTCTCAAAGCAAGACTTGATTATATCCTGTTTAGTTGATAATGGCATGCTCTCTCTTGGTTTGGTTTTTCCAGATGTGGAGAGGGATTTCTTCTGTGAATCTGAACTAGGCCTCTTCAACTTCTGACAGTGTCCTTCTTGGGCTTTGGCTGAAGACTCTTTACTACAAAACTTTTGCTTTGTAGGTATTGAAGTGTGAACCAACTTCCCACTTATAGAAGGCATCTGCTTGGGACCAGGCTTCTTATGAACCTGACTCTGTTTAAGCTGTGCTGTTACAGTAGGCTGTTGTGCACTGCTAGACTGTGCTCTTTCATGTGGTCTGTCACTATGAGGCTGTGCTTTTTTATCTGGTCCGCCAGCGTGTGCCCCACTGGAGCCTAAAAATAGAAAATACAGTTGTAAACCTCAGTGAATACAGCTATAATATACTTTTGCTGAAGTGTAGATAGATTGATAAATAGATATTAAAATTAACAGATTCATTTCAGATCTTATACAAGTATATAAGCTGTTGAAAGAGAGCAAGCTGGAGCAAAAGCTTCCCACATGCCACATAAACAAGATCACCAGAGTTAAAATTAAGGTACTGCACCACTATTACAAGCAATAAGATGAATGAAAAGATTACACAGAATAAGTCCCTTACTAGTAGAGTAATTACTAAACAAATCATACTTATACAAATTCTACAAAGAACACATTTAATACCACAATTGTTTGTTTGGTTATACCTATACATACCTACATAAAGGATATGTTTGTGTGTATTGTATACCTTTAGTGACAGAAGATGAAGGACTCTCTTTGCTTGTGAAGAACTTTAGTAGAGCAGGCCACTGTTCCAATAGCCTGTCAAGACATTTGCCAACACTCAACCACCTTCAAAGTAAAAAGAGAAGAAGTTTAATTTCTCAAACATTGTGGAAAAACATTATATATTACTGTTACAATATTGTTAATTGAACATTTACAAAAAAAGGCAAATTCCATCAGGGATCAAATTACAGGTGTCATCTGTGAACATGAATGGGAACTGTATTTCACACTTTCTTTACTGATGCAGACAGTAGAAGGTTTTGTCCTTGATCAGGTACTTTTCTACAATTTAGCTAATAGTTCTTAAAATAAGCATATTTATTACATTTTTCATATTGTCAGAACTGACTGGAATGTTATACTTGGATAAATGAATAAATAACAATAACTAGATAGAAAATAAATATTTTTTAAAAAGCAGGACACTGACAATCATTCAAATAATACATATTATTTAGTAATTTGGTTAAGGCTTACATTTCAAAAATACACAATGTACAAATAAATTCTAAGCAACACAATAAATTCTAAGCCACACAGTCAACAACCATCAATGTTAAATTTTTGTTGAATCATTAATAATGGAAATAATGATTTAAAAAATGGATTAATTGCTATGGTAGTATTATCAAGAATGACTCATTCTAATTAATAAAAAGGGTAGCCTACTGTGGTGGGTTATGGGAGGAAGTGATGCGATACAGAAGTGATGGAGACAGGAAGCACGTAGTTGGGGTTGGTTTTTTTATTTATAACTCCCACAAGAAACTGCCTCTGTTACCAGCTATGGTAAGCAGAGGCTTGAAATGAAAAACAAATAGTCCAAACAAAAGAGAAACACTGCCACAGGGTTTTCCAATGATCCACAACAAGCAGGTGGCTCGGGCTCCCTCTTCAACACAACAGGACAAGTAATTCCTGCAGCTTCCCAGGATCTCAGGGAAAATCCAGACTCGAAGGCAGCCGGTCTGGGAATCCTCAGTCTGAATATACGTAAACCAAACAAAAGAACAAAACTCACAGAGCTCACGCAGCACAACTGTCTCAGTCCAGGATAGGGAGACCAAATGGCAGAACCCCACAGCCTAAATAGTGCCGAGCCCTGCCCCTACAATCAGTGCACTGCCCCACCTCAGCCAATCGTCGAGCGCAGCACAGCTGATTGCAATAATGGGGCTCAACCATGAGGTCCTGCCCCAAGTTAAGATGGCCGCCCCCACTGTGGCTTCTGCCCCAACCATGACTCAGCCATTCTCCTGTGTCTCGGTCCTTCCTGCACAGCGCTGCCAGTAGTCGGGAGGGCAAATTACAAGAGGGACTCCTTTCACTCCTGTCACACCTACCTTGTATTTACATGCTTGATGATTCCTCTGGTTTCGATGTCACAGAGCTGCTGTAACTGTTTTAGTTGTTTATTTCTCTTGCTGCTTTTGTCGAAATAATAATACAAGTCAATCAACAGATCTTCCACTGATAGTGGTAGTTTTGCAGCTGCATACTGGGCTGCAAGATGTACCAAGTGGCAAGGACATCCCTGTACATATACATTTTCATTTTCCTTGCGCACAAAGGCTGCAACCCCTTTGTGAACTCCAACCATAACAGAGGCATTATCACAACAGAAGCTCACACATCGTTGCCATGGGATGTTAAATTTCTCCAAATTTCTGTTGAGTAAATTAAATATGTTCTCTCCAGTACTCGAAACTTCTTGCATTGCTGGTAGTGATAGTAATTGCGTGACGATTTTTCCAAGAGACCCGTCATAATATCTCACTACAACTGGATACAGTTGACTGGTTGTTGTGTCACTGCTGCCGTTCGTGCTCAATAAAAAATAACCCAGCGATAATTCCAAGGCGAAAGACTTTGACGTGTCATTTGAAAGGGTTTCGATTATGGCAGTGTTTTTTGTGCGGCCTGATCCGTATTTGTTGGAGATTTTCGAGTCTGGAAATGCAGCTTTGCAAAGTGGACCGATATGATCCGAAACAGCAATTGGAAGATTTTGCTCAACAATAAAGTTTGCAAAAAGTGTCTCTGCCTTTATCACTGCATTATCTTCGCCTGTACTCACTACAAATTCACGCATAGATTTATGATTTCCAATAGATTTTGCAAATTGTTGATGTTTTTTTGTACCTACATGAACGATGCAATCGTGACGTCCACCGTGTTTCACTGAGAAGTCAGTCCGGCAATTCACAGTAGGCATGCGAGTCAGAGATTTGTCTTGTTTTAATAAAAGGCCATTCTGTAGTGTATTCCTGTCTATATTTCTGGCAGGATAGTCGACTTCTATTAGACGGAGGAGAGTAGGACATTTTTTTATATCTGGCTGGTGATGAAACCTGAACGATTGTATACGGCAACATTTGCGCGGCAGTTCCTCTAGCACCCCCTACACCGGTTGCTAAGCAACCCGGCTCACCGCTACTAGTACGTTAGGTAAAATGCCAGTGAAATATATTATTAAGAATAATATGTATATATAAATAGACAGGAAAACACACACATGGTAGCCTGTTGAAACAATGGTTTGTATGTATATTTATAGGCTATACGTATATATTTTTATATATAACGTTACATAACGTGTATATATATATATATATTTTTTTTTCGTAGTATCAAACCCTTCGTCGCAGCACCGTATTTTACCCTCCAAAATAGTAGCTGCTACGGCAAAATCGTAGCACTTGGCATCTCTGCTACATCCCTATAGAGAACTACAGACACAACACCAGCAAGCTGAACACAAGATACATTGTGATTTTAATGACTGCTGCTCTTTAACTGTTTAATGAATCCGGAAGTGATTTTACCCTAGAGAGGATTTATAGATCCACATAGAAGCAGTATTACTTAACAGAAACTGTTTAGATGATTGAAATACGTAGACCGCAATGTATCTTGATTGTCTTTATTATGGTACATTAGACACACACTCAGTTAGCTGAAAATAGTAAAGTGAGTCACAATAATAAAACCTATAGATCCTAAATATAATTATACAGCGCTTAGCGGTAGTTGTACAGGGATTCCGAGTCTGTATATCCTGTGATATACCGAGTGAGTGTAGAATGGGTATATCCTGCGATAAACCAGTGTACACGTCATTGTATTAACATTGTGACTGGTTGTCTTCAGCTCAGAAAAACCGTACCCTCCGCTAGTATAAACATCCCTGTACAATGTCTATCCAGTCGGGAGCTGGTTTATTTCCTCGTACACTTGATCTGTCCCAAGTTATACTGTAACTTAAATATAGGTAGATTACCAGTGATGATACTAGGATTGTTAGTCAGGAGGAGGTAATTGGATACTAAGTTGTCTGTCAAGGGAAAGTTCAAGCATGACTAGAAGGAGTAAGGGATTAATTAACAATTTAGAAAAAATAAGGGGGTTCTATAAAAAATACATGCTACTAAATTACAACCCTTTTCAGTGTGAATGAGTGGTGGTATGTAGAAACGTTTTTGGACATGCATATAGCCCACCATGTAGAATTAATCAGACTGAAGTTCATAAACAGCCATGCTAATGAATGCAGACGAAGAGCCTCCAACCAAAGCAGGTGAATGTAACAGATTTGTTCATGTATTAGCTTTGTTTGTCTATTAACTCGCTGTATGACCTATCACTGGAGACTTAGTGCTTATTATAGCTATATTTATTTCATGTTATGCCATGTTGACAAGAGCCACAGTTTTTCTCTTTTTTTCTCTACGCTATGGTTCTCTGTCATTATGGCAGAGTGAAGGTAAAGGCTGGAGGCTACCCTGCACTGTATAGCGGAGGTTATTAATCACTGTATATACAAAACAAGCGGTGCTGCTGAGTTTGCATTACCCTGCTGAGGCTGTCGCCTTCCCAGCGTCACAGGTTCAGTGATTGGGAGGCCCACCAAAAAATGTCACACAAGCAGCTCTTTCATTCTTACAGTTGAGAGTTCTGCTTCTGTAAATAACCAGTATCCATATACCAAGAGCTGGACAAGGGATCCTGTGCCAATTCAAAGCAGTTGTAGCTAACAAAATAATTATATGACGCATACCTGTTTTGCATTTTTATGAGCTACATTAAATGTGTAATTTTAAAATGAAATACATGTTATAGCATTTTTTTATTATTATTTTAAAACATGACATCTAGGTTAGAGTAAGGTCTTTATCTTTCGTTATATACTTTATTATCAGGACATCTGTTACATTTGTACTTCCTGGTCACCTCAGCAGTGTCTTCTGGGTCAAAGCATGTTACTGGCTGAAAGCATGTCAGTAATTAGGGGAAGCAGCTTATTGGTTTATGACAGGAAAGAAGTAAATGAAGAGGTGGGGACAATTTCACCCTGCAGGTGACCAGGCAAGTGCAACACTAACTGAAAGCATGACTTGCAAACAGAGATTTTCTTTTAAAACACATGTACAGTCAGTGCCGCCTAATCGGGATACTGATAAATCAGAATTTCTGCTTAAATGGGACACTAATAAATCGGGATTTCTGCTTACATGGGATACAACTCTGGGAGACAGTTCTTCCCAATGCTATTGATGTCATTTAATTGCAACGTCACTTCGTTTAATTGCTATACAATATTTTCAAATGATGAATGGAGATCGCTTTTCAGAGCAAGACAGGTTCTCATAGCACAGTGAAGCGAGTACGTGATTACGCTGAGACTTGTGTAAATTGCGTAACTCATGTTGAATGCTTGAAGGAGCTGGAGTCTCCTGGTTTCTCAAGCTGCTGCTGCAATGAAAGTTGGCGCGTCAACATCGCAGGTGCCTTGCCTTGTGATAACAAGTGATTTGATTATTTTTCATTTCATGTAGAAATAAAAAAAACGTTCATTTTAAATTATGTATTTAACATGCAATTATAATGTTATGGGATTTAATTATTTTTATTTATTTAGAAACAAAAAAGTGTGACTAAGGTCGTCTCAAATGACAGTTTAATTTAGGTATCTGATATTCTTATCGGTGAAAGTATGGAAGAAAAAAACATGTTAAAAAATCTGTTAAAATTGAAAAAAGGTCTTTAAACATACTGTACTGTATATGGAGTGGCCTGAAGTAGCTTCACAATAATGTAACAGTGCAGAATAGCAAAGGATTAACAAAATAAAGGTGCTAAAAATCACTGTTAAATGTGTGTAGACATAGGAACACTGTATACCCCTGGTGTTGTAAAGCATTGAGTAAGTGCTGTAGATGTTGCTTTTACTGTCTTGGGGACTGATATTTATTGGTAACTGAAATACCTCTGGACAGTATGCAGTGCCCTATGGGGTTGATTAGATTGCTTAGCTCGACCAGAGCCGTGTCGGGATACATTGTCTAAAAGCATTTTCTGCACTGGGGAGTCTTCTTGGATAGCATCAACCATTATTAAGGGCACTCCCGGGAAACCCACGGGTAGGTGGTTGGTGCAAACTAAGGTGATTACCCAGTAAAGGTAAAATACAATCTACCTGGGGCTTACATCAAGCAGTTTAGGTTGATCAAATCAACCCCGAAATCTGAAGGCAGCCACGCACTGCACACAAAGCGATTTCATTGAGTACGCACAACACCTTGCTACAAAATGATCGTGAACACAAGACGCAGCACTGATGAAATGGGATATGCAACGTCGTCTTTCCTGTGCAGTATACACTGTGCAGAATACAACGATTCATTTGTGGAACATGGTTTATTTCAAAATGATCGTGAACACAAGACGCAGCACTGATGAAATGGGATATGCAACGTCGTCTTTCCTGTGCAGTATACACTGTGCAGAATACAACGATTCATTTGTGGAACATGGTTTATTTCAAAATGATCGTGAACACAAGACGCAGCACTGATGAAATGGGATATGCAACGTCGTCTTTCCTGTGCAGTATACACTGTGCAGAATACAACGATTCATTTGTGGAACATGGTTTATTTCAAAATGATCGTGAACACAAGACGCAGCACTGATGAAATGGGATATGCAACGTCGTCTTTCCTGTGCAGTATACACTGTGCAGAATACAACGATTCATTTGTGGAACATGGTTTATTTCAAAATGATCGTGAACACAAGACGCAGCACTGATGAAATGGGATATGCAACGTCGTCTTTCCTGTGCAGTATACACTGTGTAGAATACAACGATTCATTTGTGGAACATGGTTTATTTCAAAATGATCGTGAACACAAGACGCAGCACTGATGAAATGGGATATGCAACGTCGTCTTTCCTGTGCAGTATACACTGTGCAGAATACAACGATTCATTTGTGGAACATGGTTTATTTCAAAATGATCGTGAACACAAGACGCAGCACTGATGAAATGGGATATGTAACGTCGTCTTTCCTGTGCAGTATACACTGTGCAGAATACAACGATTCATTTGTGGAACATGGTTTATTTCAAAATGATCGTGAACACAAGACGCAGCACTGATGAAATGGGATATGCAACGTCGTCTTTCCTGTGCAGTATACACTGTGCAGAATACAACGATTCATTTGTGGAACATGGTTTATTTCTATATAGTTTCAATATTCAAAGTAAATTAACAACTAGATATACTGTAAAAAGAAAAAAATATGCTAAAATCAAATGGATTTATATATTTCCTTTTCATACACAATAATCATCACTGGTACAAATATTTACCACTCCCCTCCGCAACTATTAATTAACATACCAGACCTTGCATATGACTGTCTGCATCAACGACATTTCAAAAATATCACATAGGGTCTAGTTTCTTATAGTACACAGCCTGCTGCATTATCTAGAACAAGCAGAGGTGCTCAAACACTTGTAAAATACTGTGTGCTTAGGTGAATCAGACAGAAGGTCCACAAAGGGTTTAACTGAGTCACCACACAGCTCGGCACATGCTGCTTTAATTGATGCACAGATACCTGATCTTTGGTAATTGCTTACTTACCAGCTAAGCACAATTGTATACACTGTCTACAGCGACCACTCTCCTGAATCACTGCTGTCTGAAAGTGCATTATGCTGGGTATTATTTCTAGACAATGGAGAAACTCCAGTACTGCCTCTTTGTCAATGAAACCTATTATTTTACTGACAGCTTATCCACACCAGAGACTAGGCAAATGGCAAAGTGATTACTAAAAGAGACTTGCGATTCTGTTGTGTAAGGCCTGTGCCACTTAGTCGGTTTGGGCAAAGACATGCTGATAAGAATCTCAGCAGGATTCTTCCATTTGCAATCCATACTGCAATTACTGTCATCTAATGTGTACTCTATTATACCACTGAACATACAGTACAGTGCTATAAAACAAATAGAGGCTAACGTAAAAGCAAGTTAGCTAAACAACTTTATTATATCAGTAATTATAGAACAGTATCACATGAGAAAAACAAATCTCAAGCAAATTCCAGTTTAGTCAATTACAGACATGCAAAACATGCGTTTCATTCTGTACAGAAATAAAAAGCCAACTATCAAATCTACACTGCGTTTGCCAATATCAATAAATAAAGATGGGGTGGAAAGCTGTAAAGTGGGAAATTGCCCTATAGAAATGCTGAAGAATAAATTTCAATGGATATTGTTTCAATGCTGGCAACATTGGTAGGAAATCATTTAAAGCCACACTTCAAATGACGCTACTCTTAGTAGTTTTTGCTCTCAACCACTCTGTCTGTCATATATATATATATATATATATATATATATATATATATATATATATATATATATGGGCTGTCACTCGATGAAAATATTTGATTGGGTAATTTATGGGCATTAGTTGATTAATTGGTGCACATTTTAAAATAAAGGTAACAGTCTTTAAGCCGGTCCTGCACAGTAATATTTTTTTTAAATAAATAAATTAATAAATAAATAAATACTAGACATTAATAGAATATAAGTAGAACACAGACATTACATTGTGCACTTACATTAATGCGTTGGAGCATTTCGTCGTTTGTATCCAAAGAAACTGTCGGCATCCAATGCAAACTTTCTTTATATACTATATATAAATGTATACCTTACTTTTTTTTTTTAATCTGTCACAGCGGCGCATTGTAATTCCGAAATCTTGTGCTATTTTATTCCTAGTAACTCCCGTTTCAGCACTGAAAAGATATTTGTTTAAATATAAACCCATTGTTTAGAAAGACACTCAGTAGGCCTATTAGTGCACTGCAGATTTGCATTATTGTCAGGTAATTTACAAGTGCATTGTGGGTTTACAATAAAATAAACAAATAAAAAACAGGTTGTTTTCATTTGCTCAAATAATTGAAAAGACTAAAACTGAAAAGTAGAACACAGAAGTTAAATTGCAAACAACTCTACTTGTATTTGCACAATGTGTTGGAGCGTTTCGCTGTTTACTTCCAAAGAATGTCAGCACCCGTTCGATGCAAACTTTTTTTTTTCATCGACTTTTCTATATCTGTCACAGCAGCACTCTTACCAAGTCTGAAATCGTGGGCTATTTGATTCCTATTAACGACCTTTCCAGCAGTGAAAAAGGAAAATCTCTCTTTTAAAAAAAAAAATTGTAAACACACTTGCCTTTTGCGTTGGCGCTGTTCACACGACTGACGTTGATGAAACTTTGATCAGGGCGGGTAAGAGGTCAGGGCAGATGTGACATTTTATAACGTGAAAAAAAAAAAAAAAAAATCTGGTCGATTACATTTTGAAAATATTAATCTTTTATCAATTCATTAGTTGATCAATCAGCCCGATTAATCTGTTAATCGGAGCAGCCCTAAGAGAGAGAGAGAGAGAGAGAGAGGCTGGCTGGCTGGCTGGCTGAGTCTCCTCATTTTGTGTTCACTTACTGCGTTATTTGGAAATACCTCATATAAGATTTGTCAACAAGCTTTTAAAAAATCGTCTCATGTTTTAACTTCTTCTCAGGTTTTACACTATTATAAATATGGAATCAGCTCCACACTGCCTAGAACTCTTTTAAAATGAGTTTACTGACACTCTCTCCTCCTGCAAACAACAGCACTATTAACAGAGCCACACTGCAACAACACTATTAACAATCACACTGCAACAACACTATTAACAATCACACTGCAACAACACTATTAACAATCACACTGCAACAACACTATTAACAGAGTCACACTGCAACAACACTATTAACAATCACACTGCAACAACACTATTAACAATCACACTGCAACAACACTATTAACAGAGTCACACTGCAACAACACTATTAACAATCACACTGCAACAACTCTATTAACAGAGTCACACTGCAACAACACTATTAACAATCACACTGCAACAACACTATTAACAGAGTCACACTGCAACAACACTATTAACAGTCACACTGCAACAACACTATTAACAGAGTCACACTGCAACAACACTATTAACAGAGCCACACTGCAACAACACTATTAACAATCACACTGCAACAACACTATTAACAGTCACACTGCAACAACACTATTAACAGAGTCACACTGCAACAACACTATTAACAGAGCCACACTGCAACAACACTATTAACAGAGCCACACTGCAACAACACTATTAACAGAGCCACACTGCAACAACACTATTAACAATCACACTGCAACAACACTATTAACAATCACACTGCAACAACACTATTAACAATCACACTGCAACAACACTATTAACAGAGTCACACTGCAACAACACTATTAACAGAGCCACACTGCAACAACACTATTAACAGAGTCACACTGCAACAACACTATTAACAATCACACTGCAACAACACTATTAACAATCACACTGCAACAACACTATTAACAGAGTCACACTGCAACAACACTATTAACAGAGCCACACTGCAACAACACTATTAACAGTCACACTGCAACAACACTATTAACAGAGCCACACTGCAACACCACTATTAACAGAGCCACACTGCAACAACACTATTAACAGAGTCACACTGCAACAACACTATTAACAGAGTCACACTGCAACAACACTATTAACAATCACACTGCAACAACACTATTAACAATCACACTGCAACAACACTATTAACAGAGTCACACTGCAACAACACTATTAACAGAGCCACACTGCAACAACACTATTAACAGTCACACTGCAACAACACTATTAACAGAGCCACACTGCAACAACACTATTAACAGAGCCACACTGCAACAACACTATTAACAGTCACACGGCAACACCACTATTAACAGTCACACTGCAACACCACTATTAACAGAGCCACACTGCAACACCACTATTAACAGTCACACTGCAACAACACTATTAACAGTCACACTGCAACAACACTATTAACAGAGCCACACTGCAACACCACTATTAACAGAGCCACACTGCAACAACACTATTAACAGAGTCACACTGCAACAACACTATTAACAATCACACTGCAACAACACTATTAACAGTCACACTGCAACAACACTATTAACAGAGCTGCAACAACACTATTAACAGAGTCACACTGCAACAACACTATTAACAGAGCCACACTGCAACACCACTATTAACAGAGCCACACTGCAACACCACTATTAACAGAGCCACACTGCAACACCACTATTAACAGAGCCACACTGCAACACCACTATTAACAGTCACACTGAAACAACACTATTAACAGAGTCACACTGCAACAACACTATTAACAGAGCTGCAACAACACTATTAACAGAGTCACACTGCAACAACACTATTAACAGAGCTGCAACAACACTATTAACAGTCACACTGCAACAACACTATAAACAGAGCCACACTGCTATTGATTTAACTTAATTTCCATTTGATAATATCCAAGTCCCAAAGCTAAGCTACGTACTCTCAATAGGATTAATCAATTGTGTCTCCTTATCTAACATTTCAAATTGTAATGAGGTCCTGTGCTGCTTTATCAAAAACAATTGTGATAATGGTGTTTTTAGTACAGAGGAAGTCTTTCTTTTCACAAAGTTGATGAGATTTATCCCATTGCTTTTACAGGCACACCCCAGCTCGTGGGACACAGTGAAATGCAATCGTTCCAAAGTAATCTGCAGGGAGTGTTTATGGAGCTGCAGCTGATGAACCTCCTCATCTCAGGTGACATAGTGTTTTCCTCTGCAGTTACTGGCAGGGTGAAGTAAAGTGTAAGATGGGGAGGAGGATCAATAGCATCAGCAATGACCGGACTTGCTGAACCCGAACTTAGATCATCAGGTACCTATAAAAAGCTGTCTGTTTCTTGCAGCTCCTCTTAAAATAAATCTAGACTTAGGTTACAAATTATATTATAAGTAATTGATAGCTTTTATCATCAATACAACTTGGACTCTTCACAACTCTGTAAGCCCCATCCATAAGTGAGATTATGGGGATGGGGTGGGGTACATTGTGGCTCTATTTTTCTTAAGGTTCTTTAGACTCTCTCTGTATTTCAAAAGCAAAGTAGCCCCATACAATCTGTGAGAAGCTGATGTTATTACCTGTCTCAGTGTGGACATCGTAGAAGCTAATGCCAGGTAAGGAGGCTGCACTACTCCACATGAATATACAGAGTTGAGAGGTCACATCATCACACAGTTTGAATGGAATAAGGAAGACAAGCTCAAAGCAGCAGCCGAGGCAGACCTAGACAAAAATGATAAGAACTCAATACAGGAGCAAGCGAACCCATCGCCACTCAGAATGATTGAACCAAACACCATGAAATAGTAAGGGAATGTATAATAAAATACAACCACACGCAACATGCTTCTTACTGATTCAATTTTTTTGTGTTGCCCTTTAAACGATTAGAAGGAAATCAATTATGGCACAACAGTATGCAGTTAAGGAGTATGAATGAAACATTTCCCCAGAGAGGTAGTGGAAATCAAATGAATTCCCTAACTGTAGTTTGGACATTTCTCTGCTTTGTAAATCGTAATCTGTGAGTCAGCATAATCAGAACTAGTGTCTTAATTGGAGCAGCACATAAGTATGCTGTGGTGCAAAAAGCTTTATTGATTAAATTGCCCAACCATATTGGAGCACTGAAGCTCTGGAGAATATTCCAGATTAAAGGTATAATGCCTTACAAACAGAAGGATCTTACCAGCATTAGCAAAACAATGCATTGTTTTTATTCTGATTTCGGAGACCAGTGTTTTTTATTTTGCACTTCCATTAGCTACATATGTCTGTAATGTGCAGTTTTTAAAGAAAAACTTGTTATAGGGTCATTCCACGCCAACTCAAACAGAAAAGGGGCATTTTGTTGCCCGACCATCTCAGATTTTGCTAGAAAAATTCACCTGGGGGGTTTCGGGCCCGCTGAGTTCAGAAATGCTAATCTTTTTTTTTTTTTTTAATTGCCCCTTCGAGCTGTGACTAGGCAAAGGTTAACCTAAAGTGAACAAGTGGCTGTGTGGTCCAGTGGTTAAAAAAAGGAGTTGTAACCAGGAGATCCCCGGTTCAAATCCCACCTCAGCCACTGACTCATTGTGTGACCCTGAGCCAGTCACTTAACCTCCTTGTGCTCCGTCTTTCGGGTGAGACGTAGTTGTAAGTGACTCTGCAGCTGATGCCTAGTTCACACACCCTAGTCTCTGTAAGTCGCCTTGGATAAAGGCGTCTGCTAAATAAACAAATAATAATAATAAAAGTGACCCTGACCAGAAAAATCACCCTGGGTTCTACTCAGACTCTACCATCGTGTGTAGCACCTCATTTGACTCATAATGAATAGGGCTTTCGAGAAAAAAAATCCAGGAGCACCTAACTCACTTTTGGCAAGTTGTCAGACGAGGGGTAAGTTTATTCGAACTTCAGCCCAATTCTTTACCCTGTAAGAGAGAGATCAGGTACGGTTTGAGGCTATAATTCCATGCAGCACTCTCCACTGCAGGTCCCCCAGGTCCTTCAGCTGATGATAGAGATGCTTTTTAATGCACATTTCATACAGCTGCTTTTTCTCTGCCATATGGAAAGCAACCTCTGCCACTTTCTACAACAGCAGTACTTTGCCAGGTGACTCCTCCTCTGGCACCAGCACTGTGGGGAACAGGGGCTCCTGCTCTGAAACTGAGCGCTCTGATAAAAAACTAGTCAAGAACTGGAACATAGCTGGAATAAAAGAGGTCTGTAAATCTTTTCTACAAACCGCACTGATTTAATCTGAAGTGCTGTAGCTAACTCCCTGCTGGCTTTCCATTTAAATAGACTAAACTCAATCAGCTGGCCAAGCTTAGTAAAACCTGCTTTATAAAACACTGATGACATAAGTGCAGAATTAAAACGCTTCCATTTAAAAATGGGATTAAAAAACAGGGAGTCTTCAAAAACCCATTGTGTGCACAGCGACTCCTCTGATCTATTGTTTTTAAAAGTCCTCCATGCATTAAGCAGGTATTTATAAAAACTATCCAGCCCGCTACCATTGAGCTGTTCAAGGGGTATTAAAAACAGGTGCTTGTCGAGCCCCAGCCCTCCCGCTGTGTGTAGGAGTGTGGCGGAGTGTCCTGCCCCTATGTATTTATTTATTATTATTTGTATTTTTGTTTGCGGCGCAGGTCAAAGCGCCGCGTATTTGTTATTATTTTGTATTTATATTTTAAAAACCCCGTGAGGATGCGTGGCTGATCAGCTACTGATTATTTAACTAGCTGACAGTCACGCATCCTTACCAAACACGTGCAGACTGTGGCCGAGGGGTAATAAGTTAATTAACAGCTAGTTAACCAGAGTATAAGAACCTGCAGCTGTCCGTGCTGCGGGGGTTGAGTGTACAGAGGAGAGTACGGGCGAACATGGGAGAGCGAGTGAAAAAACAATTGCTAGATTTAAAATATATTTGTTGCTGTTTATTTGTTTGGCCAATGCGCTTTTTTGTTTTGTTTTGTTGTTTGTTTAAATCTGTTGTTTTTGTTTAATTATTTAATAAATCCAGCTGACCACCGTTGCGTTCAGTTTCACCCGCCCATCCATTGTTTTGGTTCAGTTGCTTCCTGGTCCGTGACGTCACCACACCTCACCACTGAAAGCCATCCTGCCACAAGGAGCAAGTGATCCAGGCCTCTCCAGCTCAACTCAGGGGCATAGAGCAGCTTCTGGGCAGCCTGCAGCCTGAACACTGCCACCCTGCTGAAGATATCAATCAGCCCCTGCCCCCCCTCCTCACGGGGGAGGTACAGGACAGCTGGACACAGCCAGTGATGCCCACTCCAGAAAAACTGGACCAGACACTTCTGAATTTCATTTAACAGATCCAGGGGATGGTCCATACACACCAGCCTGTACCAGAGCATAGATGCCACCAGATTGTTAATAACAAGTACCTTCCCCCTAAATGAGAGTCTTGAAAGGAGCCACTGCCAGCTCTGCAGCCTCTTTCACTTTATCCAGCAATCCCTCCCAGTTCTGTTGCATGAACGCTTCTTTTCCAAAAAATACTCAGAATATATTAACCCCAGTGTTTTCCCAGGTCAGCGCTGGGGGCAGTGATGGGGGAGTCACTCCCTCCCAGCTACCAGACAGGAAAGCTGCACTTTTTGCCCAGTTGACCTGAGCTGAGGTGGCCTTTTCATAGTTCTCTATGCAGGATTCCAGCACAGCGACGCCCCTGTCATTAATAATGAAGACATTAACGTCATCAGCATATGGGGGCACAGCCAGCTCTGTTAGCTTCTCCCTCAGCCGGTGCAGGAAGGGCTCTATAGAGAGGGAGTAGAGCATCCCTGAGAGGGAGCAGCCCTGCCGTATCCCCCTCTGCACAGGGAAAGGGACACTCAGATCATTATTTACTTTCACTAGGCTAAAAACATTCTTATACAGGAGTCTAATATTAGAAATAAAAACGGGGCCAAAACCAAATGCCTTCACTGTATGAAACAAATACTCATGGTCAACTCTGTCAAAAGCTTTTTCCTGGTCAATTGAAATTAAAACAATATCAATATTAAAAAGTTTGGACACATTAAAAAGATCTCTTATTAAAAACAATTATCAATTATGGATCGCTCTGGCACACAAAAGGATTGATCCTTATGCACCACTGATCCTATTTGTGTCTGCAGCCGATTTGTCAGCGCCTTAGAAAAGATTTTGTAATCTGAACACAACAATGAGACGGGGCGCCAGTTCTTAAGGTTGCAGAGGTCTCCTTTCTTGGGTAGCAGCGTGATTCCTGCCCTGCGGCAGCTCAAAGGCAGATCTCCATCCCGGCTGCACTCCTGACGAACCTTGTAAATGTCCTGTCCAGTACAGTCCCAGAAATATTTATAAAATTCAGCTTGCAGCCCATCGATCCCAGGCGCGTTCTGGTTGGAGAGATGCATGACGGCAGCAGTGAACTCCTGAAGGGTCAGCAGGGTGTCCAGCCCACACCACTCCTCCTCACTCAGACTGGGGAGCCCCTGATGCAGTCGCTCCATCTTTCCCAGGTCACAGTTCTCAGTCTTATATAGATCACTGTAGAAATCTACTGCCACACGCCTGAGCTCCGCAGGGCTGGAGATCTCAATCCCGCAGGGCAGCCTCATACAGCTCATCTGCTTGTGCTCCACTTTCCAGGCTGAAGAAGGCAGCTGTGGGAGCGTCTATGTCTTTAAGCTCAGTGAAACGGGCTCTGAGCAGGGAGCCCTTCACCTTCTCCTCCAGCAGGCTGGCCAGGTACTACCGTCTCTCCTGCAGGCCCCCTGTATGCCTCCTCACTGCGCTGGCCACCCAGCTGCCTCTCAAACTCCACAATATAACTCTCTAACTCACTGACCACTGCATCCACTGATCCGGTGACACTCTGGGTGTATTGCTGACATAATACTTTAATTTGGATCTTTCCGATATCCCACCACTGTCTCAAACTGGCACTTATTTTTTCTTTTCTCCAGTTCTCCCAAAATAAATTTAAAATAATTGGTGAACTGTTTGTCTAACAGTAGTTTTGTGTTAAAGTGCCAGTATGATTTTTAATGTGTTTTGGTGGGTAAAGATATAGTAGCAGATACAAAGTGATGATCGGAAATACAGTTGGGCGAGATACTGCATCTAATGAATTTATTTATGTGATGCTTTGATGTGCCCCTGACAGCTGATTTTGATTGACATTTTCCTTACTGAGCTCATGTGCTTCTTCAGTCTGAATCTTTTTTTTTATTTATTTATTTTATCAAATTCAGCTAAAGTTGCTTTCCTGAGCACAACATTTGAAAACACAGAGTATAGAAAACATTTATGGTCTGGGAAGAAGGATTTTACCTCTATTTGTCTCTTACACTTTGTTTTATCAAGGAAAGTGCTGATTTCTTTAATAGTATACAATTTGCCCTTACCGGTTTGGCTTGCCGAAATGTCAGAGAGCTGTGAGGTGTTGGAGAAATTTTCATCTTCCTCTTCGCCCTCCCTGTGTAGCGACATCTCCTCCTCGTCCACCGATTCCTCTGCCTCTGCTGGCTGCTCCGCCGCCGCTGACTCCCTGGGCTGAGAGGAGCCACCCGGGACAGGATCCCCATTAGAGCCAGCTTGAACTCCGGCACCGCCGACTCCCCCTGTACAGCTAGGTACTGCCATTGGGGCCAACAGAGATTCACCTCCGCTGAACCCACCCAATACCTGAGCTTGAAATGCGGGATCAGTGGGCTGGGAATCACCTTCACCACCCTACTCTGTCCGGCTGCTCTGTCCCACTGTAGCACAAGGCTGAGACCCTCCGCTGCTGCCGTGAGAAACCATGGGTCCCCAAATCAACTCCCCCCTGCTATTTATAACGAACCCTTCTTCCACAATTTTACTGACCAGATTTTCTTGACTCAGGAAAACAACTATTGCTTTGTTCATTCGTGAGGCAGATTTAATATTTCCAAACCCAACTGACTTTCCCACCGCCAACAACACATCCCCCATGGAGACATCGGGGTCAGGTATACACCTGAACCCGTGCTTCCAAGTCAGCCCCCCTGTTCCGCCCGAGTGGGAGCCCATCCCTGGGTGCACAAGCTAACTAAAAAGTTTGCAGTTCACTGCTCCTTGCTCACAGGCCCCTCCCAGAGTCCCACAATCCAGAGAGAGAGAGAAACTAGACAGGACAGAACGCTGCCAAGTTGCTGCCATTTTTATTTGGTTTTTGGCCCTTGAGCCACTGTTTATTTAGTGTTTTGTTGAAATAAAAATCTAACAGTATTTGATAATTTTGTTTCGTATCTTTCGGAATATTAATAGGAATTATAAACAGTTCACGTCAGTTTAAGCCAACAGATTTCTCTACCAAGTGGTGCTTGTGCCACTCATGCATGTGCACAAGCGCATGCACTAGTGAGCAGCACACTCTTTAAAGGGATACCGCCATATCTGACAGAGATGGAGGACTGCTCTTTGCGGTATCGAGTGCCACAAACAGACTTGTCTTCGACCTAACTCAAAAGTCCCTGATCAACTGACACCTTTCGTCGAATTCTCTGAAGATGACCAAAAGCTGCTACGGCTGAGGTTCTCTGGAGAAGGTGATCCAGTGAACATATGCCTGTACCATCGTCAAGTTTTTCTTCATAAGTATAATAACCTCATAGTTACAAAGTGGTGTGCTGATCCCACTAAAAGCCACAAGACACAGGGATCGGTTAAAGGCATCAAAGTTATTACCTCTCAATGTTTAAAATAATTCCGGGACACAAGCTCTGTCCTCGATGTGTCATCCGGATAAACGATCCTAAAGTGCAAAACCAGTTTAAGGAAAGCAAGCAGGAGCAGCCTGAGCAAGTACAAAGCACATCTGGCGAAGAAAGCTCGGCTTCAAGATCCGTTTCCTTCATTAATGAGGATGCTCTGAATGAGTCTCTTGTCAGCACCGGACAGGCTCCAGTGAAGTGGAAAGTTCCTGTAAGCTAAAGAAGATTTCTTCTACAATAGCAGCTAAGGTTTCAAAAGTTTTGGGAGAAATCCCCTCAACTAGTACATCCCATCCAGCGTATGTTCCAAGTGTGCCAGACAGTGATTATGTGCTTCAGAACCTCAAATGAGCCTTTTCTTTGACTACTTCAAAGGAACTACAGGTCCAGATTTTGACTCTGGCACCCGAGTCATGGTCCCAGAAAAAAAACTGTGTCTTTTTTCCACATCAGTTCATCAAATCAAGCTGCCATGTAAGCTAAAAAAGGAAAAAGGTTCGATGGTGAAGCCTGACTCTAAACGTGGTTGGACTTTAACGAAAGACTGCATACGAGTCTTCTACGAAGAGCAAGTGAGTCGCGTATGTCCAGGGGGAAAACAGGTGGTAACCGTGCGTATCAATGGAGAGAAAGTGAAGAAGCCAAAGCACTTAGTGCTTGTCGACCTTCGTGAGGCCCATCATACCTTCCAACCCCGACAAGAAGATTGGGTTCTCATCATTTGCAGTTCTGCAGCCTAAGTGCTGCATACTGCCTGGAGCTTCTGGGACTCACTCTGTGTGCATCTGTACATACCGCCAGAACGTAAAGTTGCTGTTAAAGGCGTGTGGTGCTCAGGAGGACTACAAAAGCTTGCTTGGTAAAACCTGTGCTCCCTTGAGGAAGAAGCTGGTATGACAGGCGCTTGTGGAGCATGTCCTGGTCATCAACCCCTAGAGGAACACTTTGATGGTCTGGAAAGTCTGGACACAGTTGACATTGTATTCCATCAGTGGGTGTACGCTGATCACTCCAACCTGCTGACTTTGACAGAGAAGGTTGAGGATTTCAAAAGAATCCAAGTTCAGAAACTTCTCAGCCTGCGGAAGCATCACTTTATCGCCATGAGTCAAAGCAACTTCCTGAGGTGCCTGAAAGAAGATCTGAAAGAGGACCATGCCATCTGTCTGGTTGATTTTGCAGAAAATTATAGTTTGGTGATCCAAAACACTGCCCAAGGATTTCATTAGGACAATTCTCAGGCAACACTCTATCCATGTGTGTTCTACTTCCGTCGGGATGGTGAACTTAAGTACATGAGTGTTGCAGTGATGAGCAATGAAATGCAACACTCCACGTCTATACTGTATGCATTTCAAAAGGAGGGAGGTCCCTGACTTGAAACACATACATTACTTCAGTGACGGAGCTGCTAGGCAGTAAAAGAATTGCAAAAACTTAGCCAACCTTAGCTTTCATCAGCAAGACTTCGGTATCACCACAGAATGGCATTACTTTGCCACATCACATGGTGTGGGAGGTACTATTAAGGTAAGAGCAGCACAAGCTAGTCATCAAGGCAACATTGTTTGTACCCCTTACAAGCTGTATGAATGGGTGAAAGGACACGTAACCAGTGTGCAGGTCATGTTTGTCTCCCAAGAACAGGTTGAAGAGAACCACCCTCTCCTTAATGCCAGGGAAGCACACCACTTTGTACCCGATACCCCAGGCAACATAAAGGTCTAATTTACCAGTCAAAGTACGCAATTCCGTGTGGTGACAGTGTTGAAAGGCGCAGTTGTCCAGGAGGGTCGAGCTCAGCTGCGTCTACAAGTTGGTGACTGGGTGAAGGTGCTGTATGACAATAAAATGTTCCCTGGAGAACCTCCAGTTCCAGTTCACATCCACAATAATTTTAAATTTGATGATGACTGAACTTCGTGATGTGTGGTTTCTATAGCAGTTGTTAACCAACCACATTCTGCATGCTACTTTTAAAATGTTTATGATCCTTTCCTTTTTGCATAGTTATATACTTGTGATAAGAACTGAGATTTTTAGTTCGATTCCATTTGGAGTAGATGTGAAATTCTAGTGATGCCGGAAGTTGTTAGCCCCTCAAATTCTGTAAGTTTACCATGGTAATCTATTTTTTGTGTTTTCTATCAGTTTGTAGTTTTTAAAACGCAACTAATTGAGGTTTTGGTAGTTTCAAATGTGTCACTGTAACAAGTTCCACATGCAAGTTCATAACCACCCAGCTCCAAGCTACTGCCACTATAAGCACTCCCTGTCACTTTTTACTCTAGATCTAACCCCAGAAAATGCAAAATTGAAGAATAAAGCCAGTTTGGTTAGGACTATGTGGTTTAAAACTATTTAACCAAAGTGGCTATAAGCAATGCTCGAATGCATGATACATGCAACTTCAAAAATCTGTCAAAAATCTGTCAAAAATGTGCCAAAAATCCAAAATCCGTGGATACCAAAATATTTTACTTGATTCTTGTAGATGTCATCAACATCTATTCAAAAATATCTTTGAGTGATTTTTGGAGCCACCCCATGTGAGTTATTTTGGCCTAAACTTGGTAGAAATACCAAAGATTCAAATTTCAGAGGTGATTAACGACCAGTGGAGGGACTTGAAACCAAAAGTAAGAGTGGTTCCTAAGGTTCTTACAGAAATACTAACATTTTAGGACCGCATCCCCTACAGGGTAAAGGGCTGAAGTTCAAATAAAACTCGTCACTTAGCCCTTGCTTGCAAAAGTGAGTTAGGTGCTCCTGGTATATTTTTCTCGAAAGCCCTATTCATTACGAGTCGAATGAGGTGCTACACGCGATGGTAGCGTCTAAGTTGAGCCCAGGGTGATTTTTCTGGTCAGGGTCACTTTTTCACTTTAGGTTGACCTTTGCCAAGTCACAGCTCGAAGGGGAAATTAAAAAAAAAAATCAGCTGTGATTTTTTCTAGCAACGGCTCTGCTTTTCATTTTAAAACAGACATCTGGTATTACACTGGGTTGAAGGAAGTTCTCAGTTAGCTTGCCTTGGCTTTTATTGCTTTACTTCCTTGGTCATTTCACCACCACCAGTATGTTACTGACTGAAATAATGCCAGTTAATACAGGAAGCATCTGATTACTTATTGACAGGAAAGAAGCCAGTGAAGGGGTGGGGACAATTTCACCCTCCAGTTGAAATGATCCAGGAAGTGCATTACAGTCTAACAGCATGGTTTGTAAACAGACATTGCTTTAACCTTGTGTTGTTTTAAAATGAAAATACATGTTTGCTTTAACATGGGTTTCTTTCAGAACTGCACATTTGAGACCTTTATAATGAACAGAGGGCGTTGCTGCTGTTGTGCAGCTGCAGTAGTAGCAGGAGTCACACACATGGCAAACAGGTTACACTGGGCAAGGTCGCTTAAACACCTTTGGGGAATGTAAACAAGCTAGAGCAGAAACTAAGTCTGTCACCTGTTGAAGAAAGTAGGAAACAGATGCCAAAGAATGTGATACTGTAGCTTTAAATAGAGAGATGCATACAGTACACTGAAGGCTAAATGAGTAACCATAGCAACGACAGCTGTAAGAGACATTGACTTCTTGCCACAATATAGTGAATGAATCAATGTATGAATCTGCATTGAGCAGAGGTATCCTGGATCCGGATGTTTCCACTGCAGTTGGAATCCACCAAAGGTAGATGCTTATAAATGCAGGTCACTTTAATAACAGTAACGGAAGATGCATGCAACAGAAATAACAGTAGCTTATTACTCAGGGTAAACCTGACCCTCAAGAGGCAAAAGCCACGACTTCCTCTCTGTTAATTAAATCTACTTCCTTTGTATTAGGTGTCACACGCAGTACAATTGAACAGCACACGGATTACTTTGGAGATGAAGTGGGATTTATTGACTTTTTCTGGCATCATTAGTCTACTGAATTAGCAACAGCAATCAGCTCAAGACTGCAGAGCAAGCTAGAGTACAGAAATTAATTACATAACCGCAAAATGAATCCAACTTCCTTTAAGACATTATCATTACAATTTTGGCCAGTGTAAAAAAGAAATGTATATAATTTAAATACAGCTTTGTAATTAGGCTGTTTAGTTTATAATATATGTTGTATTCTAACAACATCATCTGTTTGCACTATACCTTAGTCATTTCAGAAAGGAGATATCCACCAATGATTTGAATTGCCAATTCTTTATTGCATCTGACAGAGCCATGCCCATGAAAGAACGTAATATATATTTTGGCCCATGACCTTGTCCATTGGAGCTCTATAGCTGCCCCATGTACTGGCTGAACTGTGATGCAATGACCATTGACTGATGACAGACCCTGAGCAGGTCCACATCGCCCTCCTTTGCCTTACAGAATTAAACCACTCCGAACTCAGGTAAGGAAAAAAACCCTACTCACTGAAAGGCGACAGGAGGAAACCGTAGGGAATCCATGGCCGAGGGATACCCTTCCTCCGGGTTCAGAACAATATACATATATATTTTTTATAAACATTGTTTTTTGCGCTGCTAGAATGACTGAGTCATTTCTTTTAAAATGTACGGTTTGTGTGCACCAGAAGTCCATCGCCCCAATGACTTGATCAGGTGTGGAGAAATGTTCCTTGAAGTAGCTGTGGTTGCAGCGCTGATCCTGAAGGAATGGCATGAATAGTGAGACGTAAGCGTAAGGGCAGTCACGATAGTAAGGGCAGTCATGATAGTAAGGGCAGACGTGAGCGTAAGGGCAGTCATGATAGTAAGGGCAGACATGATAGTAAGTGCAGTCATGATAGTAAGTGCAGTCATGATAGTAAGGGCAGTCATGATAGTAAGGGCAGACGTGAGCGTAAGGGCAGACATGATAGTAAGTGCAGTCCTGATAGTAAGTGCAGACATGATAGTAAGTGCAGTCATGATAGTAAGGGCAGACGTGAGCGTAAGGGCAGTCGTGATAGTAAGGGCAGTCATAATAGTAAGGGCAGTCATGATAGTAAGGGCAGACGTGAGCGTAAGGGCAGATGTGAGCATAAGGGCAGACGTGATACTAAGGGCAGTCATGATAGTAAGGGCAGACGTGACCGTAAGGGCAGTCATGATAGTAAGGGCAGATGTGAGAGTAAGGGCAGACATGATAGTAAGTGCAGTCATGATGGTAAGGGCAGACGTGATAGTAAGGGCAGACGTGAGCGTAAGGGCAGTCATGATAGTAAGGGCAGACGTGAGCGTAAGGGCAGACATGATAGTAAGTGCAGTCATGATGGTAAGGGCAGTCATGATAGTAAGGGCAGACGTGAGCGTAAGGGCAGACATGATAGTAAGGGCAGACGTGACCGTAAGGGCAGTCATGATAGTAAGGGCAGATGTGAGAGTAAGGGCAGACGTGACCGTAAGGGCAGTCATGATAGTAAGGGCAGACGTGAGCGTAAGGGCAGTCATGATAGTAAGGGCAGATGTGAGAGTAAGGGCAGACATGATAGTAAGTGCAGTCATGATGGTAAGGGCAGACCTGAGCGTAAGGGCAGACGTGAGAATAAGGGCAGACGTGATACTAAGGGCAGACATGATAGTAAGTGCAGTCATGATGGTAAGGGCAGACATGAGTGTAAGGGCAGACGTGAGCGTAAGGGCAGTCATGATAGTAAGGGCAGACGTGAGCGTAAGGGCAGACATGATAGTAAGGGCAGACGTGATAGTAAGGGCAGTCATGATGGTAAGGGCAGACCTGAGCGTAAGGGCAGACGTGAGAATAAGGGCAGACGTGATACTAAGGGCAGACATGATAGTAAGTGCAGTCATGATGGTAAGGGCAGACATGAGTGTAAGGGCAGACATGAGCGTAAGGGCAGTCATGATAGTAAGGGCAGACGTGAGCGTAAGGGAAGTCATGATAGTAAGGGCAGACATGAGTGTAAGGACAGACATGAGCGTAAGGGCAGTCGTGATAGTAAGGGCAGTCATGATAGTAAGTGCAGTCATGATAGTAAGGGCAGTCATGATGGTAAGGGCAGACGTGATAGTAAGGGCAGACGTGAGCGTAAGGGCAGTCATGATAGTAAGGGCAGACGTGAGCGTAAGGGCAGTCATGATAGTAAGGGCAGATGTGAGAGTAAGGGCAGACATGATAGTAAGGGCAGTCATGATAGTAAGGGCAGTCATGATAGTAAGTGCAGTCATGATAGTAAGGGCAGTCATGATGGTAAGGGCAGACGTGATAGTAAGTGCAGTCATGATAGTAAGGGCAGTCATGATGGTAAGGGCAGACGTGATAGTAAGTGCAGTCATGATAGTAAGGGCAGTCATGATAGTAAGGGCAGTCATGATAGTAAGTGCAGTCATGATAGTAAGTGCAGTCATGATAGTAAGGGCAGTCATGATGGTAAGGGCAGACGTGATAGTAAGTGCAGTCATGATAGTAAGGGCAGTCATGATGGTAAGGGCAGACGTGAGCGTAAGGGCAGTCATGATAGTAAGGGCAGTCATGATAGTAAGTGCAGTCATGATGGTAAGGGCAGACGTGAGCGTAAGGGCAGTCATGATAGTAAGGGCAGACGTGAGCATAAGGGCAGTCATGATGGTAAGGGCAGACGTGAGCGTAAGGGCAGTCATGATAGTAAGGGCAGACGTGAGCGTAAGGGCAGTCATGATGGTAAGGGCAGACGTGAGCGTAAGGGCAGTCATGATAGTAAGGGCAGACGTGAGTGTAAGGGCAGACATGAGCGTAAGGGCAGATGTGAGCATAAGGGCAGACAAACACTTGCGGGGTCAGTCTGGTTGCAGATCTTATTAAAGCAGGTCGGGTCAGGTCGCGGGTAAGAAGACAGTGTTGCAGCGGGTTGCAGGTTCAGGTTGGGTCCTGTAGTAGCGGGTCCGGATCAGAAGCGGGTTGTAAAATTGGACCTGCGCAGGATTCTGACCGGACCTACATCTGTCCAATAGTCAGACTGATCCGGCTTCACACTCTCAAGGACTATGATGAGGATATCCAGAACAACTGAACAGCCAAAGACTTTCCTCCTGAGTTACAAATTTGCTGTACAAATTTGGGGGCGGCTGTGTTAGAAATTCTTTGTTTTACGTCTAAATGCTGCCCTCTAGTGTCCATGAATGTTATATTGTTCTCTTTGTACACATCACCTTAGTGTCCTTATGAATCAACTTAGATGGTCACTTTTGTTTGCCTGATGAACATTCTGAATAAACCCACATGCTCTGTCACTTTGCTTGTTCTTGAGAAATATTATTTGGCTGCAAGGCTTTATTTAGGGCAGCAGTGTGGAGTAGTGGTTAGGGCTCTGGACTCTTGACCGGAGGGTTGTGGGTTCAATCCCCAGTGGGGGACACTGCTGCTGTACCCTTGAGCAAGGTACTTTACCTAGATTGCTCCAGTAAAAACCCCACTGTATAAATGGGTAATTGTATGTAAAAAAATAATGTAATTGTATGTAAAAATAATGTGATATCTTGTAACAATTGTAAGTTGCCCTGGATAAGGGCGTCTGCTAAGAAATAAATAATAATAATAATACTTTCAAAAATGTTAATGCTGAATGTACCCACATGAAACCATTTGGAAAATATTTGGATGACTATTTACATTTCTTAACTGGTCCCCAAAAATGTTTAAACATAGACAAAATGACTGGTATAATGTTTAAAAATGTTAGGATTAGACAATGATTATTTAAAACTGGAGAACAAAGATATTTCGTCCACAAAATAGCAAAAGCTTGGTAACAGTTTTTGGTTGTCACAGAACTATAGAAGTCTCGAATACGCCTCTTTATCACGTACCAGCACTACATTTTTCAAAAAACAAATACAGTAGATACAGTGCCGAGAAAGTTTGTGAACCCCTTAGGATTTTCACATATTTCACATATTTCTTACCTAAAATGTTATTAGATCTTAATCTAAGTCCTAATAATAGATAAGGATAACCTGATTAAACAAATGACACAAAAACATGATACTTTTTCAACATTTATTTATCCACAAATGATTCAACATTCAATATCCATGTATGAAAAAGTATGTGAACCTTTAGATTCAGTAACTGGTGGCACACCCTTGAGCAGCAATGACTTCAACTAAGCGTTTCCTGTAACTGTTGGTCAGTCTCTCACATCGGTTCTGAGGAATTTTGGCCCATTCCTCCTTACAGAACTGCTTCAACTCAGTGACATTTGAGGGCTTCTTTGCATGGACGGCTCGCTTCAGGTCCTGCCACAACATTTTGATGGGGTTTAGGTCCGGATTTTGACTAGGCCATTCTAAAATGCGGAATTTCTTCTTCTGCAGCCATTCTTTTGTAGCTCCGCTTGTATGTTTAGGATCATTGTCTTGCTGCATGACCTACTTTCGGTTCAGCTTCAGCTCACGGATGGATGGTCTGACATTCTCCTCTAGAATCTGATACAACGCAGAATTCATGGTTGTGTCAATGATGGCAAGCCGTCCAGGTCCTGAGGCAGCAAAGCAGCCCCAAACCATCACACTCTCACCACCATGCTTGACGGTTGGGATGAGGTTCTTCTGTTCAAACGCAGTGTTTGGTTTTCGCCAAACATAACGTTTCTCATTGAGGCCAAAAAGTTCTACCATTGACTCGTCTGTCCAGAGAACATTGTTCCAGAAGTCTTGTGGATTATCTATGTGCTCTTTGGTGAACTTCAGACAGACAGCAATGTTCTTTTTAGAGAGCAGTGGTTTCCTCCTGGCTATCCTTCCATGAACACCATTCTTGTTCAGTCTTTTTTTGATAGTTGAGTCATGAACACTCACATTAGCCAAGGCGAGAGTGGCCTGCAGATCCTTGGATGTTACTCTGGGGTTCTTTGTGACTTCCTTGATGATTTTCCGGTTTGTTCTTGGAGAGATTTTGGTAGGACGACCGCTCCTAGGTAGAGTGACTGTGGTCTTGAACTTTCTCCATTTGTAGGCTATCTGTCTGACAGTGGATTGGTGGAGCCCAAAATCCTTAGAAATGGTTTTGTAACCCTTTCTAGACTGATGAGCATCAATAACTCAGAGATTTCTTTTGATCGTGGCATGACGTGTTCCCACACACCTGTATGGTGAAGACCAAACTCACAAAGTTTCTGATCTTTATATAGGGTTGGGCCTCCCAAACTCACCCCTGAAGATCTGCCTAATTATTTAAACACCTGATTCTAATTATCCCTTAATTGAGCTGATAAAACCAGGGGTTCACTTACTTTTTCACATACCCTGAATTACTCATTGTTTGTCTAATTCATACATCATTTTGTTTCAAAAGACATGGAATTGGTTAATATAAACCCTATTGGATATTTAAGAAGACTGGTTTTGATTCAAGAAGGCTATCATAGTAAAACTATGGAATTTCCATAATTATCATTGGGATTCACAAACTTTCTCGCCACTGTAGCTAAAAAAAACGTTTTTCGACTGTCACATCGCTCCAGATAGAGGTGGAACTAACAAAGCCGTGACATCACATTCACTGTAATGAAGAAGACCCTGCTTTCGATCATCAGTGTATTCTTCTTCTTCTTCTTCTTCTTATTAATAATAATAATAATAATAATAATAATAATAATAATGGTCTTGATAATCTTTATGTTAGATAGGGATCCTAAAGCTCTTTAGGACTGTAGGTCGCAAATAAAAACTAAAGCATAAAAAATCTGACAATATGAACCAATATTTTTACATACAATATAGTATCCCAAAGTGCTTTTACAACAAAAACTATAAATACCATAAAGCTATCAGCGTTCACAGAAGAAAGAAACAAGCAATCAGAATGCATAACATTGAAAAAATAAACAAAAAAAATCAGACAAAATAGCACATGTATAGCAAAATGTATGCAATAAAATAAAGAACAGAAGGCTTTATATTATAGCCTAGTAAAAACATGTGTGTGGTGTCTTTATAAACACTGATATGATATTAAATAACTTTACCTTTGTATTATAAGCTTCCACAAGTATCTTCAGCCAATCGAGAGATCTTGCTAGGAACGCAGGCTCAATGAGGGAGGCAGGGCCTGTTGTGTGCGGTTTTTCATCGGGTCTGTTGGATAGTGTTTAGTTTGTCAGTTTTGGAAGGAAAAAAAACAAGGTCAGCTGTTATACTAGTTTTCACTTGTTTAATTTAGAAATGTCTTACCTGAATCAATACATATTATTATTATGTGATAACATTCTTTAAAAAAATTATATATATTTATAATTATAAAATTATATCTATCAGTACTAGTCTCTGCGTCCACCCTTCCAAAAAAGTCCACCTACCTATTTTCCTCTAGAGGAATCTACATCTGCATCATCATAATAATAATAATAATAATAATAATAATAATAATACATTTATTTACTTACCACAACATGCATACCCGCTATAGGTCAAGCTGATCATTACTGCAAAATTGCGTTTCACATCACTGCTCGTTTATTTATTTATTTATTTTTTAATGTTATTGAATATTGTTAAATATTCATTATATAACAGTTCATTTTGAAACTCCAAAGAAGCACAAACGATATACAGTCAGTTTTCTTCAACGTGCACAATTTATTTCCAGGAATACAAGCCTGTCGTCCTGCTCTGGATTCAAGGCGGCACACTTTTTATTTGTTTACACCGAATATACAGAGGGGCGTACTTACAAAGCATTTTCAAATCTGATTCGCTGGTAGGATGGGACCAGCAAATCAGATGCTAATTAACACGAGCAGGAGAAGAAGAAGAACACGCCCACTGCTTGTCTGTGGCAGAAATACTGTAAATAGCAAGGCAGCGCATTCGGTGCAGTTTCGCTGATAAACTTAAATAATGTAAATAACTGCGTGTTACAAAAATGTAATTATTGAATCAAGTATCCAGTATTTATATCGCTGTATATAATGAGGAATGGAATCGATCGAAAAATCCATTTTTGATTTAATTGTAGCAGCCCTACCACAAACATAAACCAAGCTGACTGCTTCCGCATCCAGAACTCAAAGAAAATCACAGACATTTGCCAAGCTTTTTGAGATGTTATAGTAATAGAATAATGACTTGGATAGCATTGAGGAGTTTGGTGATAAATGGAGTGATCAGGAGATGATTTATCAGTATATATGACTCAGAAGAGGTATGTGATAAATATGTGATGAACAAGGGGTGGGGCGGGGCTGGAGATGCAGTGTCATGTTGCTATGCAGTGCATTTTAAATGTGTTTTACTGTGAATAACATTACTTTTAAACAACGCGTGTAAAATCCATTGGACCTGACCATCCTAACAGGTGCAGAATTCTATGGACAGTATTTGTGCAGTCATCAATCACAGCACTTCCAAATCATGGTGCCCTCTTAATTAGAGCCCTGCTTGTGTGGCTGGAGATCTCATTTTAAATGTTGTTAATATAACTTTTTAAATTCTTATCATAATGTGTATTTTAAACGCAATAGGCTTTAAAGATTTGTTTTTCCCGATGACTTACAGCCCTGTGTTATTAATGCTTGTCATGCCATTTATCTTGACTGTTCTACCCATCGCCCCTGCATGTCTTGGATAGTACCAACAAAGGTGTTTCTTTTTATTCTTAATTTATTTTACTAATTCTACTGAAAAATAACTGCATTTTACAATTGCATTGTGATTTGAGTGTATTGAACTGAACATTGTTTTAACAAAAGTCAAATCCAGGACTGACAAAAACTAAAGATTGCTATTTTTGTATTTTTTTTAATTTTAAATAATCGTAATTACCTTGTCTCTATTTGTGGCATGCTATTTTTATTCCGATGAGGAGACTCCCTGAGTTTGCTTTTTTCATGAAAATAACATTACAACAGACCTAATCGGCAACAGGATGTAAAGCAAACATATACTGTGCACACAGATAAAAAGGTCTATCCTGTTTCAGTTTGCTGTATTTTTTATATCACCCAGTGCATTTATTTATTGATTTGAAGCAAAAGAAAGGATTGCAGCATGTTATAATGCAGTAAACCTGAAGAGACTTTTGCCGATCACGAAACACACAGTTTGGTTGATGAAATGTCAGCTCTAATAGCCAGCTGCAGTATAAGACACTGCAACAATTAGGTTATTTATCACAGGGCTACCTTTCTCAAACAATTGATGTGAAATATTAAAAACAGTATTCAATATTTCTGAAATCGAGCATGTGATTCAGTGTAAGCCTAGCAAAATCTGTTTTGATTATCCTGCACATTCTTTAGCTTTAATAAAAATATCATTTTTTGTGGGTACAGAACCTATTCTCCCCGTTTTCCACAGAATTTCAGATATTATTTTCTGTCAGAAATGACACGGAACTCCAACCCTATCTGAATTCCCCATGGAATCTACATGGAAATTCATGCAAAGAGTTTATGTTTTTGATAATGTGTACTGATTCAGCTTTCATGGTATCAGAGACTGTGGATATGTACAGTAGAATGCTATGTGTTATACTTGCGGGGCAGAGAAGGGGTAGCTAATTTTTTTACTTTTTGTTTTTAGCCAAACCAATATTTTTCCACAATCCTGTGCATTAAATCATTTTAATGATTTCCTTTTCCTCGCACTCATTTCTGTACCTCTCTCTGTGAACACGGAGACTGCTGCAGAAATCCATGTACATTTAAATACAAATCTCTTTATTTTGGCAGTACTTCCGTAGTTCTGAGTACTTTTTACATAGTCCTCCACGTTTCTTTATGGACATTTGAGGTACTGGAAGTGTGGAAGTTCACAGAAAAAAGAGATTTGTTTGAAAACAATTTATCTGCTGAACTTGCGGCAATGGGTCAGCATTGATTGAGGTCCAGTAACTTCTCTGTGATAGATGAATCTGAATGCTTCAATCTGACACCAGCGTATAGTAGCCATATACAATTCACTGCTGCATAATCTAAAGCCACTGAATTAATTAAGACCTTCAGCCGCTAAAGGATACCACAGGGACCCACTGACCTCCTGCTGCCATCACCAGGGGAACTCTTATCTATCAATCACATTTTATAAAACGATTGATGCTTACTAGTGCACGTCAGCACTTGTGATACATGAGCTAGATAGTTTGCAATGCTTAATTCTGCTCAGACTGGGTATCCCTGTGGGGCCAGATACATTTCTTTATTCTTCACTCACATCAACTAGCATATTACATGCTGTATCTCCATGGCTATCAAGGAGTACCAGGGCCTAGATTCTGACTGACTGACTGACTTTCCCCTGCAGCAAACTCCCTATTTTGTAAGAGTATACATTTATGGACTATAATGCGTATGTATCTACAGTACTTCCCTGTTTAAAATCCCATAGAATATTATATGAAGGTCCGTAAGGAAGGACTGCCGCCTACACACATTACGTCATCCAATTCTGGCCTATCACAGCAGTATAAATAGACTGGTAAACTACCCCTCTATTGCATTTGATTCAGTCATACCTCTCTGCCTCTGCTACCCCTTGGTTCTGTTATGGGGGTCTACTGCCTCGTCCATCAGGCCAGGTGGTGGACCTCTAACCAAGCACAGGGTGCGAAATAACAGACGCACCTGCGGCAATTGCCGCAATGCCTCTGATCTACAACCCATTCACAAACCTGCTCAGCGACAGCTGGCCCGTTCTGTCACAATTCAATTGAATTCTGTCTAATCTCGTCCTGCGAGAAATTGACTCATTATCATAATGTATTATTGTTGCCGTTCTTTGTACTGTGCACCTCCAAGCACTTAGCCACGAGAAAGACGTACTGTATCATTGGTTAATGAAGGGCAAACAGAGGGAGGGATGCTGTTAGAGTAGACTAAGCTCAATATGACCGCACTTCCAGGAATTCTCAAAGATACGTGTTCACGCCAACTCAGAAACGTTTAAAATGAAAGAAGGAAAAAGAGCTGTCTAAAGCGGCAGTGAAGTGTTCTAGGATTTACCTGTTGGTAAGAAATGTGTGCACAACAATTCGTCCCCATCAATAATAATAATAATAAGAAGAAGAAGAAGAAGAAGAAGAACTTACAGTTGTCAAGTACTGCAGAAATTGGTTGTGCCTTCATATGATAAGAGCCATTTGCACAGTTTGCATTCCACTGTGTTTGGATGATTTAGGCATTTCACAAAAAAATATCGCAGTTTGATTTCTTTTCGATGCTTCACTGTCCACTATTTCACATACATAAGCATCCTTCAAATAATGTAGACCTATATTTAAATGTCCTTTTTTAATTTACAGCTTAGTTAAAAAAACACATAAAGTTAACACATTACACATAATCACATATTCTATGATCATATATGATATAAGGAGATCTGATTGTATGCTTAAAATGACAATACGTTAAAATGCAATGGTGCAATGCACATTCTAACTCCATTCATGTCTTTAGTGTAAATAAATTGGCAATTTATATAGACATTTCAATGACCGTTGCTGTTTTGTAATTAGGTGTTATTCTCCCACCAAAACACCAATTCTTACACCAAAAAAAAAAAAAAAAAAAAACAGCAAGTAGCTATGCCATGGTTCAAGTAGCAGCTCCCTGCTTTATGAAGCGAGTAGGAGAGATAACATAATAGTGAACGAAACGCGCTATAGAGAAGTGCATTGATTTCTGTTTGCATTTATTTTTGCGTACTACTTTACCTCACAGTTCTGCTTTTTTACTAGAAAAATGTGTGCTTCCATGAATGGGGTTACAAGGTGTATGCTAAAAATTCCTGAAATCGAGTGTCCAGCAATGCACCATAACAAAACTGTAAAATTGTTTGCAACTGTACATTTCCAGATCTGTGAAACTATATAAAGTCTCTCAAATATAAACATCTAACATGATGTACATCCAGCTGTTCATGATGGTGATGCAGAGCACTCCATTCCAAGTGGTACAGGTTTTATAACAGCGGTTAGCAAACTACAGTTGCGCAGACACTGCAGAGTGAACAACTCAATTGACCACTATCATTATTAAACTCCAGCCATGGGTACATCTTCAGCCAGTTTACCTGAAAATGTTTAACTTTCCCTTCACTGACATGCTTATCTGTGCTGTTGTATCACTAAGGCTGTATTTTTTCATGGTGAGCATGGATTTCACGATTTCCATGAATATAAATCAATGCCGTGTAATAATAACACCCCATTCTCCGTGAAAGTCTCAATTTCTGAAAGAATACTATTTTTAGCACTTAAAAATGCATTGATTAAACGTTCGCTTTACCAGCAGACAACATGTTATATGAAATCAGTTAAACTTGCTTACCCTAGAATATTTGTTTTTTTGCTAAATTACCCTTTTGTTTTTTTTCTTTATGAAAGTTTATGTTTTTAAAATTGATTTTTTTTATACCATTTTGATTTTTACAATGGAAAATATTGTGAATCACTCAGAAAATATTTGTGTTTGTTTGAATTAAAATTGAATTAAAATTTCAGCAACATAATAGGCTACCTGTATTTATTTTTGTTGTTTTATGAATGAGTATGAAATCGTCTTGGTGCCCTTGGGTTGGATTTATGTTTTGCCTTTCTGCCCCCTGGAACTGCCTTGGTGCCCCTGAATCTTCATGCCCAATGAAGGCAGCATTGCCTTGCCCTTCATGCCGTTAACTTCATGCTCTGCAAGCGGGTTTGAGGCAACTGTTCATTTCTGTAAGTCACATAATCATCTATAAAAAAAACAATTATTCACATTTCTGTGTGGTTGGGGTTTGTCTACTGAATCACTTTGCAGACGTCAGGTATCACACTGTATAGTCTGAATTTGAAATGTCTTTGTAAATTAACCATATGCATTCATATTGTATACATTTCTAGCTGTTAAAATAAGCTGCAGTTGTTGCCCTGCTTAATGTTCACACACCCATGGCATTGGTTTGTTTGCCTTCCTAATCCCAGTGCTAACAGATGTTTTCTTTCACAGAGTATTTGACTTGATTTGACTTGCTGTGACAGCTTCAGTAACTATGACCCTTCATGTGTAGTATGCAGTTTGACAGAGATCAATATGATTTTTCAAGCACACTTCACTAACCCATCAGATGCTCTCAGGTGCACAAGGAGATAGCAATTCAGGCATTACTTTCCTCCCAATGGTCTGCCAGTTAAACAGACTGCACAGCTACACAGCTGGGAGCCCAGGGATTTCCAACCATTCCAAAAGAGTAAGGTCACATTTATTTAGTGTGAGTTTTGATTTTTTTAATTTAGAATACGAAAGTGTTTTCCAAGAAATCTTGATTCAAAAAATGTTTAGCCTTGCTATTAATGCCAGTGTAGGGGCCTTCGTACTGAGGGTACATACAGCTATGGCCAAAATATTTGCATCACCTAGTATTTTAGGATTGAACATCATTTAAATATTTTAATCAATAAATCAATTAAAAAAAACTACAAAATGACATTGCAGAAGTCTACTGGAAGCCATAAATGCTGTACAGTATTTCATGTTAGATTTCAAAATGTCACATTTTTCAATTTATGTCAGTACAGTATATGGAAAACTACAAAGCGGTGTGTAATTCAATATGTTAATGTAACATTATTTGGCAGGTTTCATTCTACTTTATGAAGCGAAATGCTGTACAATTTGTTGTAACAAATGAATACTAGTATACATTTTTTAATTTATATTTACAGTATTTTGTTAACACTTTATTGAACGGTGTAAGTATGAGCTCCCGGAAAAACCATTGCATTGATATTTTCATGGTGGAACAATCTAGCACAGCAATGCAAGCGTGCTGTTGGACAGCTGCAGTGTATACAAAATATTCAAATTGTATCTTACTGTACAGCACTTCTTAAAATGCACGTGATTTTTTATTTCTCATGAGAATTTCTAATTCTTTTTATTTTTAATCTTGGTAATAGCGAACAGTACATTCAATGGCTATAGGTAATAACATCCCCCGTGGTTTGCTGGGCTGTGCTTGAAAATGTCATAAACAAAGCTTCCACACTTCTGAAATGAAATGAATCCCTATACCATCCTGGTCATTATACCCTGCTCCTCCTCATATAACATGCAAGACCATTACCACATTTGTATTTGTGTCTTGAGTTTCTATCAAGCATTACCATCGACTCTGCGTTTCCCTTTTTAATTTCCCACTGGTGTCGCTGATTATCATGTGTAGCACTGTAGCAGAGAGGAACAAGCTTTCCTACTTTCAACCACTTTTATTTCTTGCCATCCTAAAAAGTCTAGCTAATTAAAAAACGGAAACATTTAGAAATGGAAAAAACTGACAAATTGGAATTCTGCACCATTAATACTTCTGTATTATACTAGTCGGCAGCCATTAAGGTAAAGCTTTATTGTATGTTCTGGTAACTACAAAGTAATTACAATTGAATGTATATGAAATAAATATAAATGAATGATGGTTTAAATTAGCCTAACATGAATTAATCATACACATCACAACAGTCAAAAGATCACCTGTATCACACTTGTATGTCATTTCTATTTATAATTAAAATCTCCAACCTAAAGCATTTTCCTGACAGTATAATATATTCATAACATTTGAACAGACTTCATTATTATACCTGCGTTGTTTATTGCTGGTTTTGTAACATAAGTGACTGATCTTAGACTACCTAATGTTACTTCATTGCTAACACAGGCCTGTGAATCTGACAGAAACATGGTTTGGTTTGCTTGGTAAACTTAGTAAATTTGTAACCCAGGTTTCCCAACAAATAACCCTGATCGCTGTACTGTGGTGCCATGCTTCAAAGCTACATGCACAAAGGCACTTGGAATAATGTGAAACCCACGGGTCACTGGCACCATTCAGTCTGCTTAGTATTGCAATACCCAGGACCTGCAATGGAAACCACACGGAAACCACAAGGAAATAGGATTTCCAGTCCGTGCATTAAGATGACTTGGTCATAGCTATACTTTACCCATGAAGAAAACCCATTAGAAAAGACTTTAGTGGTTAAGGATCCAATCTCACAGTTACGGTACGCAATTCCCTTGAGATTAAAAGGTACACTTGATAAGCATTTAACATCCATTTCCCTCATTAGCTTCAGTGCCGTTGTCACTGCTCCCCTTATCTTTTTCTATCTTCCATTTTTCTATTTTCATTTTTTTATTGATTCTACCCTGTCACATATTTCTTAAGATAGTGTTTTTTAAGGTGGCATTTCACCCCATATGAGCCCCTTCCCCATTGTACACAGGGATCAGTCTGAATATGCCGTTAGAAAGTGCCTATAGCTTATCACCACAACCCACCAGTACGGGTCATCTGTAACAGAAGTGTCCTCACCAGAGACAAGCGGTTGCAAGACAAGTACATTCAGACTGTAACATTGAATGCACAGTATTTGCCTCAGTGGAGGTCAGGTAAAGTGTTAGGCTTCACTGCACTGTCCTCTGAGCTTGTACTGAAATGCTGAATATTTGTATAAAAACAGTAGCATTTTAATAGTTTTATATATTTTAATATACTTAGGTTAAGTTGTGTAAAAAATAAAGGGCTAGATTTTAGTAACACATAAGTTTAGGTATCCGATATACGTGATTATAAACAATCTTGATTATAAACAACGTGATTATAACATGTTATTAATTATGCTTTAACAATTACAGAATGATTAAAAATAATAAGACTATTATTATACACTTTTGCCATTGTTTTGTTTGCTATTGTTTATAATCACTTACAATGGATACCTAAACTAAAGTGTTACTTAGTTTAAGGTATTTACTCCACATCATTATTAGCACATTTGTTTCAGACAATAATGTCAATAAACCAGTTAACTCAAGGGCTTGTAAGTAGTCGTTTCAGAATTCTAATAGTTACAACCCTGAAAATCACCTTATAAACATTTCACATTTCACATAGTATTTAGTGGGCAATTAAAGCACAATGTATCTGAAGTGGTCAAGGGAAAAAATCAAGGAAGGTTCATTAATTTTTCTGACCTCCTTATACAGTGGTGAAAACTGAGTGTGTTTCTTTTATGAATAATGGTTAATGATTATATGATTTATTTTGTTAGTTTTAAAAAACATTGTAGACTTTTCACCACTTAAACCTAATAGCAAAGGGAGAGAAATGACTGTAGCTACAATATAACGATCCAACACACAAATGCTTGCTGAATGCAGAAATGAATTGCCTCTGGCAAGGTCATGCGAAGGGTAAGGCTACACTACACTGCCCTCTCAGTCCAGCTTTGCCTTGTGCGTTCAAATAAAAAATCAAAGTTGTCAAGTTCCAGAATGATTTTCTCATCATTCTTACGTTCTGTTATTTTTTCTCATTTCATTCCTTCAAAAGCATTCATCAAAAGGATATCGACAATAAAATGCAACTCTCATTTTGGTCCCGTGCTAACAGAAAGCCATCCTTTTCTTTAGAGTAGCCCACATAAAAGGGGTCTCTGAATGCACAACTGTTCTCTTTAATAAAAGGCTTCCAATTCAATACGAGTCTTATCGAGTGCATTGACTATAGCCATGCTGTAAGAACCATGCTTTCCTTAAAAACCACAGTAAAATTGATCAGATTCTTTTGCCATAAGGAGGCTATTTCCAAAGGTTCTTTTTTTTTCTTCAACGGTGTGTTGTACATTGTTTTCTGAAAGCAATGTTTAAAAATAAACAACTTGAATGAAGAATGTGTTTTTATCAGGGAATACCCAGTGTGCCGAGTTCTGCTGCGGCTTTCAACGTTTCCTTTAACCTGGCTGTTCACTATTTGAAATGACACAGCATATATACTGCAATACTGTGGTAAACACACACATTACTACAGGACACAACATATATTTGATATTAAAACATGTCTGCGATGTCACCCTTTGATCTTTTGATTGATTAATTCTGAGTCTAACTAAAAGTGGCTGCGTGGCTCTGAAGAGAAGGGGAGTGAGTATACTGCTGATTAACAAAGCCTCAGAAAACTGTTGATTAGTCAATGAAACCACAGTCAGAACAATTTAACAGAAGTGCAAATACAATTTTATTACGCAACAATCATTTCAACAATTTCTCATAAAGGGCATTTGTAGCCAAATGTGCCTGCAGCTGCAAAGCAACCACCCACTCCAGGACCTTAGACAGAAACAGAAGATTTTATATCGGGCGGAAATTTGAAAAAACATTACTATCAAGATTAGGTTTTTTAAGTAATGGTGTAATAGCTAATTTAAAAGTCTCTGGAACTTTTCCAGAAGATAAAGATAAATTAATAATATGTAATGAAATAAAAGCAATTTTGTCCAATTGAATCTTCAAAAGAGCAGAAGGACAAGGCTCCAGAAGACATGTGGTAGCCTTCACAGATGCAAACACATTGGCAAGCATAACAGATGTAACAGGTAAAAAGTTTGAGAAATTTGATTTTATTGTTCTCAGAGAAGGTAACTGGGGACAGAAATCACCACTAGGAGCATCAAAAAGAGTTAATATTTTTGACACAAAGAAATCCATAAACTCCTGTCAACAGGCATCAGAAAAGAAACGCAGAGTAGAATTTACAGGGGGTGACAACAATTTACTAATGGCAGAAAAAATGACTGGTTGCCTTGATTTTCCTTGATATTGGAAAAATGTCTAATTTTCTCAGCCCTTAAGGCCTTTCTGTATTTCTTCATGTGCTCACACCAGATCTGCTCATGGATCACTAAGTGGGATTTCTTTCACTAAGTTGGATTTCTACCAAGCTTTTTCCAGTTTATGAGTTTGAGATGTCATAGCCCTTGACTCATCTGTGAACCAAAGGGAATTTTTTGGAACTACAGCTTTTCAGGTCTTAATCGGAGCCAGGTCATCAATTATTTCAGAAAGAGTGTGATTATAAGCATTTACACACCAGTCTAGATCAGAACTAGCAGAGAATTTCAAGTTTTGAGACTGCATTACATTTTGAAAAGCTGTTGAAACAACTGCCGGATCCAATCACCTTCAAGAGTGGTAGGAGATAGGTCGGGCAGCTGACTGAACAGTAGAAACTGAAATCTTAAAAAGAAACAATAAATGATCAGAAAGACCCAAATCAGAAATAGTCAGACCGCAGGCAAAAAACAAATCTAGAGTATTTCCCTTAGTATGAGTGGGTACAGAAACAAACGATGATAATAAAGAGTTAAATTCAACCACCATGGAAGACGTTGGTAGGGAAGGTAAATTAAAATCACCCATAATGAGTACACGTTCAGTTGAGAGACATAAAAAAGAAAGTAAAGCAGAAAACTCATTTAGGAAGAAAGTCGAGATTTTGTTTAGGCGGTGGATAAACTGTACCAATCTTTAAAGAGTAGTGCGCATTGTGTGAATTAAAAGTATCAGGCTAGTTCAATAGAGAAACATTTTGGACCGAATTTAAAATAACTTCGACACCTCCTCCACGGCGTTGAACACGATGTTTATAAAAAACCACGTAACCGGGAGGGGATGCTTCTACCAATGGGAATAAATCGTTTCCAGTGAGCCAGGTCTCCGTAAGCCCAAGAACATCAATATGTTTATCAGTGATTATGTCATGTATAGACAGAGCCTTATTTAAAAGAGTACATTCAAACAAACAATGATCTGGAAGCGGGTATAACTGAGACAGAATTTAAACAAGGAATATAAACTAATTTTGAGTGAGTAACCCCTGTGGTGTCAAAACAAACAGTATGTTTGCGTTTATATTTAGACTATACTGTCTGTATATTAACAGTCACAGCTGATAATGTTTTCGTCTCGGTACTAGGTGTAGTTTTATCCCACAGGTATTAGTATTAATGCTACATTATAGGAAATCAATGTGGGGGAACTTTCCATTTCTCCACTCTACAATGATTGCATGTTTCATTGCAGCCTATATTTTCATTAACTTTCCTTAGCATCACTGTTAACATTGAAGTGACATTTAGAAATTACGACTGAGGTCAGTAGCAAATTAGTATTCTCTGACAGCCACTGTAATGAGAGAATTACAAGAGCATTAATTAAAAGAAATTGGACACTTCTTTGGTCTTCCTGTATGTATTCTGAGCATATCAAATTCTGACAGAAGTTCAAATCAAGGAGATAATGGCTATGAAACCACAAACCTAGGTATTTTAGTGTCAGGTCAACTGCCTTTCTGAAATGCGGTAGTTTTTTTGTATTCAGCATTGACAGGCATACAGCTGCAGTTACACAGCTCTGTACAATCCCAGAGAGCCCACCTCATTTGTATTAATACAATACAGGACTGTTTTTGTGTATGTTTTTGTGTATGTTCTGCAACCCGAGGGCATAGTACAGCAAAGCCAGCCACGAGGGACGTCACAAGCCAGAAGTATAGATATGTTCATAAACAGAAAAAAAGAACCCCAAAACACTTTTCTATTTTGCTTCCACATTGAAAAGGTAAGCGAAACATCCCGTGTGAGATGCAGCAGCACACTCTCAACCACATTCACAGTAAATCGTCTAAAAATGTTGCAGGTTCGTGGAGATCTTTTTGTTCTTTTCGTGGAGACTTTTTGTTCTTTTTCAATGTTGTTGTCTACTCTCACTCTCAGCATATGGCTTTATTTTAAAAAGGGAATTCAGGAAGAGATGTCAGGAGTGCTGTTATTATAACAGAGAGGGAATTGCAGCCTTACATAATACTTATGCAACAGCAGACCAGTTCACTGGGTGGAGAACAAATAATCATCTTCATTACTTAACAGGGTTACAGCTAACAAAATAAATGCACTTATGAGGGCTACATCGCAAAAGTAAAAGGCAGGCAAAATGCATAGAATTATTTCACTAGCTATAGCTAGCTAAAAGGTTGGTTTAAAATGCCTGGACAGACACAGTAAATCAGTTCAAGCACCCAGGTTCCCCAGTAAACTATTATTATCCAGACAAGTGTTTGCAACAACACGTTGAAACAAAACTACAGTGATTCAGACTTCTGGCTTGAACTCTGATTGAGAGTTGCTATGTCCTACACTTGAGATGTTCAGCACTCTGGTCAGCATCAGTGGAAAGCAACAGCAAGTGGAGTGGGCTCTAGAACAGGCTTCAGAACAGCAACCACAGAGAATGACTGCAACATGTAACATTAATATAGGGACGGGATCAGCCCATCACCCCAATTAATGCACAGCCTTCAACAACGGCTGGAAAAAAGAGAGTGGCCTGCCCAGTCACAAGCCATTTCAATATTTCAGAAGCATTGCACAATCCAACCTGCTTGCTTTATAAATGACCACTCAAGAGACACAAAATGGGCTTTATAGTCAGGTTATATTAGAAGACGTTGTTTCAGAATCCACAGTTGACAGACAATAGTAAAGATGTATTGCTATAGGCCCAATGTTCTACAGGAGGCAGTGTGTTCTAACAGACTGAGCAGACACTAGATTGTGATTTGGAAACCCAGGTCAGCTGTTGATTAATGAGTGAGTGACCTTCACGGACAACAGCCAACAGCTTCCACCAAATTGTGCTGGGTAAAACCAGAACAGAATAATGAGGTACAACCAGGATATATTCATTTTAGATAGAATAAAAACCAAGAACATGCAGATTCCTGGGGTCCTCGAGTGGCTCACCTGGAAAAGGCAGCATGATGTGCAGAGTCAGTCATATTGTTAGAGGAGTGCAGATTCGTGTCCTGACTGTGCAGAGATGGTGGTATTTGCTCCGGATCCCACAGGAATCAATGCATTGACTCTGGAGGTCATGCTGGTTAGGTGCGCAGTAAGCTTAGATGGACTCCTGCAGAATGGGCCTTTACCCTCCAGGAGCCAGTACCTCGTCTGCTGTCAAGCTCCTGGGTGTAAAGAGGCCATTGTCTTGGTGGTGGGATTGGAGGATGCCCACCGACCTTCAGCTCTCTAAACAGTTCAAGATTTTTCACAATTAAACATAATATTTATTAAAGGAGAAATAAAATAGCATTGCCACATTCAAAATGGATAATTTTCCTAAATCCAGTGTAACAGGTAGTGTGTCAATAAGGCAAACATTTGCTGGATTTATTTTTAAGTGATACAAAATATGTATATTTACACTATTCTTTCAGAAATGGGAATGTTCTCGTGTGACCTACATATTACATAGCAATGGGTAAATCTGTGATTGTAAAAAAAAAATAAATAATACAGCCTTAAATATAATTTGACATTTTAAATTGGGAAGGAAAATGGGGCTGAAATTATAAAAAAAAAAAGGAAAGAAAAAAGAAAATGTATATTCATTGGATATTAACATTTGATTAAGACCACAGTATTTATTTCAGTAGTTATGCTGTGCTTGTGTTAATAGAAAACACTATGTAACACAATTTTTGTTCCTGGGTAGTAAGTGAACGAAAAGACACAAATTCGCCCGTTTTCTCATTGGAAATAGGTCAATTTCAAAATATCACTGTCCTGGTCACAAAAGCAAAGTTTGTGGGGAATAATAGCCATTTTCTATACTTTTGAGGCATAAGCAATTAGGAAATAACACTTACTACCCAGGAACAAAAAAAAAATAAAAAATTGTTACACAGTGAAATCAATTATTTGGTGTTGCACTGGATTCTGACCTGCATATACAGAAGACACGATTGGCATACAGTGTGAGAACATTTAAGAAGGCATAAAGAATAATGAATAATTTTAAATAGTCATCTTTGACCCCAGCCCTATCTCTGCCAAGAGATTTAGACACCTCCCGTCTTGGCTACACATAGAGAAGGATTGCTTTGCACTACAGTGTTGAGGACTAATGAGAGGGAAAGACCAGGGTTTAGCTCATTTTGATGCTCAGTTACACAGATAATAGCTGCTCCCTGGCAACTTTCCTTTACATTACATTACCATCATTGATAATACACTAATTAAGAGCAATGATGCTTTAATTCACCATTAGCAATCCAGAAAGGTATTGCGAGTTTGTGCTGACTGCATTTGAGTAAAATCACAAGACACACAAGGCAACTCATTCCAGTGCAATTTGCAAAGCAAGTTCCAGAGTACTTATGAAGTTTTGTGTGTTCTGATTCACATGCAGTACATATTTAGTCCCTAGTATTTATACACTGCTTGGATCCAAGAAAAGTGTTGCAAACTGGCAACATGCAAACTTGGAATCCCAGTACATTGTTGTGTTAACATCCATTGGTAGTGTAGTGAGAAAGTAAAACTGCTGTAGTGTTATGCCTTAGCTTCTTGTGCTGTTATTTTATTACATACAGTTTGTTTAACACCTACTGTAAGTTGCCTATGTCACTTCTTGAAGAAATATACATTTCAAATGTACAAAGTGAAACCCCTGTCATTTTTCATAAGGCTTTGTTTGAATTGGACATTATATAGGATTCATAGCAAATTAATAAATGCTGTACTACACAACCCTACTGGTACTGCATGTATAAAGGCTGCATAACACTGTATAACTATGTGAGACTGCATGAACAAAATCACTTTGAAGTAGTTAAATAAAATACATGCATCATTTCAAGTGAATTTATGTGGTGCATAGCTTATAATAACAATTTTACTGTAATTATTGAGATCTGTTAAATAATATAATTGTAATATTATAATAAAAAGGTAGCTGAGGAAGCAAGGCTGTTTTTTTCTTTGTGTGCTGTTTTTTTTAAATTTTTTTTATTTTGCAGTCCAGTGAAGGCAGAGCTCAGCCTGGAAGCCTTATTTCTGTAAGTTTTACTTTGTGTTTATTGTCTTTGTGTTTAAGAACCTTTTTGTTTGGCCCTCGTGCCTGTTTATTTTGAGTCTTTTATTTAATAAAAGTATTTTGTTTGAACTGCAGTCTGTTTCTGGGCCTCATCCCTTGCGCCACCCTGTCACACTTACAAATTCATGTTAATCTTACAAATTCAGGGAATCAATCAGGGGTGAGTTTATGAATCAGTGAAAGTTTCACACCATATTGCATGCGTTTTGCATATTGTTAGGGCAACAGTGTGGAGTAGTGGTCAGGGCTCTGGACTCTTGACCGGAGGGTCGTGGGTTCAATTCCAGGTAGGGGACACTGCTGCTGTACCCTTGAGCAAGGTACTTTACCTAGATTGCTCCATTAAAAACCCAACTGTATAAATGGGTAATTGAATGTAAAAATAATGTGTAATAAAATAATGTAATTGTATGTAAAAATAATGTGATACCTTGTAACAATTGTAAGTCACCCTGGATAAGGGCGTCTGCTAAGAAATAAATAATAATAATGTTCACAAAATGGATTGTTTTGTGGTGCGCGAAAAAAAAGACTCCCTTTCAAACACTGATCGAGCCCACAAGAGTATATAGCTGCAGAACGAAGGCTCCCACAGCGTAGCTCACACAGGGTATCCTACAGGGTATCATACAGGGTAGTTTAAAAGGGTAGTGCTGCGTGCGCAACTCGTAATTTATGTAGTACTTCATTGACCCTCAACACCCCTCCCACGTGACCATAATACCTCACGAACCTTAGTTTTAGGGTTAGGTTATTGTAATGAAATAAACATTGTTCAGTACCTACATTTCTCACCCTTATCATGTGATCGGGCTGTACTATATAATGATTACTAGTTGCGCATGCAGCACTACTCTGTATGAGTGACCCAGTATTCGTCCAAACTGTTTATTGTGAACACAGTTAAAATAAATAAAAAGAAAAGGACCGCTGTGTGACAGAGACAAAATGATTCTTGGTGATACATCTCCCTCCCGACCTGTGAGGGCACTGTGTAAAGGGAACAGAGTGCCCTGGACTGGATGGCCAGACAATTAATTCCCAGGATTAGGTGGAAGTTGGTCATCTAGAGGAGCTGTTGCACTCATTAACCAAGGGGTCATGATTGATGGTACAAAAGGGGACGGAGCAATGTGATCTGTTCCTTGGTATGGTTAAAGGTGAACCGAAAGGAGGACGTGAATTTATATTGTGAATGTTTTGTTTGTTTGTTGTCATGTCTAAGCAGTATACTTTTTGTTATTATTAGACGGCTGAACATGATCCGGAGCTGTCGCCAAAGGCCAGCACTTAACTGGTCACACTTTTGCTGTCGTTCACTCATGAATTATTATTATTTATTTCTTAGCAGACGCACTTATCCAGAGTGACTTACAATTTTTACTTACAATATCACATTATACAGATATCACATAATTTTTTTTACATACAATTACCCATTTATACAGTTGGGTTTTTACTGGAGCAATCTAGGTAAAGTACCTTGCTCAAGGGTACAGCAGCAGTGTCCCCCGCCTGGGATTGAACCCACGACCCTCTGGTCAAGAGTCCAGAGTCCTAACCACTACTCCACACTGCTGCCAATAGCAGGTTGACCCTCAGGACCGATGAACACTTTATGCTAATGAGGTAATCGTTAACCTTTCTCTCAATTCATTAAAAACATGCCTTCATAGATGAAAATCGCTGGGGCTCAACGACGCATCTGAATGATCTCTTATGAATAACAACTGCCGTTAAATAGGCGACTATGGACGAAATCTGTACATGTACTCCTGTTATTCAATGGGAGAATATGTTAACTGTTATAAAACAGTATTTGTGTGAACTCTTAACCCTTTGAGTAGTGAGTTCTAAAATGCACTGCCGGTCTTCTGCATGCGCTTGATTATTACGAGTACAGTGTACAAACAAGCTGAAAGCTATATGTTTGTATGTATGTAATGAACACTGACGAAATACAGAAAAATCATTTTTACCGTATATAAAACAAATAAATATATTTTTTAATTTAGTCATAGGGAAAGGTTTTGACTAAAAACAATTACAGGTAGGCAATAAACAATAAACAATGAGGTGGAACAACCACAACAACACATCCTAACAAAAAAAAGGGCGAGAGACATGAATAAATCATATCCAGGTAAACAGGTTGTGGGGGCGGAGGGAGTGAGAGTGTCTAATGCTTCAGCGTCTGATACTCCTTGAAGCATGGAGCAACGCACAGTGCTTGGCACCGCCGCTTCGCTGTCACTTGATGTTGAGAGTAAATATTCTTTGCTTATGTCTTCCACTGACACCCTCGCTGACATCTGATTCAGTGGAATTGTATGTATTTGAATTTAAATCAGAATCCGAATTCAGTATTATTACTAATACTTCTTTCTCACTGAGCTATTTTCGACAGTTTACAAACACTGTTGACATTTTTGTGACTGAGGTAATTATATGTAATTCAGTCAAATATCTGGCAGATGGCGCAATAGACCAATAAAAGGTGTTACAGAAACCTAGTGTTACAATATTATGTGATCAGGGGTTTTGTAGGCTCAGTAATTAAAGTTTAAAGTTGCAGAACATACCCATACATTCATACTCCCTGGGAACCAGAGAGCAGCGATCATACCGGTACGTTTGTACTACTTAAAAGGTTAAATTCACAAACATAGAAAATATAATAATAATAATTAATAAATATATTAATTATTATTTATTTCTTAGCAGACGCCCTTATCCAGGGTGACTTACAATTGTTACAAGATATCACATTATTTTTACATACAAGTACATTATTTTTTACATACAATTACATTATTTTTTACACATTATTTTTACATACAATTACCCATTTATACAGTTGGGTTTTTACTGGAGCAATCTAGGTAAAGTACCTTGCTCAAGGGCACAGCAGCAGTATCCCCACTTGGGATTGAACCCACGACCCTCCGGTCCAGAGTCCAGAGCCCTAACCACTACTCCACACTGCTGCCCATATTGACTGTTGTATGCTGCCTGCTGTTTGCCTTTATATACTTATGGGAACAATTTGTGTCTATTTATATATGATACTGGAAAGTATTACTTAGCAATCTGAGAATCCTGGTCATTAAAATCTAATGAATTAATTAGAATGATAATTGGAGGATTTATATTATTTATTTTGGTACTGCATTGTGTGAAATCACATCAGGAAAATAGAAATGTGATATCAAGTAAACATGAATAACTTGTTATTTCACAAAAGAGTAAAACATGGAAAACTTTCTCTCAACAACAACTTCCCAAGGACTGTCTCTCAAAGGAAATATCTCTCCAAGGATCTCTCCCTCAAAGGAAATCTCCCCCAGTACTCTCTCAATGGAAAATCTGACTCTCTGAAAATGTCTTAAGAAAGCTGTCTCTTGGAAAAGACACACAGAAACATCTAAGTGTGTACTATTGGACTGAATCACTGAGAAGACTCAACAACATTGCTGTAACATTGTAACTTCACAAAACTAAAACATAGCTGTTGAAAACAACTTCTTAAAGAAAAGATCTTAATTAAAAAGATCAATTAAAAAAACTTTGTTGCTACTAAATCTAAAAGTATGCTAAAATAAAATCTACAAAGAAATAAACAGAAGAATGCTGAAGTTATTTAACCCTTAGCAGCTAATTTATTCAGCGCCTGTCAGGCACATCAGGTCCAATTTATTTTCACACACTCTATTTATTTTACATGTGCTGTTTAAAAGTAATTTTATTCAAAGTAAAACAGGTTTAAATGGCACTGCATATTAACAGGATGCTCAGTACTGCATCTCTTGTTCGCTGTATTTTTCACATACCTCTTCATAGTCGTGCATACTGATAAATCATCTTCTGATCACTTGTTTTATCAACAAACTCCTCAATAATGTGATCCAAGTCATTATTTTATTACTATAACATCTCAAAAAGCTTGGCAAATGTCTGTGATATTCTCTGAGTGCTGGATGCAGAAGCAGCTATCTTGTTTGTTTATGTCCATGTTAGGTCTGTGGTGCAGGGACTGTGTGTATTGCTCAGATCCGCCCCTTTTTTGTGGCTCACCTGGACTGTGTCAGGAATGGAGTTTTGCATCTTCTCTGTCTTTGGTGCAAATTCCCAGGGAGTGTTGAATTGGCTCTGCCTGGGTCAGACTGATCACACTAGGTTACTCTCATCTCACCTGCAATCCTTATGCACCCAAAAGTAAAGCATAAAAGCCCACAAATAAATATATAAGAAATCACACCAGCATCCTAACACAGGGGATTTAATAAGACTGTTTACCACAAAAAATGTGTCTCCTAAAGTTCAAAATCCTTTTGTTGATTCTGAAGTTAAGAGGCTTGAAGGGGCCTTCAGAATGTATTTCGTTTCAGTTCTTGTTAAATTGGCCAGAAAATGGCTTCTGAAAATTGGCTGAGGCAAACCCTCCTGCTTCACAAATTATAGAAAGGCAATATTGAAGCTGTGCTTTTTCACACAGAGACACAAACAGTCGTACAGTTTTTTTTATCTATATATGTATAGTACACTGTGTTGTTTGTTTTCCTGGGGTTACTTATGGTGTATTTATTTGAAAGTATTTTAAATGTACTGTAGCGGTCGTTTACAAAGACTAGGTGGACATGTTCTTCATTTGTATATTATTATTATTTATTTCTTAGCAGACACCCTTATCCAGGGGGACTTACAAGTTATCACATTATTTTTACATACAATTACCCATTTATACAGTTTTTTTTTTTTTTACTGGAGCAATCTAGGTAAAGTACCTTGCTCAAGGGTACAGCAGCAGTATCCCCACTTGGGATTGAACCCACGACCCTCCGGTCAAGAGTCCAGAGCCCTAATCACTACTCCACACTGCTGCCCATATTGACTGTTGTATGCTGCCTGCTGTTTGCCTTTATATACTTATGGGAACAATTTGTGTCTATTTATATATGATACTGGAAAGTATTACTTAGCAATCTGAGAATCCTGGTCAGAATCCACTAGAAAATTACGAAGTAAAGACATTGCAAGGATGGAGACGCTGTAGGATTAGGGTTATTCTTAGATGCATCAATTTCACATTGGTATGCATGCATCACAGAGTGTGGAAGAGTAAGAGAATGGGGCCAGGGGCCAGGAGATCTGTCTACATATACATACATACAGAGTGCTTGAAATCTTTATGCTGTAATTATAGCCACTGAAGAAATGTGGATATGTACATATTCCCCTTTATGATTTCAAATATACACAGGATATATATATATATATATGCTATATACTTATTGCTGCTATATACTTATTGCTTTAAACACTTTGCAAAAAATGCATCCTTATGTTTATCTCTCTACTTAATTGACATTGATTTTTTCACAACTGCATATGCAACTGACATACAGTGGCTGTCTCTACCACAATATGTGACTAAGGGACATATTTTGAAAGAGATTTCTCCAGTCTTTCATTAACTCCTACAGCATCTTTTTTGACTATTATCAAATATCTATGTAATGTAATTGGAGGTCTGTTAATCTCTCTCAAGATGTGCATTCCTCAGTTTTGTAAATTACTGTTGAATTTTCATCTTTTAAAAGATCTTTTGAAACGCAGAATCCATTTTAAAAGTTAAGCAGTACGTTTCAGGCATCTGCCTTCATCCTGTAATGATGTGTGGATTGCTTCAACTTTGCAGTATCAAAAGCATGCCAGTACATTTAAACAGCAGCTACTTTCAGGAGGAATTTCACAAGAAATCTGGAAGCTATATCAAATTATACCAGATTTACTGTTTTGCCCATTGTGACTAAAACTGACAACAAGGAGATTTCATTTTATGTATCACAGAACACATGGCTTGAATTTTATTTGAATAACAAATTTGCCATTGGAATACACAAGTGTGCACTATATGTTGCAGGTGTTTGTAATGTTTTGATCCGTGTACATGCAAACAATAGATATTATACTTTTTACACTTTAACATCTGGTTTCACAGATCAACACTACTCATGGACTACCTTACTTAAGGTTACATTAGGTAGTTCAAGATCAATGATAATCAGGGCCTGTGAAACCAGCCATAAAGCAGTATGTGTCCAATGTAGAGCTTTACAAACTTGAATCACATAGTATTGTATTTTTTAAAGGATCAGTCATCATTTATTTAAACCTCATCGGAATGTCCTTTTTGTGTCTGAGACGATATGATATTGTTAACAATTCCCCTTGATAACAGGATCAGCAGTGTCAGCCTAGGCTTTCAGGAATTTGAGCAATGCACCCCCATGCAACAATTCAGTACGTTGGAGAGCTCCCTCTGCCCCAAGAGAGTTTCAGTACCCTCCGGTCCTGTGCACCAAAGGAAATAAAGATATCCAAATATAGAGACGTGCATTATCTTCTGAGGAAATCAAGGAACAGAGACACTGACCTTACCTAAGAGTTGTTTCAAACAAAGTACACACACTGAGTGGTGGGGTATAAAAGCACAGGCATGGAAATCTTATTCGGATTTAACGCATTCAATTGAAATAGCCTAGAAGCACTTGGTTAGTTCCCATACTAAGATGAGAAGATTGTCTTATTTCTAGAAGTATTAAACAAAGACTTTATCCAGCCAAAAAATGTCACAGAAAAAGCACAAAATCTCTGTGAACAAAAATAAAAACATTCATCTGATTACAGAATGAGACACATGCAAAAGGCCTGCTCATAATGAGAAAAATGCTTGGACACATAAAAGCCAAATACCTCTCTGCAGACAGATGAAACAAAAGCAAAACATTTTTTGGTAAGTCACTTGTAATTTAAAGAAATAAAGTTTCCAAAATTACCTTTTTTTTGTGGCGGTCCAGTCGATATTAGAATTATAAATAAAACTAAAGAAGTGTCTTGATCTGGTTTACAAATGTTTCGATAAGTGTCTTTTTCATTGGTCTATAATGAATGTGTTAGTCACAGCCTGATATATTAGTGGGCCAACACACGGATACTTCACATCATCTACGTTTTCCTAAGGTTTAATTTATTACCTGTTTAAATTCCTGGTATGCGTGTTCTGTATGCTAATCTAATGTGGTTTCTGCTAAAATCATTATTATATCAGCAAATGCTGCTTCTGTAGGTCAAGGTTGATTGTGTTGCACATGCTTCAGTACTTCACCTAAGGGCTTCCGTGTCTAGTGCAGTCCTAACATGGTTCCCCACCTCACTTTCACACAATCATTCTAGTCAATGAGGCACTACATATAAAAGAAAAGTGCCTTGGTTTGGAAGTGTCAGTGGAGTGACTTTTGGAATGCAGAATGCTTTTCTTATTCCAAGCACACATTCCCCAGTTCTGTTCAGTGTTTTAAAACATGAAGGTGACCATTGATCTTTATTAAAGGGGTGTGCAGCGAACCCATTACCAGTACTCATAATCGTAGTCCGAAACCAATACTCGTACCAATACTCGCACTTGTCATCATCAGTGGACAAGACTCACAGGAAGTGCCATTAAAATGCATGATGCTGATAGTTTTTTGCCATCAAAATAAATCTACATACAGTATATATATATAAACTGTGCTTTTTGTCATTTTTATGAAATTTTATGTATTAGAATGGAATATGACAAATTAAACTCTCCTATGAATTGCCCAGTAACTTGTTTTTGTTGGATCCTCTGAAGTATGTGCATGTGCTCCCAATTTGAAAAATTGAAAAACAGCGCTGGTTTGAAAGCTATTTCAAATTCTATAAAAAACATTGATTTTAAATGTAATTTTTAATTTGTATTATAGATATTATCTTTCTTTTCATTGTATATTAAACATGTTTTTCATGGGAAAAACAAAACAATCCATGCAACTTGAGGAACATATCTTTGCTATAAAAAAATCTTAAAACAAAACAGATAATAGCTTGTGTGTGCAAAGTAAATTAAGCAGAGTACAAAATGTACAGAGCTGCTAGGAGTCAGTCAGGAGTCCATTGAAGTAAACCACAGCGCTGTATTAATATTCTTATTTTATACTTCAGCGTGGTGTCAGTATAGTACCAGAGGGTTGTTTTTCATGAAGAATGCAATCCATCGTTATAGCAGAGGAGTCGTTCAGTCTATCTGTAAACCTCTGGAACTCTAGCCTTGCAGTCATCTCTTTAGCTAGGACTACCTGCTCCCTTCAATTAACTGTGTTTGAATTCCCGACATGATAAACCCAGTCATTTTAAAGCAATGTGTTCCAGCATCTCACTGACAAGCAGACAATCCTAGGTGTCAACAGTGTTGCTCTAATCAAGTTTCTTGCTGTCGAAACAAAATAAATAAAATAAAGTTGGAATACATTTTTCATGAGGTTTGGATTCTAGTATGCCAACATCTTTACTTATTTATTTTTCCTAATTTTACTATTATGAAGTTTTCTGTCATCATCGCTAAAAAAACAACCACTGATAACTGTAAAAAGTTTTGTACAAGTCCTCACATATTTAGATTTGAGGCTGTCAAGGAGAGATGTGTCATTTCTGAGAACCCCAAAAAGAGAGAAGGGAAAAAGCTGACATAAAAGAAAAAAAACTACTTCAATCCAACTTCAGTTTGAACAAATGTCAGTGAGGAGTTCCGTTGGCAGGAGCACACTTCAGTTTCTCCACACGTGTGGCTGCCTGGTAAATTTAGGCTATAACTGAGGCAAAGAAAAGACATCTGCTAGCTTTTGTTTAATCAATTTGCAAAATTCGACCGATTTTATTGTATTTATGTTATCATTATCTATATTTTGCTTATATTGTAGGTACAGTTTTATGCTTTTAACACTTTGTCATGTTAATACACAACAGAAGACTCTAGTTGGGACCCAGTTCAGATTAGCGATTTGTTCAGAACACTGATTATAACGTGTACCATAGTAAAAATGCCCTGATACTCCAGACATGTGGGTAGCATATTGAAAGCACAGCAATGTGTAATAAAGCAGTGTAAGCATAGTACAGAATAGAGAAACATTGTAAAGCCCAGAGAGGTATGGTAAAACATGTTAAAAAGCATGATAAACTATGATAAATGCATAGTATAACCACAGGGATAGCATTGGAAAAGTGCAAAATTGCCAAGCAATTTACAGCAGTAAACTTTTATAAGGGAAGTCCTTTGAAAGGCAAAGTTCATTGACTCCAGAAAGTGGTGTAGCAACAACGGCAACTTCATCTCTCTTGCTGTGTGTTACAATACAGTTTTGCAAACTAAGTCAAATAGAACAGGCGGTATACTGCCGGTGTAGCATCAAAATCTGGATGCTGTGAAAAATGGCTGCTTCTTCTATTGTGTATGCATCCTGGAACTGAACACCTTCCAAACAGGTCCGTCTATTCAATTTACAATCCTCAATGTCGTCAATTCAATAATATAGAGAAACTCGAGAATGATTGTGAAATGCATTTTCTTTATTTTAAATGAACTAATCACTAAACATATTCTAGATGTGACTACATAAAGTCAGAAATGACAGCAATATCGTAGCTTTCACCGAGGACTATACCTGATATCATAATAATAGGATTTTACATGAATGAATATTTGAAAGGAAGCAATTAATTATAGAAAGGAACTTTGCAGATTTTTTTTTCTATAAATAAACATTTTTTTTATACTGAAAGAATGAAACATTTCTCCAGGAAGAAACGTGTTTTACATTTTGATAAAGTTACATCTCATTTACTTTGGTCGTATTGCACCATTCAATTCACAGTGACAACTAAAGGGATTTCTGCTATCAGAACAATGTGTCACTGTGAAGCAATGGGGATTACACTTACAGCTGTGCTCTGCTGGTATAGCATTCCTCCTCTGGGCTTGTCCTGTCACTGGCAAGGGAAGTCCACTTGTTTGAATCCCTAATAATAATGTACTGCACATCATTGTGTCAGACCCTATTATGTGTACTGGGTGATGTCTAAGGAGTTCAGAATGTGCTTCGGGGACACGGTGTCAAGATGTGCACTGTACGCTAAGGTAGTGGATTATATAACATTGTTCTGAGCACATTTCTACAAGTACAGTAAAACCTGTATAATGTGCCATCACCTTTGGAGCCAAATATTGTGCTGTATTCGACAGTGTTTCCAGATATATTGTGCTGTATTTGACAGTGTTTCCAGATATATTGTTCTGTATTCGATAATGTTTCAGATATATTGCGCTGTATTCGACAGTGTTTCCAGATATATTGTTCTGTATTCGATAATGTTTTACATATATTGCGCTGTATTTGACAATGTTTCAGATATATTGTGCTGTATTTGACAATGTTTCAGATATATTGCGCTGTATTCGACAGTGTTTCCAGATATATTGTTCTGTATTCGATAATGTTTCAGATATATTGCGCTGTATTTGACAATGTTTCAGATATATTGTGCTGTATTTGACAATGTTTCAGATATATTGCGCTGTATTCGATAATATTTCAGATATATTGCGCTGTATTTGGCAATGTTTCAGATATATTGTGCTGTATTCGATAATGTTTCAGATATATTGTGCTGTATTTGACAATGTTTCAGATATATTGCGCTGTATTCGATAATGTTTCAGATATATTGCGCTGTATTTGGCAATGTTTCAGATATATTGTGCTGTATTCGATAATGTTTCAGATATATTGTTCTGTATTCGATAATGTTTCACATATATTGCGCTGTATTTGACACTGTTTCAGATATATTGTGCTGTATTTGACAATGTTTCAGATATATTGTGATGTATTTGATAGTGTTTCCAGATATATTGTTCTGTATTCGATAATGTTTCAGATATATTGTGATGTATTTGATAGTGTTTCCAGATATATTGTTCTGTATTCGATAATGTTTCAGATATATTGCGCTGTATTCGATAATGTTTCAGATATATTGCGCTGTATTCGATAATGTTTCAGATATATTGTGATGTATTTGACAATGTTTCAGATATATTGTGCTGTATTCGATAATGTTTCAGATATATTGCGCTGTATTCGATAATGTTTCAGATATATTGCGCTGTATTCGATAATGTTTCAGATATATTGTGCTGTATTCGATAATGTTTCAGATATATTGCGCTGTATTTGACAATGTTTCAGATATATTGCGCTGTATTTGGCAATGTTTCAGATATATTGTGCTGTATTCGATAATGTTTCAGATATATTGCGCTGTATTTGACAATGTTTCAGATATATTGTGCTGTATTCGATAATGTTTCAGATATATTGTGCTGTATTCGATAATGTTTCAGATATATTGCGCTGTATTCGATAATGTTTCAGATATACTGTGCTGTATTCGATAATGTTTCAGATATATTGTGATGTATTTGACAATGTTTCAGATATATTGTGATGTATTTGATAGTGTTTCCAGATATATTGTTCTGTATTCGATAATGTTTCAGATATATTGTGATGTATTTGATAGTGTTTCCAGATATATTGTTCTGTATTCGATAATGTTTCAGATATATTGTGATGTATTTGATAGTGTTTCCAGATATATTGTTCTGTATTCGATAATGTTTCAGATATATTGTGATGTATTTGATAGTGTTTCCAGATATATTGCGCTGTATTTGATAATGTTTCAGATATATTGCGCTGTATTTGACAATGTTTCAGATATATTGTGCTGTATTCGATAATGTTTCAGATATATTGCGCTGTATTCGATAATGTTTCAGATATATTGTGCTGTATTCGATAATGTTTCAGCTATATTGCGCTGTATTCGACAATGTTTCAGATATATTGTGCTGTATTCGATAATGTTTCAGATATATTGTGCTGTATTCGATAATGTTTCAGATATATTGCGCTGTATTCGATAATGTTTCAGATATATTGCGCTGTATTCGATAATGTTTCAGATATATTGCGCTGTATTCGATAATGTTTCAGATATATTGCGCTGTATTCGATAATGTTTCAGATATATTGTGACTGCACATAATTAAAGGGTTATCCTGGAATTCATAGTGTATTGATTTTAATTTTGAAAGACTAAAAGAAACTTAATAAATTCAGTGACAATCGTTTGAACTTTGAAGACATTGAAAAAAGACTTCTAGCTGAAATATGTGTCTGTTTGCATTTCTAAGAAGCTTTCTTAGCTTGAAGTGAGCTTGAAGTGTGGGGTAACCTATACAGAACCTTTACATAAAGACCCCATTTTATTACCCCATTGCCCCATTTGAAAACTCAGAGGAGATGAATTTCCGAATGCTCGGAGCACACTCTGGCCGCTCCAGCTTCAGAGCTGGATTCTCTGAACGTTCACTTTCAAACAGGCTAACGGCTCGCTGTGGTGGATGCAGGTATATTCTAAACCTATTTTTATTATTTATTTCTATATTTGTCATTTGAGAAAAAAATGATATTCCACATATTTTAAGTTCGGGTTTTACCTTTTGAAGCGACTGAAGGGGAGAAAGGTGAGGAGACGTCTACACGCTAGCCTTGTTCAACACCAATTAGCACTGACCAGTTTTTCGTTTTTTTCTTTAAACAGTACCGCCACACACCAAAAAAAATCAAACTGAAGAGCAGCAGTAATAATTACAGTAGTATTAGACTTGAGAGTTGAAAACTCATGTAAAAAATATATAAATAATAAAATCAGTTATATCGGTCTAAGAAAAAGCCATTAAACAGCACAACTGCATGTTCATAGTTAATAAGTACTATCAGTATTAAACCGTTTTAGGTTGTTCGAAAACTAAAGAGAAAATTCACGCTTTGAAGCACTCTGAAGAGATTTCTCGGACGCTCTTTCCGAGCGTCAGAGTTTACGAACGCACTCATAGCTTCAGGCTTTCTTACGGCAACACATGCTGAAACATAAACGGTGTAATCTATAACACTGTGAATGCTGTAGTATCAGAATTTGGCTCAAAGTGGCCACGGTTGTGAGGCACTTCCTGTGACGGGGTAACCCCGCCCCAGGGTGTATTTTTGGTTTATTTTGTATAGTTTGGGTTATGTATCACAGGGGAGTTAATGTATATTGGTATGTGAGCACAGGGATGTGGATTGTGTGTGTGTGGAATAGTGGTGACAGGGAGGCAGTTAAAATCCTCCCTGTAAAAACACGTGGGAGTGTGACTGGAGCTGTGAATTGAATAAATTACTAAATTATTAATTAAGCCACAGGTGTATAAATAGGATGATCACAGATGAGAAAGAGGTTAGTGTGTTCGGAGACAAAACGTAAGTGGTGAGGAGTAAAAACCTAAATATACAGCGCATCAAAAGAAACTTATCACTATTATAACACATTGATTTTCGAAAAAAATAAGGTATATAAATGATGGACACTGACAAAATGTTTTTGGTTTCTTTTTAATCACTCGATCATTCATCCTTGACCATGACACGCTTGAGTGACTATGACTGAAGCATATGCACTTAATCACCTAATTAGTGAGACAGTTGATTGGACACTGGATATGGAGTGATTTCAGCTGTTGAATTGCAAGCTTGAATACAAGCAATAAAGAAAATCACAGAAAATAAAGGAGGCTGGACTAGGACAGCGTGCTGTGGCTTGTCATCTTGGGTGCTCACAGCCAGCAATTTCAAACCTGGTGAGACAGTATAACCAGACACACTCTGTCAATGACAGGCCACAAACTGGGAGACCAAGAGTCACAACACCTGTCCAAGATCGACAGATCATTTTGCAGCATCTTCGTGATGTCAGTTGTTAATCAGCACAATAAAAGGTCACTGCACCTGCTCTAAAACAGAGTTTGTCATTTTTCGATCACATCTAGTGAATTTTATCCAAATATAAGTGATAAGTTTCCTTTGATGCTCAAATATAAATGATATGTTTCTTTTGATGCTCAAATATAAATGATAAGTTTCTTTTGATGCTCAGTATATAAACAATTGCTACGCGTGCTGGTTATAAACCAGCACGATTCTTGTTTGTTTGTTCCATGTTCTGTTTGTTTGTTTTGGTCATCATGCCTTTTGCTTTGTATCAGTGTTTGTGTTTTTGTTCAACCTTTTTATTTAATAAAGAAACGAGCGTGTTTGCGTCTCGCACCGCAGTACTTGCCTGTTATGGTTTCATTTCTGGTCTGATGTCATCCAGCTAAGCTATCTTGCCACACTGCCCTTCTTAAAATGAAATACAGAAACAAATGCATAAAAACATACAGCATACAGGACTTGCAACGTAAATAATAAATGTATGTTCTGTTTTGATCAGGTACGTTGTGTAAATAATTGTACAGACTTTAATATAATGTGTATGTGTTTTCCACTGGTTGACAATCATGCATTTGACTCTGAAGAATATATCATGTTCATCATTGATTTATCATCTCATCCGCAGGATGGAGCACAAGGAGGTTAAGTGACTTACTCAGGGTCACACAGTGAGTCAGTCAGTGGCAGAAGAGGGATTTGAACCTGTTGGTTACAAGCCCTGGACTTTAACCACTGGACCACACTGCCTCCTGGAGCAAGACATGGGCTTCATGGGCTTGTGTACTGGTCAGTTATTATTCCATACAAAATGTGACTTCTTTATGAATCCACTTTACACATTCAAATGTTCAATACATTAGAGAGTGATCGAGGCAGACAGCAGCATTATATCTCTAATAGAGACAGCTGGTCGAGGTTATGAGCATTAGCGTTAGCCTCCAAGCAAGAGATTAACTACAAGGGTTGCTTATGAAATGTAAGCAGTTCCAATACTCATGACTGAATGAATTAATTCATAGGGCACTTGAAAGACACAAATAGAAAAAGCACTAGATGTTTTATGAAACAGATTCCGAAGCGATAAGAGCCTGTCAATGAAGGCTCTACCGTGTGCTAGCTGACCGTGGCTGAAGCTATGTGTACCGATCCGAAGGCGAGGGCGCTAATGAAAGTCGAGCTCAACTACCACACAGCAGAGCCTTCATCGAGAGGGTACTATCGTTATTAGAAAACTATTTCTCATTATTTTCTTTAAAAAAATCACTTCAAAACCTAGATTTACCTTGATCTTGTAATTATTCATCAGGTACCCTTCCACTGAGAAGAGTTTTAGGAAAATAGTCCCGAAAATGTTCATAAAGGATCACATATATATATATATATATATATATATATATATATATATATATATATTGTAACACAGCAGGGAGGGGGTTAATCCTCCCTGCATGAAGAAAAAACATGTGCGGAGTGCACATTGTGTTAATTGTTAATTATCCCCTGCACCTGGTAATTATTGTTAAATTAGGACCAGGTGCAGGGTATATAAGGGGTGCAGTCAGTCTGCTCACAGCTGCTGTATAGAAGGAGGCAGGAAGGTGTGCTCTGTTTCCAAGCAGTCGGCAAGTGAAGAGTTACTGTGTGTTTTGTGTTGTGGGGAAACGGCTTAGCCGTCCCACTTTATAGTATAGGTGTTCCTGAGTTTTAGTTAGCGCTCCGAAGGAGCTAGGTATTTGTTTTGTTTTGTATTTCTGTTTGTATTATTAAAAGTGCGCGGAAGCGCTGAACCCCCAATTTTGGTGTCTGGGTCAATTTTTAAAGGGGCAACAAACCCAAGTGAGTTGCAAATCTATCACAACGTGGTGTCAGAAGCTGTGGGCGCCCCTACGACCCAGTAAAAAGGAAAAAATGGATTTTAAAGAGTTGATCGAGAAGATCAAAAGAAACACCGCTGCTCAAGTGGAGCAGAACGAGAGGTGGAGAGTGGAGTTAGGCTTGCCGGAGCGGGAGCCTACAGAGCTGGACTTGCTGCTCCAGAAATGGGAGGTAGAGCAGCTGTCCCGAGAGCCAGAAGGGGTGGAGCTGTCCCGAGAGCCAGAAGGGGTGGAGCTGTCCCGAGAGCCAGAAGGGGTGGAGCTGTCCCGAGAGCCAGAAGGGGTGGAGCTGCCAACCCAAGAGCCAGGGGGGCTGGAGCTGCCGTTTCCGGAGCCAGAAGAGGTGAGGGAGTCACCTCCACCACAGCCCCGACCACCACCCCTGGAAACCAGTCCGGTGCTACCGGGCACGGTCCCTTGCCCCGTGCTCATGGACACTTGGTCAGAGTACCTGGATCTCCAGCCGTTTGTACTGAAGAGCAGTCCGGAGCACCACCAGGTACAGTCTTTCACCTGGTCCACTGCTCCGCTCACCCTGAAGCCCCAGACGTCGTGGCGCAGTTGGCAGACGTCACTTGAGCTCCCCCTGCCTGTTGCTGTACTCCCCCTGGCGGCTCAGACATCGCTACACGGTGGCCAAGCCTCAAGCCTCTACCTGCTGTTGTGCCTGACAGCTCACCAGCCTGCACAGCTGTCGCCCCGGTCACACTGTCTGGGTCCCTACTCGCCGGATCGCGGTCCTTTCCGCTGGGCACCGGACTTCAAAGGGGGGGGGGAGAATGTGGCCTTGGAATGGACGATCAGTGCTGTGCACTTAAGGGGGGGGAAGTGTAACACAGCAGGGAGGGGGTTAATCCTCCCTGCATGAAGAAAAAACATGTGCGGAATGCACATTGTGTTAATTGTTAATTATCCCCTGCACCTGGTAATTATTGTTAAATTAGGACCAGGTGCAGGGTATATAAGGGGTGCAGTCAGTCTGCTCACAGCTGCTGTATAGAAGGAGGCAGGAAGGTGTGCTCTGTTTCCAAGCAGTCGGCAAGTGAAGAGTTACTGTGTGTTTTGTGTTGTGGGGAAACGGCTTAGCCGTCCCACTTTATAGTATAGGTGTTCCTGAGTTTTAGTTAGCGCTCCGAAGGAGCTAGGTATTTGTTTTGTTTTGTATTTCTGTTTGTATTATTAAAAGTGCGCGGAAGCGCTGAACTCCCAATTTCGGTGTCTGGGTCAATTTGTAAAGGGGCAACGAACCCGAGTGGGGGGCGATATATCACAATATATATATATATATATATATATATAAAACAAAACGTTTTACTTGTCAGAGTTGATTATAGTTTATCTGGACAGTGCCAAATATCTGAATGGAGCAATATTACTGAGCTGTCCGTTTGTTGTTGTTGAAAGATGCTGAGCTTCAGTCGAGCTGACAGGCTATGATTGGTTGACTTGGCAGTTGCAGGTACAGGACTGGTTCCTTTCATCGGTGCCAAGTATTGATTGGCTGGTTTTGGTGAATAATGAAATACATTTGGACCAAGTATTTTCTGTCCAATAGAACTGAGCTTTCATTACAGCAAGCCAAAATAGAAAGGCCGGCACTTGCACGGATTGATTTTAAGTTTGATTCACAGTTGATGCGGTAACGTTCCAGTGAGCTGATGGTATTGAATCGTTTTCTAATCTAAAAGAGTACCTGAGGAGTACTCATGAGTTCCTGGAAAGCTCAGCACCAGTTTTAATGATATTGTATTCACAGCAATCTCTGCCATGAAGAGTCAAGACTGAAGGTCAATGGGCATCCTCCAATCCCACGACCAAGCCAACTGCTTCATTATACCCAGGAGCTTGAGAGACTGCACTTGTTCATTTGAGCTTACTGGGCCACTTTGCCTCCCTTACCCACGGGAACACCGGAAACAATACTCCCATTAAGCATGGACTCCATTTACGTGTAGATTTCTGTGCACTGTGATCCACACTGGACTTAAACCCAGACATTCAGGGGTGAAAGGATCTATCCCACTGTGTTAATCAGCCTGTGCTTTAGGACTTCAACACATTCACATAGTAGTGCATTTTAATCCTTCTAGTGTATTAAAGTATTGTGCTTTTTATTATGTCCTGATTGTAGTTACTCCTGTTTTCTGTACTAGTGGATGGATATTGCTATTGTAAGCAGTGACCCTGTCTTTTTCCTGGCTGTAATGTTGATGCCATCACATCAATACCTCGTTTCCACGGACAGCCAACTCGAGTGCGCTCGAATTGTTCTGAATTCTCCCAGTTGATGAAAAAAAAAGGTGTTTACATGCTTTTCCGAGTTACCAGAATTACAGTCAAATTGTTAATGATTTAAAAGATAAATCCATCTAGATATTCCTTCACATTTGTTTCATGCAGTGCATATACCTCTGTTCTGACTGGTATGCAGAGAAGGGAAATAAGTGTTGGACAAGGGTGTAGTGTGCAAGGTATATTTGTATTTGGACTTGTTTAAGTTGTAATCATATAATACCTTATTTGAATTCAAAATCATGTAGGACTCACCAATATGGAAATAATCAGACTGGACAACACATTCTAATGAATATAAAGGAACAGTTTTATTGGAAATAAAACTAAATAAAGGATAAATTAAAGGTGCAACAACTAAACTAAAGTGATACAGAAAGGAAAAATTAACTAAACGGAACAGTATGGAAAAGAAAGTTTAAAAAACGACACCCCACTCCTGATAGTTGATTAGCGATCCAAAACAATCTATGGGAGATTCCATTAAAGTTTACAATCACATTCTTGACAGTTATTTAAGACGAAGGTTAGTCTTAACAAGGGTATTGTTAGTAACACAAGTATTTACTTTCGTTAATATTTGATGATCAAAGCATTGTTAAATCAGTCTCGTATATATGTGTTTGGTTCAAAAGGCAATTCTCACTCTTGCGAGATAGACACTCTTTGCACCCAGACAACCTAACGAGAATGATCTATTATTAAGACAGCTAAATTTAGCTAATTCTAGCTTTAAACGCAGAATGTAATTGCCTTGTAAAACCCACATCAATTTGTATAAATCACATACAACAAACAATTACTGTAGTGTTCATTAACTCAAAGCATGAATTGAAATTAATAATACTTTTCTTACATTCTACCTCAAGCAAAATGCTAATTTTACTTTAAGGACGGCTTATTCTAGAGTTCACAAGAGAATAAAACACTACATGTTGAATACTTTTTTTTTCTTTCAAATGTAGTAGTCACCATTTTATTATTTTCTTTTATCATTTTCTCCCCAATTTGGAATAGCCAATTATTTTTAGGCTCAGCTCACCGCTTCCACCCCCACGCTGACTCTGGAGCGGCAAAGATGAACACATGCTGTTCTCCGAAGCATGTGCCAAAAGCCGACCGCTTCTTTTACACACCAGCCAAAATGTCCTATTATACGGTATGTTCCCGCTTGACATTTAATAATGTCATTTCCTCCCAGCCCGAATTCAGACTTTAGAATTCAGGCCAGTCTGAGACGTGAAATTGGACCAGAGAATTCGGGCTCCCGTCCAGATTGGAAGCCAACACAAGTAATTTAAAAACATGAAAACGGAGGTGTGTGGGGGGGGGGGGGGGCAACTCGAGCACGTACCCGGGTTATGTGGTTCATGGAAACGTGGTACAAGGTAAGCCTGACTACTCGCATTCTGCCTCGGATGCAGGGGAGCTCTCCAGCTGAGGGCTTTGGCGTCATCACTACCTGTGCTGGGCCATCTCTCATTTAAACCAGCATGCTCAATATTGCTACAGGGTCTCAACACAGAAATATACTGCCAATCACTGATAAACACAGCATAAATAATGAGGAAAAAAACAGTTTGTACCTGTCTACAGGGCTCAGGATCCTGGGTAAATCCAAAGGGAGAAAGAGAGTGGTTAAGCTTTTGTATTCAATAACTGTTAACAACTAGTACAAATAGACTGACAAACATATGTAATGTTTAGTTAATATTGAGTAACATTAACACAATTCAAGCTGTTACTTGAATTATATTGACAAACTTACCATTGTTTGCACTTAAATTGGTAGTTCTTTTTTTCTCCCCATAAGAAATCCAGTTATATATAATCTAGCATACACAGATAAATAGCCAGATACACAGCCCTGGTAGTCATTGTGTATGTGCCTATGTATCGAGGTATGTGTGGTATCCTTGTGAACCCAGAGATACACAGCCCTGGTATTCATTGTGTATGTGCCTATGTATTGAGGTATGTGTGGTATCGTTGTGAACCCAGAGATACACAGCCCTGGTATTCATTGTGTATGTACCTATGTATTGAGGTATGTGTGGTATCCTTGTGAACCCAGAGATACACAGCCCTGGTATTCATTGTGTATGTGCCTATGTATCGAGGTATGTGTGGTATCATTGTGAACCCAGAGATACACAGCCCTGGTATTCATTGTGTATGTGCCTATGTATCGAGGTATGTGTGGTATCATTGTGAACCCAGAGATACACAGCCCTGGTATTCATTGTGTATGTACCTATGTATCGAGGTATGTGTGGTATCCTTGTGAACCCAGAGATACACAGCCCTGGTATTCATTGTGTATGTGCCTATGTATCGAGGTATGTGTGGTATCATTGTGAACCCAGAGATACACAGCCCTGGTATTCATTGTGTATGTGCCTATGTATCGAGGTATGTGTGGTATCATTGTGAACCCAGAGATACACAGCCCTGGTATTCATTGTGTATGTACCTATGTATCGAGGTATGTGTTGTATCCTTGTGAACCCAGAGATACACAGCCCTGGTATTCATTGTGTATGTGCCTATGTATCGAGGTATGTGTGGTATCCTTGTGAACCCAGAGATACACAGCCCTGGTATTCATTATGTATGTGCCTATGTATCGAGGTATGTGTCGCATTGTTGTGAACCCAGGGATACACAGCCCTGGTATTCATTGTGTATGTGCCTATGTATCGGGGTATGTGTTGTATCCTTGTGAACCCAGAGATACACAGCCCTGGTATTCATTGTGTATGTACCTATGTATCGAGGTATGTGTGGTATCCTTGTGAACCCAGAGATACACAGCCCTGGTATTCATTATGTATGTGCCTATGTATCGAGGTATGTGTCGCATTGTTGTGAACCCAGAGATACACAGCCCTAGCAAGCAGAGTGGAGCGTGTCCCTTCCGATAGGTGAACTGGGTCTTGAGAAGTGCATTCTTCAGACCCGCTGTTTTATAAAGTTGTTTTGAAATTCCACTTTTAAAATTTCCCGATGTAAGTAAAAAATGTGATCAAAGTTTACTTCCATCTTGAAATAGTTTATATTTTGTGAATATCAGCAGTTTGTAAACCGTGTTTGTTTATCACATGATTGAACTAAGTTACAGCTTACAGCTTGCCCTGCATCTTACAGTGATCTATAAAAAACACTTGTGCTAGTGCCAAATACTCTTGTACCATCTCTATTGCAAAGGTAATACTAGGATAGCTGTTTAGTGGTGCTGAAATCAGCTATCCAATTGTTTTCCTTGTTTATATTAATAATGTTAAGTGTTTTTTTTATGTGCTTCATTTTGGGTTACTCAGCATTGTGGCTATCAGAGTCGCTACACTATAGCATGAAGTTCATAAAAATGTGTCTGGTAAATTATATCTACAAATCAATTACATTTCAAAGAAAAGCTATAGCTAATATAATTACTATAAGTATTTTGTATTTTAATATTTTTTAATAGCAGTATGCAATGCTGCTATGTATGATCTTAAGGACTGTAAGCTAAGGGTTTATTGTTTGATCTAAATGGACAACCTGTTTTGACATTATTCAGAGATGCATGTTTTGAAATTCCTGAGAATGGACTTTTGACAAGTGCTGATGTAATTCTGTGCCTTGTCCCTGGCTGGCTTATTTTTTAATTGTTTCATTGGCTCTTGCATGATTTGTTGTGATGTAGTGAGATATGGATTTTCAACAGGGTTACAGAAGGAATGGAAGTGTATTTCTGTCTGTTGAATGTCCGCATGTTGACCCATGGAATGATGTTAATCGTACCAAACTGGCACTGAACTTACCCCCTCCAGGTGTTCATTTGGAACGCGCATTTCCAAAATCTGGAAACTATAGTATGTTGATGGTATAATGACATAAAAATTCTAGATAAAGAACATTCCATTCTGGTGCCAGTTGTTGTAAACATATCCAGTGTTTCCCAAACAAGGAAATTGTGAAATAGCTAACCTCTGACCTCACTGCTGTGCAGCAATGGATTATTTGTAACAACTATCGTTTGGGAAAATGACTACCCCAGACTCGCTGCTTGGTAATGGCCAGTCTCCCTTGAAGCCACAGGACTTATTTATAGATGCAGAGGAAATTGACTTTCTACTGCTGTGGGTTTTATTACAATGAAAGCTATGCTCCAGAGGTCACTGACCTGCAGAAACAGAACTCAAACTAGTAAGACTAGGCAAATAGCAGTGCAATTAACCTTTGCCGAAGCATATTCAATTACTCTAAAGCTTGTGAGATTTTCAGGCAGGAAATCTATATTACAAGCACCTAGTACATCCACTGGTATCTACAAGCCTGTTTACAAAGCTGTTTGTCGCAGCTGTTTGTTAGAATCGTGCAAATGCATGGTTCGCTCAAATGAAACCATTCCCATATTACAGTATACACAACCAGTCAGAGTTACATACAGCTGAATTGGTATTGCCTGAAACTCAGTCCATTAATCTGGTAAAGAAATAAATGTCATAGTTCTTATATTTCGTAATCTGCAAGGACGGGGTGCAGATTAACTTCAGGCCAGCTCGCTTTGCAGCAAGCTGCGTGCCTCGATTAACTCAGTCCTGATGCCCCAAAGGCGGTGTCATCAACTGGAGATTTCTTGTTTTCTGCACATAACGAACAAGAATGTCTTAGTATAGGTGGGTGTGACAGGATGACAGAGGTTGAGACTCAGAGACAGTGTGAAAGTTAAAAAATAAAGCTTTTAATATACCAAAAAAATACAAAATAAACCAGCACGAGAGCCAAACAAAAAGGGTTTTAAACAGAAATAATAGACAATAAGCACAAAACAAAACTTACAAAATAAGGCTTCCAGGCTGGGCGTTGCCTTCACTGGATTCAAAAATAAAAAGAACAGCCCGCACAATAAACACTCTTGCTTCCTCTCCTTCTAAAACTCTCCCCTCACTGGGAGGCTGAGGCCTCCTTTTATGCCAGGTGGCTGAGCGATAATTGAATAATTAATTGATTGATTGCTCCCACCTGACACAATCAACCTGGGCAGGGAGGAGAATTTAACTCCATCCCTGCCAGTATTTTCAAGGGCAGAGCCCTGCTCTGCCACAGTGGGGTGAACCATTGTCCGCTGTAGGCGGGGCATTTGTACTGTTCCAATTAAAGCTGCAATAATAATAAAACTAAGGAGCAGTGCCATATAGCAAACCATTACTGCAGCAGTGAGTTGTGTGGTGGATGAAAATGCTCTCATGTTGAAAGGCCTATACGAATGCACCTTGTTAGTGCAGGCCGTTCATGACTGGTTTAGGCAACAGTGACATCAAACGAAAGACCATCATGCACCCTCTAAATACATATAAAAGATGGGTTGACTGCTGTGTACATAATAGAGAAGTCAAGTTTAAAATGTACAGAAATGGATTGATGATCAAAGATGTTTGGTTCACGGGTGCTGATTTTCAGTACAAGATTGCTATGGTAATCTTTGTCTGCATATATTAAATTGATCTACAGTGTTTCAATTGTTATTCTTTAACGCATGGAAAAAGGGAATACATTTGCCTTGTTACATGCAATGCATGTCAGATCTCCCAATCCCATGTGGCTCATGTGTTGTATGGAAATTGATAAGTTCCCTCCTTCCCACTCATGCCTTTTCTCTATCTAATTGGTGCAGACTTTGGTCTTCATTATAAGAACATAAGAACATAAGAACATAAGAGAGGAGGCCATTCAGCCCATCTTGCTCATTTGATTGTTAGTAGCTTATTGATCCCAGAATCTCATCAAGCAGCTTCTGGGATCAATAAGCTACTAACAACCAAACGAGCAAGATGGGCTGAATGGCCTCCTCTCGTTTGTAAACTTTCTTATGTTCTTATGTTCTTAAAACCATGCTGACTTTCTCCCAGGATATTGTTACCATATAGGTAATTTTCTATTTTGGATCTTATTATAGTTTCCATAAGTTTACATACAGTATAATAGAAGTCAGGGTTATTGGTCTGTAGTTACCTGGTTCGGTTTTGTCTCCCTTTTTGTGGATCGGTATCACGTTTGCAATTTTCCAGTCTGTCGGTACAACCCCTGTGTCAAGAGACTGTTGCATGATCTTGGTTAGCGGTTTGTAAATAACTACTTTCATTTCTTTGAGTACTATTGGCAGGATCTCATCCGGCCCTGGGGATTTGTTTATTTTAAGAGCTCCTAGTCCCTTTAACACTTCTGCCTCTGTTATACTAAAGTTATTTAAAACTGGATAGGAACAGTTTGACATGTGGGGCATGTTGTCCATGTCCTCCTTTGTAAAAACCTGTGAAAAGTAATCATTTAATATATTTGCTATTTTTTTTTTCTTCGTCTATGATTTTGCCATTTGTGTCTCTTAGACATTATAAAATAGGACAGTCATGCATTAAATGCTGCATTCAAGGACTCTGTGTATTTCAACTCAACCTTAAAGATGAAGTTTATAAGTATCCAACCAGTTTTTTTAATTTAGTGGTGATGGTCAATTGTAGGCTTCATAAATCCATTATTTATTAAATATTATCAGTGTATTTGTATAATCAGATTATCATTTCTGTAGTAACTGCTTGCTGTGCCATCTAGCTTTTCATTGTTAAGTTCAAATTCTCTTTGTGAAATACTGCATCACTCTTGTATCCACACTGCCTAAATAGCACCGTTTCTTTTTTTTTTTTAGAAACGGTACTCATTTGCTAAAATGCCTATAACAGAATGACTGTTTCTCTTCTACTTTAACATGGCTTGTTATTATAATAACATTATAGTTGTACACATGTTCTCCTTTATCAACAACAAAAATGTAATTAACCCTTTTGCTTAGTGTCACTAACACCACACAAAATTACTACATAAAATTGGGGGGGGTGTGTGGTCAGTTAAGAAAACATATCAGAAAATAGCAATGCTACTTTTTTGTTTCTCTGCTTAATTTAGGAACTGCATTTGTGTAGAAAATATGCCTCAATATATGGACACAGAAACGTGATGATAATTATTTAATCATATCACAAAATCATGCTCCGCACATACACACCTCCATGCATATTATTAAATACTCAACTTACTACAATTCTGTACAATAATATAACATGGCTAAAAATATCCCCCTATTCATCTCAATGCCCTGTGTCACATTAAGGATGCCCATTAATTCATCATAAAGCTCTTCTGTCAACAGCTTAAAAAACTGTATTGCTTTCATACAAGAATTGTCATGGGACGCCGTACAGAGGTGTGCCGAGTAAAAAGTATAAACAAGTATCCACGAGAATGGCAATTTTTAGTACGAGTAATACACAAGTGCAAAGCTTATAGTAGTTTTTAGCGTTTTAACTCCAAATACAAGTAATGGCCCCTCTGCACACCCCTAATGGAGCAGTCTGATTTGTTTCTAGAAACGTGTGCTCACAGACCACAGTTTGGGAAGCTTTGCTTTGACTAGATTTTCAGGTTAATTGTATGGTTTTCTCAAGGGCATCTGGAGTAATAATGTAGAGGGTTTCAATTTCCTTTACTAAAACAACACTCCCTAAGAAATGTGTATGACACTCAGACCAGCCCATCCTTAGATAAGCACAGCTGGGAATAAAAAAAATGATGCTTGCTACAGAGAATGAGATGAGCGTATTTATTTATTTGTTGGTGTTGTAAGGAAACCTTGTCAGGATTGGTACTGGGCAAAACGACTGATTTATTCTGCTGATGAAATAACCTACACTTCACAGATAGTAATGCATATAACAGCAATAGTCACTGTAGCTGAAATTATGGAAGATACAGTATATGATGTGATTGAAAATGTGCGACTCAAGTTTTCTGATGTGTATGTGCTAGATAAAGACTTTAGCATTGATGAGAGTTTGAAGGGCGTCTGCTTTGAAATCTATCACACAAAAAAGAATTTCTAAAAAGTGATGACTGCACAATGACTATTTGACACACTTATTATAATGCTGCAATGGTAAAAAAATAACATGTTATTTATACTTATATAATGCTGCCATTGGAAAAATAATATGTTATGTTGTGATTTATATTGTTATAATGCTACAATTGTAAAGACATTGTTAAAGTTCTAGTGAAATAATATATTTCAGTTTTTCATAATAACAATAAAAAAGTGTGTATTTTTAAAAATATAACATAAATTGTTTTGAAAACTGAGCAGACTAGGGTTACATCTCTCGTATAGCGTGCACCTCTAGTACATTACCTTTGAAAAACACCATACTATACGCTATAGATTTTATAACACCAAGACACTGCACACCCGTATATAATGTGTACATTTCTAAAAGGGTGCACATTATAATCTGAAATTCCATAGGTTAGTGGCAGCACAGTTGGTGGTTTCATCCTAATATATAAAGTACATATTAAACCCTAGCACATGCTTCTCTGGTTGCTATGATCTAGCTTTCGAGTTCTGCTGTGCAACAAACACATAAAACTAAAACCAAACACCATCTCATTTCAATTAAGGGATGTATCACTGACCTCGCACATCTACACAATTACACTCTGCACTCTATGATTAAAATAAAAATGCACATTTGGAAAACTGAGAAGATTATTTTCTCGGCTCATCCCAAAGTAATTGACACCCATGTTGGCAATTACAGGGAGATTGATGCTCAAAGGCGCATCAGATAGCTTAGTAAGACTGGAAGCTAATGTTATAATGAGTGCATGGGTGGACACCCGCGTTCATTCTTGGCACAGTGGAAAATGCAAAGAATGTGTTGATGAAACTATACCTTATCTATCTGGCATCGTGAGGCCTGAGTCATGAAGAAATAATACTGTTACCACTTTTTAAAATGGGTTCCTTTGCTTGCATTGGTTTTAACTTACAAGGCGTTGTACGGCTGTGGGCCCCGTTACCTCACAGATCTGTGGACTCACCGAATTCCAACAGAGCTTTCAGGTGTTTATATTACTATATTGTATTTGTAATTTCTATACCTCAAAGTTTTAGGTATGCAGATTCAGCGAATGGGGTAGAGTGCACTGTATTGGCACAACAATAATGAGATTGTTTGTTTGTTTGTTTGTTTGAACAAGAGAGAGTGCTAAGGTTTGTTGATGGGTTCTGTTCTGAAGAAGAGCCTGTTAACTCAAATTAAAATGAACCACTTACTGACAATAAGAGGCATTCCATTGCAGTGCAGTTCAATTCAGAACAAAAAAACATCATCATTTTATATGCCAGATTTAGAAAACACAGCCCTGTCCCAATGTCTTTACACCACTATGCATGCTGGAAACAACATAACAAGTTTTTAGGAGTAATGATCAAAATAAAATAAAAAATTATAATTATGACGGAGACCTTGAAAAAAGTATACCAGAAGCATGGCAATAAACCTTTTTCTTCATTCTTCACAGATAGTAATTTTCAATGCCTCGATGAGCTATATTTTAAATAATAATTAATTCCGGAATGTGAAATGCAATTGATATCCACTATTCTAAATTAGGCAGTGTAAAATATTCCCCCAAAAGGAGATAAAAATAAAACTACCAATTTCCATGTTCTATTTTGCCTGACTACTTGAATGCTGACTACATTTCCATACCTTCGGTAAAGGTGACTTTCATATTTATTATCTTGCAGCTTAATGACAGCCTTCACTATTGGTGTTCTTATTAAAATCTGATGACAGGGCTACCTGTCAACCCTTGACAGTTTCCATATTGCTTCTATATGCCCTTTCAAATTAACCTCATCAGGCTTATGGTTCTCAGTCAAACACCAATTTTCCAGAAACTGTCACATCGTATCAGCAATTATGAGACAGAAAAATGTCATGGGTTTCATGTGTTCTTATTTTGGCTCTTCTATTCCACGAGGTCAAACGAGGGCTGACCCAGCTAGCTAATGACCTACACATTCTCAAACTATGGTTAGAGGCTCTTTCAAAGGGGCTTAGCCTTTTCAGGCAAAATTAGCACAAGCTGGTGCAAAGGGAATATTTCAAAAATCATGTTTATCCAACAGCTTGTTTTGTTATGTCATGATTAATCGATGCTTCTACATTAATGTAGTTCCCTGCTGTTGACTTTGCTCCTAGTTCTGATTAATGCACAGAGTATTTGCTGAGATCAAAACAGGAAGCTAACTGAGCAACACTACAATGAATCAAAAAATAAAATGTACTAAGATGTCAAATTATGCATCATACACATGGGAGGAGTCATACGCAAAAAACACCCATTATTATATAACAGACATATTCTATGGGTAAATATCAGGACTTTTATTCCTATGCATCAGGACGCGGGACATTTGCTAGGAAATTGGGACTGTCCCAACCATATAGGGACTGTTGGCATGTATGAACACAGACTACTGCAGTAATCCAGCTCAAAAGCCTAGCCAACTATTTAAAATGTTTGAGCTTCCCCAAATAGAAATTTTCAATGCTATACCATTAACTATAAGCGTGGTTTGTGTTTCATTCATTGTTTCCTAATAGGGCACAGCAGTCATAACACAACGTAATTAAGAAAAAATACCACATAGAGAAAAAATTACTGTCGAAGATAGATTTAACATGTCTGTAATTAAAAAGAGTGGTGACAATAACTGTACAATTGAATAACACAATGCATTCAGTGACATCAAAGTGATTATAATAAATAATACAATAAATAGTACTTGCTTTGCTTACCTAAAGTCGTTCTACAATCCATAAAATGCTTGAATTGATCTATCGAAAATCAAAGTGCATGAAAAATCAAAGCATAGCATATAAGAATACACATGCTTAGCCCTTACTGTTCAGTTTGGTAAATATAATTTGTAAGCACCAGGAATAGAACTAATTGTGGGTAATAAGAAACTTAAAATACACATTCTACCGGAAAACGTTATGATCGATTCATCAAAATAAAGTATACATAGAAACTGTGGATGTGGTTTAGCCTGCAGGGACACATGAAAATCAATTACAAAATCATTATTTTACTTTATCACGTACTGCCTTTCTGAAGACGTTTTTCGACAGTGTTTCATAAGCATATTTGAACAACTCCTGCAGGGTAAATGATATCCGGCTCAGGCATATGGTTTACCTGCTGAGGCAAAGTATACTCTGTGGAATTTATCTCTAGGTTTATTTATTTATTTGTCTAGAATTCACATGTAGGTTGATTGTGCTTGTGTGGAAATGCTATCTGCTGTCTTACTCAGTCCTCTGCTACAGAGAAAGATCATTTAAGAATGCTTATAGCAGTAATGCGAAGCTGATTAATGTTGAAGTGTGGAAGAGGGAACACACTTATCCCTGTGTTCAAAAGTGAAGGCTAAACAATCTGATTATCCTACACAATGTTGTCCAACAAGTCAATACGACCATTGTAAGTCTTTCAATTAATAAAGGCTTATGTGTAGTCCATCTACAAAAATCTAGAAACTAAATCCAGAAAAACAGAATAACTAATCAGAAGAAAAAGAGATTGTTACGTGTTGCTTCCCTGGGCTGCGGTGTAGCTTGCAGGTGACATACATCACCTAGTGTTGATGAAGGTAGCTGTTCAAGTTGGGAGACAGCTTGTATGTAAAGAAAATGTATAGCCAGCAAGGTCTGGTTCCTGCTATGTGCACAGAAAGGAAAACTTATTCAGCATTCTATAAACAGTTACCCAGGAATACTATTGTTTGAATTATTTTAACATAGAAAACCCCTTTGTTTTTTGTAGCATCCTTGGAGTTGTACAGAAAGCAATAAAAAATGCTTTAACTGCAGAGAAGGCTCACGTCAGTATGTGAGGAGGTGCTTTTTTGTCATTGTAAATGTCTTACTGCATGGGCAGAACAAATGATCGGGGCTAAGGGGCAATGGTATCACAAGGGCAGCTACAATGGAATAAGCTCCTGACAGAATGGTACGCCTGCCTTTCTTGTGTTTATATAGGGGCCTTCACACTGAGATGACAACCTGCACATATTTCAGTTTAGTTCAACATGTATGAACCATTTGAGTACCGTGACCTTTATTCAAAAGCATAACCCAATTGAATTGCTTTTTTAGAAGCCTTGTTTAATGACTGGTATCAAATGCTAAAATATTATGATTCTGGGCTGTATGCCACCATTATTTTATTGCTTGCTGTACCATAATGACCTAACGTGCCAGTCGTAGAAATTAAAACTCATGCTTCAATGCCGTAGCATTGTCATATTTCCCCTTTTATTTCTAACCCCACTAATACATGTTGAATCGCTGGTTCAGTATTAGGCATCTGACTTTGATCTCCTTTCTTTAAACAATCTCACATTAGCAGTTTCACATAAGTAATTCTGACATCCCTTTCAAATCCATCTTTAAATAAATAATGCATGACAAGCTGATTAGTGTTATAATGAACTGATACATGTGTGGCATTTATTAAAGAGGGCATATGTTGCAGCAAAACTACATTTTTCTTACACTGTTAATGATGTGTCTTAATGAGAAACTAATTTAAAATGTGACATCGCGTTATTTTCTTTATTCATCAAAGAAGAAATTAGGTTGATTATTTTATCAACACCCAACCACGTAATTTGAACTCAATTTATAAGGCTTCAAAACCCTTTTCATCTTCATTTTAGTTTCACTTTAGAATTATTCTTACATGCATCCAGCTTAAAACAAAGAAATGTCTAATGAGGGATGTATTTAAAAATGTATAGAAATCAATTTCCACTCCCCATTGCTTTGTTCATGTTGTGTTATAGCTGTATTTTCTCTACTTATTGTAGTGTAATACATGGATGAAAGCTATATTTTATCCTGAGCCAATAAAAAAAGGCATAATAGCACAGTAGTGACATCAAAATGTCATAATTCCTCTAGAGGAAAATATACCTGAACTTTGACCCATTCGACTCCTCGAGACCACTTTCAATTAAAACACAAAATGTCTAGTTTTCAATCACTCAACAACACCCACAGTAGAGAAATATTCAGAATAACCAACAAAATGCGAATATGTTAAAAAAAATAAAAAAATAAAATGATGTAAAGCTGATACGTATCTCAGAGAAACTGGAGAGGAACGGGAAATTAAAGCCATTCCTGTCAATTACTTTCAAAACACTCGACAACACCCACAATTGGTGTTTTTTAGGCACTTTTAACAAATCTGTCTCTATGGAGATTGGGGGCACCAACCAAGTGAGCGACACAGATCTTCTACTCTGACAGCGACTAATAAAAAAAAAAAAACATACCCCATTGAAACACATTTTCCTTAAAAATACGTTATTTTTTGCGGTTCATTATCTACCCAGTTTAATTCACCATTCCTGAATTATCAAAAAGAAAATTATATTTAAGATTCTTTAATATTGGCTTAATGTACATTATTATTATTCATTAAATACACTTGCAATTTGAACCTTAACACCCGTTTATTGTGTTTTTTTTATTTTTTATTACAGATACTGTACTAATATCCATGTATTATAAACAACAATACATATGCTTCAGTGAGTTAAAGGAAAATAATTACATCTCAGGTTTCTGTGACAGTTTATAAACGACTCAACCTAACGGTCTCGTGGTTTATGACGTCACAGAAACTCTAGATGGAATTATTTTTCTGTAACTCACTGAAGCCCATTTATTACTCTCTATGTAATGTTACAGACAATGCAGCATCCTAATAGCACAAGTGCCCATTGTAATGGTCAAAGCAGTGTTCTTTAAAACTTATATTAATGAATGTATTCTTCTTGTTTAGTTTTATATTGCATATCATTTTACTATAAACTGTCTTGCCTCTAGTCACCATTAACCTGTCCCCTGCAGCACTCTGTCCCTAGTTAACTTAAGAAATACATTACAAAGTAAGAAATATCACACTGAACAAATGTGGTACTTCTGACATATATAATGGGCAGAGTTGTGAGAGTCAGAACCATTATGGATTATACTGTAAATCAATGTATTTCACTCCACATTAGCTTTTGTCAAACTGCTTTCTTTAGAGCTTCTGAAGTTCCAAACCTGGCATCATTAAAATACAAAACAGTTATTATAATGCCATACCCGCATTAAGAGTAAGAACAAATAAAGAATGGATCATGAAGCAGAACATGACTAAGGAAGATTGTTTGTATATATTGTTCTAATTTAGAGTTCTTTGTGGAAACCTCATGGAGTGATGTAAAAAAGGTTTATGGTTTCAGTTTTTAGTCTATTGTAGTTTTCATAATAATGAAATGAAAGACACATGTCATCAGCTGGAAAACAATATCAGAGAGAGTACTGAGTATGACATACAGGGGCACCACAATAATATGAATTCAATGGAACATGGCAAATGTTTAAAGTGTAAATAGCATATCAAATACATTTTTTGTTGACAACATATAAATACAGTATGTTATAATACCTTTCTAAAAATGTATACAGTGTTTATATTGTTTTGCTTCACTTCTAATAAAAATGGATTTGAAGTCTCTCCGGAGCAGCCCAACCAAAATACAACGCGATCTGACAACTGCTGTCGGTGACGTCAGTTTGAGAACAAACAGGCTGTGAACTGCAGAAGCCTGCATTGGATCGGGCTTGTTTATCAAACGGTGAAGGTATTCTATTCTCTACTGTAGGGCTGAAACAATAATCGCCAATATCGATAATCACAATCATTTTTTTTCAGAGAATTTTATTGCGTTGAAAAAGTATTATCGATAATCATAATTATCGTCCGAGACCCATTGAAGCAGGAGCGGCATTGTTTGAGTGAGGCGAAAACATGATCTGTGTGAGCACTGCATACATTGGGAAGTTACAGAAAGTATTGATTTTAAACAATATGCTTAGGCTTTCAACTTACATCATGGTGGTTTTCGAACATAAAGCACAAATAGTGTTGTTTGTAAAATAAAAATAAAATGTTAGCTCACTGTAAAATTACTGTAGAAAAGTGGAACTTTTACCTATTAAACATTTTGACACAGGATTTTTTTTTTTTTTACGTAAATTGAAAACAAAAGAAAAGGAAAAAAAACACAAGCATTTGGCAAACGTTGAATATAGCCTTAGCAACGTGTTGCTTCTTTATTTTAAACTACACTAAAGACATGAGTACTGCACTGCAGCCTACGCACCGCATGCGGAACAATAAGCAGGTGCTCAGCACCCTCCTGTATCTATCTGATCCCATGGCGTTGCTGTTGTACAAAAGGGTAGTAGCATAAATAGAAGAGAGTTAACTTTTAATGGAAGGGTAGGCAGTTTTTATTTTATTGAACTGTCTGCATACAAGCAGCGACGTGCAAAACTCAGTATGTTCCTAATAGTATACAACTCCATATACAGAGACACACACACAGTTTGAGTCTCTTAATGGCAGATTCGCCACACAAGTAAAGAAAACAAATGCTTCCAGGTAACGTTAGCAAATTTGTTTCATTATATTAATATATTTGGTGGCACTTTCTTTTATGAAGTAAACATTCTTGAATTAACATAAATGTTTAAATAATAAAAAGTATGTATTGTTTTATAGGAAAACTACATCATTTATTAATATACAAATTACAGTATTTTATACTCACGTTTGTTCTGGGCAACCACCAGAAATGCAAAAACTTGGCACATACACTGTCTAGTTCTTTTTTCTTCTAACCTCTGACTTAAGACTGGTGATTTTTTTATTCAAGAAGAGTTAAATTATTATAATGGAAGAAGCTAGGGTTGTTCTTACTTTACCAGCAATGATGTTGTCATGTCAGTCTTTGGAAATCCAAAACATGAACTTAAAAATCTGGAGCAGGGGGCTCCCGAGTGGCGCATCCGGTAAAGGATGTTCCTTATAGCCTGGAGGTCGCTGGTTCAAGTCCAGGCTATTCCACTGCCAGCCTTGGACGGGAGTTCCCAGGGGGCGGCGCACAATTGGTCAAGCGCCGCCTGGAGAGGGGAGGGCTTAGGTCGGCCAGGGTGTCCTCAGCTCACCACACACCTGCGACCCCTGTGGACTGGCCGGGTGCCTGCAGGCCTGCCTGCAAGCATCCCAGAGCTGCGTGGTCCTCCGAAGTGGTAGCTGCATGGCGGGGCTGCAGAGTGAAAAGAAGCGGACGGCTGACGGCACACGTTTCGGAGGACGCGTGTGTTCGTCTTCGTCTCTCCTGAGTCAGCGCTTATGAATTGGGCATTTCAAATTGGGGAGAAAATGGGGTAAAATACAATTGCCGATTCCAAATTTATTAAAAAAATAAATAAATAAATCTGGAGCAGAACACAATGATGTAGACACCTGCAGTTTGGTAAAAAGTGTACTCAGTTTCTGCACAGTAGTTGCTGTCACAGATTTTGTAATCCAATAGGTGCTAGCTCTGCACACAGTAGGCTATTTATAAACACTATAAAAGCTAATATTTTCCTTGTAACTCCTATATAATTATTTACAGTATCTAATACCAGATGGTCTTCCAGCTATATTTCAGTTTCCCAGCAACTAAATGGGCGACACTAATGCAAATGATAGATTTCAAGAGTGATTTATATTTTTAAAAATGATATTTAGGAAATAAATCATGTCAGAGAGGAAACCAGATAAAGTGAACTGTACTGAAATTGTGCAAATAAGCAGAAGAGAATAATAACATGTAACCTAAGTGACTTTTGCATGTTACTAGCTGCTTGCAAAAGCTGCTAGGAGGTAGTTCCTAATAACTCTATCCTCTTGCCACATTTGACATTCCATTTTGATTCTTTGAGTAAGAATAATCATTTTAGTTTTTGAGGCGCTAAAAGAGTAAGTAGCTTCAAATAACTCAATAGTGGAGCAACATGATCCAGAACCAATGGGAATGATTACACTATTACTGGGGGGCTGTAGTGCCAAAAGTCAAACATTGCTGTACTGCTGTGTTTTATCTTTGTCTAGGAGGCCACTGTAGTACGGTGGCTCATTGAAGACATTTATCTTGTGATCTCAACATCGTGGTTTGAAATGTCGAAATCCTGAGAACATTTATCTTGTGATCTCAACATAACGTCTTATCTATATTCCGAAAGATGTTTTTGACCTTTTATAAAACTTCTTGTTAGTTCCTCAAAAAATGATTTTACATTCCAGTGAGCTCTCACAAAACGGAGGTAGAGAATCAAGGTAATGACTTGAAGTATCCTGTCATGGAGTTGTTCAGTTATCAAGTAAGATTTCTAGGGAAACAGACAAGTCATTACCACTAAGGTATTTTGACAGGTTGAACAGAAATGGGAGCCAAAAGATGAATGAGCTGCTGAAAATATGTGAAGTAAAGGACAAAACAGGGTTCACACAAGTACTGTATAAAAGATGAAAACATTTTCTTAATTTACAAATCTTTTAAATGTGGAACTGAAGAGGTCAGTGTCCTAATGAATCCGCTAAAGAAAAAAACCCAGGCTGCAGTAAAAGTACCGCACTGGCTCAGTGCCGCTTGTCTCTAGAATATATCATACTCAGTACACCAAGAACAGCATTCTCGTTGTATTTGATTTATCATAATGTCTGGAATTCAGCAATTGTATATGTAATACAAGAGGAAAACCATGCCACGGAAAGATGATATAGCTGAACATTAATACATGAACCACATACTGTATTGTAATCAAAAACTGCATTCCCTTTGCTTTTTAAAAGAAAGGTCATGATCACATTACAAGATTTTGGATTAAAATTATGATTGGTATTTTAGTTTTTCTGTAAGGGAACACCACTTTACACTGTATGCTAAAATCTGATGCTAGCAACTGAACTAAGAGACACTCCATTTGCTGCAGTCATTGTGTGTGTTGCAATGATTTTGCTTTTGACAGACAAGGAAAGAAAGGGCTGGGATGCATCCTGCCTGGGTGCTGGTGTTTGAGAACTTTGCACTCCAAATGAAGTCTGGCAGAGCTAATGCTGAATACATCAATTGGAATGAGGTATGAAACAAACAAAGAAACATTTTAAAAAGCTGTCATCAGAAAACATGACGAAGCATGGGGCTGCTCCCTTGTGCTTGTAACCAGGTAACTGAATTTCAATACACCCTAACACCCGTGTGCATGGTGCTTGGCATTAACTTTAGCATTCGTTTTTCATCTGGTTTCACTGACCTCAATTAGCACTAATCTTGGACTACCATTAGGTAATCCAAGATTGCTGCTGTGAAACCAGCCATTCATTTTAGACCACAATATAATGGGAGTCAGTGGATAATACCTACCCCTCTTATCACTTCAAAATGCCTGCATCTAATGTACTGTATTTTGACACATTCTCTACACTGTAGTCGACAGCCTTGTGGTCACAGGATCACCCAGCTTGACTCATGGAGATCAGAAGTGTGTGTTCAGTGTTTTTTTTATTACATTAAAAATTTATTAAAATGAAAAAGTCTATTGAAAAAGTCTCAGAAACTAAAAGCTGAAATAATTGCTCTATCCGAGAAAGGAGAGAAAAACCCCTCTTGCTTTCAACGATCTCATAGATTCTTAAAAACTGGAATGCAATTCTGAGTGCCTATTACAACTCTCAAGTGGCTTCTGCTACTAAAAGAATGTGTATAGGAAAGTATGAGGATAAAGAAGAGAACTTAAATTGGTTTAAATTTGTACATGGGCGTTTGGTTTGTTAGGGTACCGATAGGGTTACTAGACATCCTGGGAAAACTGGGATTGAACCAGTTTTCAGCCTTCATTTTTTGTCCCGGTCGGAAACAGTAAAATTGTTCAATAATTGTATTCGCTTTTTATTTTTGAAAGTACAAATCTGTATCAGTGTGCTCAGCAAGTTAACATCAGAGTAATCTATTAGGTTGCATTAGCGCCATTCAAAAATAAAATAAACAATGTTTGGATTCTTTTTGTAATAATTCTAATCATGTGATATCACTTTTAAATGATAATAAATCTGATATTTTTTTTTTTTTGTACATTTAACATGTTTTGATTAGATGATAATAGAAAGAAAATAGTGAGCTGTTATGATCTATAATAAATACACCTCATGCTTCATTTTTTAATTCTGATTTTGTTTTCATCTTGTTATTTAAACGTCTTCAGGGTTGCTACGATGTCAGTGAATTGAAGGAAGAAAAAAGTCCCAGTTTCTCACTCTGGAAATCTGGTAACCCATATTATTGATGATCTCTGATAATGTCACTCCACTTCTTGTCACAATGTATACTCAGTACCTTTGCAGTGTTATTTAGTGGGTTTGACTGTGTATATACTGTATATATATATATATATATATATGTATGTGTGTGTGTGTGTGTGTGTGTGTCCAAGAAATGAGGATCAGAAAGCTCAGAAAAAAAGACTAGAAAACAGATAAACCTCTCGTTTATCTACAGTTTGCAGAAAATGAAAAAGATGTTCAGCGGCCGTCTGCAGTGTTTTGTTTGGAGAAAGTGAGTGTTTATTTTGAACAGACTTCTTGGGTCCACTGCATTGTGTGGAAAAAACATTCAAGAACTCAAATGAAAGTGAGCGTAAGCAAGCGCTGTGTGTCTATGAAGATCACAACTGGGAGTTTACAGCAACATAAGGTCTGTGTTCACAATTTCAACAGCCGATTAGCACGTAGAAAGAACGTGTTCTAACAGTTTTACAATGAAGTATAATAAAAATCAAGTCATTGCTGTGCGTGTATGTCTGTGTGTCAAATGGGAAGGCACTTAACTTTCAACACTAAAGATGTTCAGTAAAGAACCGAAACGGCAGGCTAACCAAATGTATGTACACTAAATATTCATAACATATGCCCGTTTGTATTGAATTTTTTTTCTGCAAAAGACACAGAACATTATTATTTAGCTTTCATGAGATAGCATTTATATTACAGTACTTAGTGCTGAAAGACACACACATATAATTCTGTACTTTAAGGGAAATGTTGAGTTCAGTGACAGAGCTTCAGATTGATTGACACTTTGGTATGAAAACAACTTGACGGCGTCAAAATACGCCGGACGCTGATGCTTTCACGTGACATGCTTTGTGTGAAAAGACCTTAACCGAAAAAAAAATATTTCATAGTATATAAAAAATCTATTTATATAAAACTCAAAAATAGCTAAAAATAAGCACTGGAAAATTAAATGAATAAAAAGTGAAAAACAGAAGCCCTAATTATACATTATTTTTGCAACAAGCTGCCATACAGATACACCCATTCACACACATAGGTCAGCCTCTTCAGAGTTTATTAAGAGGAGGGAAATCCACGATATCAGGGAAGTGTGGTAAACGTGAAGAGAACGGCATGACATTCAAAGCTTCTGTGCTCTGCTCAATTTCCACTTCAAGGTAGTGCAGCTTTTATTTGAAATGACGAGTGAAGCTGACAAGCAGGGCCTTATTATTTTAGGACTGACTGCAAAGGGGAGACATTGATGGTGGAAGGTGAGAAGTACAATGAAGATGAAAAGATGGTAAGACTGCGAGTCCCTCCTATCCACCCCTCTGTCTCCTACCTCTTTCAAGATACTGAAGTGGCTGAATAAACATTAAAAAGAAATAGCATCTCTGATACATACAGTAAAGGACACTTATTTATTTACAGCTGCTTCCCTTCTCTAGTCTCTCTATTTGCAGTTGCTGACAACGTTGCATATTTCTGCATAGTTCAGATAAGAATACGCAGCCCCCACCAAGGTGAAAGACACAGAACCCCAGTGACCTAGCCCTTAGATTTAAGTACTTTAACAGGCATGTTAATAGAGACGACCTCTAATTTAAAAGTAGAGCAATGTTAAAAAAAAAAAAAAAATCTTTCAAACCAGCTTTCACATTGAAAGGCACCCCATGCTTACACTTTCCATGTCAGAAGTTGTCACAAGCAGGTGCTCAGGTTTTATTCTCCAGTCAGTAAAAGCTGTAATTGGTCACCTTAGCATGGGGGCTCTATGACTAAGGCAGTGAAAAAACAAGAAAGACAACACATAAAAAAAACATCCATATAAGAATTTATTTCACAGTGACTGGGATTTAAACAAGTAGGAAGAATGAGTTACTGTACTAAACACTGTAGAGAATTATTATTATTTTAATTAAAATACATCCTTTTCTAGCAACACTCAAACACACAGGTATGCTGAATAAAACAGTTTTGTATATGTAAGTCAAAGTACAGTTGTTGATGTAGACAAAATATTTCTGAATGGATATACAGTTTAAAAACAGATGCTTCATGGTGCACAGGAGATAGCTGTTTGCTTTGCGTGAAATTGATTGTTCACTGCTCAGGAAAATGGTTACTTGACTTCTGACAGACTGAACACTAGAATAGGCAACATCCTATTCCTATTTAAGACTACAGTTAAGATTGGACTGCAATTAATGTGCCAATTACTAAACAAAGGGATTAACTTATTCCCCAATAGGATACACATCTTTATTAAACTGGCATAATGGTGGTATCAGCCCCCACTGCTATAGGTTCAAGTGGCCTGACACATGCCTGCTCACATGGTTGAAAGATGTTGTGTGGATAAACACATTGGAAATTTGGGTCCCTAACTTTCTAATTGTTTCACTTCTGTGAGACTGGGTTTGAATTGGTGGTCTCAACACAGCCATTAGTTCACATTACAAATCCACTGCAGAGATTTGCACAATATGCCTTTTCTGCTTGAGAAGCTCTGACAGTTTTTCAGGTCAGGATTGAGGTGCGCTCCTTTACAGAGCAGAGAGGGGAAGCTCTCATGACACCAGACCGTTGGCAACAGTGACTGTCAACCTTATACAAATACACCCTATTAAAAGCATAGTAAAGTGGAATAAAGCATATTCAAAATAATTGTAAACCATGGATTAACAGTGGTAAATGCATAGTATAACAATAGGAAAGCTGCAAAATTGCCATTCAAATTTACTGTGGTAAACTCATATAAGGGCAGCCATTGTCCCGCAACAAAATCTTCAATCAAAAGTATGGATTCAACTATGCATAGTGCACAGGCTGGTACCAGAATATGAATGCCTGATTTTCTCAATGTAGAGTATGTCAGGGGCTGGGATGGTGCAGTAACATACAGTAGGGGATTAACTGCACACCCAAAACACAGTTCAACTCTGCATAAACTCCTTTTCTGTGCCATTAGAGGAATGTACATATATATTTATTTATATACACATGGATAAACACATCTGCCAGGATATAAGTCTGCCTATTTGACAGAGGCTCTTTAGTATTGTTAATCACAGTTAATTAAAGCCTCATTTGCATGTCGGCTAATTAACTAAAACCAATAATCACATTTTAGCATGCAGATTTTGGAACGATATTCTCATTAACTCGCATTTTGTGCCGTGAACTGAAAAAGTGTCTGTCAAGAAATATAATATAAAATCCATACACCAATTTGATGACAATTGTAGAGAATTTAATTCATGCAAAGTGTATGCAAGAGTTACATTTAAATACCACAGTACAATTTCTTGATTCCATAATAGCCTGACAAATAGTTAAAAGGTTATCGTTTAATTCTAAGAGTTATATGTACACTGTAAGTACATTGTAACTATGCATAATAGCATTGTAATTACGTGCAAGCACACATGTATTTACTATGTAAGTACTATGTAAATACACAGTTACCTACAAAATACATATATGAGCTGCTTCTTCTTCATAGTAAGTAATCAAATGCAGATAAGAAAAGAATACTTGGATACCTTGATAAGTTTGTTCTAACAGAAGCAAGCTTGCCCACATTTATATTTTGTGTGTGTACAAAAAGAAGAAGGAAGATTAATGTAGCCTCTAATACTTGTTCTGTTTCCATTCCAGTGACATGCATTTACCAGTTACCAAAGGCATTAAATATCTGTGGCTTGTTTTTTAAGATACCTCTCATGTTCACTTGTATTGAAATCTGGGTTGAAATCCTCTTCTTTGAACTGGACACTATGGTCCCTGTTCAAAAAACATGTTTAAATGAACGTTTTGTTAAGATTGTTTAATTAAAATACATTTTGATTTCTTAGATAATTTTCATTGTATAACTCTATATGGTTTAGTGGCAGGCGATCAAGGCTGGTCAACTGCAGGAATAGCAAACCCCAAACACTTGTAATCTCAAATAAATAAACTATGGAACAAAAATAAAGGTTTAAACAAACCCCCAAAACACCCAAGCTATGGGGTTTCCTTTCTTTTTCTCTCCGCTCTCGCTTTCCTCTCCTCTCCTCTCCTATCCTCTCCTTTTGCTTTCCTCTCCTCTCCTCTCCTCTCCTCTTCTCTTCTCTTCTCTCCTCTCCTCTCCTCTCCTCTCCTCTCTTCTCTTCTCCTCTCCTCTCCACACTCCTACACACTCTCTCAAACAAACATTTCTCTCTTCGTTTTATACCATGTGGCCAGGGGCTTGATTGATTCAATCACTACCTGGCCATATTCCACACAATCACTCTCAATCACACAGTTAATTAATCAATCAAACAATTAACAAGGTCACTGTGCAACGACATGCAGAGCTTATGCTCTGTCACACTCTTCAAAAAACCTTCCTAAAGTAACCCTCAGAGTTTTTAGACTCATAACATCTTCTTTAACACGGTATAAATGTGTGCATAAGCCTTCATAATCATAGCCTGAATATAAGTATTCATAACATGTTGTCAAAACATGTGTTACAAATGAAAAGTAATGGGATAGAAATTTCAGTGTGAGGTTAAATCATATTATTTTGGCAGAATTGCCGTGGCTTATGACAACCCAAGTGTTTTCTAATCATATCTGAAGGATTAGGTTTGCAGTTATAACCCTCCTCTCTTTGCAGTCGGTGCCATGCTTTTACCTCCTCTCCACCCTTCACCTAATGTTCAGCCTTGCCAGGGGGGTTGGCAGTCAAACTGCCTCCGTGCCTACAGACTGTAAACACAGAAGATAAACAATTCAAACCTTTGAAATAGGCCAGACACAGACACGCACAGACATACACAGAGACACAGACACACATACATACACAGAGACACAGACACACACAGAGACACATACAGAGACACAGACACGCACAGACATACACAGAGACACAGACACGCACAAACATACACAGAGACACAGATACGCACAGACATACACAGAGAAACAGACACACAAAGACATACACAGAGACACAGACACACACAAACATACACAGAGACACAGATACGCACAGACATACACAGAGAAACAGACACACAAAGACATACACAGAGACAGACCCACAGAGACACAGACACACACAGAGACACAGACACACACAGAGACAGACACACAGACACAGACATACACAGACAGACACACAGAGACACAGACACACACACACACACACAGACATACATAGAGAACAGACACACACAGAGACACAGACATACACAGAGACAGACACAGACACAAAGACATACACAGAGACACAGACACATACATACACAGAGACACAGATACAGAGACACAGACACACACAGAGACACAGACACACACACAGACACAGACACACACAAACATACACAGAGACACAGACACATACATACACAGAGACACAGACACACACAGAGACACAGACATGCACAGACATACACAGAGACACACACACACACACACAGACATACATAGAGAACAGACACACACACACAGACATACACAGAGACACAGACACTGTTAAAGGTGTATACAGTTTAATTCCCCAAGTCTATGTCTGTTTTTCTGAGCATCCTAACACTGTGTTAACACAGCACACATAGAGAGCTGAACTGGTATTTATTATAAGTACAAGATAATCTTTTGTATTCCAATCCATGTTTAGTTTTACTTTCACCGTTACACATGTACCTGTCAATAATGTGGAGCTGTCTGAATGTGAAGAAAACCGTTGTTCTGGGTCTTGCAACTAGTAAGCGTCTGCCAGATCCTGATACTTTCATTTACGCTTTGATGAAGTTTGCAATATGACAAAATGACTGACTTTTAAAAAACATATTATTGTCTGGCTCCCCAAAGAAAATACTTAAGGCCATGACATTATACAGCATTACTGGTTAATGTATGCTGACATGTTGTTGCTACATCAGTATCTTGGGGAAATACATGGAATATGATCTGCACTAGATATATTGTACAGCAATATGTATTCATATAAATTATGAAAATCCGTTAAATCTTTGTAGATTAAGTTTAGTGTTATTGGCTGTCATTCTTTATTGTGCTAAGACAAGCTACCTTCATAAGCACTTTAAGCATAGGAATAGTTTATCTAGCATGGCTTACAATAATACTTTCTTTGTTATTGCTGTGGAGTGGGCAGCTATGTGTGATGTGTGCAAAGGGTGATTATTTTAATCATTCTGTAAGAGAAGTAGAAACGCTGAGGTTTAACTAAAGTACTTTGGCCCTCAGGAGAGACAAAATCAGCTCTCTCATTTTCCAGCAGGCTATAAACAATGCTTACAGCTTGAAATAAAGCGTGCAGTTTTAAAATGCATGTCAGTGGTATGTAGGATACACTTCTATAAATAGAAAATGTGTTTCCACCCAAAGTAGCGCTCCTGCAAGCACCTAGTCGAGATCTAAACCTTTCTGCAAACTAGCCTTGAACCCAGCTACTGTACCATGACTACACCTATTTTTACTTGATGCGCCACTTCAAAGTAGATGCATTTAAGCAAAGCAGTGGTTCTGGCAAGGAACTCACTTTAATCTTAAATTAAATCACGTAAATATCAAGCATATTTTAGGCGCTTCCAGGACCAGACTAAATCACCAAATCGAACAGCTGGTTCCTTATTCATCCCTCAATAAACAATACATCCATAGATTGGCAAGGAAGGGATTTATATCTTACCTCAATCCACTACGTCCCTGCTGTGTGCCAGAGTTCACCTCCTCCTTCCAGCCTCCACCTGCTTTTTGTCTAACGGGGAGGGCTGCTGTCCTGCCCCCCTGCCCATGGCTTCCCCATGGTCAGCCTCTGCTCTTATCTGCAAGCTAATTTATGGGCAGGGGTACCTCAAAAGGTAAGGCCAAAGAATGTAGTGTAAAATCTGTATGCTGTAGTCGTGTTGTCTGGTCTGTTTTATTAAATAATCTATTTCATGAGTTTCCAGACTGAACAATCTTTCTCCAATGCACTGTGTTGCACAGTGAAACACTAATATGTTTCCCCACCTTTTTTCTGAAACAATGTCAAATATTGAAACAATAAATAATCATATAAAACACACATGTGAGAAAGGACATATTAGAAAAGCCTTATTGTCAAATAAAAATGCATTTTTGTTATTATACATGGTAAAGAGAATGGCGCACAATATTGGTTTTGACTTCTTTCAAATTCTAGTCCTACTGCTTGGAACTACCTTCCATCATATAAGTCATTGAATTATTTTTCAGGACACGATAAATTGACTTTGTCAGTTCTATTGCTTTCAGGCAGGATGGTGGTTTACCCACACAGTCTAATTACATTTCAATTATTTTCAAGAATATAATAACCAGGGCTGCAGTGATTGGGATATAGTGGTGGATTCGGGTCATTCATAGGTGTGTGGATGCAGTATATGTTTTGAATTAAAAGCTTGTATGTTTGTGTGATGGCCATAGAAATACCTGTCTATACTAGAAACCATTTCTAATAGAATATTTCATATAGGGCATTGTGCCAAAGCAATCTGCTTATAGTCCTTACTACCTGTAATACCTTACTAGACAGTAAATGACAGCACAGCATTCCTGTGAGTCTGTGTAACCATGTCGGTATGTAAATAAATCTTACATGCCTGCAGGGCATGTCAATCCAAACCTTCCGCATCAGTCCCCTGTCAATCAAGCAGCAAACACACATCCATGTCTCACCCCTTGAGGCAGGGTGAGGAGCCCTGCACATGAAAAGGGGGCAGAGCAAAGCCCTGCCATAAATGTATGGTGTATTATTATTATTGTTGTATTATTATTATTATTATTATTTATAAATGTGACGGCAGAGCCGTATATTTTGTATTGTTTCGCAGCGTGGATGGGAATCCCCATCCACATTAAAAACAATGTGCAGAAGGTGACCATCTCCTGAGTTAATTAATTGTTTAATTGTTGCTAATCGGGAGATGGTCACCTGCATATAAGCCTGCAGCTCTCTGCCCTCGTGGTGGATGTTCAGAAGTGGAGAACGAGAGCAGAGTGAGCGAGTGGATTAAATGAACCTAAAATATGACAGCAACTGCTCAGTCTGTACTATTGTTTGTGTTTAGTGTTTGTGATTATTTTGTTTAAACTTTTATTTTCGCTCTGTGTTTTTGTTTAAATATTTTATTTATTTTTGTTATTTTTTATTATTATTTATTTCTTAGCCGACACCCTTATCCAGGGCGACTTACAATTGTTACAGGATATCACATTATTTTTACATACAATTACCCATTTATACAGTTGGGTTTTTTACTGGAGCAATCAAGGTAAAGTCCTACCCACTACTCCACACTGTCTTCTGCAGTATTTTGTGTTTGTTTTCTTCCTGTATTCTGGCCTGACATCACCACATCGGCTACCCTGTCACACCCCTGTTACAGGATACTGAATGATTGGATGTCCTTACATAAACCTGTTGGGTCTTATGGTTTATTGGGACTTCCTCCTGCAGCAAATAAAAACTAGTATACCATGAACGATCATTTAATATTCTGATATGTTTGAACTACCGAAGCACAGCTCAGTCATGAATTTCAGCAGTACTCCACTGGATTGGCATGCAAGCAAAACACATTCAAAACTAGTTCCGGTAAGCATGTTATCTCACTTAAGTGGAATAACAAAAATGCTAGATATACCCACGCTTGTGATTTTATATACTGTATATATATATATATATATATATATATATATATATATATATATATATATATATGTTGTGTGAATATAGTAATTGTTACAGCTTGTATAATGGTATTTAAAACAGGATTCATTCATTCAACATTTGTTCATGTAGTAGAGTGTTCGGGATGTCTCCATATATAACTGGAAGGGAATTCATGTGGATCATAACACAGAGCTCTATGTTTTTATTGAATCCATTAAATACTAAAACAATAAGAAAATTGAAAACAATTAAATGTGTGCTGATATATTTAACAGGTTAAAGCAACTAAATATGTAGACATGTTATATTAGTAGTAGGACTGAATTATAAATATCCCAGTTCTACTGCTGACACAAACATTATTTTCTGTAGGACTAGACCTTATATGCCCTTGAAGGCTGCAGCTGTACAATACATTAATTTAAATATTTTATTACATTATTTCACAGGTACCCTCATGGAAACATACAGCTGGTTTCACAGGCTGGGTTCATGATTAGTGCTAATTGGAGCTGGTGAAACCAGCTGGTAACGTCTTCAAAATATACTTGACTGAAAGAACAGCTGAAGTTTTGCAATAAATAAATAAATATATACATTATAAATGAAACATAATTCAGAATATACAAGCATATCATTTGATTTTTTAAACTTTTATATTGGCATAAAACATGTTGGCATGACCTGTAGAGAGGCAGTGGAGGAGCTACGGTATCCAGGCCACCTTTCATCAACATGTCCAGAGGGACTTCCATAAACAGCTTCTGTTCTGTTTAGTTCAGTCTGATACTGCCTAGCACTGCAGTGGACCACCGTGTCTCCAGACCAACCTGTCACCTTTCCACACCACATGCAGAAGTAGAGAAGACGAGAGCCAGATGCACCACAGAAATTGCCCATTCATTGTACCATAACCTCAAATTTTCAACATATGCCTGGAATGGCGAATGTTCTAGCAATACACTTTGGGTGCCCTTCATTTACTGTGCCACAGAGCACTTGCTATGCTTGCCGAAGTTCCTACTGAGTTAAACCAGATGCTTCAATTTGGAACAGCTTAGCTTGAAACATGCATGATGTACACTACTCTATCACATGGTCTATAACGGTCACCTAATAACAGACAATAAGACCATTTATTAAAATCCCTTGTAATAGAGTGTACATTCCTAACTGGAATCAGCAGGGCTTTAGGACCCTGGGGTTAGGAGAAGTGCACTCCGTCTTGCTAAAGGTGAAGGTACCAGGAGGCCATGTTGGTGAAGGCCTCCTAAATTGTGAATTAATTGTGTAACAATGTAGGGTAATTGAATGATTGTTTGACCTTTAAAAACACAATGGGGGAAATGTGTGGTTGAGGGATAATTGGAGAAGATTGAAGTGAGTGAGTGAGTGAGTGAGTGAGTGAGTGAGTGAGTGAGTGAGTGAGAGAGTGAGTGAGTGAGTGAGTGAGTGAGTGAGAGAGAGAGAGAAAGAAACTCCCATACAGAAAAATAATATATTGCAGTATATGTCAAAGCAATAGAAATATATTTAAAATACATAGTAATATATTCTCACAAATGATTCCTGTGACAGAAGACATAAAGAATCTTCAAAACCACCTCAAAACAAAAGAAGAAGAAAACAAAAAGCTCCTTGAAGTTTGCCCAACGGTAGAATCATGGCATGGCCTTTCTCAGGTGACTCTTGTTCAGATCATTCTTTTCAATCGCCGCAGAGAAGAGAAGTCTCAAGGATGCTCATTTCAACTTTCCTTGAACGAAACACAGGGGCAATGCAAGATGAAATCGAAAAAAGCTTATCAGATTTTGAAAAGAAATTGTGCAGCAAATTCACCAGAGTTGAAGTCCGGGGCAAAAGAGGTCGCAAGGTGCCAATTCTGCTGACACCAAGTATGAAGAATTCTATAAAGCTACTGTTAAAACACAGAGAAGGTGTTGGCATTAATGGTGAAAATCCATATATTTTTGCCAGACCTTATTTCAATTCTCTGGAGCACATAAGAGGATGTGACGGCTTTACATGACTCTGCAAACATGTAGCTACTTTGTCACAATTACTGAATCTGCAAACTCATGAACTGGACCAGTTGGCATCATTTATGGGTCACGACATCCAGGTTCACACGGAATTTTATCGACTTCCTGAAGACACACTGCAGCTAGCAAAAGTAAGCCGTGTGCTTCTTGCCCTGGAGAATGGACTTCATAACTTCAAAGGGAAAACACTGGAGGAAGTCACACCAGATCTTGATGGTAAGTGATGGAATAAAAAATGCAAAATTGTTTAAAGATTACTAAATGAAATACCAGCAAAAAACAAGCAATTGTTTCTGTCCATGATTAATCAAAACATTTAATAATTTAAATAAACTTTTTTTTTTATTAGCTCTACTGGAAGACTCTGACTCCGAGACAGAAATCACAGAAAGACCGGGCCCCTCAGAAGGAAGATGGACAGCGAGTCAGAAAAATGAAGACTTGCAGAAAAGGAAAAGGAAGCACAAAGGTGCAGAAGAAACAGAAAACAGCATTACACCAGTAAGAAAAGGTAAAGTATTACATGCAAGCATGTGTAAATAATATGTTTTATATGTTTCATACATTTTAGATTATAGCACTGAAATGTAGCTCAGTTGTACTGATTCCAATTTATTGGGATTATGCTTTATTATTATTATTATTATTATTATTATTATTATTATTATTATTATTATTATTATTATTATTAATTTTGTCATAAAGATAACAAATAAGAAATAGTTGTAAAAATAAGAGAATTGTATTCAGTGTAATTGTCACAAATGTTATGTAGTATATATAATTTAAATAATAATGTTTGATGCAGTAATATGTTTTATTATTATTATTTTAGGGAGATTTTCTTCAGAGAGAAGGACCTGGTCAAAAATGGAAAAAGAAATGGTTGAAAGCCATTTAAAAACGTTCATTAAAATGATGCAAGTCCTGGGAAAGAGGGCTGTGAAAAGTGCATCGCTGAAAATCCCACACTACAGGAGAACGGTCGGGACTGGAAAGCTGTACAATATTACTTGTACAACAGAATAAACTCAATCAAGAGAAATACATGGCTTTGATTAACAAAAACGGTTGTTGGACATTCTTCTAGATCTTGTATCTACATCTCTTTTCACAGCATCAGCTACTGCAACAGTACCACTAAAATGTGCTTGAGTTCTGACTGAATCAAAATTCTGTAAAAAAAAAAAATACTTGTTCATATTAATACTTTTGGTTTGAATGTCTACAAATAAGTTGCTCTCTTGTATTTTCAAGCAATAAATGTGTTTTTGCTCTAATTTTATTTGCATCACTTTATTATTGGATGAGTTGAACTCTTTAAATTATTTTTTTGTGGTTCCACTTCGACAGTGTTAAAACACACACATAATTGCACTCTGGCTCCTACACATGAAATGTATGACATTTAACAACAACAAAAGAAAGAAACTTTACCAAAGTGTGTGATTAAAATCTAGCATACAATTTTCTGCACTTTATAGAGTCAAATAACATTGCTAACAGCATTCATTTATCTTGAATATTTAATACAGTTTATTTTTCAGGTTTTTCAGAATCCTTCTACAAGAAAGTGCCCACATACTGTAGATAACAATAGTTTGTGTGTTAGTGTAATACAAGTATGATTGTAAAATGCATGGTAGGTAGTTGGTATAATTAGTGTACACTATCATCAATAATTTGGCTGTAATTCTGTTTATATAATACCTTATCATATTTCTAAAAAATATTCATATTCATTTGGATAGGTCTCCACCCCCCTGAGTTAATACTTGGTGGAAGCACCTTTGGCAGCAATTACAGCTGTGAGTCTGTTGGGATAGGTCTCTACCAACTTTGCACACATAAATTTGGAAATATTTGACCATTCTTCTTTACAAAACTGTTCAAGCAGTGTCAAGTTCCTTGGAGAGCGTTGATGGACAGCAATCTTCAAGTCATGCCACAAATTTTTGATTAGATTTAGGTCGGGGCTCTGACTGGGCCGCTCAAGGACATTTACCTTTTTGTTCCATAGCCACTCTAGTGTAGATTTGGCTGTGTGCTTTGGGTCGTTGTCATGCTGAAAGGTGAACTTCCGTCCCAGTTTCAGCTTTCTCGCAGAGGGCAGCAGATTTTCCTCAAGGACCTCTCTGTACTTTGCTCCATTCATTTTCCCTTCTATCCTGACAAGTGCCCCAGTCCCCACTTCAATAGTATTGAGTGACACAAGTCCCCACTTGGATAGCGCAGAACGATTCTCACACTGTTTTTTATATTAAATGTATATCTTTCAGGTTTCAAAATATGAATTTCTTTCTCCATTTTGATTTTTTTGTATATAGGCACATATAAATTAATGTATTTTAAAATGATATTTTATGTAAATATTATAATTTAGATATTAAATATGATATTTATATATTGATATTTAGCATGATAAAAGAATTTGCAGTTAATGAAAATCTTTCATCGAAATAATCTTATGATTATAATTAGTTTAACTGAAACAATATTGAAACTGTTTTCCATTATCTTTTAAAAGTATTTAAATCTCATAATAATTTACAAGCATACTGTAATCTAGAGCAAAGAGTTATAATTTAGAGTTGTTAATAACAGACATGAATGAAAATTGATGAGTAGATTAATAATTATTAATACTGAGATAGTTTGGAGTCCCCACTTGGATAGTGCGAAACGACGCTCACACAGGGCTGGGTGTGTTTGTGCAATATAAATACACTATGCTAGTACATTGTAGGTAACTGGTATAAAATAGTTATAGTAATTAGGCTGCTAACTGTGCTTTCAATTTTCTAACAGTATTAAACGTCACCAGGTTCACAATCCTTTATATAAATACCCCCACATTACAGTCCCCACTTAGATAGTATTGAGCGACACAAGTCCCCACTTGCATAGTACAGAATGATGCTCACACACTGAAATATGAATTTCTTTCTCCATTTAGATTTTTTTTGTATATAGTGACATATAAATAAATTAATGTATTTTAAAATTATATGTCAGGTAAATATTATAATTTAGACATTATATATGATATTTAGTATGATAAAAATTAGCAGAGTTAATTAAAATTAAGTAGAAATAATCTTATGGTTATAATTAATTCAGCTAAAAATTACAAATTAGCTTTTTAAAACACTCATAATCATTTGCAAAGATTCTGTAATCTAGAGTAAAGAATTAGAACTTCAGAACTACTAAATGCTGAATTGTAAGAAAGAGGAAGATGAATCTGCAACATGTCTGTGTAATGGTTGTGAACAGCAGGACTCAGAGTGGCTGCGGCTCAGACACAGTCCTACTGCAGGCTGTGCAGGACCCCACTTTGTAGCGTAAACGTGGTTTAAGTCCCCACTTGGTGGTTTATTTTTTAAATATATTTTTTCTAATTTAAACAAATATTGAGCTTAAAACATACTTTTCTATATATATTTGGTTTAAAGAAAATGTTGGGAAGTCATGGTGCCCACTTAGCTGATGGAGAATCATAGACCCCACTTGGTAGCATAGACGTGTATGTGTGTGTGTGTGTGTGTGTGTGTGTGTGTATAACTCGTCTCGACATGTAGGAACGGGAGCACATCTCTCTGAGAAAATTTGAGGTAGTCTGTTTTTATTTGTTTGTTTAAAAAAAATTACTGAATATACATTTTTAAAAAATGCAACACAGATGTAAAGATCAGTCTATTCATTTTCCTGTAAAACACTGTACGGCTATGTGACAGGAGTGAAAGGAGTCCCTCTTGTAATTTGCCCTCCCGACTACTGGCAGCGCTGTGCAGGAAGGACCGAGACACAGGAGAATGGCTGAGTCATGGTTGGGGCAGAAGCCACAGTGGGGGCGGCCATCTTAACTTGGGGCAGGACCTCATGGTTGAGCCCCATTATTGCAATCAGCTGTGCTGCGCTCGACGATTGGCTGAGGTGGGGCAGTGCACTGATTGCAGGGGTGGGGCTCGGCACTATTTAGGCTGTGGGGTTCTGCCATTTGGTCTCCCTATCCTGGACTGAGACAGTTGTGCTGCGTGAGCTCTGTGAGTTTTGTTCTTTTGTTTGTTTCACGTATATTCAGACTGAGGATTCCCAGACCGGCTGCCTTCGAGTCTGGATTTTCCCTGAGATATTGGGAAGCTGCAGGAATTACGTGTCCTGTTGTGTTGAAGAGGGAGCCCGAGCCACCTGCTTGTTGTGGATCATTGAAAACCCTGTGGCAGTGTTTTTCTTTTGTTTGGACTATTTGTTTTTCATTTCAAGCCTCTGCTTACCATAGCTGGTAACAGAGGCAGTTTCTTGTGGGAGTTAAAAATAAAAAAACCAACCCCAACTACGTGCTTCCTGTCTCCATCACTTCTGTATCACATCACTTCCTCCCATAACCCACCACAGGCTATTATTTTTTTTGTAAATTCAGATTCCGGGGTGGGGGTGGAAGTGCACCCCCTTGCACCTACCTGCGGACACCCATGCCTGTTTACCTTTGAATCTGAAGTGTTAGGGAAACTCAGAAAAACCCTGAAGTCACGTAGCCAAAAACAGAGGTAAACTACAAAGGCTTCCAAGAGGGAAGTGGACAGGGAAAAGTGCAATTACGTAAAATAGGTCCTCCCAGTCCAGTGGTGTGGTAGAACTAATTTTAGAGCCAGGGACTAAACACAATTATTAAAAAAGCAGGTTAATGACAGGATCCTTCAGTATGCATTTAATCAGGTGACAGATACTGAAGGGGACTATTGGCAAAATCAGGACATTCTTAACCGATTGTCCGACATTACAATTTTCCCTTTCCGGTCCAATGTCGGACCCTGAGACAACCTATCAATTGCCGAGTGAGACTGATAGGAGCTGAGAGAAGCCGAAAAAAGAAAAAGAAAAATGGGTGGATCTGAGCAAGATAGCTGCTTCTGCATCTAGCTCTCAAAGAATATCACGTACATTTGCAGAGCTTTTTGAGATGTTATAGTAATAAAATAATGACTTGGATCGCATTATTGAGGAGATTGGTGATAAAACGAGTGATCAGGGGATGATTTATCAGTATGTACGACTATGAAGAGGTATGTGATAAATACAGCGAACAAGGGGTGGGGCGGGGCTTGAGATGCAGTACTGAGTGTCCTGTTGATATGAAGTGCCTTTTAAACCTGTTTTACTCTGAAAAAAATACTTTTAAACAGCGCGTCTAAAATAGACAGTGCATGTGAAAATAAATTGAAAATAAATTATGCTAATAGGTATCTGGAGGCTATTCCGTTAACAAATGCTAATACTAAAAATATAGTACAAGCATTGGTACAGGTCTTTGCGAGAGTGGGGATTCCAAAATAAATAATTACAGATCAAGGAACCCCATTCATGTCAACAATAATAAAGGAACTGTGTAAATTGTGGCACTTAAAAAAATTAACAACTCAATTTACCACCCCCAAACAGATGGTCTTGTTGAAAGATTTAACAAAACTATAACAGATGTTAAAAAAGGTTATACAGGATGATGGGAAGGATTGGGATAATCTTCTAACATATTTGATGTTCGCCATTAGAAAGGTTCCCCAGGCTTTGGCAGGATTTTCACCTTTTGAGTTATTATATGGTAGACAACCAAGGGGTATTCTCAATATAGTAAGTGAACTCTGGGAGGAAAACGCCACTACAGGGGACAGTGTGGTAGATTACATTGTAAAAATGAAAAGTATAATGGCCAAAATCAGTACCCTGGTTTTGGAGAACTTGATTAAAGTGCAAGCGAGTAAAAAAAAAGGTTACAGTGTAGGGGCCTGTGCAAGAAAGTTTGCAGTGGGTGACAAGGTTTTTATCTTGTTACCCTCACACGTACATACATTTCTGGCTAAATGACAAGGGCCTTACCAAGCAGTAGAGAAAATCAATTAAGTAAATTTTCAGCCAGGTAAAAGGAAGCCATATCACATTTACCATATTAATCTGTTGAAACCATAGAAAGAAAGGGATACACTTGTAGCGACAGCACAGAAGGAGGACATGGATCAGGGGCCTGAAATTAAGGCTAGTGTGAGTGCCAGCAAAAACTGGAGAAAATCTGACAAATTAACAGAAAGCGGGAGTTGGTCACTGATAAATAAAAATAGAGATGTATTTGCAGAGCTATCAGGTAGAACATAAAATCATAACTCCTCCTAGGGTAAGAGTTTACAAAAAGCCTTACAGGTTTCCAGAATCTAAAAGGGTCGATATGGCAGAAGAAGTCAGGAAAACGTTGAAACCGAAAGTAAATGAGGAATCGAATAGTGAATGGTGAAGCCCGGTAGTAATGGTACAGAAACCTGACGGAACTGTAAAGTACAGTTAAATGAAGTATCAAAATTTAATACCTACCCCATGCCAAGGGTCAATGAGTTACTAGTAAAATTGGGCAAAGCTACATTTAAAACTACCCTGGACCTAACCAAGGGTTACTGGCAGGTACCGCTGTCGGGCTGCTCTGGAAAGAAAACATCATTTTCAACACCAGAGAGGTTATACCACTTTACAGTTCTGCCATTTGGGTTACATGATGCACCAGCCACATTTTAAAGGTTACTGAACCAGGTACTCAGACCACAGGAACAGTTTGCAGCAGCATATGTAGATCTTCAGTGTCGATTGGGAATCACACATTGGAAAGGTGGAGGCTGTGTTAGAATCCCTGAAAAAAAAAGCAGAGTTAACAGCCAATATAAAAAATGTGCATTTGCATGGCAAGAAACAAAATATTTGGTGTTTTCAGTGGGCTGAGGTTTGATAAAGCCTCAGGTAAATAGGGTTAAGGCTATTATGTGCTGTGAATGTCCTGTAAATACAAAACAGGTTAAAGCCTTTCTCAGTTTAATGGGGTGCTATAGAAGATTTATTAAAGATTTTGCTACAAAAGCAGTTCCATTAACAGAACTAACCACAGGCTCAGCCCCAAATATGGTAATCTGGTCAACTAATGCGGAAACAGCATTTAGGACTTGAAATCAGCAATGTGTTCTGATCCTGTTTTAAGAAGTCCAGATTTTGAGCAACCGTTTATATTAGACAGATGCCTCAGAGGTCGGCTTGGTGGCAGTGCTGTCACAAATGTACGAGTGTGAAGTGTGCCCCGTCCTGTATTTGAGCAGGAAGCTTCTTCCCAGAGAGAAAAACTATGCAACAATTGAAAAGCAATGTTTAGCGGTGAAATGGGCAGTAGAAGCCCTCTGCTTGTGACAGATCATGTTCCCTTACAGTGGATGCACAGGCAAAAAGATCACACAAGAAATGCAAGAATAACCAGATGGTTTCTGGCATTACAGTCTTACTATTTTGATGTAAAGTATAGGAAGGGAAAGGATCATAAGGATCGTGCAAAAGGGGAGGGTATGTGATGAGAGTGTACATTGCTAACTGGAATCTGGAGGCTTCAGGACCCTGAGTAAGTGAGTCAGAGAGCGAGAGAGAGAGGCAGAAAGAAACTACGATTAAAAACAAAGAAGAACGTGCGTTTGTTTTGGTTGGGGTAAACAGGTCTAATTTGTTTAGTTAGGAACCTGAGCTGGGTTAGGTTTTGTTTTAATTTGTTTTGAAAAAAATAAACACCTGCAACACAATTTCCATCCATCCTGGTGTTTGACTTTATTATTTAAAGAAAGATGACGGTGTTGGGGAGTACTGTCACCTTAATCAATACAAAAAAGAGGCAACTTCATTACACGCTATACAGTATGATACCTCATGTAGTCAAAACAAACTGCTAGTCAAACTTGAATTATGGAGTCAGCTTGGGTCACATAAATAAGATTCCTGGCAGTACAGGATGAAGAAAGACACCAAACAGTATGTCACCAAGTACAATGTATGATTAGACCCTTGTCATTAACAATTCTGTGCAGATTGTTGTCATCTGTGTTTAATCTAAAAGAGCAGGTTTCCAACATCATGTCAGGATCGCACGTACTATTTTTATTGTATAAACAATCAAGAAAATCACACAGACATTTAATATGAAGTTTTAACGGATCAGAGTACTATCAGTACTCCTTCGGTTTATTAAATGCTTAAAATGGATTGAGTAGTTACAGACTACGTCGAATCCCAGCTGACAGGCAACCTGGGTGGTCCAGTGCCTTAACAGGTATAATAGCCTTAATACTTCAATACGTTTATGGTTATAACATGTTTTTAAGCTCTTAGGCTATAAAATGCAAAAAGTTAAAGTGGCCACCGCTACATTTAGAACATTCAATATATCACTCCCAACAGATAAAATATAAATCCTATACCTTATAGCAATGCATCAATATAAATTCAAATATATGCTTACTTTCTAGTATATGGAAGAATAGTGTAGGATATATTGAAAAATAAGAACTGTCTTCAAAAGGCAGAGACTTGACTTTGACCAAACAGCAATCAGTTTTTCAGCGATCCTCAGAGCATGGACCACGTAAACTTGCAAGTTCAAGTTGAATGGTATCGAATGGGGTTTTGCTCTGGGCTTACATAGGATTTTCCCTCCATTGAATACATCAGAAGTCCCAAGTAAATATAATCATCACTCGGCCTTAACATTTCTTATCTTTGAGTTAATGATGCATTCTAGAAGGATCAGGGCAATTCCCTTTTAAAACTGATTGGAGATAACTTCTTGCCAAAAATATTGGCACATGATTTCATAGCTCATAATCAGGTGGACCAGAGTTCACAGAATCGTTGTTATAATAAAATACAATACAATACAATACAAGTTTATATGTGTAAAAAGAGATGCTGTTTTTAATATGTAACACCAGCTCTATTTGATTATAATAACCTGGGTCAAAAATATATGTCCATCTTAGTCGCATATCATGTTACCTTTTCAGTGTGTTGTCAATGGGCCAGTTTAACTTCATTTACAAATGTGTGTTACCAAAGTACGGGACAAAGACTGTAGGGGTTTATCACAAGCCTTTGAATAAGCATACAGTGGTCAGTTCAGTTAGTTTCATTTAAATTTTAACCCTTTGCGGTCCTATGTCAGACCAGGTCCGACATTACAATTCTACCTTTCCGGTCCAATGTCGGACCCTGTCTGACATCATCAAAAAGACGTAAAACACAGGTCTCTAGTCATTTTTTCTCTGGAACAGATAGGAGCCGAGAGAAGCCGAAAAAAGGGGCGGATCTGAGCAATACACATAGCCCCGGCACCACAGAGATAACACGGACATAAAGAAACAAGATAGCTGCTTCCGCATCCAGCGCTCAAAGAATATCACAGACATTTGCAGAGCTTTTTGAGATGTTACAGTAATAAAATAATGACTTGGATCGCATTATTGAGGAGTTTGGTGATAAAACGAGTGATCACGAGATGATTTATCAGTATGCACGACTATGAAGAGGTATGTGAAAAATACAGCCAACAAGGGGTGGGGTGGGGCTGGAGATGCAGTACTGAGTGTCCTGTTGATATGCAGTGCCTTTTAAACCTGTTTTACTCTGAAAAAAATACTTTTAAACAGTGTGTCTAAAATAAACAGAGCGTGTGAAAATAAATTGGACCTGACGCGCCTGAGATGTGCTTAATAAATGGACCGCAAAGGGTTAAACTATACTGAACATATTAAGTATAATAGCCTTATTTAACTGTGCCATTCTCTGAGCCTGACCTCTATTTCTCTAAGTTGCCTGCACAAGCAAGTTTTAAGACACCCTGTTTTCTTGCCAAGGCCAGTGTTTTGATTAATATGAAACTCTGCTGTAAGCACTTCTCCAAATTTATCACATGAAGTCTTTATTGGCTCTTAAACATCATCTCAAAGAAAGTCGCTACTTATTTGATAAGAACTGATACGGGAGACAAGTCCCCTAATTTATGAAATGCTCGCTTCGACTGCCAGGTTTTCTTATTATGGAAAGGCCTTGGATTCAAAACTGCTGACAACAAGTAAATCTCGCTTTGACTGCCAAAAAGAACCTTCCATATCTAGCACCGCTCTGCTTGCAAGCAGATAAGGGTGAGACTATTTTTCTGTAGATTTATTGTGTACTAAAGTTATTAAATACAGTTTACACTTTCTTGTCCAATATTCCAACCTAACAGTTCCTGTCTTTTACTGCAGTAAAACCTTTATATAAACTAAAAGATTTTTTGTTTAGTTGGAGAAAGAAACTGAACTGATTCTTAAATTGATTAAATTAAATGCTTGCTCCTCCTTTTACAGTCTATTTGTATTACAGTAGAGCCTTAAACAAGCAAAAACACTTGTTAGTTTAAATATTCTGTTTCTTATTAGATCAAAATACTTTTTTAAAACCTCTGTGCTTAGTTGCAATAAAATCAAATAGGTATAACATAGCTTTTTTTAGTTGTAAACATTTGTTCTGTCTAGAAAGGGTTACTTTTTTCTTTTTGTTAATTTTCAATACCTAGCCTCTGTGTTTAGTTCCTCCAAATGCCTGCTTCTTTCAAGGTTACAGGCTTCCACGCGCGATAGTCTTTATTACTTTAAAGACAGGGAAAACCCTATTTTTAAGTCTGACCGGCTTCTAAGAGTGTATGTACACTAATAACAAAAGGCACATAGACAAGCTTTTTTTTCTAACATTAACACTTGTTCAGTTTTCTTAGTTCAAATCATTGTAACCTGTTCATAATTTGCTGCAATATTGTTTATGCTGGTTTAATATTCTTTAACCCTTTGCGGGTTAAAGAATATAAAGGTTCTTTTTGGCAGTCAAAGCGAGATTTACTTGTCAGCAGTTTTGAATACAAGGCCTTTCCATAATAAGAAAACCTGGCAGTCGAAGCGAGCATTTCATAAATTAGGGGACATGTCTCCCGTATCAGTTCTTATCAAATAAGTAGCGACTTTCTTTGAGATGATATTTAAAAGCCAATAAAGACTTCATGTGATAAATTTGGAGAAGTGCTTACAGCAGAGTTTCATATTAATCAAAACACTGGCCTTGGCAAGAAAACAGGTGTCTTAAAACATGCTTGTGCAGGCAACTTTTAGAAATAGAGGTCAGGCTCAGAGAATGGCACAGTTAAATAAGGCTATTATATTTAACATGTTCAGTATAGTTTAACCTTTTGCAGTCCATTTATTAAGCACATCTCAGGCGCGTCAGGTCCAATTTATTTTCACACGCGCAGTTTATTTTAGATGAGCTGTTTAAAAGTTTTTTTTTCACAGTAAAACAGGTTTAAAAGGCACTGCATATCAACAGGGCACTCAGTACTCCATCTCCAGCCCTGCCCCACCCCTTCTTGGCTGTATTTTTCACATACCTCTTCATAGTCGTGCATACTGATAAATCATCTCCTGATCACTCGTTTTATCACCAAAATCCTCAATAATGCGATCCAAGTCATTATTTTATTACTGTAACATCTCAAAAAGCTCTCCAAATGTCTGTGATATTCTTTGAGCGCTGAATGCGGAAGCAGCTATCTTGTTTGTTTATGGCCATGTTATCTCTGTGGTGCCGGGGCTATGTGTATTGCTCAGATCCGCCCCTTTTTTATTTATTTTTTATTTCGGCTTCTCTCGGCTCCTATCGGTCTCACTCGGCCATTGAATAGTTTTCTCAGCTTTTTCCAGAGAAAAAACGACTAGAGACCTGTGCTTTGCGTCTTTTTGATTATGTCGGACAGGGTCCGACATCGGACCAGAAAGTGAAAATTGTCGGACCTGGTCCAACATATGACTGCAAAGGGTTAAAACATAGTACAACTGTTACAATAATCTGACAGTTAGTAGTGAACTTCTTTCATTTTTAACTGTAATATGTTCTTTCAACAATAATAATGTTATTTGTATAACAGTTTAACTTTACATGATTTTATAACATATATTTCTAATTCAGATACATCAATATAACAGTTGCTCCTAGAAATGGTAATATTATTTTACTCCATTTATCAGTTATTTAGATCTACAGGCTACCACTAATGCAATAATGTTATTCTGACTGAATTAAGTCTGACCCCTTTTTTTCTTTTCATACAAAATCCAGTTGAAGCAGGTGTTAAGACATCCTAGCCTTCGGCCAACTTTTGGCGTTGATTAATATGAGACACTACCGTAAGCATTTTCTAAAAATGTTTATTTTAATATAAACTCCTACCTTCTGTTATCTAAAAGTAATGAAAGTAAAGTAACGAAAGAAATTGTCTATCTTTTCTCATAAAACTGGAATGCGCTAACAAGATCTTCTTCTGATAAGAGCCTGCCAAGTTTGACTCCTTCCAGCAGGTTCCTTCACAGACTGCACACAACAGCTACCCAACATTTTCTACTGGTTTTACATTCTTTAAAACACATTATCGTCATTGCAATATTTGTTGCAGTTTCACAAATGTTCAATTTGTATCCCAAAGATCGTCCCGCTTCCAGTAGCTGTGACAGTCTCTGCTCTCAGTGAGTCTGTCAAAACTACCACAGGTGTGGGTGAGTCTTTAACCACTTCAACACCATGACGTATGCACGTACGTCAAATGAAAACCCACTTACAGTACCATGCTGTATGTGCATATGTCAAGTTTCCCATTCTGTTCTATGATTGGTTTCTCAGTGTGGCGTTTCAGGTTGCATTCTCTAAGGCAGTGCTAGTACTGTGGAATGTGCAATGAAAGTCGGGGGAGGGTCAGGTGACATTTGTATCCAATTGTGTGTCATGTAGCGATTCCAATCTACCTGTGGGCGTTGAGAAGACTGAGATATATTGCAGGAAACCATTCAACTTTTACAAGTATATATATAGTGTTTAAAATTATTATTTTTTGTTTTATTATTAGTTTTACTTGTTTAGTTGTAGTTTATATAGTTTTTAGCAAAAGCTAAACATGGCAACGTACGTGGCGAGCGACAACGGGAGTGATGAAGATTTCTAAGTTGGTTTGGAGGATTTCGATACCAGCGACAGTGATGCTGACTTATCACTCAGCGATGATGAGGAAGAGGATGTGGAGCCATGAACAGCAGGGGACTGGGTGTTTATTACTGATCAGCGATGATGATGAAGAGGATGTGGAGCCATGAACAGCAGGGGACTGGGTGTTTATTACTGATCCCTATGATGATGCCAGTCCTCCATCATTTGATTTTGCACCTGTTTACACAGATGTGCACTCCGCCGTGGAACTTGAGAGTTTGCGTTCTCCATTGGAGTGCTTTTTGGCTTTTGTTCTCAAAAAGCTAATCACTTCCCTTTGTGACTGTGCAAACAAAAGAGCATGCAGCTACTTTACAGGTAAGCCAGCTGCAAACGGGAAGGTGTTTGGTTTGAAATGGCAGTGCTGTGACAAAATACTATCAAAACACAGCACTGGGTACAAGGCAATTTATTTATTTTTATTTATTTATTTCTTAGCAGACGCCCTTATCCAGGGCGACTTACAATCGTAAGCAAATACATTTCAAGAATCACAGTACAAGTAATAATACAATTAAGAGCAAGATAAATACAATGACTTTGGTTCAAGCAAGTACAAGTGTGACAAACCACAATTCAATAATACAGCAGATAACAGTGACAGTGATAGTTACATCAGGATATGATTAATTACAAAATACTACAGATTAAACACTTGGCAGATTACAGTACTCTGAAGTACAGGATTAAATGCAGTAAAATAGGGGGCAGATAAGAGCAAGTAAAGCGCATTTTAAGGAAGGGTGATAGTGTCCCAGGGGAAAAACAGAGGAGTTCTACAGGTGCTGTCTGAAGAGGTGAGTCTTAAGGAGGCGACGGAATGTGGTCAGGGACTGGGCAGTCCTGACATCTGTAGGAAGGTCATTCCACCACTGCGGAGCGAGGGTGGAGAAGGAGCGGGCTCTGGAGGCAGGGGAGCGTAGAGGAGGTAGAGCCAGTCTTCTAGTGCAGGCGGAGCGGAGAGGTCGAGTGGGGGTGTAGGGAGAGATGAGGGTCTGGAGGTAGCTGGGTGCAGTCTGGTCAAGGCATCTGTAGGCAATAAAGCAGGTGTCTGCGGCAGCCAGATCCATCAAAATGCCCGCGCAAAGTAGCTGTGTACACGCATTTGTGACCATCCCTCCAACACAAGGGAAGCAGAGACCGTAAAAAAAAGGTGCAGGGTCTTCTACAAAAATGAAAACAAAAAAAAGGACACAAGAAAAATGTGCAGTGGTTGCGAAGGCAACCCCGGGTTATGTTGTATTGAACATTTCAATAAATGGCACAGAGCAAGTCGAAAAAGGCACACGTTTTGATGTTGTTTGATTTTTATTTGATAATTACCGTTTACTGATTATTATTGTTATTAGCGTTATTAGCAGCGTTTTTGTTCTCATTGTTAAAAAAAAGGGGGTATGTAGTACACAGGAGCATAAAGGGTTAATGAAAAACACAGTTTAGGTCATTTATTTGTGTTTTATTTATCATATGTTAACATTTTATAACAAACATTGAATTGTATTATATTGAAAACCATTATTATTATTATTTTCAAAATCTGGTACCTGGGAAGGCGTTTCATTTTTACATCTAATGTTGAAGTGGTTAAAAGCCTGATACCTGCAAAAACTTAAATCTTGTTAGCTGGGTTCCCAATATACATTCTCATTCCCATTGTCAATGGGCAAACACATTTTAACTGAATCTGGGTCCACCAAAGAACCGCACACCCTTGCGTCCGAGGCCTTCCATGCAAAAATGATCTAATGACTTTTAGCACAAAAGGGATGTGCCAGAACCATCTGTGACAATCAGACAGACCTGAAAACACTCCTCTGGGCTTCACTAGGTTTGTGATTGGCTTAGCCACACAGTCAGTTCCCATTGCCTCGCAAAAACATTAGCAGAAGGGGCTCCTGCCAAAGGCTGACTCTGTATGCTTTCAGACACAATGGTAATCTGCACCATTTTAGTGAAACTGCCAGTGCTATATTAAAGGCTAATTTTCCCTGTTGTTGAGGATATAGTGCATGCAGCACTATTCTCGGCAAGAATCACACTGCGATCTGCTGAAAAGAAATGGAAGAGAACCAAACTCCCTGCTGCCCTAGACCTTTACCGCACTCTCCTCTCCTCCTTCTCCTCTACTCTCTCCTCTGCTAAATGTGCTTATTTACAATCTGTAATCCAAGCCTCCACTAACAACCCACATAAACTATTCTCTACCTTCTCCTCCCTCCTAAACCCTCCCCCCCTCCTCCTCCCTCCTCTATCTCCCCTGATGACTTTGCCTCCTTCTTCTCTTCTAAAATCTCAGATATCCGCAAACTCTTTAATACCTCTCCCTCCCCCGCACCCCCTCCTGCTCCAACCCCTACACCCACTACATCCCCTACTAACTCGCCCTCCTTCTCCACCTTCTTGCCCCTCTCAGACTTTGACCTCTCCTCCCTGCTCCAGGGTCACAAACCCACCACGTGTGCCTTGGACCCCCTCCCCACTCACCTCTTTCAAGCTGCTGCTCCTGCTCTACTCCCCTTCATCTCCTCCCTCCTCAACACCTCTCTACTTTCTGGTATCTTTCCCTCTGCCTTCAAAAAAGCCTCTATCACTCCCCTCCTCAAAAAACCTACCCTCGACCCCACCTCCCTCCAGAGCTACCGTCCTGTCTCCCTCCTACCCTTCCTCTCCAAAACCCTCGAGCGGACTGTACACCGCCAGCTCTCTGCTTTCCTGTCCAACCACTCTCTGCTCGACCCTCTCCAATCTGGCTTCCGCTCTGCTCACTCCACTGAAACTGCCCTCCTGTCTGTCACCAACTCATTAAAGTCTGCCCGAGCTGCCTCTCTCTATTCTGTCCTAATTCTCCTCGACCTCTCTGCTGCCTTTGACACTGTTGATCACTCTATTCTACTATCATCTCTTGCTGACCTGGGGATCTCTGGCACTGCTCTGGCCTGGTTCTCCTCCTACCTCTCCAACCGCACTTACCAGATAACCTGGCGTGGAGCAACCTCCACACCTCGCCCTCTCTTAACAGGAGTCCCCCAAGGGTCAGTCTTGGGTCCTCTCCTGTTCTCTCTCTACACCCGCTCCCTGGGCCCCCTCATCGCTTCCTATGGTTTCTCATACCATTTCTATGCTGATGATGCTCAGATTTTCCTCTCCTTCCCCACCTCTGACTCCACCATCTCCTCCCGTATCTCTACCTGTCTGTCTGCTATTTCCTCCTGGATGCACTCGCATCACCTCAAACTCAACCTCTCTAAATCGGACCTCCTTTTCTTTCCCTCCTCCTCCCCCTCCTCTGATCTCTCTATCTCTGTTCCTCTGGAATCTACCACACTCTCTCCCTCTTCCTCAGCTAAGAACCTTGGAGTCACCCTGGACTCCTGCCTCTCTTATTCCCAGCACATCTCCACTCTGGCACGCACTTGCCGATTCTTCCTGAGCAACATCCGAAGAATCCGACCCTTCCTCACCAACTATGCTACCCAGCTCCTGGTCCAGGCCCTGGTACTCTCCCGCCTAGACTACTGCAACTCCCTCCTGGCTGGCCTCCCTGCATCCGCCACCCGTCCGCTCCAGCTCATCCAGAACTCTGCTGCCCGCCTGGTGTTCTCTCTGCCTCGCTTCGCCCACGCTACTCCACTACTCCGCTCGCTCCACTGGCTCCCGATCACCGCTCGCATCCAGTTCAAGACTCTTGTACTAGCCTACAGATGCCTTGACCAGACTGCACCCAGCTACCTCCAGACTCTCATCTCTCCCTACACCCCCACTCGACCTCTCCGCTCCACCTGCACTAGAAGACTAGCTCTACCTCCGCTACGCTCCCCTGCCTCCAGAGCCCGCTCCTTCTCCACCCTTGCTCCGCAGTGGTGGAATGACCTTCCTACAGATGTCAGGACTGCCCAGTCCCTGACCACATTCCGGCGCCTCCTTAAGACTCACCTCTTCAAACAGCACCTGTAGAACTCCTCTGTTTGTATCCTGGGACACTATCACCCTTCATGTAAATGTGCTTTATTTTGCTCTTATCTGCCCCCTATTTTACTGCATTTAATCCTGTACTTCAGAATACTGTAATCTGCCAAGTGTTTAACCTGTAGTACTTTGTATTTAATCATATCCTGATGTAACTATCACTATTTAATCATATCCTGATGTAACTATCATTATTATCTGCTGTATTATTGAATTGTGGTTTGTCACACTTGTACTTTGCTTGAACAAAAGTTATTGTATTTCTTGCTCTTATTGTATTACTTGTATTGTAACACTTGAAATGTATTTGCTTACGATTGTAAGTCGCCCTGGATAAGGGCGTCTGCTAAGAAATAAATAATAATAATAATAATAATAATAATAATAATAATAATATATGTTCTGCATCCAAAGAACTGTCTGTCCAATTGTGATGAAACTTTAGCACACACTACCAAGATGACCAATTTTAAATTAAACTTTAAATGAAATGAGTGTATTCTATATCACTGATTTGTAGGAGTCTAGGTTAAGATGAAGCTGAGCTTGCAGCATTACCTGACTCTAGCCAGTGCTATTGTCCTTCACCTGGTCAGTCTGTTGTAAGAGTGAATGTACCCTGATTGAATGGTTACCCTTTGCCTATGAGCTATGCATGACAGAACTAAACACATTTTATTAACAGGCATTTCATTGTTCATGCACTCTAATTGTAATGCTTCCTGGACAATTTGCTGGAAGTTCCCTTTCCTCTAATGGAAGAGTAATGGACATTCTATGTCAATGAGGTTAATCAGGTTCAAATCATAAAGCTCACTAGGCAGTCATAGGTGTTCAATTGAAGTGTATTTGTGGAAACACATTAGGTGTTCCTTATTTTAGTTAACTATTGATTAACACAAAGGTTTCTGCCAATGAATTCAGCTACAGAGCCAATACAGTGGCATGCTACATTCACATTCTAGTAAATTATATATGAAGTACATTTTAGTCAATGTTAAAATACTATGTAATATTCACTGTAACCTGTTCAGCAGAATCAGTCTAAACAACCAATGATACTGAAGAGTAATCAACACAATTGTAGCTCCTTCAGTATTTTTATTATTATTTTATTTAGCAGAAGCCTTTATCCAAGGCGACTTACAGAGACTAGGGTGTGTGAACTATGCATCAGCTGCAGAGTCACTTACAACTACGTCTCACCCAAAAGACGGAGCACAAGGAGGTGAAGTGACTTGCTCAGGGTCACAGAATGAGTCAGTGGCTGAGGTGGGATTTGAACCGGGGACCTCCTGGTTACAAGCCCTGTTCTTTAACCACTGGACCACACAGTATCTCTCTTCTACTCATGCCTAAGATTTTTCAGCTGCTGCCTCAGTCCAATACATACTGAATGGCTTACATTTGATGATGTTTGAAGATATATTGATCGGTTCAAATTGCAATTGCTCAAATGCTGTTTTGGTGATGCTTTTGCCTGAACTCAGGAGCTGCTCTTCAGTTCTAGTTGTATTCCATAGATATACATAACACAGGCTGGATCAGTAAAGAAGTAAGAGCCAATGACCTGCCATTTTGGATCAATGTACTTTATTTTTGCTGGCAAAAACACACCGCTGTGATGGTGCTGGCATTCACCACTGCAAAGACACTTTGACTGATATAGGCTGTCTTTGGGTGGCAAGTAGAAGTGAAGAGCAGCTCCTGAACTCATAGTTAAAGTGCCTTAAAAATACAATATCTGAATAATTGCAATAAATTAAATGTCAAACTACTTCCTCTTTAATATATACAGTACTATATGGTTCCATGAAGGATCCATGAAATAATGCAATAACTGAACTAAATGCATGCTTACTGAAAGCACAGCAGCATATGTTTCATGTGTGAGCAGGATTATTCCAATGATTTCTGCCTTTCTATTCCAGTTTCTTGGGAGATGATGGTGGTGAAATCATACCTTTTGATACAGTTGATTCATTAGTAATTTGTACAGTCTTTTATACAGAAGCACCAACCCATTGAACACCTAATATAAGAACACTATTGAAGTGTAACAGATCCACTGTCTACCTTCTCCACATCGCCTGTGAGCACCCCCGGGCCACCCCAAGTTCAGTCCCCGTACCCATCTACACCAATCATACCCTCCTGTAGACTCGACTGGACCAACCCAAGTTCAGTTCAGTCCCCTTACCCATCTACACCAATCATACCCTCCTGTAGACTCGACTGAACAACCCCCTTCAGTTCAGTCCCCTTACCCATCTACACCAATCATACCCTCCTGTAGACTTGACATGAGCCCTGTGTCGATTGTACCAAACTGCACTGTGTTTATAGTGTGGTGATTACGCCTTATCAATCTGTCTATCTTGCATTTATATAGCACCTTTCATGTGTTCACATCACAGAGCACTTCACATAAAAAGAACAAGGGACAGTTCTAATAGTTAAAGGCAAGCTCTTAACAGATGGGTTTTCAGTAGTCGACCAAAAGAAAGAGTTGAGTCTCCATGTCGGATTTCGTCTGGGAGGGCAGTCCAGGTTTTTGGGGCATAACAGCAGAAAGCTCTGGAGCCGAATGTTTTGAGATTAGCTCTAGGCATCTGTAGCATTCCTGCACTAGACAAGCGTAAAGTGCTCTTTGGAGCATGAGGGACTATTAGGTCAGACAGATAGGTTGGGGTCAGATCATGCAATGATTTAGACACCAGTAGGAGAATTTTATAGTCAATGCAGAACTTCACACGGAGCCAGTGTAGAGACTTCAGGACAGGGGTGATGTGCTTAGTTGATTTTGTCCTTGTAAGAACTCTAGTTGCAGAGTTTTAAAGCAGTTTAAGTTTTTTCAAGGTGCAATCGCTAACACCGGAAATGAGAGAATTGCAATAATACACTCTTGACATGATGAATGCATGGATGAGCATTTCAACATCTCCTTGTGACAGCATTGGCTGGAGTCTTGCTATATTTCTAAGATGGTAATAGGAAATGTTTACAGTATTATTATATAAGAGTTACTCTCAGTTGCCCAATATGTTTAATATGCCTCTTTACTGTTCTAGTTAGGCTGGTTTAGAGGACTTGTAGTATTACGTTAACTTTTATATAACAAGTATAAAGTTTTATTTTTATTTTTTTATTGTACTTAATGGAATAAGTCCTGCCTCCTGCCTTAAACCGCAGTGGAAATAGGGCACGTGGATTGTCCATGGAGGGCTTGTCAAAACCATCAAACTCATTTTATTAGTGACCTTCGAATAAAGGCCTAGAGAAGAAAAACGACAAGTGTACCATCCGTGAAGGATTTATAAACAAATAGACAATGGCAGGTCAAGCCAAGCTGGACTAACCTTGCTGTCCTTTTGTATCATGACTGACAACCTACTGAGCACAAGCCAAGAGATTTATTTACATGCTAAACATTGCTTCAGTGAAAGTACAAAAAAAAACTGCATGCAAGCCACTACCGCACTATTTACAATGTATGCTTGACTTGACTGAAGTGCTTGAACCTCAGCTGGCCCAGTGCAGCTTTGTGCAGTGCTCATGTTCTAAGAATGAAAAACCCTTGGGAGAACCTTGGTTTGTATCATACCTGGAACATTGCATTTGCATTCTGCATACAGAGCATTATATCCTAAATGTATAAGTATATCAGCTATTTGAAAGAGTAGTAGCTGTAAGAAATGGAAATATATTGAAATCCTCAGTCACAGTCTAGAAATAATAAATAAAATGCTGTGTAGTAAGCTGCTGGCACAAAATGGCTGCCATGCGCCACCCCAGAGAGTGCTGCACTTCAGTGGTGGATGAAGTGAGTCTGTTAAGCGCTTTGGGATCCTTCCGATCGCTAAACCTTTTCAATCTGTAAAGTTAAAAAGGAGATTTAGCTATTTTGTACTATATCATTTACATACCATATATGGCTTCCACCTTTAACACTAGAACCGTCGAGATTTCAGACTACATACAACCCGCAAAATGTGCGGCTGCATTTTAAAACAGCTTCGATATGAAAATGATAAACAAACAATTGGATACAAGTTAATATTTTTATTTATGAACATCATACATAACATTTTCAGAGCAGAAACACCGTATTTACATTAAAAATTAAACTTTTTTCTTATTTTTTTTCAAAAAGAGCACATATACATAAACATGAAAAACTGAAATAAAATAAACTTTACACAATAAACTTCTGTGTAAACAGGTGTAGAAAGCTGTATGCACATATAACATTATAAAAGTATAAATAACTAGTTATAAAAACAGCATAAAACAAAAATATAACATAACTTATGCAACGTGAAAGCGCTTTGAGTGAAGAGGCTGTCTGTCTGTTCAGAGTTCTATTACAGCTTACTAAGTATAATCTACACAGAAAACACGCTTTTCAACTGTACCAGTGCATTTGCCACAGACTGCCTTTTCACAATGGGCACAGACATCAAAAGTTATGTTTTTATTGCATTTAGCAACCTGGCATTGTCTTTTATTCCTTGTGCCAGTGGGCGCAACACTAGCTGAAGGTTGAGGGGCATTTGCCAGCTGGCTTTCATGTCTCTTATCAAAATGTTTCTGCCATAGCTCCAGGGCTAGCTGCAAAATGATGTCCCTCCAAGTGATTGTGTTGTCGGCGCACTCCTTGTACAAAACCAAAGCGTTGATGGCTGCCAGGTCCAAAACATTATAAAAAACAGCCACAGGCCACCTGCGAGTACCACCTTTGTGTACGCACATTTTAAAAAAAAATTTGCACCGTCACACTCAGGGTGGCACAGTCGTTCTGCCTGAGAAATGTAGAGTAAATAATAATAATATATGATGTGTAGAATGACTTTCATCAGTGTTTCAAGCACTCAACAGGATTATAATACGTTTTTTCACAATGACTTGGATTTTATTACAAAGCCCAGACTAAATTGTCGGCTATATTGTATTGATTTCAATATGTCGCATAAACTGCGGGTCTGGTGGTGAAGAAGCAAGTGCTTCTAACTTACTCATTTTTATGATTTTGCAGCTGAAACACCGTATGGGTATTTAATTCAAATATTTAGTAACACTTAAGAACGGACATGCACGAGATATTCACATACGCGGAGATATTTAAATTTGAATTGCAAAAGCCATTGAAAAAGCGGCGCTAGTGTTAAGGGATCCAGAGCTGGGTCTCTCTCTTGCTGCCACCACCGCAATGATGGCTCTTTAGTAGTGTTGGAATGTCAAAAACAGCAACAGTCAGGGTTCTTACATATGATGTGTTAGAGCTGCACCTCTCTGCAAGAATCCAGGAAAGCATATCTACATATACTCCTGCGCTAGGGAATATTTACACCTAGGTAAGTAAATTACAAGTCAATCCAAAAATATTCTTATATTATATAGTAAATGGAAAATTCACACATTGTCAGTAAGGCTGGGATTTTGTAACGGAAATGTGTACTAAAAATCACGGAGCACTCACGGTAAATTTGTTAAAAATCATGGAGCACTCACGGTAAATTTGTTAAAAATCACGGAGGAAGGGGGAAATGGAGTGTGGTCACAGAGATGAAAATTCAACTGTTTTTTTTTAAATACAATATACCTACATAAAAATAAAATGAGTCTGTCTATATAAGTAGGATATATAACGCATATTGGCATTTAAAATGTATAGATTTGCACAAATGATGTTCTAATTTAGAGTAAAACAAACTTTGTTTAATAAACAGTGGATTGTGAAACTAGTTTGGGCATTAAGAATCCATACTGTTGTTTTAGATTGCTTAAGTATGATCCTTGACAGCTGAATGAACTGGCCTTGATGAAGCTGATCTGTCTTGGAAGTGCATAGTAGGAGGATGAAGTGGGATCTGGGAACCAGTGAGAGGTCACAGGAACGGATGCCGATGGAGGGAAAACTGGCGATTGATGGAACTGTGACCTCTGCACATCTGAGGAATCCGAAGAAAGCGGTTACAGACATTGTCTCCATGAGCAAGTCGCTGAAATGATTGAAGCAGCCATTTTGGAGGATTTGTATTAAAGTGAATAAAATGTCCACAGATATAGGTAGCTGCGATGGGGAAGCTGGGGCTATGCTTTTGGTGATTCCTCGCAGTGTCAGGCGGACTGCCGGAATAGACAGCAAGATAGGGGAAGAAACTGCCAATAAGAGATAATGATACTGCAGCCAGATGGACAGAGTCCCTTGCATGTGTGATGAAAGCAAGGATCCAGTCTAGATTGAACAGAATAGGAAGCATCCAATTTTGAACACAGAAGACTGAATAGCAGTTCCAACCTGTGGTGTAAGATGGCCTTGTGGATGGAGCGAGAGCTGAAGCCATGTAGTCTATGGTAGAAATATGTAATACTGCTTTTTAATATTGACCGGGTTTACCTAGTATAATGATACTCAATCTTGTTTTAAAAACTGCACTTTTAATGCAGCACAAGCTCAAAGATAATACTGCACTTTATCTAATGATATTACAACAAATAAGCAGAATGTTCACCTGAACTTTATCTGTGTTTTCACCAGGCAATATAACAAGCTCAGAAACTGAACCTACACAGCCAAATTGGACTTTCACTTACCAATTAACGTTTAAATTAAATCATATATAACAATTATTTAGAAAACTATTTAAAGCAGCAAAAGTAAGTTAGTTAAAATGTATTTAATTATGTATGACCAAAAAAGAGTACAATTACTGTAAGCATAATTAACAGTTTTAAGAGAAAACCACAACGTACAGTACTGTGCAAAAGTTTTAGGCAGGTGTGAAAAAATGCTGTAAAGTAAGAATGCTTTCAAAAATAGACATGTTAATAGTTTATATTTATCAATTAACAAAATGCAAAGTGAGTGAACAGAAGAAAAATCTACATCAAATCCATATTTGGTGTGACCACCCTTTGCCTTCAAAACAGCATCAATTCTTCTAGGTACACTTGCACACAGGTTTTGAAGGAACTCGGCAGGTAGGTTGGCCCAAACATCTTGGAGAACTAACCACAGTTCTTCTGTGGATTTAGGCAGCCTCAGTTCCTTCTCTCTCTTCATGTAATCCCAGACAGACTCGATGATGTTGAGATCATGGCTCTGTGGGGGCCATACCATCACTTCCAGGACTCCTTGTTCTTCTTTACGCTGAAGATAGTTCTTAATGACTTTTGCTGTATGTTTGGGGTCGTTGTTATGCTGCAGAATAAATTTGGGGCCAATCAGATGCCACCCTGATGGTATTGCATGATGGATAAGTATCTGCCTGTACTTCTCAGTATTGAGGAGACCATTCATTCTGACCAAATTCCCAACTCCATTTGCAGAAATGCAGCCCCAAACTTGCAAGGAACCTCCACCATGCTTCACTGTTGCCTGCAGACACTCATTCGTGTACCGCTCGCCAACCTTCGGCGAACAAACTGCCTTCTGCTACAGCCAAATATTTCAAATTTTGACTCATCAGTCCAGAGCACCTGCTGCCATTTTTCTGCACCCCAGTTCCTGTGTTTTCGTGCATAGTTGAGTCGCTTGGCCTTGTTTCCATGTCGGAGGTATGGCTTTTTGGCCGCAAGTCTTCCATGAAGGCCACTTCTGACCAGACTTCTCCGGACAGTAGATGGGTGTACCAGGGTCCCACTGTTTTCTGCCTATTCTGAGCTGATGGCACTGCTGGACATCTTCCGATTGCGAAGGGAAGTAAGCATGATGTGTCTTTCATCTGCTGCAGTAAGTTTCCTTGGCCGACCACTGCGTCTACGGTCCTCAACGTTGCCCGTTTCTTTGTGCTTCTTCAAAAGAGCTTGGACAGCACATCTGGAAACGCCTGTCTGCCTTGAAATTTCTGCCTGGGAGAGACCTTGCTGATGCAGTATAACTACCTTGTGTCTTGTTGCTGTGCTCAGTCTTGCCATGGTGTATGACTTTTGACAGTAAACTGTCTTCAGCATCCTCACCTTGTTAGCTGAGTTTGGCTGTTCCTCACCCAGTTTTATTCCTCCTACACAGCTGTTTCTGTTTCAGTTAATGATTGTGTTTCAACCTACATATTGAATTGATGATCATTAGCACCTGTTTGGTATAATTGTTTAATCATACACCTGACTATATGCCTACAAAATCCCTGACTTTGTGCAAGTGTACCTAGAAGAATTGATGCTGTTTTGAAGGCAAAGGGTGGTCACACCAAATATGGATTTGATTTAGATTTTTCTTCTGTTCACTCACTTTGCATTTAGTTAATTGATAAATATAATCTATTAACATGTCTATTTTTGAAAGCATTCTTACTTTGCAGCATTTTTTCACACCTGCCTAAAACTTTTGCACAGTACTGTACGTTGTGGTTTTCTCTTAAAACTGTTAATTATGCTTACAGTAATTGTACTCTTTTTTGGTCATACATAATTAAATAATCAGTTTTTTGTTTGGTTTATGTGCTCTCTTTTGAGGAGAGGGCGTCTTCATCAGCTCATTTAGCTTCCTTCTTAAATCGCCCTCTTTTCCTATAAAAAACAACAAAAACTAATATAAAATATATAAAACTTGTCAAAGATATGTATTAAAGAACCTCCACCCCAAACTTGAATTACTCATTTTCAGTTGGAGATACACCCACGCCTCATTATATCGCCCCTCGCTATACTACAGATTCGGATATATCACGGTCCTGGAGTTGGCTCTTCATTTTTACAGTCTAACTGCGCATGCCTAGCTGCACTATACATAGAAAATTTCACTTAGAATTACTGTTTGTTTTATTTCATACTGCACAAACAAAAATATACAAAACAATTAAAAACAAAGCATTCATATTGTACTGTTATCATATACACACGTATTGCACAATAACACAAAGCAAATTAAATTAAATTAAACCTACCCTCGACCCCACCTCCCTCCAGAGCTACCGTCCTGTCTCCCTCCTACCCTTCCTCTCCAAAACCCTCAAGCGGACTGTACACCACCAGCTCTCTGCTTTCCTGTCCAACCACTCTCTGCTCGACCCTCTCCAATCTGGCTTCCGCTCTGCTCACTCCACTGAAACCGCCCTCCTGTCTGTCACCAACTCACTAAAGTCTGCCCGAGCTGCCTCTCTCTCCTCTGTCCTAATTCTCCTCGACCTCTCTGCTGCCTTTGACACTGTTGATCACTCTATTCTACTATCATCTCTTGCTGACCTGGGGATCTCTGGCACTGCTCTGGCCTGGTTCTCCTCCTGCCTCTCCAACCGCACTTACCAGGTAACCTGGCGTGGCGCAACCTCCACACCTCACCCTCTCTTAACTGGAGTCCCCCAAGGGTCAGTCTTGGGTCCTTCCCCACCTCTGACTCCACCATCCCCTCCCGTATCTCTACCTGTCTGTCTGCTATTTCCTCCTGGATGCACTCGCATCACCTCAAACTCAACCTCTCTAAATCGGACCTCCTTTTCTTTCCCTCCTCCTCCTCCCCCTCCTCTGATCTCTCTATCTCTGTTCCTCTGGAATCTACCACACTCTCTCCCTCTTCCTCCGCTAAGAACCTCAGAGTCACCCTGGACCCCTGCCTCTCTTATTCCCAGCACATCTCCACTCTGGCACGCACTTGCCGATTCTTCCTGAGCAACATCCGAAGAATCCGACCCTTCCTCACCAACTATGCCACACAGCTCCTGGTCCAGGCCTTGGTACTCTCCCGCCTAGACTACTGCAACTCCCTCCTGGCTGGCCTCCCTGCGTCCGCCACCCGTCCGCTCCAGCTCATCCAGAACTCCGATGCCCGCCTGGTGTTGACTCTGCCTCGCTTCTCCCATGCAACTCCACTACTCCGCTCACTCCACTGGCTACCGATCACCACTCGCATCCAGTTCAAGACTCTTGTACTAGCCTACAGATGCCTTGACCAGACTGCACCCAGCTACCTCCAGACCCTCATCTCTCCCTACACCCCCACTCGACCTCTCCGCTCCGCCTGCACTAGAAGACTGGCTCTACCTCCTCTACGCTCCCCTGCCTCCAGAGCCCGCTCCTTCTCCACCCTCGCTCCGCAGTGGTGGAATGACCTTCCCACAGATGTCAGGACTGCCCAGTCCCTGACCACATTCCGGCACCTCCTTAAGACTCACCTCTTCAGACAGCACCTGTAGAACTCCTCTGTTTTTCCCCTGGGACACTTATCACCCTTCCTTAAATGCGCTTTACTTGCTCTTATCTGCCCCCTATTTTACTGCATTTAATCCTGTACTTCAGAGTACTGTAATCTGCCAAGTGTTATTTAATCGGTAGTATTTTGTATTTAATTATATCCTGATGTAACTATCACTGACACTGTTATCTGCTGTATTATTGAATTGTATTTTGTCATACTTGTACTTGCTTGAACCAAAGTCATTGTATTTATCTTGCTCTTAATTGTATTATTACTTGTACTGTGATACTTGAAATGTATTTGCTTACGATTGTAAGTCGCCCTGGATAAGGGCGTCTGCTAAGAAATAAATAATAATAATAATAATAATAATAATAATAATAATAATAATAATAAATATCTACTTGCTGAAGCGGTTTTTTAAGCAGTGCACTAGCAAAAGTCACATGACAGTGACGTTGGGCATTTGAGAAAAGAGGGGAAGATTCATTAAATTAATTGGAGACTTAAGTTGATGAGAAGCAATTACCCTCCGCAGTACAAATTAAAACAGTGTGCTGCTTTTTATACGAAAAATGAGAAAAAGTAGGTTGCGTTGAGGATTTATACTGGACCCTGACGCCCCCGATAAAATGAGGGAGTGGTTGTATAGTATTTGTTATTAGACCAAGGGGTCATTGGTGACGTTATAAAAAGGGGACGTAGTGATGTGCTCTGTTCCTTTGTGAATGGTTACATTAAATATATAGAAATTGGCCCCTTTTTATATATTTAAAATATATGGGATATATTTAAAATATAAAATAATATATTTTAGTCTGTAAACCATATATTTATTTTATATGTTGAAAATATATGGTGCACTATATATTTTCATTAGTCTGTAATCCATATAAAATAAATATATGGATTACAGACTAAAATATATATAAAATATATAAAATATATTTAAAATATTTTTCATATTTCTATATATGAAAAAATATAAGGATAATACTTTTCTACCATATATTAAAAATATATGTTTGTTCCATAAGGGATTGAATATTATGATTACCATTTTAGCCAGGTAAATACAATACATCATATTTATGTTTTCAGCTAAGAACATCGGTGCATCATAGCAATGTGATGTCTTGTCTTTTGACATTGCTTCACCTTTCAATATAGATCTTTACGTATGTATAATAAGTTATACATATAGGCCTACAAAGTGTTGGCAGAGTTCTATTGTGTATAATGGTTTTTAATAATTGATGTGTTTAACAATTTTGTATTAATTTAATTGTCTTGTTTTAATTAGTATGTCATGTATTTAAACACCACAAATGGTTTGGTTTGTACTTCACATGAAGCGCATATATATATACAGTATATATATATATATATATATATATATAAAGTCAAATCAATTCTCAAAATCACAGAATCATCTCTTGAACAGAACCACCTCCTACTTCTTGCCCTGAAAGCTAAACACCAACTAACCAATGAAGCTTTAACTGACATTATGTAAGTTAGAAATGTAATATGTGAAGAAGATGTGGTTGCAAATTCCAAATACTTGTTTGAAAAGCAGTTTTCAAAAGTTAAAGGAATGGCTTCCTTGTGGTTTGTGAAGTGCAAGCCTGGCATGAATGTGTATTACCTCTTTAAAAAATAGGAGTTAAGACTGGAGTAAACGGTTTGAAAATACGCCCCTGTGTATTGTAGTAACTGATAGAAAATCTAATATTTATTGAAGGGTTGTTCCTTAGTGTTACAATGAGATGGTATGGGTGCTACGCTAGCTTTAATTGTGTCTTGTGTAACTAAGCTGTCTTGTATCTTATATGACCTGTGCGTGTGTTTGATATATGCTTTGCAGGTAAAATGCAGCCTTAAGCAGAAAGTGATTTTATACTATTTACAAAAATGTTTAAGGTGTATAATAAAAATATAAATTGACGTTTATTATTATTATTATTTTAATAAAGAAAAAAAATCTTGTAATTTTCCTTTTCTCATTGTTTTTATGTTGAAATCAATGCATTAACTCACATTTTGTATATAAACGTGTACAACATTTGTGTGTACATTTATTCCTTATTTACATATAAAACTGCATACATTGCATATACTGAAAATATGTGTTCTTTCCATATGGGTTTGGCTAAAACAAATCTATTCTGACTTAGTAGTTTTCCACGAGAGAATTCAATTGCAAGATAAATAGCTTTGTGTGAACTTGTAAGGCTTATGGAGAATTCCCATTTCATCACAATCCTTAAAAGAAAACAAGCTGGTTGCTGTGAACACTCACTGCCCTTTCATTATCACAACACAGATTGAGAATGTCCAAATTGCTGCCACCTGAGTTATTCTAATGTCAGCTTCAAACTGAGTCGCCATATGGAATGGCAGAGCAGAAAGAGCAGCACCCAGAGGTGTGAGGAAGAGTTGGCAAGCTGTCACAGTATCCAACACATCCTTTCCATCTGTTTCATAGAAGCACCTGCTGTTGAAATTGATCTGATATTGACATGATAATAAATTACCAGCTTTTGGGAGAAAGTGTTCAAGATAAACACAGTTACAAGATGTAGCAAGATTCTGTGGTCTGAGTATTTTCAAGGATTTAGAGAACTTGAGAAAAATTAAGTTGGGTATAAAGAGACAATAGCAGAAATAAATCATTCTCCTGCTATAGTCGATAGTAGATTTGTAATAACAAAGTGATCTGTTGAATTTAAACATAGCTATCAAGTCGACTAATCATAGACACGTGATTGTGAAATCATTGTGAAGCGTCTGGTTCCAGGTGAACATACTGTCAGTTGAGTTGCAATCCACGAACATAAAAATTATATTCTGAAACATAAATATAAATTTTTTAAAAATTGCAATTTTAAAATATAATGCATAAACAGCAAAGTGTTATGAAACAGTATTTTCACAAATAGAGCTCCAGACATTATCAAATACATGATTTATTAATATTTGCCTATTTGGCTATTTTTACCTCAACTATTCGACTCTGTCAAGTTAGCACTCATTCTAACCCTAGTCGGCACTTCTTAATGGTTTCTATGCTAAGAGCACCAGCTTGTCGGCTTGCTCTGGCTGACGGCTCCCTTTCTGTGCTCTCTGTACAGTGAATTAGTATTATTATTATTATTAAGAAACCATCTCATCTCATTATCACTTTCATAATAGAACTGACAATCCAGAATGAATACACTGATGCACGCTAGAAAAGCTTGCAGGCCTTCTAAGAGAGCCAAGGTGAAAACATCCGAATGAGTGACATTTAAAAAGAACAGGAGAGATACTCCATTGCACTGTTAATGATACATTCAACACCCCTCTTAAAAATTCTGTTATTCTGGCAACGCAACCGCAAAGAACCAACACGCTACAGCTGGATTATTATTACAGGGATAAAATCCCATGTGGATGGGCTATAGTGGAGGCGGCTGCACGTATATATGTCCAACTTCACAGTGTTCCATATATCTGGAGGACCGCTTGTCCAATTCTCATGAAGCTTGGTATTACATTGTCTTTTAGCATGTTAGGATTCTGAGAATAAATGGGAGTGTGTGTCTTTCATCTGTACATCACACTTCCAGTTTTACACATATCTGGAGAAGCACTTATCATGAAAGTTGGTATTAACGTTATGTAGCATACATTAACATATTTATTCCAGCTATCAGTATGACGTAAGAGTTGATGGCCATGACGTTTCTGTATGTGCATGTGGCAATGTGGTTTGCAGTGTGCAGGTGTAAAGGTGAAGCGGTGCTCAAGTAATGACAAACAATAACATTCACGGTGCAATGATGGTTTATTTATAATCCAAAGTCACTTGACAACTGTAAACAATAATAACTGGCAATACACAGCTATGTGTACTGCTCAGTAAAACTCCCGTGGTTCAGTCCTGAAATAATGATGATGGTAAATACACACACAGCACACAGACATGGTCACAATTCCAAAGGGAGTGCTTTTTAAGTGTGAGTGGTGAAATACATGTATTTGTGAACAGTAGTGCAGTGCTGTCCGGGTTGGTGCTGGCCTTTAGCGACAGCTCCTGGTACGTGTTAGCCGTCTAACAAGAACAAACGTTTACAATTAGTACAACAAAACCAACAAACACTAAACACAGTTATATCACAGTCCTTCTGCGGTTCTCTCGCAACCATAACAAAGGAGCAGTTCGTTCGGCCACATCCCCTTTTGTACCTTCAGCCATGCCCCCTTGGTTAGCGAGTGCAATCATTTTTCCTCCAATCCGCGATTGCCACATCACTTCCCGTCTGGGGTGATGACTTGGTGTACTGTGGCTCCGCCCCCTTTCTAGATGGCCGACTTCCACCTTACCTTGGAATGAATTATCAGACCATCCAGTCCGGGGCACTCTGTTCCCTTTACACAGCGCCCTCACGGGTCAGGAGGGAGATTTATCACCAAGATTCATTCTTTCTCTGTCACAAGGCCTCAAGTGTATAAGGATGATAAGCGAAACACATTTGTACATGGTAGATTTCGTACAGGCCTAAAATGCACAATTACATGACAAGCATGACAAGAATAAGCAACTATTAGAGGGAGAATTGCACCAATTTATAAAAGCTGTAGAACAATATATGTCTCTTCAACCAGTAAGTATCATGGACGAGTAAGACCAACTAGAAACTAGAACTACATGCTCTGGAGAGCACTGACATTCCCAATAGGGAATCTTTAGCAACATTTGATAATAATAATAATTTAGAGACACAAGTTCAAGCGCAGTGGCATGTATTATAGTGTGCCGTAGCACAGGGAACAAGCCCACTACTCCACTTTATACATACAGCTTGAAAGTGATTGTAGTTGATAAAATAATTGCATAACTCCGACCTGTTTTTCACTTCCATTAGCTACATTAATCTCAAATATGCAGTTTTTAAATGAATACATGCATAGCAAACTGTATGTTCAACACTAACTGAAAGTATGGCTCGGAAAACCGAGATTTCTTTCACCAAGTGTAGTACCATATATAATCACTTTACTCATGTTGTGATTAATACATTTTCTTTATATAACTGAAACATTTCTTTACTGGTACATACTTTTAAATCCGGTAGGTGTTGTAGCAGTATGTAAAATTCCCCATTAACAATCCAACAGTAAAATGAAATCATAATGTTACTTTTAAACAGAACTGCGTAAAACATAAAAGGCAATACAATTTAGCAAAACAAACACCAGTTTCCAGAATTAAAACAGTATCCAAAGTTAGTATTCAAAATTGTAGAATTTGGTGCTTGATAAGACCCTAATATCACAGTTCACTTGCAAATGAAATGCACAAAAGCAACTGAAGATCACAGATTTAAAAAAATACATCACACTATCTAAAACTGTTTAATGATTAACTGTTACATTACCGTAGCTTGTCTCATTCGCTTTGTTTTGGCTGCATTTTTGTCATGTGAAATTGAAAGAAGCGCTGTATAACCACACAAAAAAACAAAAACAAAAAAAACACAGGCTGTGACGGATAAACAAGTACATTGGAAGATTGAAGAGGTGGGCTTTGTGACTGAGTTGGAAATCACGTGTGACGGGTAAGTGCATTAATTTGTTACATATATATAATGAGGATTGATTTTATTCTTAATACAAGGGCGGTAAAACGTGACTGACGTGTATCTGGGTAACGAGTATCCAAGTGCTGACTGTAATGTACTGTATGTGGACATTTCATATTCTAGCAGCAACTTCAGCTGTGTTTTTCTTGATTTAAGTTGGGCATATCAACTTGGTACTTCTCAGTCTTTGACTGTAAAGACTGGATATATTAAAGGCAATATTTATATGGCTGATTGTTTAACAAAAACAGTTTATCATCATTGCGTGCAAGTTTTCTCTTACTCTGATGCATTGCACTGCTTTTCGGAAACAGTTTGAACATTAAAACGATAAAACATTACCCTGCTCTTGCAAAGTAAATACATTTTCAGAACCTTGGAGGACTGGGCAGGTCCAACACAAATGACCTCTGACATAGTACCCCCACCAAAAATAAAACTAGTTGTAAGGTCATTTTAAAACATCTAGCAATTGTTGCTAAGTGATTCAAATCAAGCACAAATCAGTGCAGAAAAAAGCATGGTGTGGAAGGGAGCTGGCAAGCTCAAGGCAGACAATGGTATTGTTTTACTGTTCTACGTGTTTCTTTAGTTTTTACTGCTTTTCTTGCATTCTTTTACTAATATTTGTCAATGTTTCTGTTTCTGAAGTGCTTTGCAGCAATTTTTATTGTGAACGGCGCTATATTCAAAATAATGATTATTATTATATTATTATAATCCCATTTCACACTGGCATGCTCTACCCGGGTCAGACCCTACCTGGGTCGTGACCCTGTGTCATGTGGGTCGGCTAAGCATTTTCACACTGCTTTTAGAAGAAGCAGAGTCACCCAGGGTGACAGAAGCACGTACACAATGCAGGTACGCAATGCCCCAGAAGCAGCAACGTTCACAGGACCACGCGTTCATCTGTTTTTAATCTGTCTCTGCACTGGACCTGTGAAATCCTGCTGCAGCCAACCTCTCACAAATTGTTTGGAAGACGTGCTTCCATCCAAGCTTCTCTGGATTGAATTGTCAGCCCAAATGTTGATTAGAGCGAATGTTTCTTAATCATTCCACGCTATCCCTGCAACAATCTGGCTCATAATGTGTCTCAATCGACAAACTGTTAAGAAACAGAAATGGCTCCCAAGTTCATTGCGGAAGTGAAACCTTCACGTGGACACAGCTTTTTGTTACTTCCTCCTCTTACAAACGCCCATCATGAAATTTGTCTGGCTTGTCTCGGTTAAAAGCGTGTCGACCCACATCCTGAAGTGGGTGGCTGCCGACCCGGGTTGAGTTAGGGTCCACCCTGGTATGTGGATTCACACTACCAGGGATTGTGATCCGGGTAGCCAGAACCCAGGTCAGACCCGGGAAGGAGCGCCAGTGTGAAAGGGGCTATAAACAACAATATAGTTCACAAATAAACTGAAACACTTTGTTTAGCTTGTACAGTATGTGAGGAACACAAAAACACTACAACCTAAAAACAAATCTACTTGCATATCAAGCTAATAATCTCTATAATAATGACCATAAAATCATGCAATATATATAGAAAGACATAACTACATCAAAGTACTATTTCAAATAAAATGATTCTACAATAGTGATCGCTCAGTGCTTGTATTTCGTGTCAAACTGGATGCGTTCTTGCAGAGCTCCGCACGTCACTCTGGTCTGGACAGAACTCGCTGTGCTGACAAAAACACGGTTTCTTTAGGGGACCTTTTTTGGTGCAGTAGGAAATTATGTCAAAGGAAAAAACTGCAGTTTACTGCAAAGTTTGTTATGTATAGTAAAGAAAACGGGGGTGTCTGGATGCAAGGGAGATATTTAATGATTTATATAATGTTCAAATAGCAAGTAAGATACCAAACATTGCATCTAAGAAAAGTGAAACATGCACAAAACAAAGCCAAGCACATCAAAACTTTCATACCTATCAATATTTACTTTAATACAGTGTTAGCTAAGCAGATTTGACTCAGTTGCATTGGACACACTGTTAGAGAAATGTGTTGGGTGCAAAAACCTGTATCCACACCAAACTAACACATTGTCCAACTTGTCACTCTATTAAGGGTGTGTGACGGGGTGTCCACCCCTTGTGCATATTTATTTATCTATGATTATTATTTTCATTTGTATTATCATTATTATTATTATTATTATTACTATAGATGTTTGTATGCGGGCGAACAGGAACCGTCCGTCATTATTATTTATTATTTGAGACCGGTGAAAAAGCCGGCTGTATAATGTGTAGATGGCGTGGATGGGGTTAAATCCCCATCCTATAAATCTCGTGGGAATGTGGCTGGAGCCTTAATAAAGTAATTAATTGATTAATAGGTAATTAAGACTCCAGCCGCAGACTATAAAAGGACCCACTCCGGGCTCATTAAAGGGAGAGCTTAGGAGAAAGAAGTAAATATAGAGAAAGAGAGCGAATGCTACCAGGACTACGAGGTTGAAAGGTACTCGTTTTAGTAACGTTTGGCATTGTTTGCTTTGCTTTGGCCAATGTGTCCTTTTCTTTGTGTTTTGTAAACGTGTTTGTTTTATTATTTAATAAATATATGGCTGTGGTCGTTTTAGCCCCGTACCTCTGTCCGTGTACTGCTTCCTGGATGCTGATGTCACCTCCCACGCCCCTCAAAGCCAGCCTTGCCACAGGGTGAAAGTAACTTTGCAGTTTTAGCACTATAACACATAATAATGGAATAGTCCAATTATATAGAATACTGTTTGATGTTTAACAGAACTGTAGCATTATTATTTTTTGTATTTAATGGACAATCAGAAAGCACCGCTATAAAACATTATTATAAAAAATTGGAAACACTTTTTTTTTTTTTTTATGAATCATTGCAAAATTATGGCAAAACAAGTAAAGTTCAAATCTTCAATCCATGGTAGCAACATCAGTTTGGGGTAATTCATAAAAAAAAATATCTGTCAAGATTGTTGAATAACAATAAACTGTTGGGAGTGTAAGTTTTAAAATAAACATCCAATGCTGTATAGATATGCATTTGGGAGGAGTCCAAAGTGAGCCTAGTATTAGGGTATGTAAGCTTTCTATTGCAGGGAATTAAAGGTATCCAGGGTTATGTAACAGGGTCAAGAATGCCCTGTTCACATTTATTTCACACTTGTATGTAATCATTATTTTTATAATAATTTATTGATTTGATTAGTGCACGCTTTATAATTGATTTATAATTGATTTCTATCACATTATGTTGGCTTCTCCACTCGCTTCCCTTTATCTGCCTTATTGGGCACCGACTAATTGAATTATTGATCAATTTACACACCTGAATATAAACAGCCCATGTTTTTACAAACAGGGTGGCCATCCTGGGGTTTGTGTTCTGTCTGCCTGCCTGCCTGCCTGTCTGCCTGCCTGCCTGTCTGCCTGCCTGCCTGATTGCCTGCCTGTCTGTCTGTCTGGGAACGCAGCGTTTGAAGTTTGTAACGACGAGTAAGAGAGAGAGAAACAGACTAGTAAATGGAGCATCCTGCCAATAAATTGTACGCCGGTGTTGAATAATGTTTTTAGCCTTTTGGTAGCCGACCGGAATTTAGGAAGTGAAACAGAATAGGCTATATTGTGATGCTGGTTTATGATTCTCATTAATGTGAACCTTCTTTGGTGGAATGATTGCCTTAAACAAGTACCTTTTAAACAATGTGTTGCTATTTTAGGATTTTTACAATAAACAAACGTTTTTTAAAATGTATTTGTATGATTTTCTTGATGACCTTGTTCCTGCCATTTTAGATCTGTCTGAATAAAAGTAACCTAAAGGTATCCTATAACTTGTTCTGTGCCTCATTGCACTGAACTGGCGTAGTCGCGCTACACTCTGGTATTTTACAATTTAAGGCATTTTATGCTGTTTCTGTACGCTCCCGTACCGGGGAGGTGTTAGAATTAGAATGGAGGAAATAGTATACCATTGTATAGGTTAAATCTATGTGAAGAGTGCTGTATCAGCTATTGTGAGGCAGATGTAAACCAAAAACAGATGTTAGAGTATAGATTCTGTAGGATTAAGAATGTTCAGAACCAAATGAAATACAACTATAAAAGCTTAGAGGGGACTACGCTTATTTGAATTGCTCGGGTTGAAATGGACCTCTGGACCTGCTCTGAAAGGGTGTTCCCAGTTGAAGGTAATGGCTTATTACTATTTTGACTGCAAGTTAGGTGACTACCGTTATTTGACTAGAAGAATGGGTTGCAATAATTGTGATATTTCTGTATCTTGAATAACCAATGAATGTAAACAAATGTAATCATGTAGAGCTATCATCTGTTAAGAATAATCTTTCATTAACCAATAAAGCGCGAAATTGAAAGAATAATAAAAATACAATTGTCTGATTCTTCATACATTTATAAAGTTGCCACACCCTACAGGAGACACTGTTGCCCAACAAGTCAAGTCCATATTATAGGATTTTATTGGTTGATCTGATTGCTCTACAGTTCTGGCCAACAAAACCAAAACAGAAACTTATTTGAAGGTTCTGGAGACAATTGACAATAATGACAGCATGATGGATGCTGCCTCTACGCACTTTATGCAGGTGCCAGCTGGGCGTTTGAGATTAACAGCCTCTATATTATTTTTAATGAGATGAATGGGTTCTTTTTACCTCGTGCTGCAGGGTGTGGGGAGTGAGTAGTCCACATGAAATACTGTTTAAAAGCATGTTCCTGCTGCTTTCTGAATTCTGATGATAATTTTGAGAGCACCCACGCTTGCTTCTATGTTTGCAGTCCAGAAAATCGATGAGAGAGAGGCTATGTGGATGCAGGATGCAGTGAGTCATGAGAAGAGGGTGTGAGTGCCCACTGTGTTGTGAGTGATTAAACTGTTTCTGATGCCGGGAAGTCTATAACGAGACATTTATAAAGCTCAAGTGCAACTCTATAATGAGCTCCAAAATATTTTATAATTAGGGCTTATTTGGTGTATATTTTTTTACATGTGGACGAAATACTGTTATTGTGCAACAAATTTCAGAGACTTTGTCACTTTATGTGATAACTTTCAGTTTAGTTTTTGATCAGCTGTCTTTAATTTGCACAGATGAAATGAATTGTCCATTAACCACACAGTGGTTCTGGCAGGGAATTCTTATACACGGGATACTATTGATATGCTCAATGTTTTAAAAACTGTTGATGATATTGAAGATGGTTTGTTTCTGGTAAGATTAGATGTGGAAAGTCTCTGTAACATTCCACACCGAGGAGGCTTAGAAGCAATAGAACATGTTTTGGACTTGCGTCCTTGTAACACCTTACCGAGTACTAGGTGTATAAAAGATCTGGCTGAAATGGTTTTGACTTATAATTCTTTTTTGTTTCAAAGTGATTGTTTTTTGCAGATTAAGGGAACGGCTATGGGGAGTTTACAATTAAAGAAGAAATGTCCTACTGAGCAACAGATACAGTGTTTCACTCGATATTCTCCATGAGGTCATCACTTTAATAAAAAACATTGGTACTGCATTGGTTCTGACTCAACGTTAGGTAAAGTAGAACCTCCTGGTTTGGTCTTTAAAAGACCACCTAACTTAAAAGATCATTTAGTTAAGTCTGATTTACCTCCCATTGCACACAGAGCATTTCTTAATGAAATCCCTGATGGTAACTATAAATGTGGTCAATGTGCACACTGCACTTCTTTAGCCATTCAGTTTCTGGTAGGAACATCAAAATTGAAGGTATTATTACTTTTTTATTATTATTTATTTCTTAGCAGACACCCTTATCCAGGGCGACTTACAATTGTTACAAGAAATCACTTTTTTTATTTTATTTTTTTTTTACATACAATTACCCATTTATACAGTTGGGTTTTTACTGGAGCAATCTAAGTAAAGTACCTTTCTCAAGGGTACAGCAGCAGTGTCCCCAACTGGGGATTGAACCCACAACCCTCCGGTCAAGAGTCCAGAGCCCTAACCACTACTCCACACTGCTGTCCATCCACACTTCTGCCCATGTACAACAGTAAATGTCATCTATTTGCTTAAACGTCCATGTGGTTTAGTGTACATCAGGAAAACAAGATGTTTAAAGACCAGAATTAATTAACATAGGAGTAGCATCAGGACAAAGGATATGAAAAATCTGGTAGCTGTACATTTCCTAAGAGAAACCCATAATATATCCTCTCTAAGGTATATTGGTATTTAAACAGCAAATTTCCCTCATGAAGGAGGAAATGTCGACACATTGTTACTTCAAAGGGAAACATTTTGGATTTCTACACTGGATACAATGTCACCTAGGGGTCTTAATGAGGAGTTTGACATTAAACCTTTTATATGATTTGAATCAGTTCTTTGTTCCATTATATAGTGGGTCCTATGTTATCAATACAAAATAAAAATACAATAACAAATATTTTATTAACCCAGAACAATCATCCTGTACTTAACAATTTTTCAATTGTGTATACTTTATATTTTTTTTACTTTGTAACAATTTTTGCTATATAAGTATAAATGTGTACACTTATTTTTTTAAAACATACATGCTTGTTATAATGTCTTCACATGATATGTTTGATGTATGTGGAGATGATTTGCTAATTTAGATACTTCATTTGATGTTTTACATAATTGGCTACGATGTAATTGGCTTTTTGTGAGGAATTTGTTCATTGATGCTATTACCTTTTACTCATCTGTTGGTTATTGACTATAATTATTTAACCAATTGTATATATACTAAGGTGTTTGTTATGTTCTTTGTCCTGATGAAGATCTCTTGCAGATCGAAACGTTGATCTTGGGTATAATAAAATATAAACAATTTGGAGCATAATATATAAGTGTGCGGGTACTATGTTGGTTTAACTTTAAAATCTTCCTACCCTGCACCTTGAAAGACTTTGGATGTGCACATGTTTTCTCTTTGTTTCACTTTAACCTTAGATCAAATCATGTAAACATCACGCATATTTTAGGTGCTTCCAATACCAGATCAAATCATCAATTGAATAGCTAGAGTCTTATTTGTCCTTCGATAAACAATACGTCCAATGACTGGGAAGGAAAGGATTTAGATTATATGTCAATCCATTATGTCCCTGCTGTGCGTCACAGTTCGCCTCCTCCTCCCCAGCCTCCACCTGCTTTTTGGCTTCGTCTAACGGGGAGGGCTGCTGTCCTGCCCCCCTGCCCATGGCTTCCCTACAGTCAGCCTCTTCACTAATCTGCAAGCTAATTTCTGGGCAGGAGTACTTTTGGAGTTTTAGAGTTTTAAGGGGGGAGGTGGCTCTTGGGCCATGTGTGCTGTGCACAAGGGGGGCGGGGGGAGCGAGTGTGACGGGGTGCCCACCCCTTGTGTATATTTATTTATTTATGTATGTATTTTCATTTGCATTATCATTATTATTATATTGTGTGCGGGCGGACGATAGGATTTATTATTCAAAACCGATAATGTGTAGCTGGGTGGATGGGGTTAATTCCCCATCCCTATATAAATCTCGTGGGAATGTGGCTGGAGTCTTAATAAGATAATTGTTTGATTAATGGGTAATTAAGGCTCCAGTCACAGAATATAAAAGACCCACTCCAGGCTCATTAAGAGAAGCTTAAAGGATGAGAGTTTAGAGGAGTTGAGAGCAAGAGCTAATGCTACCAGTGAGAGATGAAACTCCTGAATGAAACTCCATTCTCCTCACCTGGCTCCAGTGTTTATCCTAACCTAATTCCACCCCCTTTATGACTGACATCACGGCCCAGCCACCAATGAAACCCAAAGCAACCCAAAAACAAATCACAGGCCCCTCCCAAACTACTGATCCAACTAACAGCCCCAGCTGCCCCAGGCCCTGGAACCAGTGTAATGAATCACTCCTAAAATTAGGCATGTCGTTCTAAGGGGGCTTTCCACCCCCAGGATCGCTACAGAATGTATTTATAGTTCACTTTTAAAATTTTTCAAAAATGTATTATAATTCAGCCTCATATACATTTCTTTTCAAGTCATATGAAACATTCACAGCTGCAAATTGTATTTGCTAGGAATCCACAGAGATAATTATAACTATTCCAGAACATCTCAATACATTTTTGAAAGGCTACATTGAGAAGGTACTATATGTGCCATTACCTTATGTAATTTCATCTGTAGCTCAAGAAATATTTGCCATAATGTATTTCTGTTGATAAACAAAACTGTGTATCATTAGTTATCACAGGCATGCTAGTTGTGCTGTACACTAAAACGCTTAAATTAAAAATGCCATTCAGCCTCACAGTATAACTTTTCATTAATTGTTTATTAGAGCTGTTTCGATATTCAGACATTTGCAGAGCTTTTTTTAGATGTTATAGTAATAAAATAATGACTTGGATCACATTATTGAGGAGTTTGGTGATAAAACAAGTGATCAGATGATTTATCGGTAAGCACTACTATGAAGAGGTATGTGAAAAATACAGCGAACAAGGGGTGGGGCAGGGCTGGAGATGCAGTACTGAGTGCCCTGTTGATATGCAGTGCCTTTTAAACCTGTTTTACTGGGAAAAAAAATACTTTTAAACAGCGCGTCTAAAATAAACTGCGCGTATGAAAATAATTTGGACGTGACGCGCCTGAGACGCGCTGAATAAATGGACCGCATAGGGTTAAATAAACAATTGATACATTTATGTAAATAATAAAATATTTTGATTGCAATACAATGCTGTTTAACATATTGAAGTGATATGGGTTAATTTCACCTGCTTTACACAGGCATGGAGACAGTTGTAAGCATTTACAGCCAATAGAAACAGATGGTGTCTGCTTTCCCATCTGTGTCCAAATATTACCCCTAGAGAACTGAGCAATGAAATATCTTCATGTGACAGGATCGCCACAGAGGGAAGACTCAGAGTCAAGAAAATGCAGTGAAACAAAATACTTTTATTTACCAAAACACAAAATAAAAAGGCACAAGGGCCAAACAAAAGGTACAAACACAAAACAAAGGTTTCCAAACAAAACTCCGGACAAATAAATCAAATTAAACAAGTACCTATATCTACATTTTTACAAGTAACACTTACTCTCTGTGTCTCGTCTCGTCTCGCCTCGCCTCGCCTCGCCTCGCCTCGCCTCGCCTCGCCTCACCTCACCTCACCTCACCAAACCAAACCAAACCAAACCAAACCACCCAGACAAAGGATTCCTCCTGGCTTTTATGGTCTGTGACTGGAGCCCAATTAATCAATAATTAACAATTAACTAATTAAGGCTCCAGCCACATTCTCACATGTATTTGGCAGGGAGGAATTTAACCCCCTCCCTGCCGATCCAAGGACTGTGAGTTTTAAAGAGGCAAGATACACAAATGACCTCATGAAAGTGGCTACTCAGCAGAGTGAAAAGACTATAAATATCCAAGCAAAACTAAACATTTTGCACTCCACATCGTTTGTTAAACTATGTGCTGTCACTCTGCTAAGCGAAGCTGCAACTCCAGGGCTCTGCCTGAGAACGGACCCAAGATGAGGAAGCAAGCTGCAACGAGTCAACGACCAAATACGACGAGATTGAGGCCCGGCTGGAGGACTACTGTAAAACTTACAGAGACTGTTATCAGACAAACCAGTCTGGGTCTGCTGTAAGCCACGTTACCCATAAAGAAACTGTGCCCTGCTACCTGCTAGCTAAAGATTCAACGAAGAGGACAGAGCGGACGGGGGCTGTGGTGGATCCTATCGGGATTGAAGACTGTTGCAGCTGTTTGTTGATCCTACTGAGGATTGAAGGCTTTGTTAGAGAGTTTCTGCATCCTACCAGGGATTCAAGACTTTGTTGCCAATTTTCTGGATCCTATCTGGGATTGAAGACTTTGTTGCTTCGAGGAGAGCCTTTTATACTGGACACTTCCACAGATTGAGTTTCCAAACCAACCGACCAAAAGCTTTGAGGAACCGTTGTGTATAATTCCAGTTGCATTTTCCTTTCATGGAACTAAATTAATTAATTGTAACACATTCACATAGAATTGAACTATTAATTATTTAGTTTGCACACTTGGTGAAATAACTATAAGTAATCTACCTCATATTGTTTTATAAAAAATGTATTTTAAAAGTAAACTTGCTATATCCTTAATCTATATACCATTAGTAAGCTTAATGTGATATATTCTCAGATTGTCTGCACCATTTCAGTTTAGGCTGTGTGCGTGTGGGTTAGCAAACTACTAGATATAGCCTGCGTGCTGCTGCTGCTGCTGCTGCTGCATGTGTGTGTGTGAGAATAAACAGTGTCATATTTCACTGGCCCTGTTAGCTGCTTCAATGCAGGGTGAGAGCTTTGACTTGTGTTTTTGTGCTTAGAAACTAAGAGATTGATTTTGACTTTTCTGATTTCTGATTTGTGTACTTAATAAAATACTACTATTGATTAAACATTCCTTGTATCTAGTGTGTGTATGTGTGTTCATAATAAATCCTCAATCTTGTAACACGTCAATTAAATATTTTTATAAGACAACTAATCAAACTAGATCAACTCTAAATTATTAAATATAGTATTGTTCTTCAAGAGGCCATCTCCAGATTAGCAATACATTAATCAATCTGGAGACGGCCACATTCTGCACGATTGCCAATCTCTCAATAATCATCAGCTGCCGACCCTGCATTCTCATGAGATGTCTATCAGAGACGAGCTGCTAACATCGCCCCTGCCAGACCACATTCAAACTAAACAATAATACATGTGCCTCTTTTTAACCGCAAACAATACATTTATCAGCAGGGCTCTGCATTCGCATTTTACTTATAATAAGATGCCAATGGGCTCAGTAATACCAAATAACTGAATTGCTAAATAAAATGATAAAAACAAATACTGTAATGAAGAAAATTTTATTTTAAAAATGTAACAAGTCATTTTATTTGAAGTGATTAATTTTCATATATTTATGCACTAACAAAATAACTTGTCAAAGTATATGATCACAAATGTTGCTTTCAAATCTCATTCATTTTTAACATCTACAATTGTTTTACTTTCCAGTTTTTGTAATAATCAAATAACCTCTTTACCATAACTGTGTTTACAAGTTAAAGTTGCTTAACATTAAACATTATTTATTTGAAAGTTAGAAGGTAAAATGAGATTTCATGAGGGAACAATGATGTAAAAATAAGCATAGATAAAACCCTGGCCTGTTAATATATCATGTGGCAGCATTGTTTGTGCATTTCATCAAGAAAAGACTTTAAATAAGTACTTTACACAGCTTAAAACTTTATCTTCATTTTATGATGAGCAAATGTTATAAACGGCAGGTAGGTCCAAAAATAACTAAAAGGGTTTAAATCTAACGTTTGGTTTTAATTACTGTTTTGAATAGATTCCGGTCGTGGAAATGCTAATAAGTGCAGCACAGAAGAAGTATATAAAACTTGGTGGAGCTTCTTACACTGATTTCATTAGAGAGGGTGAGTAGTAAAAGCAGATTTATCTAGAAATTATACTGTTTTTCAAGTCAATTATGTGACCTAATGTTTCTTTAACAAAGCGTGGTACTGAGCAGCCTTGTTTCATTTTATAGTTGATAACCAGTAACCTGCCTTGTCATGTGTTCTTATTCTATTATATATATATATATATATATATATATATATATATATATATATATATATATATATATATAGATAGATAGATAGATAGATAGATAATAGAATAAAGCAGTCTTTCCAGTGAATGTGAGATACATGTGTTGGATGATACAGGCACTCAGGTTGATGAAGACGTTTTCAATGAAGTCTTGGATTATTTTTTTATGATCAAAGATGCAATATGTCATTTACAACGGTGTCCTGTTTGAAAAGCCTTTTTTGGTATCTTGCTCTGCATTACTAATAATGGCAAGTATTTCTTTTTTTTTTTTACCACACGACATACGCCTTATAGAATTATGGTGTTCTTAAATGTAATCTACAAAATTAGACTATAACTAGGAGTGTTTGACATCTTCCCAGTACTCTGTTGATATTTCATCAGTAAGGTGAAGTCTTGAAATTGCTTTAAAGTTTATTTATTTGAGCAATAGTTGATCATCCTTATTTCAGATTCTCCTCTCTCGTCTCCAAGCACACGTACTGATACACTTTCATTATCTTCAGACAGTGGGCAAGACATTGACGTTTTTAGAAGAATCCCTAAACCAAAAAAAGCACGAGTTGATAATCAAAGCTCAAGTGCTATTGAAGCAAAAGAGGTTAGTATCTTTAGACTACCAGTGCCCATATTCTTTGAAAAGCTATGGGCTACTAAATTACTGAGGCTGCAGTTCATTGTACTACAGGGATATTGAAATAATCTCAACTCCGATAATAACAAAAAACAATAAGAGTATGAAATTAACATTGTTCTATTAAAGTGTGTAACTAGCATTGTGCTTTCCTGTCTGTATATGATCCGTCAGTGAGAAGTATTACAGCAGTAAAGAGGAGACAACGTTCTTGAGGAATATGAAGAAACAGGAACACTTACTGACAGCACAAGGAGGCAACTGATAAATATTTTGGTTGCACGCATGACAGAAGCACAAGGGTAGGTATCATTTGAACAGTCTTTTTCAAATTAGATTTAGGTATTCATTCATAAGATGACTTGTCAACAAAAAAAAAAAATTCAGTTTTTGCTTTGTCAAGTTGCTTTTCCTTGTTTAGGTATCTAGAATCGTATAAGCTGTTTTCATGTAACATGCCAGTTGCTTTACCTAATCTTTGTAGATGGTCTGAGTAAATATTTTGACATGTTGCAGCATGTTTTTCTGTTTTAAAATGAGCACATTTAGATGTTTTTTATACATTTTTTTTTGTTTTTAAGGAGAATTCCTCAAAAGGATGTGAGAGTACAGCGCGCATTAGGAATTGGAACACTGTTCCCCTCATTTAAGGTTTGGTTGGTTAACAAAGACAGAATAATTTGACTTTAACTAAATAACTTTTATATTACAAAACCAAGTGTTCTATCGTTATCAAACTTTTCATTTCTATGTTTTTGTGGGCATTTGGTTGCTGACTTAATCCCTCTGAAATGTAATTATGTTCCGTACTTGTGTAACAGTGTAGTTATTAAAGTGATTTTCACGTGTATACTAGAAAGGTTCCTAAGTCAGCAATGGATGAATCATTGGCTCCACTTTGTACTGTGTCAGTGTCACAGAAATCAATGCAGACATATTTTAAATGGTTATATACATATATTTTTCCATGTAGATCCTTCAAGATGTTATTTGGGACTGAAACCTCATCAAAGCTCCTAGAAAAGTGGGGCACAACCTTTAAATCATTGAAGAGGTCATTAAGACATTAAAGAGGCTAAAACCCTGACAATAACTCTACTCTTATGCAGCATCCTCAAGTCTGCAGACAATACATTTGACTTGTGAATCTGAAGAAACGATGTTCTTTAATACAGGCTGGGTTAGTGACATCTCCTTGCTTCTACTGCTGGTCAACCTTTTGCCACCACCACCAGGGAGGAAGGAAAAATCCATGAAAATAAGTGTCCATGAGGCTGTTGATCATGTGATAAAATGTCAAGAGGTATCTATTTCAGAATAGGATAATGTCATGTATGTGTGACAAGAATGGCTTGTGGAGATGACATCAGAACCAGGAAGTGCAGGCAACACACAGTGCAGTTTGTACAGGGTAAATGTGAGACACGCAAAATAAATGGCACACTGGCCAAAACAAAAGACAATAAGTTGTATGCTGGTTACAACTCCCAGCATACGTAGCATTTAAGATTAGCTTACTCACGTCTTTCCGCCTCTGATACACCCCCCCCCCCCCCCCACCCTGGTAGAGCCAGGGTTTATATCCTGTGGCTAGGAGTTAATTAGACAATTAAATGATCAACTCCTAGCCACACTCCACACAAGTTTAATTATGCGTGTCTGTCAGCTAGTTCAATAAATCTCTAGCTGAGGGGCTCCCGCGTGGCGCATCCAGTAAAGGCGCTCCGCGTGGAGGGCAGGATGCGCTCTATAGTCTGGACGTCGCGAGTTTGAGTCCAGGCTATTCCTTTGCCGACTGAGGACGAGAGCTCCCAGGGGGCGGCGCTCAATTGGCCGAGCACCGCCCGGGGGGAGGGAGGGCTAGGTCGGCCAGGGTGTCCTCGGCTCACTGCGCACCAGCAACCCCTGTGGTCTGGCCGGGCGCCTGCAGGCTTGCCTGTGAGCTGCGTTGTCCTCCGATGCTTTAGCTCTGGGTGGCTGTATGGTGAGTCTGTGTGTAAAAAAGCGGTCGGCTGAAGGTGCACGCTTCGGAGGACAGCGTGTGTTCGTCTTCGCTGCTCCGGAGTCAGCGCGGGGGTGGTAGCGGTGGGCTGAGCCTAAAAATAATTGGACATTACTAAATTGGGGAGAAAATAATAAAAATAATTGGCGACCACTAAATTAAAAAAAAAAAAAAAAATCACTAGCTGATTAGTCACGCACTGACAAGCGGTACTAAATTAAAAATACAAAATAACCAAACAATAACAAATAATAGCGAACGGCATTCTCACTCATCCTATTGTAGCAGCATGTGCTGAACCATTTTCTTGTTAAATATACATGTATAGTTTGAATTGAGGTTTTGCATATAGTGTCACTTAAAATATTTTCTATTTCCTTGCAGTCTTGTGGAGCAGTCCCAGTGACACTGAAGCAGTCAGAACCATGAAAAACAACATCCATGACTTAATCACTGTGTTGGACAGAAGTCTCATTCCATGTCAGGGAAAGTCTTCATAGGGGCCTTTGATGAGCTTTTCAAAGCTCATTTTGTTTTAAGCCTTTCTTATGATGAGTCTTGTGTGGCAGAGTGTCCCACCCCTGTGTGTATTTTATGTTTATATATTGCGTGTGGTGTATTGCTAATCAATCATTCAATTGGAATCTCGGTTCATCTTTCACGTGAACTACTTTGTGCACTTCCCGTGCTTCCATACAAATACCCCTTTTAATCTGCATGTGAAGTGATTGTGCCATCCTCGTGTCTAAATACAATTATACATTTTATAACACTCGTGCTACATAACCCCACATTATATCCCGTGCACCAATACATATACACCAACATTAATACACCACACGCGACATATAAACATAAAATACCCACAGGGCGGGGCACACTGCCACAGTCTTTAAGCAGTGTGTACACATTCCTCCAGACACGGTCTATAACATTGATGTGGGTAGTGTTCAAGAAAGTCCAAGGGTTAAGCTTCTGAACAACTTGTAGTAATTTACTTGATTCCTGCCTTTATAGTGGGGAAAAAAGTACCAATTTTATGATACTCAAGAGATCATTGCATTATCCAGAAAATGCTTGTAATTCACTGGGTTACACTTTCACCATTTACTCAACGCTTTGTGTGGGGAATGTAGAATTTGGCATTATTGTGAAAACAGGGAAAAATGTTAGATTCTGAAAAGGAAAATAAAAGAAAAAGGTGTGATTGGAATGTGTGGTCCAGTGGTTAAAGAAAAGGGCTTGCAACCAGGAGGTCCCCGGTTCAAATCCCAGATAAAAAAAACTCTTGTTTGGCAAACATTTATTTTATTTTTTCTACATAACATTGTGGGTAATAACAAAGTAGTACTTTTGTTAGAAAATATATCCCTGTCCTGGTTTATTAAAATAACAGGTTAAACTCTACACTGTCCAGCAGGTCTGCTTGCAGATATATATATATATATATATATATATATATATATATATATATATATATATATACTGTACATGTGACTTTCAGAAAGCAATTGGAGTGCATTGAGAACTCATTTAACAATAACATTTCTAAACCAAAACGGATGTCCTTGTGTAAATGGTACAATTTGTGAAATAAATGTACTGATTTGATACGGACATTAGTCTGAATCACTTTTTAGAATTTGTACATGAAAGTTTATTTATTTGATTCATTACTGCTCTGGGTTATGTGTAATTCACATGAAGTGAACATATAGCATTTAATATATAAAGCTAGTTTGCATCAGTGTTAATTTCACACTCACTGGCAGTGTCTAATAAATGAAAACCCAAGTGTCTAAATTACACTTGCGGGCGACTTAAATTGACAAAATATCAGTTAATCCCACACTTGCAGTGTTGAAAGTACATCTCTAAAAATGTCTGTTAAATACTGAATTACTTACAAGTGAGTTAAACTGACAAAATAGCAGTGTTAAGCTTACACTCGCAGTGTCAAAATCCCTCACTATGTGAGTTTTCTTTTACAGTGCAGTACAGTTATAATTACACTGAATAAGAGTACAATAAAACTCCAGCAGTGTTGAAAAGTTTGCTCTGTAGCAGTGTTCATATTTCAGCACTTTCAAAAGTGTTCTTTTAACACTCAAATCGAAGGAGTCATATGTACACATGAAAAGTGTTACACTTAACTGTCAGAGTTCATTGAACACTGGCAAGTTTGCTGTGCAGTGCAAAACAATTATTTTTAAAATAAAACAATAAAAACAATACATTTCTGTGCAGTTATTGTTTTTGTTAAACTGCAGTCGTGGCCAAACATTTGCAATCCATTTGCAGAAAAGGTTAATAATCTGATTGACTTTGAATATCTATGTAGAAATTGTAAATTAATGAATGCCAACATTTGTCTATAAGCAAACTTGGCAAACAGACACATTCCATTTATCTTTGTTAAGAACAAAAGTTTGCACACCCACACCCAATCTTGATAAATTAACCAAAACCAAAATAATTGTACAATAGTGTGGTTGTCCCAGACATTTGCACTGAACTGTTTTGTACTTAAGGACAGTCCAGGCTTTTTAACTCCCACCTCAATGCATTCTGGTCATTGTAGTCCTGTTTCTCTTAAATAAGTAATGAGGTACCAGAGACAGGTAAACATACCAGAATGCACCGAGATGTGAGTTAAAAAGTCTGAACTGTCCCAAGCTGTCCCAGTGACATTGAGTCATATGGTGCTCTTATTTAATGTACTTGGGAAGAGTATGGAAGATTGCCTCATGGGCGTCCAAAGCCTGGAGAGTTGAGAATAGCGAAATCCATCTGCTTCTTAAATTCATCAAATTACTTCAGAATTGGTAGTTTTAAAATACTGCAGCACATGTTAGCTTGTGGAAAGTTGGAGATATATCCTTCATTATTCTAATGCAGGAACTCAACAGACGACTGTGGATGAAAACCAAGAGGCGCCTCTTTGTCCTCTCCTGTAACGAATGGTAAAATCTGTCTTAATGACACCTTGGACTCTGCATCTGAATATAAAAACAGTGAAAAATAAAAGTAAACAATGATATATGTTGCAGGTATAAACTATCATTTATTTATTTTTGGCACTAATATATTTATATACTTTTTTTTTCCTTTCATCACATTGTTATTATCACTATGATTTATGTGTGTTTTATGTTTTGGATTCGTTTTAGCTTTTCTTTCTTTCACTAATGTAAACATGATATTCACCTGGACTTCATTCCCCAATTGACTAATGCACTAATTATAGGGGACATTTTTCACAAAGCTTACTAGATTGCCATTTAGAAGCTTTAAAAGCAGTATTTTTCCCCAGGTTTGTTGGTGAGCTGTGGTACAGAAAACAATTAATGTAGTAAAAATGTATGCTGAAGTTAGATTGCTTTAGGGACTGGCCCCAGCCCTGCAACTGTCACCTTTATGAATACCATATATAGTAATATCTTTCAATAAGGTCTGAGCCAGAGTATACATCTCAGAATGGCGAGTCTGCAATTGATGGCCATGGCCAGTCACCGTAGGTGTGACAAACTGGATCCCTTCACTTTGAAACAAATGACTTGCTTATTAGCAGGTGTATAGGATTAGGATTGTTTGTGGGCGACTGCAAGCATTTTATCGTGTTTCATTTATTACAGTTTTGGTGATTACGATTTTGGTTTAACGGTTTGGTTCCAAGGACAGCTTCAGGTGACAAGTGACTCAGCCTAACTGAAGGGAGGGACTTGGGTGAAGGTTAGGTGTATAGGTAGGGCACCAAAAAAGGAGCTTCTTTTTGTTTTATCTTTTACCTTAAACTTAAAGGGTACATCAGTATTACATGAAAAATAAAACATAAACTATTATTGGTCATTGTATAATAATCCATTTGCATAATGCTGCACTGCCAGTGCCTAATGAAGCGTTGTGTAAGCTATATTACCTCCGTGTGGAAACACACCAGTCTGTGTGACAAACATGGTCCATCTAATTTTCCATAAGGAAGGAGCTTGTACCTGCTTTTGTTTTGTGTAGTATTCTTTCACACTGTACATGTTTCCTTCACATGTTGTATTTGCATGTTGTAAAACGTCTGTGCTGTATAAGTGGTTGCAGGGAAAAGAAAAGCCAAGACGGAGTTGTTCTCATTTCCAGCTAATGAAGGGACCTGCCCACAATTATAGCAGCGCTGTGTTATTGCAATATACTTCCCCAAAGTCTTAGATATAGCTCCAACTGATTCAGAATGTTTGCAGATTGGACACGTCTCAAATTAACTAGCAAATGAGATTCGGAAACGATGTATTCCTTTTGGAATGAGGTCTTTGAGGATGATCTGACCTAAAAAAAAAAAAAAAAAATTTTTTTCATCCTTCGTTTTCATTCATTGCGGATTCTCCGTGCTGAAAAACATGTTCTCTGAGTGCAGACCTCAATCTTTAAATGAAAAGTGACAGAAAGCAAATTAAGATTTCTGTTGCCCTTCAAAATGCAGGTACATTAACAACTCTGTAGCTACAATATTTTGGTTACATTATTTAATATCTGTATGTGGAAGGGCTCGGTAACCAGGTCTGTGTTTTAACAGAACTCTTAAATTCAATAGAACTGGTTCACTTCTGCTACAAAAATTGAAAGCACACACAATTTCAATATCCACCTCAGGGTGCATCACAGAGTCCCCAAGCCCTTCCAGCACAGAACCCTTCTTCAGTCGCTCCGTTCCCAGCTAATACTGTGGCTATTAAAGTTGCCATCCAATCACACTTTTATTAACTATATTAATGATGTCCTTCAATACAGCCTTGTGCAACGGGCTTCTTGGTCTGTAAATTGGACTAATTTGCCTATTAGGAAGAGAAGACAAGTGCAAATCCATTTTTAACCCCATTTCTTCCAAACAAAAATGAAACATTATTTACAACAGTTTGTCAGCGGGAGCCCATAGGCCACCTTGTACATCCCTGCACCTTTTATATAGTACATGAACTTGTACAAGGCCCTGAAATTCTGTTTTATCCCGTCTCAATGTAAGCATAGTGCTTCTGGTATTCACAAGCTTCAGTATGTGACACCTGCTGGTAAAACGTTGTATTTCAGCTGGAATCGATGACATTCCAATTCATAGTCACATACCGCCCTCTAGTGTATACAATATGAATGGCAGTTTGCCCAAACACCATGTCATATTCCCCTCTATTATGGTGTGCAGCATCACGTGCCACGCTCCACCATTTTTATAGCTCTTTTTTCTTATAGAAAATCACTTTGTGCCCATCCTCACAATCACATAATTGTGTGCACTTAGTTAATGTACCTGTATTTTGAAGTTTATTTATTTGTGTTCTTTGTTGAGAAGGCAGCACAAAACGTTGCAGCACAATGAACACTGCATATTTATACAATAAAGCATATGTTAGAATGATTCAGTTTCCCAGAAGAAAGAGGCTAATGGCTTAAACTGTTTTAAAAGCAAAACATCTGCCTGTGGAACAGGAAAACTGTACCTGATAAAAAAAAAAAAAACAGTACTGTATATATTAAACTACACATGTTAACCACAAAAGACATGCCTATGGAACAGGAAAATTGTACGTATTAGACAGTATATATGTTATAAACGAGTCAGTTTTAAGCAGAGTAATTCCCCATTAAAGTCCATGTTGTTTGGCAGGGACATGCCTCCTCTTTGTAAACAGAACTCTGTTCTAACAGGATCCGTTATAGGTGGAGTGCACCTGTATGTTGATATTGATTCATGTCATCTATATCTCATGTAAGGTTATATGGCTAGGTCTTCTTAAAATCAATAACACATATAATGTTACCTATTAAAATTCACATGGTGAAAATGTGTTAGACCTCTTCTCTCTGAAAACATTTACTTAACATTCACTGAGCACTCCTTTAAATCTGTTGGAAAAGGCTGAGTGAGCAGGTAAATTGACAGTTCTGCAGGGAGGCACCAAACCATTTGTAAAGTTTCATTTCCCTCAGTAGTCTTTAAAATTAGAGTTGGACTGAGTCAGCAGCTTTGCCTTTGTTTTTATTATGTTGAACTATACCTGAGTTTATCATTACCTTTTTGTTTTTCATCCAAGTTTCAGTGCAGCTGTTGAATGAAGAATTGCTATGCGCATGCACCTATATATTTGTGTGTTTCTTGCGTTGTTGTTTTTTGTAGTTAATTTTCGGATGCATAAAACACTGTATTACACAACCGACCGGACACTGCTCTCCCATTGTTTATACAACAACCGACCAGACACTGCTCTCGCATTGTTTATACAACAACCAACCAGACACTGCTGTCCCATTGTTTATACAACAACCAGACACTGCTCTCTCATCGTTTATACAACAACCAGACACTGCTCTCTCATTGTTTATACAACAACCAGACACTGCTCTCTCATTGTTTATACAACAACCAACCAGACACTGCTCTCTCATTGTTTATACAACAACCAACCAGACACTGCTCTCTCATTGTTTATACAACAACCAGACACTGCTCTCTCATTGTTTATACAACAACCAGACACTGCTCTCTCATTGTTTATACAACAACCAGACACTGCTCTCTCATTGTTTATACAACAACCAGACACTGCTCTCCCATTGTTTATACAACAACCAACCAGACACTGCTCTCTCATTGTTTATACAACAACCAGACACTGCTCTCCCATTGTTTATACAACAACCAGACACTGCTCTCTCATTGTTTATACAACAACCAACCAGACACTGCTCTCTCATTGTTTATACAACAACCAGACACTGCTCTCCCATTGTTTATACAACAACCAGACACTGCTCTCTCATTGTTTATACAACAACCAACCAGACACTGCTCTCTCATTGTTTATACAACAACCAGACACTGCTCTCCCATTGTTTATACAACAACCAGACACTGCTCTCTCATTGTTTATACAACAACCAGACACTGCTCTCCCATTGTTTATACAACAACCAACCAGACACTGCTCTCTCATTGTTTATACAACAACCAACCAGACACTGCTCTCTCATTGTTTATACAACAACCAACCAGACACTGCTCTCTCATTGTTTATACAACAACCAGACACTGCTCTCTCATTGTTTATGCAACAACCAGACACTGCTCTCTCATCGTTTATACAACAACCAGACACTGCTCTCTCATTGTTTATACAACAACCAGACACTGCTCTCTCATTGTTTGTACAACAACCAGACACTGCTCTCTCATTGTTTATACAACAACCGACCAGACACTGCTCTCTCATTGTTTATACAACAACCAGACACTGCTCTCTCATCGTTTATACAACAACCAGACACTGCTCTCTCATTGTCTATACAACAATCAGACACTGCTCTCTCATTGTCTATACAACAATCAGACACTGCTCTCTCATTGTTTATACAACAACCAGACACTGCTCTCTCATTGTTTATACAACAACCAGACACTGCTCTCTCATTGTTTGTACAACAACCAGACACTGCTCTCTCATTGTTTATACAACAACCAGACACTGCTCTCTCATTGTCTATACAACAATCAGACACTGCTCTCTCATTGTCTATACAACAATCAGACACTGCTCTCTCATTGTTTATACAACAACCAGACACTGCTCTCTCATTGTTTGTACAACAACCAGACACTGCTCTCTCATTGTTTGTACAACAACCAGACACTGCTCTCTCATTGTTTGTACAACAACCAGACACTGCTCTCTCATTGTTTGTACAACAACCAGACACTGCTCTCTCATTGTTTATACAACAACCAGACACTGCTCTCTCATTGTTTGTACAACAACCAGACACTGCTCTCTCATTGTTTATACAACAACCAGACACTGCTCTCTCATTGTTTATACAACAACCGGCCGGGCACTGCTCTCCCATTGTTTTCTATGACAGTCAGCTGTTCTGTTATTACGTAATTAGCTGAACAGGAAATAAATTGAAATTACACTAATTAATGGTACCTGTTGCCATGGAAGCTTGGATGGAAAATGATCAACTTTCAAATGTAACCTTTGTGCATTCTTTTAATGTAATTGTTCAATTATACTGTATATCTTTCATGTAGAATGTAAAAAAATCCAAACTTTAGTATATACAGCACTGTTTCTAATGTGTTTTTTGTCTCTCCTGATTGGCACAATTCTCCAATAAGGACATAGGATGCTTCCTACATGTCTTCGATAAGGCAGCCTTTAGACGCAATCGACAGTCAACACCAGGAAACCGAAGAATCCTCCTCATACCCTAGTGCACGCCTCACCTGCAGTGTGTCTAATGTGCCACCGAACAAAGTAACACTTAATGTTCTCGAGAAGATATAACAGCAATAATAGAGACCCTTGAAAATCATAACATTGTTTACTCAACGTGTTTTTGACAGAGTGGTATTTAAATTGCTACATACTACCCTTTATGACACAAAGAAGTGTTGAGCAGATTTTAGATGTTGATAAGCAGACGCTTAAAATTGATCCAGGTGGAGGGATGCTAGTGGCAGGGCAATATTCATGTGTGAATTCAAGGGGGGTTTGCATGCAAAATATTGAATGAAGCTCAAATACCAAAATACCTTGACCAAATTATACCATTTTGCATTACTTTTACTGGTCAGTATATATTATTTTATGCTGTGAAACAAATGTTTTCTTAAATGAAAATGGAGTGCCAGCTGCTACACATAATCAATTAATGAAGATTTAACTGATAATGGATACTTAGCTTGTTTCCTGTAAAGGGGGCTGTGTTCTTACTGCTGATGAAGTGATGTGTAGTGAGAGTGTGAAAAATCATTTGTTTTAAATGAAGGCTGCAGTGTTTCTAAAAGATTCCTAGATAATCCCATCTCTAATTTAATGGTTTGCCACGATGTACTCTGTATATATTGCTTGTATTTACCTATTTACCTGATAATCAGAGAGAAGCCACATTCGGATGAGACTGAAGCCCAGTTTATATGGGACACCATATAAAATAACCACCTAGTGAAATAAAAGTCTCTGTGTGATTAAACAGATTCCCTGTGCTTTAATGGCACTCACAGAAGGACAGTCAATGTGGTGAGTTTTAGTCTTGTCTGGTTGAGACAGTTTTCTAGTGTGGACAATGACCAGGTTAATGGATTCTCTTCAGTAGAGCCTTTGTGAGCTTTTTAAAGATGTTTTTGTTTGTTTTGATGAATTAAATCAAGGTCTTCAATAAACATTACATTTGTTCAACAACAGTCTGGGGACAGTAACAAATTTATCAAATCTGACTATTTTTTTTTTTTAATTTGAGTTAAAGCATTCTGAATAGGGCCCACTGGACTAGATTCTCAAAGTTACAAACCCATAGAAAGATTCAGGTTTGGGCTGAACCCCAGCCAGCAATGTACTTTAAGATATATGAATGTTTGGTTTTATTCCTGAGTTCCTAACTCATTCCTGGATTACTGTATGTAATAGCAACACATGCGTTTCCAAATGAGTTATGTACTCAATCCCATCTGTGGGAACCCTGGAATCAAAAGGGTTCCTAAAATATTATAATAATGCAGAGACAACTCTGCATTCAAAATCACAACAATCAAGTGATGAAACTGTCTAAACAGCTGCTCTGTGTTCAAAATCACAACAATCAAGTGATAAGTCTAAACAGCTGCTCTGCGTTCAAAATCACAACAATCAAGCAATAAAACTGTCTAAACAGCTGCTCTGTGTTCAAAATCACAACAATCAAGTGATAAGTCTAAACAGCTGCTCTGCGTTCAAAATCACAACAATCAAGTGATGAAACTGTCTAAACAGCTGCTCTGCGTTCAAAATCACATCAAGCAATAAAACTGTCTAAACAGCTGCTCTGCGTTCAAAATCACAACAATCAAGCAATAAAACTGTCTAAACAGCTGCTCTGCATTCAAAATCACAACAATCAAGCAATAAAACTGTCTAAACAGCTGCTCTGCATTCAAAATCACAACAATCAAGCAATGAAACTGTCTGAACAGCTGCTCTGCATTCAAAATCACAACAATCAAGCAATAAAACTGTCTAAACAGCTGCTCTGCATTCAAAATCACAACAATCAAGCAATAAAACTGTCTAAACAGCTGCTCTGCGTTCAAAATCACAACAATCAAGGGATTTATACTGCACAAAATAAAGAGGGACCATTACCACAGTAGAAAAGTGACATTAGATTATCTAAGAAATGTATTCAGAAAAGAAAATCACATCCAGGCAGTTACCAAACTATAAGTAACCCAGATATTAAATGTAAGAGCTTGTTATTAGTCTTTAAGTATTTCATAATGTTTTAGAATAGTAATCAGGGTTTTTCTCTTTCAGAACAAAATGAACATAAATCAATGAGAATCTTTCCTAAAATCGCCTTTCAAACCAGGATTGGTCCACACAAACTCTTAAATAAGAACATAAGAAAAGTTTGTGAATGAGAAAAGGCCATTCGGCCCATCAAGGATTGTCCCTTATTAGCACCCCATTTTCCCCTACTGGGGGAATTCATTTAAAAGAACAGAATCTAGTCTTTGTTTAATATTACCAGTGTTTTAAATCCTACTACTCAGGGCCGGCGCTAGGGGGGTGCCAGGGGTGGCCTGGCCCCACCAAATGTCCCTTTGGCCTCCCCAGATCCACTTTCCTAAACGGTTCTAAAAAATCGGATTAAGATTTTTTTTTAATCTCTAAGAGTGAATTTGGGTGGGTCAAATGCATCTACTATCTTCCATTTCATTTTCTAATTTCATCAGTGCATTTTTACATTTTCTAGTTGACTCATATGCTTGAATAGTACTTGCAAAGCACGTCACATTATTTAAAAAAAAAAATATCCGCCCACTCAGTTTAAGCTCGCATCTGGTTTAAGAAACCATTAAAACAAAGAGAGAGTGTGTGTGAGAGAGAGGGCAGTACTGCAGACGGTTAAGCAACATAGGTTTTTATAAGTGTACAGTTAAGGGGGAGGTGGCTCTTGGTTAGATGCATAAGTGTAAAGTTCTGCATGCATATGCAGATGCATTTCCTTTGCGCATAAGATGTATGTGTCAGCTTTAATAATTGGTGTATCTCCAGCTTCATGTGGAAATTCCTTCTCCACTCTGTCACGGGTACTTATACTCCTTTTCATCGATCCATGCTTCATGACAGAAAGAGAAACTTAGTTATTTTGGCTCATGAAAAAGCTATCACTATGAGTCTGAACATACAAAACTTATGCTTTAATTATATTGCTTTCATTTTTTTGTTCATTACTTTTGGAAAGTGGAAAGGAAGATTGTATATATATATATATATATATATATATATATATATATATATATAATAGTTTAAATAAAATGAATGGAAAGGCAGTTTAAGTATAAATGAATAAAAAATACAGCTCAGAAAAAAAGAGGTAGAGATAAAAACTTCATCCCAAATGATGTAGGACATGGATGGCAGAGATGCACTGAATACATCTAAAAGAATACTCAGTATTTGGTGAGTCACTCTGCATTTGCATTTGTTTGTCATGGAATTGCCTATAAGCCTATATAATTACTGCAACAAAAAATGACTATGTTTAAAAGTATGTGTCTAAATGGTGGCCCCTCTAAGAGGTCTACAGCCCCCCCCCCCCCCCCCCCCCCATCGTAAAGGAGCTGGAGCTGGGTCTGCTACTACTTCACCTGGTTGGCTATTCCATGCATGTATAACTCTCTGTGTAAAAAAATGCTTCCTACCTTCTGTTCCAGAGCATTATTTGAGCAATAGTACACATCGATGAAGGCTCTACCGTGTGCTAGTTTACCGCAAATGGCGTTATGCGTCCCGAGCCAAAGGCAAAGGCGCTAATGAAAGTCAAGGTCAACTAACACACGGTAGAGCCTTCAACGATGTGCACTATCGCTTAAACAATGCTCTAGTTATCATCAAGAGGCCACTATCGCTATTAAGAAAAAAATTCATTATTTTCTTTAAAAAAACACTTTGATCCCAGGGGGTGGTGCACAATTGGCCGAGCTCCGCCCGGGTGGGGAGGGCTTAGGTCGGCCAGGTTGTCCTCGGCTCACCGCACGCTGTAGCTCTGATCTGGCTGCATGGTGGGGCTGCAGAGTGAAAAGAATCGGACTCCCAAATTAGCGTGGGGGTGGCAGCAGTGAGCCAGGTTGAAATAAAAATAATTGGGCTTTCCAAATTGGGGAGAAAATGAGAAAAAAAATAATTGGTGATTCCCAATTTAATTTTAAAAAAAAAACACTTTGAAACCTATATTTACCTTGATCTTGTAATGATTCGTTGGGTATCCTTCCGCTCTGAAATGCTGACAGGCTGTGATTGGCTGACTCGGCAGTTGCAGGTACAGGATTGGTTTCTTTCTTTGATGCAAAGTATTGATTGGCTGGTTTTGGTGGATAATAAAATTAATTTGGACCAATTGTGTCTTTGTTTAATGTTTACTGTCCAATAGCTTAAAAATACAGTAAGTCAAAATTAAAAAGCCAGTACTTGCACAGATTCCTTTTAAATTCGATTCACAGGTGATGCGGTGATGTGCCAGCAGGCATCTACTGTGTATTAATGCCCACTATAGCTGGAAGCTGATTGGCTGATGATACTGAATCATTTTCTAGTAAATCTTAGCGTAACCTCTCTCAACTTTTTGCAAAATAGCCTAACATTCTATTTGCCTTTTTAATTGGATCACCACATTGGTGAGATACTTTTAACGGCTGCCCAGTTATGGAGAAGGTCCATATCCCTTTGAATTAGCTGGGTTCCAGATTTAGTGTCCTCTACTCCCCCAGTGTTGGTATCATCTGCACATTTGACAATCTTGCAGTGTGTACCAATCCCTCTCTTCTCTTTTCTCCAACTACAATTCCAGCCAGCACTTTCCTCCCCTATTCTCTCCCAAATCTCAATCAATTTGATATTACTGCCCTTTCCAATCAAAGTGAACTCACCGCAATCAAAGCAGTGAATGTTCAGCAACCATTTTCCAATTTGAATTCCCTTCAGGAACAATTAAGTGTCCCACAAGCATGTTCAGTTTTACACAGTAATTCCTAGGTGCCTGTTAACTCATTCTTCCATCATTTAATTTGCACTCTACTACAGCAGTAGGAGTTTTGGAGACAAAACTCTATTAAAATAGTTACTGTACTAATAACAAAACAAAAAATACTGCTATGTATGGAATACTACAGCAATAGCACAGAGAAAGAGGGCCCCCTTAAACTCCCATTACATAGCAGTTTGACCCATTCCAGATTTTAGTGTGAGCTTAATTAGTCCCCCTGAGCTGAAATAACTGCTTATTGTACAAAGCAAACCTGGACTGACAAACTGCTAGGCAAGGGATGTCCTAAAGGAGTAGCTGCTTGGTCTCAGCCCTGTTCTTTCTGGTGGTTTGAAGGGTCTGTTTACAGGTGTGCACAACCCCAAAGAGACTGAAGCTCATGCTATCTCTCAACAATATAAATCAGCTTATGTTTCCAATTAATTCGTTCTGCTATCTAGCTCATTAATTTGTGATTTTCATTTGGCTCATTAGGCTTCCAACTTCCATTTGGCTTCTAATCTAGTTTAATTTGCTCTAATTGGCGAGAAATGCATCCGATTTCAGCCAGTTATAGTCAGCCAGATTGATCTTTCAGGTTTTCTAAGCAGTATTTAACTGTTTCTGTGTTCCACAGATTTGTGTAAAGCTATTTTTAGCTAGTGTTTTAAAATTGCACTGCTGTTTTACACTTTAATCCACATACGCAGATGGTATTTATATTACATTTTATCTTTTATTTGTAATTATTTGTCATTTTAAATAATGAACCATGCAAACATCTGTTTTTTTTAACACGATATTTCAGGTTTTCTTTTTTTGTTGTTGTTATTATGTATTCTGCTTACAGATACACGTATAAAAACGTGTTATTCTATGACCTGAGGGACAATACTTCCTGAAAGTTTTGTTGAAAAATATTGATGTTTGGGAAAATTAAAAGGTATTGTTTCACCTGAGTGATTGCAATGACATAATGCAAGTTTATTCTCAGGGTCTTTGTAAGAAGTAATGGACACTATGCTCGATTTATTTTCTTAAAATAAATATTTGTAAATAAAATAGTTCTTCAGTCTGTTATTATCAGTACCTGATCAATTTAGTTCATGAAATATAATCCCCTCATTTCTTGATAGTTATAAATATTGTAAAAACATATACAGCAGTGTGGAGTAGTGGGGCAGCAGTGTGGAGTAGTGGTTAGGGCTCTGGACTCTTGACCAGAGGGTTGTGGGTTGAATCCCAGATGGGGGGCACTGCTGTTGTACCCTTGAGCAAGGTACTTTACCTAGATTGCTCCAGTAAAAACACAACTGTATAAATGGGGAATTGTGTGTAAAAATAATGTGTAAAAAATAATGTAATTGTATGTAAAAATAATGTGATATCTTGTAACAATTGTAAGTCGCCCTGGATAAGGGTGTCTGCTAAGAAATAAATAATAATAATAATAATAATAATAATAATAATGATGATATAACTTTAAGTGAAATACATTGGATTTACAGTGTTTTCCCATTTTTTCATAGCTGTAAACATGTTTTGTTTCTGTGAGCTGCTGAAAATGTCTCCGCCCTTTAAAAATGAAATGCCTGTCTCAGTGACGTCATATGAAAAAAAAACAAGCAAGTAGTGGAATGCAATCTCTCCCCATCCAATGATATGTGTTAACAAGCTGTACTGTAAAGTATGGTGGCCCAGTAAAACAAAGTGTGTTTTTTATCTAGAAAGGGGGTGGAGCTACAGTACACCAAGTCATCGCTCCAGAGGGAAAGCGATGTGGCAACCGCGGATTGGAGGAGAAATGGTTGCACTCGCTAACCAATGGGGCATGACGGACGGTACAAAACGGGACGTGGCTAGGTGATCTGTTCCTTTGTAATGGTTAAGGTAGAACTGCTGAAGGACGAGTGTAAAATAACTGTGAGTGTTTTGTTTGTTTGTATCGTGTAATTGTACTGTCTGTTATTTATTAGACAGTTAACACGATCCGGAGCTGTCGCTACAGGCCAGCACAAAACCGGACAACACTTCCCCACTGTGCACGAGTATTTCACCACAAGCACTACAGCACTCACTCTGGACTTGTGACCGTGTCTGTGTTTTGTGTGTGTGTTTAATACCGTGTTTATTATTTCAGGACTGAACCCCGTTTTTATTGAACTGTGCAATACACATTGTTGTGTATTGCCAACCCTCCATTTCTTTACTGTTTGTCGTCAGACTTTGGATTATAAATAAATCACCATTTCACCAGTACTTTGTATTTGTCATTGTCTTGAGCACTGCATCACCCCTACACCTGCGCACTGCAAACCATTTTGCCACAAAGGCCCAGAATGACAGTATGATCGTGTTTACACGATCACGTTCCTTAAAGGGTTAAGTCATTCTTGGGGATGTTTCTTTGCTTGCTGTTAGTGTCGGACAGTAATGCTTCAGTGAAAATGAGGGGTGTATAGAGAACCCATTACTCGTATGAATACACATACTCGAATTTACTCCGGCGGTGTCACCGCAAGTGGGTGGGGCTAAAACCAGAAGTGCCGTTAAAATGCATCTCTGGCCCTGATTTTCACTCAGAAAGTGACCATACTGTGTTTGAATATTTATTGAACTCTCCAGCAGCGGCAATAATTGAGCTCACACGGAAGGTGGAAAGGGGTGCAAATGCTCCCCAGATCTATAAACGCAGTTAACTTATAATTTATTAAAAAAAAGAATGACACAAAACTGCTTTATATTTATGCTGTATTAAATACACATTGTTTTGAAGTGCTAAGCATTTTTTAAATACTGTGTTTACTTATTTAAAAAAACATGCTATCAACAGTAAATGCCTTTAAAATTCCACAAAAATAATACTATACATGTATTGTACTTACAAAACAAACATTTTGTCAAGACATACCTGTGATTCAATATGAAGTAGCATTGTGCAAGTAAAAACAACTTCAGTCTTTTCATTAAAAAAACAGCGCACAAAGAGAACTTGCATACATAACAAAAAAAGAAAGATAGGCTGCATCCCTCAAAAAAAATAAAAAGAGAATGCCCATCCAAATAACAGCGTCATCAAAGTTTCAAAGTCCTGTAAAGTGGGGCACATTTACTGCCAATTTCCTGTCGCTCTCTCAGGCATAGATTCTACAAGTGAACAGCAGCTGTTTAATGGTGGTAGTCTAGTATATAAAAGACATCTCTTTAAACTTGCAGAATAAAACATAGTTTTCAATACTGTAATGAGGAGGTAATAAGCAGGCTACTGTAAAGAATACGGTAATCAAATTCAGTGCTGGAAATGTATGTATAATACACAAATAGATGCTCCTAAGATAGGAAACTGACATCTGGCTAAAAAAAAAGATCTGTAGAGCTAAATCAATAATTTTAGAAGTGATACATCTTTTCTACATCTATTCCAGCTCCCCTGCAACTCCCAGCACTCTATTCTGCAAGTAAACAGGAGCTGCGTGTGATAGCCTATAGAGTATATGAAAGATACGCCTTTTATGCTCACTGAAGACGGAAAAAATTATAAAATCATATTTTTCAATACTGTACTGTATCAAGTAATAAGCAGGATATTGCAGATAATGAAGTTATCAAATACAGTGCTGGAAACGAATGTATTATCTACACTTTTTCTATAAACGAAAGTATTATCTACACTTTTTCTATAAAGCGATACACCATTTCTCCATCTCCCTCAGCTCTCCCGCAATTCTCAATAATCTGTTCTGCAAGTAAGCAGGAGCTGTGATTGTGGTGAAAAGTGAAATATTGTGTGAAAAGTGTATATTTTTTGCAAATGCACCCCAATAATGTACCATGTACACTTTGCAGTAGGATTACTTCTGTTTCCCCGAATCAGACAAGGACGTTCTTGGTATCAAAATAAAGGTAAGCAATTAAGGTTTAATCACATGTAAGGATGTCCCGCAATCTTCAGAGAGTTATGAGATATGTTCATTTTAAATATGCTGGAGTGCATTTGCACACCTTCCCACTGACAAAACACTGCTTTTATTGTTTTGATGTGCCAAGGTGTCATTTAAATTCTTGTTGTGCAATAATGTATTTATTATCAAATGATATGGGAGGTCTGTGATGGGTGGTGATTAATGTACATAGTGACGTGGAGGCCACTTAGATCAGAGTGCAAATCTGCATGATGTATTTCATTTGGATTATTTATTTACTAGTTATTTTGGGGATTATTGTGATGGGGGGGGGGGGGGTGCTTGTGCTCAGTATGTATGATGAGATAAATCAGAAAGGAAAACAAATCTGCAAGACATGCTATGCATTATTTGAGTGTTTTCCAAAAGCTTTGGAAAAGGATATTAAATGTATCTCTGATGAAAAAATACATGGCCCATTAAACAACACACACAACCTGTGAGAAAAAAAAACAATGCATGCAACTTGTAGAGCATATCTTTGTCTTAAAAAAAGTCTTTTTAAAAGATAATGCATGCAAAACAGACCATAGCGTGTGTGTGCAAAGTAAATTAAAAGTGGATTTATTAGTTACTTTACAGGTATGTACTGTAGCTCAAGTGATGTCTGTGTATACCTGTACCAGTACTACTTGTACACAATTAAATCATACACCTGATCTCAAATAAAATTAGGATCAGTTTACTTCCCCCCTGGATTGACTCTATATCTCTAGTCACTGCTCTATTGGAGCTAGGACATGATTTAGCATTGTTTACATATATTATTTTTCTTGGAATAACAAGAAATAGCAAACTTACATGTATTATACTCAGAAAAAATGGTCATACTCGTCATGAATAGTCATTTGTACTCAGATTCTGGCACACCCTTATAAAAATGATTAATATTAAAAAAAAAAAAATAGTAATCGCCAATTATTTTATAATTTTCACCCAATTTGGCATATCCAATTATTCTTAGACTCAGCTCACCGCTACCACCCCCACACTGACTCAGGAGCGGTGAAGACGAACACACACTGTCCTCCTTGTTCTTTACATTTAAACAAATGCATATAGTTTACTACAGGAAAAATATGTTTTGTATCATTAACTGGAACAAAACAGTTTGTGTCATTGTCTAAAAAAGGCATGAATTGTCAACTGGCTATTAATTAGGCATTTGGTTGGTGTTTTCTTTTTGTGTGGATTTGTGTAAGACTGACTATGTTAAAGAAGAAAGATTTGGTGACGTTGGTATTTTGTAGCTGAACTATATCCTGTTAAGACACGCAGCATTTGACAGGCTGCACAAAATGTCAGTTTATCAGCCGAGAGGATTATTGGTTGTGTTGGAAATTAATTCTGTCCTGTGGTTACTTATTATTTATCTCTTAGCAGACGCCCTTATCCAGGGCAACTTACACTTGTTACAAGATATCACATTATTTTCACATACAATTACATTATTTTTTACACATAATTACCCATGTATACAGTTGGGTTTTTACTGGAGCAATCTAGGTAAAGTACCCCAAGAGTACAGCAGCAGTCTCCTCCACCTGGGATTGAACCCACAACCCTCCGGTCAAGAGTTCAGAGCCCTAATCACTACTCCACACTGTTTAGTAAAGCCCGGCCACGTCTTTTGACAGGCTGCACAAAACGTGACAATAAGCGGGTTTATGAGATGATATTAAGACAGGTAATTTCTCAAAGAACCTATGGTGCATGGCGAGTGGTTTTTGAAAAATCGTGATAATAAATGGGGTATGATATTAAGCGAGGTGATATAAAATGGGTTCATCTGTATATACATTCTCTTCAACTACCGTAATGATAATGTTAAAATAATAAATAACAATAACTACTTATTAGACCTTTGTATGTAATGGTATTGTCTTTAATGAAAAGTATGATCGAATTTCGTTTACTTACATTTGTAGGAACAATTAAATAATTGATAATTCCGTTTATCTGGGTTGATTAGTTCTCTTATTAATAATATTTAATTGACGTGTTACCAAGATCAAGGATTTACTATGAACACATCAACACACATACACACGCTAGACACAAAGAATGTTTAATCAATAGCAGTATTGTATTTAAGTACACAAATATTAAACAGAAATTAGAAAAGTCAGAAAGTAAATCTCTAAGTCTCCAAGCACAAAACACAAGTCCAAAGCTTTCACTGCACTCATGCTGGCTAGCAGGCAATTGAAATATGTCATCGCCTGTCTCCTCACACACAAAGCAGCCACTGCAGCAGCTCAAGCAAGCTGTGACGTAGCTAGTAGCTTACTCACATACACACACGCCCACATACAAGCACAGCCTCAACTGAAATGGTGCAGACAATCTGAGAATATATCACATTAAGCTTATTAATGTGGGCAGCAGTGTGGAGTAGTAGTTAGGGCTCTGGACTGTATAAATGGGTAATTGAATGTAAAAATAATGTGATACCTTGTAACAATTGTAAGTCGCCCTGGATAAGGGCGTCTGCTAAGGAATAAATAATAATAATATAGATTACGGATATGGCAAGTTTACTTTTAAAGAAATTCTTCATACAACAATATGGATATTTATAGTCTTTTCACTCTGTTGAGCAGCGACTTTCATGAGATCATTTGTGTATCTTGCCCCTTTAAACTCCCAGTCCTTGGATGTTTTAATGTCCTTTTCCACTGGAACATCACTTGTTTGTCTTCCTTGCGTCAAAACTATTGTTGTTGTACGTGTGAATTATCTGTACATAATTCAACTGTCCTTTCAGCCTAATCCAGTTCAGGTCACATCGTTCAGTAGGTCACATAGTTCACTATGTCTGCAGGAAAGAGGCCCTCTTCTCAAGACACAGCAGTTTGCCCTGTTTCTCGAGACACACAGTTTCATTAATTAAGCCAGTTATATTTCCAATACACGTTCATGTATTATCATATTCAGGGAATATGTCCCACACATTTATGGTTCACGTTATGCGTTTACAAACTTTACATATTAGTGAAGTACAGAACCGTAGTTTTGATACAGTATGTCTCCGTTTCCACACAGTAGAGGAAGACAGAGTGACAGAGAGTATTGAATAAATTCTGCCACAATTCACTCTGCTGCTATTTTTGTTTTGTAAACACTATTTAGTATTGCTGATTTGCTCTTTACTTTGGGCCTGTATTGAAATAAGCACACTCTGTAACATCCATCTGCTGTGTCGTCCTCCATTGTTAAAGATAAGCACATAAAAGCAATGCAAACTTCAGGCGATGGATGAAGAAATGGAAATGCATCTAGTGCTCAATGGGGATAAATAGACACAACACCTCATCTGCAGCGAGATCAATAAAACCACAAGACACACGAGGAGGCCGGGAGAGGAGCACCATGTTGATGGCAAATTGCAAAGGATTAAGAGAAGTAATGAGAGGACATGTGTCCTAAACAAGACAAATATTGAATATTTCACCCCAGGAAGGAATGTGATAGCTTCCATAGTGGGTGAGCAAACAGATGGTGTGTCACACTGGGCAGGCAGTGTCGGGAAGGCACCCTGCAGTAGAATTATTGTTACTACACCTCCTGTATTGTTTCTGTTAGCCGTACATAACAAGATAAAGCCGTTTCTAATCAATCATTCAGTAACTAAAGTGCTTCCTCTTTGTTTTCCTTTCTGAAAACAGTGAATTAGGGAAGGGCCTTTATACAATAAAATATAGCACTTTATCCAACCGTGAATTAACTCAATTTGTAAATGATCAAATCGTGGAATATTGAAAGAGGCATTGTTTGTAGGTAGCAAAACATTTTATAGTGTGACTGAGACAAATACAGAATTTCATGTTTGAATATTCTTACACAAGTCCAGCTGGAAAAAGATTATTATAATATTGGCAATGTAAGGTGCTGGCTTAGATGCACACACACACACACACACACACATACATAAGAACATAAGAACATAAGAAAGTTTACAAACGAGAGGAGGCCATTCGGCCCATCTTGCTCGTTTGGTTGTTAGTAGCTTATTGATCCCAGAATCTCATCAAGCAGCTTCTTGAAGGATCCCAGGGTGTCAGCTTCAACAACATTACTGGGGAGTTGGTTCCAGACCCTCACAATTCTCTGTGTAAAAAAGTGCCTCCTATTTTCTGTTCTGAATGCCCCTTTATCTAATCTCCATTTGTGACCCCTGGTCCTTGTTTCTTTTTTCAGGTCAAAAAAGTCCCCGGGGTCGACATTGTCTATACCTTTTAGGATTTTGAATCTTTGAATCAGAACGCCGCGTAGTCTTCTTTGTTCAAGACTGAATAGATTCAATTCTTTTAGCCTGTCTGCATACGACATGCCTTTTAAAGCCGGGATAATTCTGGTTGCTCTTCTTTGCACTCTTTCTAGAGCAGCAATATCCTTTTTGTAACAGGTGACCAGAACTGAACACAATATTCTAGGTGAGGTCTTACTAATGCATTGTAAAGTTTTAACATTACTTCCCTTGATTTAAATTCAACACTTCTCACAATATATCCGAGCATCTTGTTGGCCGAGCATACAGTAGCCCTTTATGTGTAAAAAAAACTAATGAAACTTTCAGAAACTTTCAGTCTTTCTAATACTACTTTTAAAAGTGTTTACCGTGTGACCGAAGATGAACTTTTCAAAGGTTTTCAAAGGTCAATTAGGGTCTTACCCTTAGGGATGCTAAGATGTCATCTTTGCTCCAGCTTTAGTATTTTCTAAAGCTTTGGGAAACACAGTGAAAACATTTCCAGCTCATTTGTTATTAAGTTTTTGTTTTTTTATATAACTTCCAATCACAAAAGTATTTTTAAAAAAATGGATTCCATCTCTTTAAGAATGGTGAATAGTTTGTCTTACATAGTTCAGGTTGGCCTTTTAAAATGTTACCAGCCTCTTTTATAGTTCAAGATGCAGACTACACATCATGGGCTACGTGTGAAAAGGTTGATACAATGGGTAGACTATGGGTGTTTGGTGCTGTTCAACAAGCGTTCTTTACAAGTCCTCAATGCAAAAGCCCACAGGTGTCAGTTTCTAGGTCCTTCACCCCGTGGTCCTTTGATCACAGCACAGATAAGTGGTTCCTCCTTGATCTGTGGCAATAAAGCATACGCACAGAACACGACAATACAGCACACCATTCCTTGATGGCAGTCTTTCTCCCCAGTCTCCTCTGGTCTAACTGAGCATTCTAAGACAGCACGTTCCCTTTAGTACTCAAAGCTCCTCCCCTGAAATCAGCTGAACACCAATCCCCACAGAGCAGGTGTTCTTAATGTTGTCTAGATGGAGTGACAGAGCCTGGAGCACTCCTGCTGTCTTCCCTTACCAAGATGGCGTCCGCTAAAGGGTCATAGAATCTAATTTCAGTCAGGATACCTTTCAGCCTGTCACAGGGATAACATCATAACGCTGTGTAACAGGGCGAGGTGCCCTGTACATTCATTTGTTTATTTATTTTCAGAACGGGGGTTCCCCCTCCGCCCTTGTGTTATTTTGTGTTTTTTTATTATGATTTATTGTATTTATATGACGGCGAAGCGCCGGTTGTTTTGTATTTTTACGGCGTAGCATTTATTTAAAAACTCGTGCAGAAGGTGGCCATCTCCCGAATTAATTAGGTGATTTAATTTGTTGTTAATCGGGAGATGGTCACCTGTTATAAAAAGCCTGCAGCTCTCCAGCTCGTTGTGGGTGTTTGAGGAGCGGAGAGGAACGAGAGAGTTTAACACGAGTTGGAAAAGATTACAGGAACAGTGAAGGCTACAGCCCAGCCTGACCTGTATTATTATTTACTTTTGTGTTTGAGAGTTTTTTTTTGTTTAAATATTTTGGTTATTTTGGTTTGTTAATAAAAACGGCAAACGCCACCTTTAACTGCAGTGCTCCTTGGTGTCAGTTTCCCTTCCTGCTTCTGCCTGACGTCACCACACACGCTATCCTGTCACACGCTGTTATTTGATTTTTAATTTACCTGTGATGTCTTTTTTCATAAGAAGTGAAGGAATATTAAACAGCAATTTGGAGGTTCAATAAACACCAGTTTGCTTTATTAGCATATATTATGCAAGGTCAAACTGAGGTACGTGATCCACACGTGACCCTTTTCATATTCACGTTAGCTTTCAAGTTCCTATTGTATTACTGCGAGTTTTCAAATGCTGTGGCGTCCCCACAAGAAATATATTTTATAAGTACAAAAAAGAATACACAATTTGTTGAAGATAACGAAAAAAAACCAAGATGTAATGGTTGAAGAAACAGAATAAAAAATTAATATTAATTTTATTTAGTTTCTGCCACAAAAGCATTAAGCATAGCAATGTCTGCTGCCAAAACACCCTCATTATTTGTTGCTAGGAGAGAAGAGTAGCTTGCACATACAGTAATATAACCCTGATACATGTATAGACCTGTGTATGCACCTGTGCAAATAAATAAAGCATATTGGCTATTTGTAATTATTTTTAATTGTGTACCAATTAAAAAAGCAGCCACAAATAATCAGAATAATAAAAAAAACCTCTGACCCAGAAGTAGCATAGATAACAGTCATGAACAACAGAACTTCCCTGGAGCTCCACCAGCATGGAGCCAGCGTACATCATCACTTACAAAGAAGAGATGAACAGATGAAAGCATACACATCTTCATAACCGAGTGAAACAAATTACCTTTATAAACCATTCATTTAAATAAAGAGCTGCTGGACACCAACGTATCATTTTCATTAACTGGGCATGCACAATGGCAGAGATCATACGAAACTGTAAACCTCATTTATACATCTTATACATAACGTCCGATAGCAGGACATGGTACAGTTTTGATAAGCAAATTACACAAAGGCTCCCATATACAGCACAGCACAGCCTGCCACAGAATGAGTGTTCTGTTAAAATGAGACTCAGAGCAGAAGCCTAATAAACAGTGGCAGGTTTGACACTGCTAAGTTATCAGGATAGTGCATTGCCAGGAAATTACTTACTAGTAAAGGCGGCTAGTGAAAATAAACTTCATCCCTCTGGTTACGTTCGATGTATTAGTGTCTGTCATGTAAACTCAACACAGGATATTGGATTATGAAGGGAAAAAAAGCCTTGTTGAGCAGTGTCATCCTGTTGGCCCAAACCCTACTGACACTGTTATGAGAGATATTTCAACCCATGTAGCTGTTACCTTTACCTCTGACAGATAGACAGTCTCTTGCAGTGGTCACACACAGACAGACAAGACAGATAGACAGATGAATCCCTGTACATGTGTTGCAAGTATACGCCAAGACCCAGGTATCACTGATAAATAAGTACAAATATCTGCAACAGTATATAAAAAGGCTTTCCACAAGAGCAGCAACATACTAACTTTAACAGATGACTAGAGAGTAATATCTTAAAATCATTCTATTTTCAGCATGTTTAGTTCCATCTGACAACTGTCTTGGGTACTGAATCTTAAGCTATATCATGGACCAATTTAGACATTTCTGGAAGGCAAACGTGGAACTACCATGAAACAGATAAAGTCTCCATTGCCCTCTAGTGGACATCTGAAGAAACAGCGTGTTTATTAAAATGTAAAAGAAAAACTGCCAGTCACCTTCTGAACTCAGTTATGAATGATTCTATTAGACTTCAAGATTAATGTCATATAAAGCCAGATGAGTTTATTCCCCAAGTTCCATTCAATTCAAAGTCCATACAATATTTAAAAAAAAAATGTAAATGGATAGGAGCCAGGAGACCAAACACGAATCTCTTGAAAAGCCAAGATTTAAAGGGACACATGCATTTTATACAGGGCAGGCACAGCAATATGACTACTCTTTAATGCTGATATAATTTACAAAGCTATTATTCAAGATGTAAAAAGTCCATGGACATTGATATCTTACTAAATGCTTCAATGCAATTGCTTCTTCACAGTTCTCTTACTATTTGAAGATGTCTGTAATAATTCTGAGTTGTTCTGGGTTCTGTTCCTCCAGTTTTGAGGTATTGTAATGTTTGTCTAAATCTACCTTTACCCAGGCCTGGTGGCAGCATGAACGCTGTGGGGGGGGAGGGGGGGGGGGACAATAAACAAATAAATAAATAAATACATCACATGACAGAGCAATATTATGAACTATCCACACAGCACAAATTACCATAGCTCTTTCTGAAAAGTTTTTTTTTTTTTTTAATTATTATTATTACCAGATTAGCAACAACAGGGTGTCTGAGCAACATTACTTGAAACGAATACAATCATACAGTGAGCAGGCCCTCTACAGAGATTGCAGTAAACAGACTCCCACACACGCGAAATTACTGTAAAGTAACAAATGTACATATAATGCTTACTTTCAACTGACTATTCAATACTGACTATTAAAAGCAGACAATCTGATAACAAAGGGGTTTCCAAACACCAGAAGCAACTAGACATTTTTAAATGATTATTATTATTGTGCTTTAATTTGATTTGATTTGATGAATGATTTCTCATAGCTTTTTTATTTAAGCGATATATATATATATATATATATAGAATGCAGAGTAGGTTGAAAGGTTACTGTATGTGAGTCCCGACACTTCTCACCCCAGGAAAAAGAAGATTTACGGAAAAAAAAATATTATAACTCAGTACTAACCTAGAGCAACTCATAATTATTACATTATCTGCAAACTATTCTGGAGCTATATCTAAGACCTTGGGGACGTGTATTGAAATAACACAGTGCTGCAATAATTGTGGGCAGGTCCCTTCATTAGCTAGAAATGAGAACAACTCCGTCTTGGCTTTTCTTTTCCCTGCAACCACTTACACAGCACAGACCTTTTACAACATGCAAATACAACATGTGAAGGAAACATGTACAGTGTGAAAGAATACTACACAAAACAAAAGCAGGAACAAGCTCCTTCCTTATGGAAAATTAGACGGACCATGTTTGTCACACAGACTGGTGTGTTTCCACACGGAGGTAATATAGCTTATACAATTCTTCACTGGGCATGCGCTGGTACGTTTCAGAGCACATGTGAGGGTATGTGCGGAAGTCGTGTTTTTTGGCTCAGAAGAGATGCTTGAAAGTGATTTTGGACATAGCAGTGTAGCATTATGCAGATGTTTGGGTGCATATGGATTATTATACAACAGTTTTATGTTTTTTTTTTCATGTAGTGCTGATGTACCCTTTACGGGTGAGCAGTGCATATTGTATTCAGCACTTCCATTGTGCTCTCCAAGCTCATTGAGTGCACTAGTTGTATTATTTTACCTTGTCACATTGGCATAAAACAAGTGTGTGCTGCTGACCCTGGATTTGCTGATTAATGAACAACTATGTACAGTATCTTCATGAACGATGTTTACTGTCTACCCCTATTGTTAACGTGTAATTACTGGAAGTGTTTACACTGAATAATGCATGCACAATTTGTAAAAACAAAAACAAACATTAAATACCTTGTAATTAGGTATTAATGATTAACTATACTCATTGGCATGGTTAATTAGTAGGTTACAGGTATTCTAAGTATTAATTATGCATTAATAAGGTTTAAGATGCAACCAAGTGATAAAGCGTGAATCTTTATCCTTAAGGCCTGCATACACTGGGCTACAGCTTGTGTGGGCATTGTAAAAACAGGGGGTCAACTAATAAGGCACTCTAAATGAAAAGTGCATAGATATGGCAAAAAGGAGCAGAAGTATATTTTCATTTAAAGACATCGGCGCTTAGTACATAAACCAATTAAAATGTACCCTTGATATATTATCAATTATTGTGTGGTGTCGTAATTCAGTGAAATGATGTGAATCATAGATTTGAATCCTGAAACATGCATATGGCACTGTGATACACATTGTTTCCTACTTCCTATGCAATAGGACTCTAAATGAATGAGAGGATATTAAGGGTTATTTTTATTGATGTATTCAATCTCCTTAATAGAAACTGTTGAAGTGTGCACACATGACCCTACTGACACATTCTACTGTGTAGATTTGGATTGTAATATTGCTGTCAGGCGCTGAAAAGGCTCAATTATTAATCTCTTCAATTCCTTTTGGGATTACGGAATCATATTGTGGAGATTTAAACTGTGCGTAAATGCAGTTTTATTATTTGATAAATGTTTTCTCTCCAGTCTGTTTTCTACTAAATTAGATTTTGTTAATTTGCTCTACAATAACATTTACACAGAAATTGATATTGTTTGTCTCATGATGCATGCCTATGCGCATTTTAAAATATGCTTTTATTAACTATCTATGCAGGAACTGCTACTGTATAAGAACTGATGAAATTATAAAGCACAAGTATAGGAATTAAGATCAGCCAATCAGGATTTGAAGGTATCCTATGGTAGATGCCCTATAATTCTAATAATTCTAACGTGGACAATACAATCTTGAAACACACTTTAAAAGATCACATGTATTTAAATAAGCCTAAGTGAACCAAAACCAAAAACACATTTTAATGTTATTGTGGATAAAGAACATCTGTTTGTTTTTTAATAGCATTTGTATTCTCCTCTGCGGTCATTACCTTTTAAATATTTACACTGTATGTCTCAGCGGTAATGAACACTGAGCCGGATATTAGTGCTTAGATAGTTTTATCATATTTTGTTATGTTTTTATACCATTAGTGGATTTTTATATCTGCTTCCAGGAGCCAAGGCTCCACTGTGGGTTTGTGATTCCAAATTTGTGAAAATCATATTTTAACTTTATATTTGGCTATTTATACTTTTTTCTGGTTGGGACCTGTTGTGACTAACAAACTGTGACAGAGAGCGAATGAATCCTAGTCAGCAATCTCCCTCCCTCCCTGTGAGGGCGCTATATAACAGGAACAGTGTGCCCCGGACTGGATGGTTTGGCAGTTCATTCCAGGGTCAATAGGAAGCCGGCCATCCAGGAAGGGGAGTCACAATACCAGAAGTCATCTCCTTAATACGGTAAGCGATGTGTCAGTCATGGATCGGAGGATACAGGGGATGTGATGAAGCAATCTGTTCCTTTGTTATGGTTCCTGCAAGGACCTGTAAAGGAGTGTAAGCGAACCATGAGTGTTTCTTGTTTTGTTTGTTTGTTGTTCTAACTGTTTTTATTTGTCATTGTTAGACGACTAACACTAAACGGGAGCTGTTGCTACAAGCCAGCACCAAACCCGGACTGCACTGCACCACTGTTTCACGGTCGTTGTCTTGCACCACACCTGCACAAAGAGCACTCACTGTCTGGAGAAGTGACCTTGTCTGTGTTGTGTGTTATTATTATTAGTGTCTTATTATTTCGGTTTTGTTGACACGCAACCCAGCCAAATAAAGGGCTTTAATTGTGAACTGTCTTGTGTCTGTCATTTCCGGAGCACTACATCATCACTGCATCTAGGGTGACCAGATAGCAAGTGTGAAAGATCAGGCCTCTTTTTTTTTTTTTTTTTTTTTGGGGGGGGGGGGGGTATAGTTGCGTATATATGATTAAAAAAATAAATAAAAGAACATTGGCACACAGGCCTACCTTGTACTGTAGATCGCACAGCTGTCAATTGTATTTACTATATTAGTAATATTTACTAATATTAGTGAAATACACTTTTTTACTAATACAAAAAAACACATGAATATAAGTATGGTCACTCAATCAGCCTCTTATGAAAAAATGTTTAGCAGATAAAATATTGCTTTACGAATTATCAAGGGGCACCGTTAATTCAAAATTGGGGTCTCAGTAGAGGCAGGTTTAATCGTACACGAAAACAGTTGGAGTTTTTACATTGAATGCTACATGTACTGAACCGTACTGGAGTACTGAATTTCAGAGAAACATGCCCAGTACGAAAGGGCCCTCAATGTCCGTACCTGGTGATACTCCTGTGCTGAAGTACTGAATTTCAGAGAAACATGCCCAGTACGAAAGGGCCCTCAATGTCCGTACCTGGTGATACTCCTGTGCTGAAGTACTGAATTCCAGAGAAACATGCCCAGTACGAAAGGGCCCTCAATGTCCGTACCTGGTGATACTCCTGTGCTGAAGTACTGAATTTCAGAGAAACATGCCCAGTACGAAAGGGCCCTCAATGTCCGTACCTGGTGATACTCCTGTGCTGAAGTACTGAATTTCAGAGAAACATGCCCAGTACAAAGGGCCCTCAATGTCCATACCTGGTGATACTCCTGTGCTGAAGTACTGAATTTCAGAGAAACATGCCCAGTATGAAAGGGCCCTCAATGTCCGTACCTGGTGATACTCCTGTGCTGAAGTACTGAATTTCAGAGAAACATGCCCAGTACAAAAGGGCCCTCAATGTGCTAGGTCGTTGATAATTCATGTGACCTTCACGTTGACATGTGACCAAAATATGCTGCTCAAAGCGTGTTTCAGACAACTGTAACTGACAGACAACTTCTGCTGTTACCTACCTGTAAAATATAATAGATACTTTTCTTTGAGGGGTTCCTGTTAATGAAATGATAACCTAAATCTTACCGCTGTGCACTTCCTTCCATTCTATATATGTAAGGGTCACATGTGCAGTTTTGCAAAAAGCATTGTGAAAGCATGACAACGTTTAGGTAAGCATTGTAAAGCCTAGAGAGGTATGGTAAAACATATAAATAAAATGTAACAAACCATGATGAACTATTGTAAATGCATAGTATAACCATGGGAAAAGCACTGTGAAACTGCAAAAGTACCCTAAAAATATACTGATTTTCTAAAGAGCCATAGCATTTTTATTTATTTACTGTACCACACTAGATTGAGACTGTGTGGTCCAGTGGTTAAAGAAACGGGCTTATAACCAGGAGGTCCCCGGTTCAAATCCCACCTCCACCACTGACTCATTGTGTGACCCTGAGCAAGTCACTTAACCTCCTTGTGCTCCGTCTTTCGGGTGAGACGTAATTGTAAGTGACTCTGCAGCTGATGCATAGTTCACACACCCTAGTCTCTGTAAGTCGCCTTGGATAAAGGCGTCTGCTAAATAATAAAATAATAATAAAAGACTAGAAGCGCAGAAATTTCAAACTACCTAGAAGCACCAAACCGGTCATTTTAACAGGTAGCTTTTTAAACAGCTGTAATATGATAATGAAAGACAAATGAGCATATAAAACACAAAAGTTTTATTTACATCAAATCAAACATTTGCATAGCAGAAACACCATATTTAAATGGAAAACAAAACAAAAGGAGCAGTACAAAACAAGAAAACATAAATAAAATAAACATTTCACTAGTAACTATTTTGTAATGGGTCTCTGCACATACGAAATTGTATAAACATTTTATTTGTTTGTAAACAAATTGTTTTTTTCAAAAATAGTATATAATGCACTACTTCAAAACATAAATAACTATAATACAATAAACTATTTACATAGCATATTTATTTAGCCTACATACCTGGCAGCTTTCTAACCTGTACAGTCCACACACAATACATGCTTCTCCACTTTCCCTGAGCATTTATCGCACACTGCCCTTCCACAACCGGCACAGACATCCAAAGTTTTGTTGTCGTTGCATTTTGAAACCTGCCAGTGTTTCCTCTTGCGTGTGGGTGCAGCTCTGCAGCACTACCAGAAGGGGTATCTGTCTCTGCCCTTTTCTGATCCATATGTGCTTGTTGAAGCTCCATGGCTAACTGCAAGATGAAGTCCCTCCTGTTGCAGTTTTCCCTGGTACATTCCTTGTACAAAACATATGCATTGATGGCTGCCAGGTACAAAATGTTATAAAATACAGCCACAGGCCCCAGACGAGCTCCGCCTTTGACTGAACACTGTCGTGCCATCTGGTCCAGCACATCCACACCGAACATGTGGCATTGTAGTATTCCACTGTATCAGGCTTTTTTTTGCCATTGGTTCCGAGCGCCACTTTTTTGTGCATAGAGCTGAGAATAATCACTGTTTTGTTCTTCTTGCACTTGTAAACACTGATGGTGGCACAGTTGCTATGCCTGAACAGTGTAGTCGAGTGCAAGGATGCTCGCAAGCCTGGAGCTGAAGGGGGTAGTTCACATCTTGCCTTATTTACAGTTCCTACCAGGCTGTTTTTTTTTTTTCTTCAATTCTCTGGCCAAATGCAGTGATGTGAAAAAAAGTGTCCGTGGTCACATTCCTCCCTTTGTCGAGGTACGGCTCAGTCAGCCTCAGCACCACACTGTCTCCCAGTCTCTGGCCAACAGGGCGAGTGTCATCCCTGCCCAGATAGGGGAAACCATTGACGAGATATTTTGAAACAACTTCCGCTGCCAGCTAGAACTTGATGCCAAACTTGTCAGGTTTGTTAGCCATATACTGGGTGAATGGACAACGTGATGTTTTGGCCTGGCTTGTAACAGGCAATACTGTTTGTAATGAAACCGTTCCAAATGTCCGATGCCAGGGCACATTTATCAGTCAGAAGGCGTGTGACTCTTGTTGGTCTCACATCAAAACGAATATATCGCATTATTTCTCTGAACCGATTGCATGCCATTGTCTGAGGAAAAAAAGAAATTCTCCACTGCTTGGACCACAAGCTCTCCATATGAACAGTTTTGCCCCTGTATGTGCCACAAATATACAACATTGCAATAAATGCTTGCAACTCCCCCGCAGATAATGTCCATGAATCATTATTTTGTATGCGATGTGCCTGCATTACTGTACATTGTACTATGTGCAGTAGCATTTGCATGTTGCTCAGCAACATAAAAGCACTCAGTACAGTGTTAATATTGCGTCTGGCGTGCGGTGCTGGACCTGGTGTTTCAGTGACTATGTTTTCAGAAGTGCGTCTTCTCACACTTTCCCCCCTGAATTGTATACGTTCTAAGACAGTACCTTCTTTTTCGATCTCTTGCAAACCACTGCTTGGTGTCGATGCAGCTGGTGATGGTGGTGCTGAAGCTGGCACAGCAGCAGGGGCTGCAGAAGACTGAACTTGCCCAGCTGGCAAGGCAGGTGATTCACCTGTTCTGCGGCTCAAACGTTGTCGTTTTCCATCCATCAACAGTCCACAGCACCTTTGACCATTGTTCCATTGTCCAATTTCTGTGTTCTTGTGCATATTCTAGCCTTTTAGTCTTGTTCTCCTTTCTTAACAAAAGTATTCTTACTGCAACACATCCTTTAAGTCCGGATTTAAAGAGTGACCTTCGTACTGTTGATTTGATGGACATCGACACCTGTGCCTTCTGCCAATTCTGTTGTCAATTTAACGCTTGTCTTCTTTCTATTCCTTAAGGGTATTATCTTCAAGTATTGCTCATCCTTGTTAGACAGCTTTTTGGGTCTTCCAGTCCTGGGTTTGTCAGTTACAGATGATGTTTCTCTGTACATGTTGATTATGCTTCGGATACCACACCTTGAAAATCGAGTGATGTGAGCTATTTCACTCAATGTTTTTCCTTTTTTACGCAAGACAAGGTTGTTATGATAGTAGAAAACACCAGTGGAGGCTTTGAGTAAATTGTTGATGCTCATAATGCATCAGAGTAGAAAAATGCAACATGTCTAAGACTTTTGCAGTAGTGTATATGAGGAAAAACCCAGCTTTTGTGGGAGGAAACCTCTGGTCCTGGCGAAGAGATAGCCCCCACTCCGGACATGCTAGCTATACTTGTTGAGCAGAAATACTATCAAGGAGAAAAGAGTGAATATAAGAATCCACTGCTGAGGTAGGACTGGTTGATTTTAACTTTGGCTGCTGATGTTGCTGCACCTATATGGAATGAATTGGAGAATAGGATTGGGGAAGAAGAACAGCTTTAGAATGAGCTGAGACAGAAGATTGCAAATGTATGAATTTAGTTGTAAACCAGTTTGCTGAATGGAGGAATGAGTGGAGGAAAAGGTTGAGCTGAGGGAGCCAGATGTCTGAATTGCACGATCTGTTATGAGAAAGAGCATCAGCAGTGTAATTAGCGATACCTGGAAGGTGTGGGGCTTCAAAATAAAATTATTAATAACTGAAATCCAGACTAGCTGGTGAAGAAGTTGCATAATAATAGGGGAAGAGGAGCGGCCTTTATTAATATGAACAGCAGATTATCACAAAAGATTAAGATAGTTTTCTGCCAAAATGAGCCCCAAAGACAGGCTGCGACAACAATAGGAAATACTTCAATACTTGTTTTATTTCTGGGGCCAGACAGCTGAGAACCACTGATTAAGAAAATACCACCAAACCGATAGAAGAAGCATCCATATGGAGTGAGAGGTCATGGGGGCAGCATTGAAGTTATCGTAACACAGAGAAAGGCCATTCCAGTGCTGTAGGGGAGAGATCTGAAAGGACTGAATGAAAGAGCGAATGCATTCCAATTTATCGAGAAGCAGTCTGGATTCAAATCTAATAGTATCCAAAGTTGTTCCTAGGAACTCAAGAGTGTGAACTGGACCGATGGTTTTCCCCTGTGAGAGGAGGAGCCGACTGCTGAGAAGAGAGACATGAGTTCTAAGAGTGCTTCAGCTGGAGAGGCTGATGGAGGAGCTATAAGGAGAAAGTGAATGTCATTCAGATGAAAGCGGGCAGGTGGAACCTGAATGAGTATCACCACAAATACCCTGCGTCCAGAAATTCTGAGAATGAACGTCTTTACCTTCAATAATATTGCATCTCAGTTGAGGAGAGAGTGAGTGCAATTAACTACTGAAACAGCAGAGGATCCTGAATTAGAGGCGGTCGCTAAAGTCAAGATTGGCTGCTTGAGAACAGGTGTGGGCATGGCTGAAGCAGCGGGCGCGGCAGGTGCTCTACACATGAGGATGTAATGACTGCCTATAGTAATGGAGGTGGATAGAGGATGAATGAGTTGATTGATATCGTTAAAAATCTGATAACGCAAATGAGAGGAAAGATCAGATGAAATTGAAAGCTGAGGGGTTGTAGATGCTGAATCGGAGGCGAGTGAAGGTTGCAATGTAACGGGGGCAGCGCGTGATTAGTTTTGATCTCTGCTGAGTCTTTTGAGGAGGACAGACAGACTCGTCTGATATGGAATTGCAATATGAAACAAATAAAGCAGCCAGATCGCACCCTGCTTCAATGGGCAATCCTTTTTGAAAAGGTTTTCATGAGTTTGTCGATGGGGCAATCCTTGTAAAAAAAAAAAAAAAAAAGTTGTGCTGGAGAATCGTCCTCATGTTTAATGTATTTAGCGAGGCGAAGAGAAATGGCAGCGGGCACAGCTGGATAAGATCGAAGCAGCAGCATTGTCAGGTGGAGGAGTGCAGGATGGGTGGATTTCTTTTACATTTTTTTCGCTGGATTATTTGTTGAAGGAAGACAGCCAGAAGGAGAGAGAATTTCTTCACTGGAGTAAGATGAAAATGAAAGCTGCCTCGGGTGAGTAGTCATTTATACGGATTGAAAACAAAGGTTTTGTTTTAAGATTGGGTCTGCAAGTCTGCGTGGCAACCACAAACTGAAAAGAAAGACGGGAATTAGGAAGCTGGCTAGTTTAAATAGGGTGACTGACAGGTCATTAAAGGTTCACTGACAGATATTTTAGCGGGATGACTCATGGGAGGAGTCTTGGCTCCGGCCCCCCTGAAATACACCAAGGTCCTACTACGACTATGACTACGAATAATAATAATTAATAATAATATCAGCAATATAGTGTACCTATTTTCATCTGTCAAATGTTGGAGGGTCTGATTTTCTTTTTTAAAATACTTTTCTTTATATATATATAAATGAACGCTATTATTTGCAATGGCATTAACAATATTATGTGTATATTGTTTATTTTAGGTTTAAGGTGAATATGTTAGTAAATACATAACATTAATTTAAATGGGAGTATATACTGGTAACTTTATACCGATTTATACAGATAGAAATGAGTACTCCTGCATGGTCCTTGCTTTTTATAGCTCCTCAAGGTGTAGCTAATCAGAAAGAAAACACTTGTGTGTTACATAACATTTAGTATATGTTTGTTAGTGGCCAAATAAGATCATTGTTAACTATAAAATGAAAAAAAGCATTTCAGTGATTTCAGAGAGCAAATCGCAGTGCACGTCTCTATTCACTTTCTGCCCTGCGTATACTGAGGTCACACACGTTAGTTCAGGGGCTATGTGCGCGCATACAGGCTCACAGCAGGCTTGGAGCGCTGCCCAAGTGTAAACGGGGGGCTCAAATGATAAGAATCTTTGATTCCAATCAACTCTAATCCAGTTCAGGTCAGAGCTGTAAGTATAAATATAAGAGGAGTGGTGTTTATCCGCCAGTGGGACATTAAGCTTGCGGAGGAGTGAGTAGCTAATTAGTTACATAGGCAAGACTGGGAAAAGAAGAAAGATGTGAACATTGGAAAAGTTAATACATGAGGGAAATAAAATAAAAGGATGAGAAGATAGGGAGAATCATAGATAGTGTGAGGTCTGAAGTGGGGAAATACTCTGACATTAAGAGCAGGATTTGATTAAAATATAGTCTTTACAGATACTTTTGGGAATGGTGCAGTGAATCACATTTTCTATTAAATTCAAACTTTGTAGGTTTTTTTTTGACTGATTTGAATGTAGACATTAGCAGAACTGAAGATTTATTCAACTAATAATCTCCTCAAATGAAATGCAATTGTTGCTTTCTCCTGAATTATCATTCCAATGGTCATATTGAGTTCTTCTGCTCTCCTGCGTGCATTTGAAGATTTGTGATTTGAAACTTTATTATCTAATTATGTTTCGCTCATCCCATGGAAAAGGTCACTGTGAAAGCATGCAGTTGAGGCATCCTAATCTAAAATAGTAAAATATATTCATTTCAGAAGTGTGTTATCTCAAATCCAGACACTGAGAGGGCAAAGCTGTTGCAGGAGCTGCATTCATAATGTTCAAACTAACATGTAAAAAAGTAACCAAAAAGAACAACCCAAAGCTGTGGCTAAACAATGATAGGTGACAATCAATGTAGGCCTTAAATCAAAACACAATGATGTAATACTTGTACATCTCCTTACACACAGCATTCCACAGATAATGCATACTACTGACGGAAAATACCTCAGTCTTCTATTCAAAACACTATTAATACATGATGTAATACTTCAACATCTCCGTACACACAGCATTCCACAGATAATGCATACTACTGATGGAAAATACCCCAGTCTTCTATTCAAAACACTATTAACACATGATGTAATACTTGTACATCTCCTTACACACAGCATTCCACAGATAATGCATACTACTGACGGAAAATACCCCAGTCTTCTATTCAAAACACTATTAACACATGATGTAATACTTCAACATCTCCGTACACACAGCATTCCACAGATAATGCATACTATTGACGGAAAATACCCCAGTCTTCTATTCAAAACACTATTAACACATGATGTAATACTTCAACATCTCCGTACACACAGCATTCCACAGATAATGCATACTACTGATGGAAAATACCCCAGTCTTCTATTCAAAACACTATTAACACATGTCAGCCCCAGTTATGATTGCAGGCTGGCAAACCTGGTCTTTTCATCTTGCACTGACGCAGAGTTACCTAATGAGCGTAACATGCCAAAAAACACATATGAGGGCAGACAGCTGGGGTGTGAATTAAATATATTATCAGGGAAATATTGGGAGTACAGTGCTGTGCAAATTTATTACACCACCCCATTGCTTCTGTGGTTTTGATTTGTTGTGCATATGAAATCAAACCATCGTAACTGAAAATCTTGGAAAATTGTCAAAATAGGCATTGTCTAATTTAATTGATAACTTTAATAGTACACACGTGCAATTAATTAAATAGTAAAAAAAATAAAAAATAAAAAAGGAACATATTGCCAGAAATCGTTATTTAAGATGCCTATTCTCACACCCAGAGGTTTTCATGCAGGTCGGCATATAAAGGATAGAAATGACCAATCCTGGGGGGTTCTAATATATGTGCAGCTACTGGTGGTGAATTACTATTTAAATAGGAAAACATGCTACATACCAGCTACCATCTGCTCTGTCATTGATCAGATTGCACACTGCATATGCAACTGGCTGCAGATTGCAGACTGCATATGGAACTGGCTCCAGATTGCAGACTGCATATGGAACTGGCTGCAGATTGCAGACTGCATATGCAACTGGCTCCAGATTGCAGACTGCATATGGAACTGGCTCCAGATTGCAGACTGCATATTGAACTGGCTGCAGATTGCAGACTGCATATGCAACTGGCTCCAGATTGCAGACTGCATATGGAACTGGCTCCAGATTGCAGACTGCATATGGAACAGGCCCCCAGATTGCAGACTGCATATGCAACTGGCTCCAGATTGCAGACTGCATATGGAACAGGCCCCCAGATTGCAGACTGCATATGGAACTGGCTCCAGATTGCAGACTGCATATGGAACTGGCTCCAGATTGCAGACTGCATATGGAACTGGCTCCAGATTGCAGACTGCATATGGAACTGGCTCCAGATTGCAGACTGGATATGGAACTGGCTGCAGATTGCAGACTGCATATGGAACTGGCTCCAGATTGCAGACTGCATATGGAACTGGCTCCAGATTGCAGACTGCATATGGAACTGGCTGCAGATTGCAGACTGCATATGGAACTGGCTCCAGATTGCAGACTGCATATGGAACTGGCTCCAGATTGCAGACTGGATATGGAACTGGCTCCAGATTGCAGACTGCATATGGAACTGGCTGCAGATTGCAGACTGCATATGGAACTGGCTCCAGATTGCAGACTGCATATGGAACTGGCTCCAGATTGCAGACTGCATATGGAACTGGCTCCAGATTGCAGACTGCATATGGAACTGGCTCCAGATTGCAGACTGCATATGGAACTGGCTCCAGATTGCAGACTGCATATGGAACTGGCTCCAGATTGCAGACTGCATATGGAACTGGCTGCAGATTGCAGACTGCATATGGAACTGGCTGCAGATTGCAGACTGCATATGGAACTGGCTCCAGATTGCAGACTGCATATGGAACTGGCTCCAGATTGCAGACTGCATATGGAACTGGCTCCAGATTGCAGACTGCATATGGAACTGGCTCCAGATTGCAGACTGCATATGGAACTGGCTGCAGATTGCAGACTGCATATGGAACTGGCTGCAGATTGCAGACTGCATATGCAACTGGCTGCAGATTGCAGACTGCATATGGAACTGGCTCCAGATTGCAGACTGCATATGGAACTGGCTCCAGATTGCAGACTGCATATGGAACTGGCTCCAGATTGCAGACTGCATATGGAACTGGCTGCAGATTGCAGACTGCATATGCAACTGGCTGCAGATTGCAGACTGCATATGGAACTGGCTGCAGATTGCAGACTGCATATGGAACTGGCTCCAGATTGCAGACTGCATATGGAACTGGCTCCAGATTGCAGACTGCATATGCAACTGGCTCCAGATTGCAGACTGCATATGGAACTGGCTCCAGATTGCAGACTGCATATGGAACTGGCTCCAGATTGCAGACTACATATGGAACTGGCTCCAGATTGCAGACTGCATATGGAACTGGCTCCAGATTGCAGACTGCATATGGAACTGGCTCCAGATTGCAGACTGCATATGGAACTGGCTCCAGATTGCAGACTGCATATGGAACTGGCTCCAGATTGCAGACTGCATATGGAACTGGCTCCAGATTGCAGACTGCATATGCAACTGGCTCCAGATTGCAGACTGCATATGGAACTGGCTCCAGATTGCAGACTGCATATGGAACTGGCTCCAGATTGCAGACTACATATGGAACTGGCTCCAGATTGCAGACTGGATATGGAACTGGCTCCAGATTGCAGACTGCATATGGAACTGGCTCCAGATTGCAGACTGCATATGGAACTGGCTCCAGATTGCAGACTACATATGGAACTGGCTCCAGATTGTAGACTGCATATGGAACTGGCTGCAGATTGCAGACTGCATATGGAACTGGCTCCAGGCTGTCCCAGTCTGACATTGGAAAGAGACTGGTTTCCTGATAGTGATGGGAATGTGTGTTTCATACTGCTGCCCCTGAGGGAATGTGAATGAGCTTCACAGTACAAAAGGGAAATAACGCTGTTGTTTGAGATTGATTCAGAAATAAAGAGTCTCAAAAGAACAACATATAATGTAATCCTAAAGCTCTTTATCGGGAGGTTTTTGGTCTGCTTTCTTGATTTAATTTGCCACCTGTTTAACATTAGATAACAAAACAACAAAACCCTACTGATCACTCAAAGTGTCAGTATAAACGAGGCTTGTGATTTTAGGATTTTACCAGATACAGGTTCAAATTAGTGTTTTTTAATATATCACCAGTAAATGCTGTAACAATATTACCAGACAGGCAGTTGTTTCAGTAATGACAGAAATTAAAAGTAAAGATTATCTTCTAAACCAAAGAACATGATTTGTTATATTTTAATATGCTTTTGATGCTGTAAGATAAAACAAAGGAAAGTTAACCATTTTATTTGAATTTCATACATCATACAATGTAGTTTGGGTGTTCTCAAGGAGAGCAGAAGATCACTGGTGACTGTGACTGTATAAATCTATGGAAATGAGTTCAATTTACAAACTACAAGGAATCCTGGGGGTCAGCGACAGGACAGGAAGCACACCGAGGCAAACTCTCACTAACAGCGTGATAGTGGATACAAAATCCATTTCAAACCCATCAGCTTCAGAAGAGAAGAAACTACACAGACCTTTAGTTCTAAAAGGGTATCCCGTTCTTTAATTTGTCTTCTTCTTTATCATTCATTACAGCAGAGAAAACCCAAGGGGGGAAATGAAGTGAATTTGACTCTTAAAATGCATCTCCACTGATCACTTGACAGAAGAACGGGGTTTCTCAAAGCTAAGGGTGAAGCTTTGATTCCTACATAACTGTACAGAGATAACCCTGGGTTAACTGGATGAAATAGTTTCATGTCATAAACGAGTCTACTCTTGTTATACAGTCTGGTTAGTACGTTGAATTCTGAAATCATTTTCCACACATTTGTCATGATGTTGCACAATAAGACAGTATGAAGGTATGCTAAGCAGTTTTTTTACAGTGCGTCTGCACATACAGTATAGATAGTGTAATACTGTACCGAAATTGGGAAGCATCATACACATTACACCACTGTACATTAGGTACCAGAAAGCAGCAGTTTAATTTAGGTTCTTCTTAATGTATTAAGGTAAAAACTATTTTTAAAAAGCATGCAAAGAACAAACTGTCCTTACATCTGTCATTAAAAATGAAAATCTTTAGTTACTAGTGCTAATAGGAGGTAGAGCAATAAACTAACTCTCCTTTAATTACAGACCTGAGCCTGGGGTTTCTATGGCTTGTCTGCAGTTCAACTTTGACAGATTAAACTACGTTTTAAAAACCAGGAATAGGAGTTTGTATTTCCATCCTTGTCGTAACGAGAGGCAGGATTGTCGCTCCTGCCAAGTTAGTGCTTTTCTATACAGGACCTTATGGGCAAACTAGGGTATCAGCACAACGATTCCAACTGTTTAAATGCCATTCTACTTGTGTCTGTACCAATCTAGACAAGCCAACAACTCAAAGCATCTGTTGTACTATCTGTTGAGAGTGAAATAAGCAGTCCAGAAGGGGAAGTCCCCTTCTTGTTGTTCCTGTTGTTGTTGAAGAACATCCAGTTATAGAAAATCTATTGATCCTGCAGTGTATAGCAATGTGAAAGAGAAATGGCCATTCCAGTAGAGTTGTGCACTGCACACTTCCGTTTTTAATTGAAACAGATATTTTATTCATGTTCTGTTCTTCAAGCTGAAACACTGAGCAGGGGGCAAGCTCCCTGTTCATGCATGTGTTTTTGCTTGAAGTCAAATCAATTGGATCCTGCTCCAATAACTGAACAAAGACTGTCCATTTCATTGCAACTAAAAAGCAATCAACATCTTTCCACCCAGACTTGGTGGCCAGCCAGCCTTTCTTTTACACAGTGTGTTTGAAAGACTTGCATTAACTGATTTCTGTTTCTTTTAAAACAATACAAGTTCACAATCCCATGCCTTGCCAATCAGTTTTTAGAACTTTATAGAAAATCTATGTGTATAGTTTATCATTTCAGGCACCACTTCATTTGTTCATGTCAAGGCTAATACTTCTCATGCTAAGCCAAGACGACTGCTTTTCCATGCAAAGGTTGATATTGATTTTTGTCTGCTTGTTTTTGCTGTAAACCAATGCTGATTTCAATAATGAAACACATCACTGAACCATTACTGAATCACCCCCCTGGACCTCTCTGATCACTATTTCATCTCTTTTTCTCTGTCTCTCCCCCCTCTCCCTGCTCCTCCTACCCCCACTATCACCTCTCGTCGTAACCTCCGCTCTCTCTCCCCCTCTGTCCTTGCCTCCACTGCTCTCTCTCACCTCCCTCCTATCGACTCCTTTTCACAACTCTCCGTAGACTCTGCTACCTCCACCCTCTTCTCCTCACTCACCTCCTCCCTCAACTCCCTCTGTCCCCTCACCTCCCGACCTGCTCGCCCCTCCCCTCCCCATCCCTGGCTCTCCTCTGCTCTCCGCTCGGCAGGAATCACACTGCGATCTGCTGAAAAGAAATGGAAGAGAACCAAACTCCCTGCTGCCCTAGACCTTTACCGCACTCTCCTCTCCTCCTCTACTCTCTCCTCTGCTAAATGTGCTTATTTCCAATCTGTAATCCAAGCCTCCACTAACAACCCTCGTAAACTATTCTCTACCTTCTCCTCCCTCCTAAACCCTCCCCCCCTCCTCCTCCCTCCTCTATCTCCCCTGATGACTTTGCCTCCTTCTTCTCTTCTAAAATCTCAGATATCCGCAAACTCTTTAACACCTCTCCCTCCCCCGCACCCCCTCCTGCTCCAACCCCTACACCCACTACATCCCCTACTAACTCGCCCTCCTTCTCCACCTTCTTGCCCCTCTCAGACTCTGACCTCTCCTCCCTGCTCCAGGGTCACAAACCCACCACGTGTGCCTTGGACCCCCTCCCCACTCACCTCTTTCAAGCTGCTGCTCCTGCTCTACTCCCCTTCATCTCCTCCCTCCTCAACACCTCTCTACTTTCTGGTATCTTTCCCTCTGCCTTCAAAAAAGCCTCTATCACTCCCCTCCTCAAAAAACCTACCCTCGACCCCAACTCCCTCCAGAGCTACCCTCCTGTCTCCCTCCTACCCTTCCTCTCCAAAACCCTCGAGCGGACTGTACACCGCCAGCTCTCTGCTTTCCTGTCCAACCACTCTCTGCTTGACCCTCTCCAATCTGGCTTCCGCTCTGCCCACTCCACTGAAACCGCCCTCCTGTCTGTCACCAACTCACTTAAGTGTGCCCGAGCTGCCTCTCTCTCCTCTGTCCTAATTCTCCTCGACCTCTCTGCTGCCTTTGACACTGTTGATCACTCTATTCTACTATCATCTCTTGCTGACCTGGGGATCTCTGGCACTGCTCTGGCCTGGTTCTCCTCCTGCCTCTCCAACCGCACTTACCAGGTAACCTGGCGTGGAGCAACCTCCACACCTCACCCTCTCTTAACTGGAGTCCCCCAAGGGTCAGTCTTGGGTCCTCTCCTGTTCTCTCTCTACACCCACTCCCTGGGCCCCCTCATCGCATCCTATGGTTTCTCATACCATTTCTATGCTGATGATGCTCAGATTTTCCTCTCCTTCCCCACCTCTGACTCCACCATCTCCTCCCGTATCTCTACCTGTCTGTCTGCTATTTCCTCCTGGATGCACTCACATCACCTCAAACTCAACCTCTCTAAATCTGACCTCCTTTTCTTTCCCTCCTCCTCCCCCTCCTCTGATCTCTCTATCTCTGTTCCTCTGGAATCTACCACACTCTCTCCCTCTTCCTCAGCTAAGAACCTTGGAGTCACCCTGGACCCCTGCCTCTCTTATTCCCAGCACATCTCCACTCTGGCACGCACTTGCCGATTCTTCCTGAGCAACATCCGAAGAATCCGACCCTTCCTCACCAACTATGCTACCCAGCTCCTGGTCCAGGCCCTGGTACTCTCCCGCCTAGACTACTGCAACTCCCTCCTGGCTGGCCTCCCTGCGTCCGCCACCCGTCTGCTCCAGCTCATCCAGAACTCTGCTGCCCGCCTGGTGTTCTCTCTGCCTCGCTTCGCCCACGCTACTCCACTACTCCGCTCGCTCCACTGGCTCTCGATCACCGCTCGCATCCAGTTCAAGACTCTTGTACTAGCCTACAGATGCCTTGACCAGACTGCACCCAGCTACCTCCAGACCCTCATCTCTCCCTACACCCCCACTCGACCTCTCCGCTCCGCCTGCACTAGAAGACTAGCTCTACCTCCGCTACGCTCCCCTGTCTCCAGAGCCCGCTCCTTCTCCACCCTCGCCCCGCAGTGGTGGAATGACCTTCCTACAGATGTCAGGACTGCCCAGTCCCTGACCACATTCCGGCGCCTCCTTAAGACTCACCTCTTCAAACAGCACCTGTAGAACTCCTCTGTTTGTATCCTGGGACACTATCACCCTTCATGTAAATGTGCTTTATGTTGCTCTTATCTGCCCCCTATTTTACTGCATTTAATCCTGTACTTCAGAATACTGTAATCTGCCAAGTGTTTAACCTGTAGTACTTTGTATTTAATCACATCCTGATGTAACTATCACTATTTAATCATATCCTGATGTAACTATCACTATTATCTGCTGTATTATTGAATTGTGGTTTGTCACACTTGAACAAAAGTTATTGTATTTCTTGCTCTTATTGTATTACTTGTATTGTAACACTTGAAATGTATTTGCTTACGATTGTAAGTCGCCCTGGATAAGGGCGTCTGCTAAGAAATAAATAATAATAATAATAATAACACAGGAGGAGTAAAACCACCAGGTCTAACACAGGAGGAGTAAAACCACCAGGTCATTAACACAGGAGGAGTAAAACCACCAGGTCTAACACAGGAGTAGTAAAACCACCAGACCATTAACACAGGAGGAGTAAAACCACCAGGTCATTAACACAGGAGGAGTAAAACCACCAGGCCATTAACACAGGAGGAGTAAAACCACCAGGCCATTAACACAGGAGGAGTAAAACCACCAGGCCATTAACACAGGAGGAGTAAAACCACCAGGCCATTAACACAGGAGGAGTAAAACCACCAGGCCATTAACACAGGAGGAGTAAAACCACCAGGTCTAACACAGGAGGAGTAAAACCACCAGGTCATTAACACAGGAGGAGTAAAACCACCAGGCCATTAACACAGGAGGAGTAAAACCACCAGGCCATTAACACAGGTGGAGTAAAACCACCAGGTGATTAACACGGGAGGAGTAAAACCACCAGGTCTAACACAGGAGGAGTAAAACCACCAGGTCTAACACAGGAGGAGTAAAACCACCAGGTCTAACACAGGAGGAGTAAAACCACCAGGCCATTAACACAGGAGGAGTAAAACCACCAGGTCTAACACAGGAGGAGTAAAACCACCAGGTCATTAACACAGGAGGAGTAAAACCACCAGGTCTAACAAAGGAGGAGTAAAACCACCAGGTCTAACACAGGAGGAGTAAAACCACCAGGCCATTAACACAGGAGGAGTAAAACCACCAGGCCATTAACACAGGAGGAGTAAAACCACCAGGCCATTAACACAGGAGGAGTAAAACATCCAGGCCATTAACACAGGAGGAGTAAAACCACCAGGTCTAACACAGGAGGAGTAAAACCACCAGGTCTAACACAGGAGGAGTAAAACCACCAGGCCATTAACACAGGAGGAGTAAAACCACCAGGCCATTAACACAGGAGGAGTAAAACCACCAGGCCATTAACACAGGAGGAGTAAAACATCCAGGCCATTAACACAGGAGGAGTAAAACCACCAGGTCATTAACACAGGAGGAGTAAAACCACCAGGTGATTAACACAGGAGGAGTAAAACCACCAGGTCATTAACACAGGAGGAGTAAAACCACCAGGTCATTAACACAGGAGGAGTAAAACCACCAGGTCTAACACAGGAGGAGTAAAACCACCCGGCCATTAACACAGGAGGAGTAAAACCACCAGGTCTAACACAGGAGGAGTAAAACCACCAGGTCATTAACACAGGAGGAGTAAAACCACCAGGTCTAACACAGGAGGAGTAAAACCACCAGGTGATTAACACAGGAGGAGTAAAACCACCAGGTCATTAACACAGGAGGAGTAAAACCACCAGGTCATTAACACAGGAGGAGTAAAACCACCAGGTCATTAACACAGGAGGAGTAAAACCACCAGGTCTAACACAGGAGGAGTAAAACCACCAGGTGATTAACACAGGATGAGTAAAACCACCAGGTATAACACAGGAGGAGTAAAACCACCAGGTCTAACACAGGAGGAGTAAAACCACCAGGTGATTAACACAGGAGGAGTAAAACCACCAGGTGATTAACACAGGAGGAGTAAAACCACCAGGCCATTAACACAGGAGGAGTAAAACCACCAGGTCTAACACAGGAGGAGTAAAACCACCAGGTCATTAACACAGGAGGAGTAAAACCACCAGGTCATTAACACAGGAGGAGTAAAACCACCAGGTCATTAACACAGGAGGAGTAAAACCACCAGGTGATTAACACAGGAGGAGTAAAACCACCAGGTGATTAACACAGGAGGTGTAAAACCACCAGGCCATTAACACAAGAGGAGTAAAACCACCAGGCCATTAACACAGGAGGAGTAAAACCACCAGGTCATTAACACAGGAGGAGTAAAACCACCAGGTCTAACACAGGATGAGTAAAACCACCAGGTCTAACACAGGAGGCGTAAAACCACCAGGCCATTAACACAGGAGGAGTAAAACCACCAGGTCTAACACAGGAGGAGTAAAACCACCAGGTGATTAACACAGGAGGAGTAAAACCACCAGGCCATTAACACAGGAGGAGTAAAACCACCAGGTGATTAACACAGGAGGAGTAAAACCACCAGGTCTAACACAGGAGGAGTAAAACCACCAGGTCTAACACAGGAGGAGTAAAACCACCAGGCCATTAACACAGGAGGAGTAAAACCACCAGGCCATTAACACAGGAGGAGTAAAACCACCAGGTCATTAACACAGGAGGAGTAACACCACCAGGCCATTAACAGAAGAGGAGTAAAACCACCAGGCCATTAACACATTAGGAGTAAAACCACCAGGTCTAACACAGGAGGAGTAAAACCACCAGGTCATTAACACAGGAGGAGTAAAACCACCAGGCCATTAACACAGGAGGAGTAAAACCACCAGGTCATTAACACAGGAGGAGTAAAACCACCAGGTCATTAACACAGGAGGAGTAAAACCACCAGGTCATTAACACAGGAGGAGTAAAACCACCAGGTCTAACACAGGAGGAGTAAAACCACCAGGCCATTAACACAGGAGGAGTAAAACCACCAGGTCATTAACACAGGAGGAGTAAAACCACCAGGCCATTAACACAGGAGGAGTAAAACCACCAGGTCTAACACAGGAGGAGTAAAACCACCAGGTCATTAACACAGGAGGAGTAAAACCACCAGGTCTAACACAGGAGGAGTAAAACCACCAGGCCATTAACACAGGAGGAGTAAAACCACCAGGCCATTAACACAGGAGGAGTAAAACCACCAGGTCATTAACACAGGAGGAGTAAAACCACCAGGTCTAACACAGGAGGAGTAAAACCACCAGGCCATTAACACAGGAGGAGTAAAACCACCAGGCCATTAACACAGGAGGAGTAAAACCACCAGGTCTAACACAGGAGGAGTAAAACCACCAGGCCATTAACACAGGAGGAGTAAAACCACCAGGTCTAACACAGGAGGAGTAAAACAACCAGATCATTAACACAGGAGGTGTAAAACCACCAGGTCATTAACACAGGAGGAGTAAAACCACCAGGTCATTAACACAGGAGGAGTAAAACCACCAGGTGATTAACACAGGAGGAGTAAAACCACCAGGTCATTAACACAGGAGGAGTAAAACCACCAGGCCATTAACACAGGAGGAGTAAAACCACCAGGTCTAACACAGAAGGAGTAAAACCACCAGGTCATTAACACAGGAGGAGTAAAACCACCAGGTGATTAACACAGGAGGAGTAAAACCACCAGGTCATTAACACAGGAGGAGTAAAACCACCAGGTCATTAACACAGGAGGAGTAAAACCACCAGGTCATTAACACAGGAGGAGTAAAACCACCAGGTCTAACACAGGAGGAGTAAAACCACCCAGCCATTAACACAGGAGGAGTAAAACCACCAGGTCTAACACAGGAGGAGTAAAACCACCAGGTCATTAACACAGGAGGAGTGAAACCACCAGGTCATTAACACAGGAGGAGTAAAACCACCAGGTCTAACACAGGAGGAGTAAAAACACCAGGTCATTAACACAGGAGGAGTAAAACCACCAGGTCATTAACACAGAAGGAGTAAAACCACCAGGTCTAACACAGGAGGAGTAAAACCACCAGGTCTAACACAGGAGGAGTAAAACCACCAGGCCATTAACACAGGAGGAGTAAAACCACCAGGTCTAACACAGAAGGAGTAAAACCACCAGGTGATTAACACAGGAGGAGTAAAACCACCAGGTGATTAACACAGGAGGAGTAAAACCACCAGGTCATTAACACAGGAGGAGTAAAACCACCAGGCCATTAACACAGGAGGAGTAAAACCACCAGGTCTAACACAGAAGGAGTAAAACCACCAGGTCATTAACACAGGAGGAGTAAAACCACCAGGTGATTAACACAGGAGGAGTAAAACCACCAGGTCATTAACACAGGAGGAGTAAAACCACCAGGTCATTAACACAGGAGGAGTAAAACCACCAGGTCATTAACACAGGAGGAGTAAAACCACCAGGTCTAACACAGGAGGAGTAAAACCACCCAGCCATTAACACAGGAGGAGTAAAACCACCAGGTCTAACACAGGAGGAGTAAAACCACCAGGTCATTAACACAGGAGGAGTAAAACCACCAGGTCATTAACACAGGAGGAGTAAAACCACCAGGTCTAACACAGGAGGAGTAAAACCACCAGGTCATTAACACAGGAGGAGTAAAACCACCAGGTCATTAACACAGAAGGAGTAAAACCACCAGGTCTAACACAGGAGGAGTAAAACCACCAGGTCTAACACAGGAGGAGTAAAACCACCAGGCCATTAACACAGGAGGAGTAAAACCACCAGGTCATTAACACAGGAGGAGTAAAACCACCAGGTCATTAACACAGGAGGAGTAAAACCACCAGGTCATTAACACAGGAGGAGTAAAACCACCAGGTCATTAACACAGGAGGAGTAAAACCACCAGGTCTAACACAGGAGGAGTAAAACCACCAGGCCATTAACACAGGAGGAGTAAAACCACCAGGTCATTAACACAGGAGGAGTAAAACCACCAGGCCATTAACACAGGAGGAGTAATACCACCAGGCCATTAACACAGGAGGAGTAAAACCACCAGGCCATTAACACAGGAGGAGTAAAACCACCAGGTCTAACACAGGAGGAGTAAAACCACCAGGTCATTAACACAGGAGGAGTAAAACCACCAGGTCTAACACAGGAGGAGTAAAACCACCCGGCCATTAACACAGGAGGAGTAAAACCACCAGGTCTAACACAGGAGGAGTAAAACCACCAGGCCATTAACACAGGAGGAGTAAAACCACCAGGCCATTAACACAGGAGGAGTAAAACCACCAGGTCTAACACAGGAGGAGTAAAACCACCAGATCATTAACACAGGAGGTGTAAAACCACCAGGTCATTAACACAGGAGGAGTAAAACCACCAGGTGATTAACACAGGAGGAGTAAAACCACCAGGTGATTAACACAGGAGGAGTAAAACCACCAGGTCATTAACACAGGAGGAGTAAAACCACCAGGCCATTAACACAGGAGGAGTAAAACCACCAGGTCTAACACAGAAGGAGTAAAACCACCAGGTCATTAACACAGGAGGAGTAAAACCACCAGGTGATTAACACAGGAGGAGTAAAACCACCAGGTCATTAACACAGGAGGATTAAAACCACCAGGCCATTAACACAGGAGGAGTAAAACCACCAGGCCATTAACACAGGAGGAGTAAAACCACCAGGCCATTAACACAGGAGGAGTAAAACCACCAGGTCTAACACAGGAGGAGTAAAACCACCAGGTCATTAACACAGGAGGAGTAAAACCACCAGGTCTAACACAGGAGGAGTAAAACCACCCGGCCATTAACACAGGAGGAGTAAAACCACCAGGTCTAACACAGGAGGAGTAAAACCACCAGGCCATTAACACAGGAGGAGTAAAACCACCAGGCCATTAACACAGGAGGAGTAAAACCACCAGGTCTAACACAGGAGGAGTAAAACCACCAGATCATTAACACAGGAGGTGTAAAACCACCAGGTCATTAACACAGGAGGAGTAAAACCACCAGGTGATTAACACAGGAGGAGTAAAACCACCAGGTGATTAACACAGGAGGAGTAAAACCACCAGGTCATTAACACAGGAGGAGTAAAACCACCAGGCCATTAACACAGGAGGAGTAAAACCACCAGGTCTAACACAGAAGGAGTAAAACCACCAGGTCATTAACACAGGAGGAGTAAAACCACCAGGTGATTAACACAGGAGGAGTAAAACCACCAGGTCATTAACACAGGAGGAGTAAAACCACCAGGTCATTAACACAGGAGGAGTAAAACCACCAGGCCATTAACACAGGAGGAGTAAAACCACCAGGTCATTAACACAGGAGGAGTAAAACCACCAGGTCATTAACACAGGAGGAGTAAAACCACCAGGTCTAACACAGGAGGAATAAAACCACCAGGTCATTAACACAGGAGGAGAAAAACCACCAGGTCATTAACACAGGAGGAGTAAAACCACCAGGTCATTAACACAGGAGGAGTAAAACCACCAGGCCATTAACACAGGAGGAGTAAAACCACCAGGCCAATAACACAGGAGGAGTAAAACCACCAGGTCATTAACACAGGAGGAGTTAAACCACCAGGTCATTAACACAGGAGGAGTAAAACCACCAGGCCATTAACACAGGAGGAATAAAACCACCAGGTCTAACACAGGAGGAGTAAAACCACCAGGCCATTAATACAGGAGGAGTAAAACCACCAGGTCTAACACAGGAGGAGTAAAACCACCAGGTCATTAACACAGGAGGAGTAAAACCACCAGGCCATTAATACAGGAGGAGTAAAACCACCAGGCCATTAACACAGGTGGAGTAAAACCACCAGGTGATTAACACGGGAGGAGTAAAACCACCAGGTCTAACACAGGAGGAGTAAAACCACCAGGCCATTAACACAGGAGGAGTAAAACCACCAGGTCTAACACAGGAGGAGTAAAACCACCAGGTCATTAACACAGGAGGAGTAAAACCACCAGGCCATTAACACAGGAGGAGTAAAACCACCAGGTCATTAACACAGGAGGAGTAAAACCACCAGGCCATTAACACAGGAGGAGTAAAACCACCAGTTCATTAACACAGGAGGAGTTAAACCACCAGGTCATTAACACAGGAGGAGTAAAACCACCAGGCCATTAACACAGGAGGAGTAAAACCACCAGGTGATTAACACAGGAGGAGTAAAATCACCAGGTCTAACACAGGAGGAGTAAAACCACCAGGCCATTAACACAGGAGGAGTAAAACCACCAGGCCATTAACACAGGAGGAGTAAAACCACCAGGTCTAACACAGGAGGAGTAAAACCACCAGGCCATTAACACAGGAGGAGTAAAACCACCAGGTCTAACACAGGAGGAGTAAAACCACCAGATCATTAACACAGGAGGTGTAAAACCACCAGGTCATTAACACAGGAGGAGTAAAACCACCAGGTGATTAACACAGGAGGAGTAAAACCACCAGGTGATTAACACAGGAGGAGTAAAACCACCAGGTCATTAACACAGGATGAGTAAAACCACCAGGCCATTAACACAGGAGGAGTAAAACCACCAGGTCTAACACAGAAGGAGTAAAACCACCAGGTCATTAACACAGGAGGAGTAAAACCACCAGGTGATTAACACAGGAGGAGTAAAACCACCAGGTCATTAACACAGGAGGAGTAAAACCACCAGGTCATTAACACAGGAGGAGTAAAACCACCAGGCCATTAACACAGGAGGAGTAAAACCACCAGGTCATTAACACAGGAGGAGTAAAACCACCAGGTCATTAACACAGGAGGAGTAAAACCACCAGGTCTAACACAGGAGGAATAAAACCACCAGGTCATTAACACAGGAGGAGTAAAACCACCAGGTCATTAACACAGGAGGAGTAAAACCACCAGGTCATTAACACAGGAGGAGTAAAACCACCAGGCCATTAACACAGGAGGAGTAAAACCACCAGGCCATTAACACATGATGAGTAAAACCACCAGGTCATTAACACAGGAGGAGTTAAACCACCAGGTCATTAACACAGGAGGAGTAAAACCACCAGGCCATTAACACAGGAGGAATAAAACCACCAGGTCTAACACAGGAGGAGTAAAACCACCAGACCATTAATACAGGAGGAGTAAAACCACCAGGTCTAACACAGGAGGAGTAAAACCACCAGGTCATTAACACAGGAGGAGTAAAACCACCAGGCCATTAACACAGGAGGAGTAAAACCACCAGGCCATTAACACAGGTGGAGTAAAACCACCAGGTGATTAACACGGGAGGAGTAAAACCACCAGGTCTAACACAGGAGGAGTAAAACCACCAGGCCATTAACACAGGAGGAGTAAAACCACCAGGTCTAACACAGGAGGAGTAAAACCACCAGGTCATTAACACAGGAGGAGTAAAACCACCAGGCCATTAACACAGGAGGAGTAAAACCACCAGGTCATTAACACAGGAGGAGTAAAACCACCAGGCCATTAACACAGGAGGAGTAAAACCACCAGTTCATTAACACAGGAGGAGTTAAACCACCAGGTCATTAACACAGGAGGAGTAAAACCACCAGGCCATTAACACAGGAGGAGTAAAACCACCAGGTGATTAACACAGGAGGAGTAAAACCACCAGGTCTAACACAGGAGGAGTAAAACCACCAGGCCATTAACACAGGAGGAGTAAAACCACCAAGTCTAACACAGGAGGAGTAAAACCACCAGGTCATTAACACAGGAGGAGTAAAACAACCAGGCCATTAACACAGGAGGAGTAAAACCACCAGGTCTAACACAGGAGGAGTAAAACCACCAGGTCATTAACACAGGAGGAGTAAAACCACCAGGTCATTAACACAGGAGGAGTAAAACAACCAGGCCATTAACACAGGAGGAGTAAAACCACCAGGTCATTAACACAGGAGGAGTAAAACCACCAGGTCATTAACACAGGAGGAGTAAAACCACCAGGTCATTAACACAGGAGGAGTAAAACCACCAGGTCATTAACACAGGAGGAGTAAAACCACCAGGTCATTAACACATGAGGAGTAAAACCACCAGGTCTAACACAGGAGGAGTAAAACCACCAGGTCATTAACACAGGAGGAGTAAAACCACCAGGTCATTAACACAGGAGGAGTAAAACCACCAGGTCATTAACACAGGAGGAGTAAAACCACCAGGCCATTAACACAGGAGGAGTAAAACCACCAGGCCATTAACACAGGAGGAATAAAACCACCAGGTCATTAACACAGGATGAGTAAAACCACCAGGTCATTAACACAGGAGGAGTAAAACCACCAGGTCATTAACACAGGAGGAGTAAAACCACCAGGTCATTAACACAGGAGGAGTAAAACCACCAGGTCATTAACACAGGAGGAGTAAAACCACCAGGTCATTAACACAGGAGGAGTAAAACCACCAGGTGATTAACACAGGAGGTGTAAAACCACCAGGCCATTAACACAAGAGGAGTAAAACCACCAGGCCATTAACACAGGAGGAGTAAAACCACCAGGTCATTAACACAGGAGGAGTAAAACCACCAGGTCTAACACAGGAGGAGTAAAACCACCAGGTCTAACACAGGAGGCGTAAAACCACCAGGCCATTAACACAGGAGGAGTAAAACAACCAGGTCTAACACAGGAGGAGTAAAACCACCAGGTGATTAACACAGGAGGAGTAAAACCACCAGGCCATTAACACAGGAGGAGTAAAACCACCAGGTGATTAACACAGGAGGAGTAAAACCACCAGGTCTAACACAGGAGGAGTAAAACCACCAGGTCTAACACAGGAGGAGTAAAACCACCAGGCCATTAACACAGGAGGAGTAAAACCACCAGGCCATTAACACAGGAGGAGTAAAACCACCAGGTCATTAACACAGGAGGAGTAACACCACCAGGCCATTAACAGAAGAGGAGTAAAACCACCAGGCCATTAACACATGAGGAGTAAAACCACCAGGTCTAACACAGGAGGAGTAAAACCACCAGGTCATTAACACAGGAGGAGTAAAACCACCAGGCCATTAACACAGGAGGAGTAAAACCACCAGGTCATTAACACAGGAGGAGTAAAACCACCAGGTCATTAACACAGGAGGAGTAAAACCACCAGGTCATTAACACAGGAGGAGTAAAACCACCAGGTCTAACACAGGAGGAGTAAAACCACCAGGCCATTAACACAGGAGGAGTAAAACCACCAGGTCATTAACACAGGAGGAGTAAAACCACCCGGCCATTAACACAGGAGGAGTAAAACCACCAGGTCTAACACAGGAGGAGCAAAACCACCAGGCCATTAACACAGGAGGAGTAAAACCACCAGGCCATTAACACAGGAGGAGTAAAACCACCAGGTCTAACACAGGAGGAGTAAAACCACCAGGCCATTAACACAGGAGGAGTAAAACCACCAGGTCTAACACAGGAGGAGTAAAACCACAAGATCATTAACACAGGAGGTGTAAAACCACCAGGTCATTAACACAGGAGGAGTAAAACCACCAGGTGATTAACACAGGAGGAGTAAAACCACCAGGTGATTAACACAGGAGGAGTAAAACCACCAGGTCATTAACACAGGAGGAGTAAAACCACCAGGCCATTAACACAGGAGGAGTAAAACCACCAGGTCTAACACAGAAGGAGTAAAACCACCAGGTCATTAACACAGGAGGAGTAAAACCACCAGGTGATTAACACAGGAGGAGTAAAACCACCAGGTCATTAACACAGGAGGAGTAAAACCACCAGGTCATTAACACAGGAGGAGTAAAACCACCAGGCCATTAACACAGGAGGAGTTAAACCACCAGGTCATTAACACAGGAGGAGTAAAACCACCAGGTCATTAACACAGGAGGAGTAAAACCACCAGGTCTAACACAGGAGGAATAAAACCACCAGGTCATTAACACAGGAGGAGTAAAACCACCAGGTCATTAACACAGGAGGAGTAAAACCACCAGGTCATTAACACAGGAGGAGTAAAACCACCAGGCCATTAACACAGGAGGAGTAAAACCACCAGGCCATTAACACAGGATGAGTAAAACCACCAGGTCATTAACACAGGAGGAGTTAAACCACCAGGTCATTAACACAGGAGGAGTAAAACCACCAGGCCATTAACACAGGAGGAATAAAACCACCAGGTCTAACACAGGAGGAGTAAGACCACCAGGCCATTAATACAGGAGGAGTAAAACCACCAGGTCTAACACAGGAGGAGTAAAACCACCAGGTCATTAACACAGGAGGAGTAAAACCACCAGGCCATTAACACAGGAGGAGTAAAACCACCAGGCCATTAACACAGGTGGAGTAAAACCATCAGGTGATTAACACGGGAGGAGTAAAACCACCAGGTCTAACACAGGAGGAGTAAAACCACCAGGCCATTAACACAGGAGGAGTAAAACCACCAGGTCTAACACAGGAGGAGTAAAACCACCAGGTCATTAACACAGGAGGAGTAAAACCACCAGGCCATTAACACAGGAGGAGTAAAACCACCAGGTCATTAACACAGGAGGAGTAAAACCACCAGGCCATTAACACAGGAGGAGTAAAACCACCAGTTCATTAACACAGGAGGAGTTAAACCACCAGGTCATTAACACAGGAGGAGTAAAACCACCAGGCCATTAACACAGGAGGAGTAAAACCACCAGGTGATTAACACAGGAGGAGTAAAACCACCAGGTCTAACACAGGAGGAGTAAAACCACCAGGCCATTAACACAGGAGGAGTAAAACCACCAAGTCTAACACAGGAGGAGTAAAACCACCAGGTCATTAACACAGGAGGAGTAAAACAACCAGGCCATTAACACAGGAGGAGTAAAACCACCAGGTCTAACACAGGAGGAGTAAAACCACCAGGTCATTAACACAGGAGGAGTAAAACCACCAGGTCATTAACACAGGAGGAGTAAAACAACCAGGCCATTAACACAGGAGGAGTAAAACCACCAGGTCATTAACACAGGAGGAGTAAAACCACCAGGTCATTAACACAGGAGGAGTAAAACCACCAGGTCATTAACACAGGAGGAGTAAAACCACCAGGTCATTAACACAGGAGGAGTAAAACCACCAGGTCATTAACACAGGAGGAGTAAAACCACCAGGTCTAACACAGGAGGAGTAAAACCACCAGGTCATTAACACAGGAGGAGTAAAACCACCAGGTCATTAACACAGGAGGAGTAAAACCACCAGGTCATTAACACAGGAGGAGTAAAACCACCAGGCCATTAACACAGGAGGAGTAAAACCACCAGGCCATTAACACAGGAGGAATAAAACCACCAGGTCATTAACACAGGATGAGTAAAACCACCAGGTCATTAACACAGGAGGAGTAAAACCACCAGGTCATTAACACAGGAGGAGTAAAACCACCAGGTCATTAACACAGGAGGAGTAAAACCACCAGGCCATTAACACAGGAGGTGTAAAACCACCAGGCCATTAATACAGGAGGAGTAAAACCACCAGGTCTAACACAGGAGGAGTAAAACCACCAGGCCATTAACACAGGAGGTGTAAAACCACCAGGTGATTAACACAGGAGGAGTCCCTGGAACAACATAGAAACACACCTTGGAAAGAATTGCAGCTCGTTGGTCTGATGTTTGTATTAATGTCTGCATGAGCAGATCTCAAGATCTCCAATTCCAACGGTAACTATTTACTGACAGTAATTGAATTCCCAGCCCTTTTCATCCTCTCCAAATTGCTATTGATATCTACTGTTCTTCGGGTAGCTCATTAGATTGTGACGGAAACATCTCTTAACATATTTGAAGTGGTGATAGCATCAGAGTACATCTTGTATCTAGTATAACAATGTTCTAATTGGTCTGTATTACACCTCATATCCACTCCCACAGGAGCAGCCTGACCCTTCACTATGTTGTATTTATTTGATATTCTCTGTTCAACATATTTACGTTTCTGTCTCAAATTGATATGTAACAGTTATAAAACGTATGATAAACCATTATAACTAAAGAATATGGACCCGGCAATTATACAATCACACCTGGTGTTCACTTCAATTTATTACCAACAATCAATTTAAACATTGTACTGTAGGCATGGTACATAAGATTGCAACTGTTACGCGTCCTGGCGTAGACTGTGGAGTCCCGTGGCAGATGAATTATCTGGATATAAGTTAATAAAGACAGAGTCGGTATTGCTGCTTTTGCTTCAGTGGTCAGTGAAGTTCTGATTTAATTTACCATTCAAAATAAAATGCACACAATTACAGAAAGGAAGCGGTGTGTTTGGTTTGCTTTTTTATAAGCTTCTTAAGGAGCAATTAGACAATAACCTAACTTGTATGTTTTCAAAGCAACATAATATAGTTATTATTTAATAAAAAGTGTATTAACCCTTCAATATCCTAACCTGCATATAAGTTAATAAAGACAGAGATAGTATTGCTGCTTTTGCTTCAGTGGTCAGTGAAGTTCTAAAGAGCAAGCAACAACGCTGGTCTATATCTGTCTACCTCAGACAGCACCACCAACAGGCTGCCTCCCAGACTACAGGACTTTAGTATACACAAAAATATATGCATTATTCAGATATTTCACAAGCATTAAATTATTCTTGTAGGTAAATACTTTATTTGTGTTATCTTGTGGGTGCTACACAACAACATATAAAATATCAGTCTATAGTTAATAGTCTACTACAGAATAAAGGTTATATCTACCCAGTCCCGGGAGCTCATTGCCAACTCAGGTGTTGGTCTGTGTTCCTTGATCTCAGGAGCTCCCTGAGCCCGGCCCCCCTGTGACAGGATGGTGACATCAGGTCAGAATGCCGGAAGAAAAACACACTGCGGTGTAAAATACTGCGGTGCAAAGGATGCTGCGGCACCGTTTATTTGAAAAACACACAAGTAAAATACTGCAGTGCAAAGGATGCTGCGGCACCGTTTATTTGAAAAACACACAAGTAAAATACTGCAGTGCAAAGGATGCTGCGGCACCGTTTATTTGAAAAACACACAAGTAAAATACTGAATTACAAAGGATGCTGCGGCGCCGTTTATTTGAAAAACACACAAGTAAAATACTGCGGTGCAAAGGATGCTGCGGCACCGTTTATTTGAAAAACACACAAGTAAAATACTGCAGTGCAAAGGATGCTGCGGCAGCGTTTATTTGAAAAACACAAGTAAAATACTGCGGTGCAAAGGATGCTGCGGTGCCGTTTATTTGAAAAACACACAAGTAAAATACTGCGGTGCAAAGGATGCTGCGGCACCGTTTATTTGAAAAACACACAAGTAAAATACTGCGGTGCAAAGGATGCTGCGGCACCGTTTATTTTAAAAAATAACAAAAATAAACTAAAACACAAAACACACAGGTCATGCTGGGCAGATGCTGTCACTGATCCTGTATAATGTATCATTTTTAACTTTTCTCCTTTCGCTGTCCCATACTCTCCCCTGTACACCCACCCAGAGCACAGAGAACTGCAGGCTTATATACAGGTGACCATCTTCTGATTAGCAACAATTAAACAATTAATTAACTCGGGAGATGGTCACCTTCTGCACATGGTTTTTAATGTGGATGGGGCTTCCCATCCACGCTGCTAAACAATACAAAATATTAGTAAAACATGGCTCCGCCGTCATATTTATGAATAAATAAATAACAATAACGATAACAATAATAATAATACCACAAAACAAATACAAAATAATAAATTGCACAGGGGCACGGGTACCCCGTTCTATAAATAAATAAATACATGTACAGGGCTCCTCGCCCTGTTACACCCCCTTATAACACTGTTGGGTTGAGGATGGGCTCAAGAGCTGACCTGTACATTCCTGTTCTTATCTCAGTGCCCAGGACAATTGTCTACATTTTTTTCCATTATATGGTTGTGCAGCTGTATTTCTGGTATTCAGCTTATCTGCAAGTTTCCATAGAACAAATGTCCTGTCCCAGATATCACATCTCAGCACATCGTGACCCACCCAAACATAGCTATACAAGCAAAGCAAGTTACAAAACTGCAAACTGTAGAAATGTGCATTCAAACACACACACACACACACATACACACTGTTATGCAATATAATGTTATTATTAAAATATAAAAATGAAGCTTATTCCTACAAGTATTCTAACTACAACAAGGAAACCATATCTAATTCCACACGTAGCATGCCCTCCCACACAGCCCAGTCCTTTAGCACATTTGAATATATTTTTTGTAAACTTGGAGAAATCTCAGTTGGAATAAGAATATACTGTTACTTTAAAGTAATTGTACAGTAGGATACAAAATTATTTCATAATGCATTTATTCCCAGCTATACAGTGCCTTGCATAAGTATTCACCCCCCTTGGACTTTTCCACATTTTGCAGTGTTACAACCTGGAATTAAAATGGATTTAATTGGGATTTTTACCATTTGATTTACACAACATACTTAACACTTTGAAGGTGCAAAATATTTTTTATTGTGACACAAAAGTTAATTAAACAAAAAAAGACATTTGTTGGTTGCAGCACCTTTGGCAGCAATTACAGCTGTGAGTCTTTTTAGGTAAGTCTCTACCAGCTTTGCACATCTGGAACCTGCAATTTTTGCCCATTCTTCTTGGCAAAATTGCTCAAGCTCTGTCAAGTTGGATGGGGACCGTTGGTGAACAGCAATTTTCAGGTCTTGCCACAGATTCTCAGTCGGATTGAGGTCTGGGCTTTGACTGGGCCATTCTAAGACATTCAAGTTCTTGTTTTTAAACCACTCCAGTGTAGCTTTGGCTGTGTGTTTAGGGTCATTGTCCTGCTGGAAGGTGAACCTCCGCCCCAGTCCCAGGTCTCTTGCAGACTGAAGCAGGTTTTCCTCTAGAAGTTCCCTATATTTGGCTCCATCCATCTTGCCCTCAAACCTGACCAGTTTCCCAGTCCCTGTCGATGAAAAGCATCCCCATAACATGATGCTGCCACCACCATGCTTCTCCATGGGGATGGTGTTCTCAGGGTGATGAGCAGTGTTGGCTTTGCACCACACATAGCGTTTTGCGCTAAGGCCAAAAAGTTCAATTTTGGTCTCATCAGACCAGAGAACCTTTTTCCACATGTTTGCTGTGTCTCCCACATGCCTTTTGGCAAAATCCAAACAGGATTTGATATGGGGTTTTTTCAGCAATGGCTTTCTTCTCGCCACTTTTCCATAAAGCCCAGCTTTTTGGTGCATCCGGGTTATAGCTGTCCCATGGACGGTTTCTCCCATCTCAGCTGTGGATCTCTCCAGCTCCTTCAGAGTTACCATTGGCCTCTTGGTTGCTTCTCTGACTAATGCCCTCCTTACCTGGTCACTGAGTTTTGGTGGACGGCCTTCTCTAGGCAGAGTCGCGGTTGTGCCATATTCTTTCCATTTTTTAATAATAGATTTAACGGTGCTCCGGGGGATGTTCACAGTTTGGGATATTTTTTTATAACCCAACCCTGATTGGTGCTTCTCCAGAACTTTATCCCGGACTTGTTTTGATAGCTCCTTGGTCTTCATGATGCTGTTTGTTTAGATATGCTCTCTAACAAACTATGGGGCCTTCCAGAAACGGGTGTATTTAATCTGAGATCATGTGACACTTTAATTGCACACAGGTGGACTCCATTCAACTAATTATGTGACTTCTGAAGGCAATTGGTTGCACCAGAGCTTATTTAGGGGTGTCACAGCAAAAGAGGTGAATACTTATGCAATCAAGACTTTTCAGTTTTTTATTTGTAAATAATTTTGAAAAATATGTAGATTTTTTTCCCCACTTCGACATTATGGACTATTTTGTGTAGATCAGTGACAAAAAATCCTATTTAAATCCATTTTAATTCCAGGTTGTAACACTACAAAATGTGGAAAAGTCCAAGGGGGGTGAATACTTATGCAAGGCACTGTATATTGGGGCTGATTTTCAAAGCTTTTTAGTCAAAAGTGTACATTACTCCAAGGTTTGATTTTTAAGGTGATTCTCAATGATAGGCAAGACTTTGTAAAGTAACATAAAGTCTGTATACTACTTGTTATCCACCTGTTCTCACAGAATATTCACACTCCATTTATCACAGTGAAATGAAACAAAACAGCCTCTTTTACACGCTAAAGATGACAGCAGCAGCACACTCGCTCAGAAATGTCTTCATCTAGACAATGTGGGGAAGCTATAAAAAAGGCTAACAAGATGCTTGGATATATTGTGAGAAGTGTTGAATTTAAATCAAGGGAAGTAATGTTAAAACTTTACAATGCATTAGTAAGACCTCACCTAGAATATTGTGTTCAGTTCTGGTCACCTCGTTACAAAAAGGATATTGCTGCTCTAGAAAGAGTGCAAAGAAGAGCAACCAGAATTATCCCGGGTTTAAAAGGCATGTCGTATGCAGACAGGCTAAAAGAATTGAATCTATTCAGTCTTGAACAAAGAAGACTACGCAGCGATCTGATTCAAACATTCAAAATCCTAAAAGGTATAAACAATGTCAACCCGGGGGGCTTCTTTGACTTGAAAAAAGAAACAAGGACCAGGGGTCACAAATGGAGATTAGATAAAGGGGCATTCAGGACAGAAAATAGGAGGCACTTTTTTACACAGAGAATTGTGAGGGTCTGGAACCAACTCCCCAGTAATGTTGTTGAAGCTGACACCCTGGGATCCTTCAAGAAGCTGCTTGATGAGATTCTGGGATCAATAAGCTACTAACAACCAAACGAGCAAGATGGGCTGAATGGCCTCCTCTCGTTTGTAAACTTTCTTATGTTCTAATGTTCTTATGTTCTTAAGAACAACACGAGAGATTCCAGTACAATGAAAACACTTCACACTTTCATGGAGAAGGGAAAGCTGTGGAACTACAAAGGTATGATTTTTACCACTGTCAATCTTCAGCATTCCCAGTCCCATGTCCACAACTGTCAACTAAAGCCTAGGTCACAGGGCATACCATTGTCAGTTTCTAAACAGAATAATAAGTCCGCTACATGGGTTCAATGTACATAACACAAAAGGGTGTCACGATCCTTCCAGAATGTTCCTATACCACTAAACCAAAGGTTATACCAAATTCACAACACTATGTAGAGTGCAGTATAAATCACATGTCTATAAAATATTATGCTCTGGTTGGTTGTTAAGCTCAATGACATACAAACTTCAACAGTGTTCCAAATTGACTGGAAATATACCTGTAGTTTTTTGTTGTTTTTTTTCTGCAGTGAGGTAGTTATTTTCCATGCTCAGTAATTGTTTTCTGAGTTACTTCCTGTGTCAGAGTGTGTTTTCTCCCACATCTTTTAGTCTCTGGGCCTGTTGCATTGAAACTCTTTGCTTATTTTATATAAAAGTTCAGGGTCCCTGTTAGGACACGTTATATTTGGTGTATGGTGCAGCTAACAGCTTGGAAATGCTACATTTTCTTTCCCCTGTTCCATCCAGAAGCAGGTCTGAGAGCTGCTAGGCCTCTGTTTGAGGTGTGGTGCTGCTGGAGCTGGGAATGCTGGGTAGTGCTGAATTAGTGTTAGGGAAGGAGATACCTGTTCTGATATATAAAAAGGGCTGTGTGTTTGTTTTTGATATCCTCTTCTTGGTGCATGGTGTATGATATAGTAGACTGCAGGTAAATGTTTTAGCTAGGGTCTGTCTTAATATACAGTATATGTTACCAGAAAATGTGGCTGTAAACTGGTTTTCCTTTTTTTTTCCACAAACTATTTTTATTACTTTATTATTTATTTCTTAGCAGATGCCCTTATCTAGGGTGACTTACAATTGCTACAAGATATCATATTATTTTAACATACAATTACCCATTTTATAGTTGGGTTTTTACTGGAGCAATCTAGGTAAAGTACCTTGCTCAAGGGTACAGCAGCAGTGTCCCCACCAGGGATTGAACCCACAACCCTCCGGTCCAGAGTCCAGAGCCCAGAGCCCTAACCACTACTCCACACTGCTGCTTCCTATTGTTGATTTGGCCAAATAAATCATTTTTGTTTTCATTCAAATACGCGCCCCCTTGTGTCTACCTAAAACCTGCATGCAAAATCAATTTCTTTACTTCCAAAAACATAAAACTGTTTTTACATTTCAGCTTGTATGTTGTTTCCTCAGCTGAGTTGAAGTACAGGTGCACAGGGGTGATGTTTTAGTTCCAGAACTTCATTAGCAGAGGTGTACTCAACATAAGCTGTGCAAATAACCACTGTGTGTAGAAGAGTTACTTTGTGCATTACACAACGTGTTATTCTAGTGCAAAGAGGATTACACACAGCCTGGCTTAGAACATAAGAACATAAGAACGTTTACAAACGAGAGGAGGCCATTCAGCCCATCTTGCTCGTTTGGTTGTTAGTAGCTTATTGATCCCAGAATCTCATCAAGCAGCTTCTTGAAGGATCCCAGGGTGTCAGCTTCAACAACATTACTGGGGAGTTGGTTCCATACCCTCACTGGCTTGCAGGAGTATTTCCTATGTCAGGCTTTCTCTATAAATGATATGCATTGTATCCATTGGCATGTTATTCACATTGTTGGGTTTCACAAATGAACCAAGCTGAATTATTGATGAAAATATAATGTTTTTTTGGTTGTGATAATGTTTTTTTTTGTTTTTGTTTTTTTTTCCACTACACGTACACAATTAATTATTCAATTCAATTATATTTTTTTATATAGATTATGCTGCATAAAAATACAGTAGAATAATAAAGTCTAAATTAAGATGTTAAAATGAACAGAGGGCCCTAAAGGCAATGGCAACCTAGTAAGAACAATGATTCAAAACTATTCATTCCCTCTGATTAACCTCTATAATGCATGATCAATGCACGTTGAAACCCAGTTTGCCAATCACTTCATTCACAGCCACGCTTTCAAAGCATGGTGTGCATTATATAGGAAGTGGGGATAAGGTATTAGTTGTTTGTTGATCATTTCAAATTGTTTGCCTTCCATATAGAGCCTCGGCAGTGTTTTTACTGACCTTTGGCATGTTGTGTGAATGGACCGTTTGTGTCCCTGCTCGTCTATTAAAATATTTACAAGATTTGCAGGCACACATCAAATTGTTGATATAGTCTAAGACTGGAACTTTCCAGTGCAGTGATAGTATATAAATCTGGATGGGAAGTCAGAAATCTGTAGCAACTGGGGTGTTTAGCACTGTGAGTCATCAGTCTATAGATGTAAGTTCCTTTTCAGCGTTTATTTTTAAGGGCTCAGAAAGTAACATATTTTGTTGAGCTGACTTGGCTCTGAATGCGATCATTTTCAATGTATTCTTTGTTTCTGAACAGCAGCTGACCAAATGCAGCTTGGCGGAGATATCCAAATTAAGGGAAATCACAGCAAATTAAATAGGTGTCAATCATACTTATATAACAAATTGTAAGAAATATGGGTTTTAATTTATGTTTTATACATTAATATGGTGTAACGACGGGCAGTGTTGTGTGATACACTGCGTTGCAGATTCTCAAGTGTGACGGGCAGTGTTGTGTGATACACTGCGTTACAGGTTCTCAAGTGTGACAGGCAGTGTTGTGTGATACACTGCGTTACAGATTCTCAAGTGTGACGGGCAGTGTTGTGTGATACACTGCGTTACAGGTTCTCAAGTGTGACAGGCAGTGTTGTGTGATACACTGCGTTACAGGTTCTCAAGTGTGACGGGCAGTGTTGTGTGATACACTGCGTTGCAGGTTCTCAAGTGTGACGGGCAGTGTTGTGTGATACACTGCGTTGCAGGTTCTCAAGTGTGACGGGCAGTGTTGTGTGATACACTGCGTTGCAGGTTCTCAAGTGTGACGGGCAGTGTTGTGTGATACACTGCGTTGCAGGTTCTCAAGTGTGACGGGCAGTGTTGTGTGATACACTGCGTTGCAGATTCTCAAGTGTGACGGGCAGTGTTGTGTGATACACTGCGTTACAGATTCTCAAGTGTGACGGGCAGTGTTGTGTGATACACTGCGTTGCAGATTCTCAAGTGTGACGGGCAGTGTTGTGTGATACACTGCGTTGCAGATTCTCAAGTGTGACGGGCAGTGTTGTGTGATACACTGCGTTACAGATTCTCAAGTGTGACGGGCAGTGTTGTGTGATACACTGCGTTACAGATTCTCAAGTGTGACGGGCAGTGTTGTGTGATACACTGCGTTGCAGGTTCTGTCCCATGTCAGTGAGATGAGTGGAGGCTAAAAGCTCTAAAACCATAATTACAGACGAGCCCAGCTCTTTAGCACAGGGGTTCGCGCCCTGCCCCCACCCTGGTACTTTGGGTTATACTTTCATTTTAGGTATTTTTTAAATCGCTGTAAAATAATCCAGTTACCTTCTGTATTTTAAACCTGCCTCCGTTATACCTGGTTGGCCCTGACCTCTCGCAAGATTTCAGCTTCCTAGTGAGATAAAACAGGCCCCCACACAGAAAGTAAATCGAGGAGACCTCTGAAAAGAAAAACACAGCTTTTGTGTTAAATCTTTGATTAACAGTGCAGTTTGTGAGACTTTACGACAAACTGTGGTTTCTTTTAAGAATAAGTGATGGGGAAAGTGATATTAATGTAATGTTTCTGTAACATCAACAACTGTATCTGATAATACAGATTCTCAGGAGGCTTTATTGAAGTTTATCGCACAGTTTATTATTACATCCAGAGTGATATATATTTAGACTAGCATCACAGCTTACGCCTTACAACACAACCACGCGGCAACCCTTTTCACCTTGTTCCCCTAATAACGTGTCCCTTATCCTTATAACCCATGCACATTGGTTCCGGTGCCGTGCTTCAATATAATTATAAATGATTGCGATATGTCGCCTATCATTACATCACCCTTCCTTTGAGTCTTATAGACTTCTGGATTACTATTAGATTAACTAAAACATTTGCTTTTCAGTATTTTTTTTCTCTTTTTTTTTTTTTTTTTTTAACTTATATACAGTTAAGTATTTCTTTTAAACATTTATTCAGAAATAACAAGCATCTCTATCTTTCTAAGGTTTCTGGGTAGACTACCAGTTGCCTTCATAGCTGCTGAGGGTTATTCTGCCTCCTTTAGCTTGCTATGTGTTAACTAGCTAGATTTGATAGTCTCTGTAGCGTATTGGTCTTTTCACAATTCGTCCTCTGGATGTCACTCTCACAGGACTCTGAGGAGGATCAGGCTCTTCGATATCAGGTAGCTCTTGTGTTGCTTGAGTTTTCTTTTGACCTTCTTCACTCTCTTCTTCCTGCTCTTCTAAGTGTGAAAAGTTTTCTTGTATGAGTCTCAAGTGTCTTCTGTTCCTGCGAAGGATTCCTCTGTCCGTCCGGACCAAGTAGGATCTGGGAGTTCCTGCTAGACGCAGTACTGTAGCTGTGTTTATCCAGCCTCGCTCTCCATCCAGTTTCACTGCTACTTTGTCTCCCGGTCTTAGTTCTGGCAATTCTTTTGCTGAATTTCTTCTATTGTAGAAGCGTCTGTAGCTTTCTTTCGCTTTGTCATCAGCTTTACGAATTAGTTTGAAGTTTGGCCACTTTGGATTCAAATTTTCCTCAATAGTAGTTCTGAGCTGTCTTCCAAGCATTAGCTGTGCTGGACTAACTCCTGTTGCTTGTAACGGTGTGGCTCTGTAGCTTAGTAAAGCTAGAAATGGATCTTTTTGCTTCAAGATTCTTTTGGCTGTCTGCACTGCTCTTTCTACTTCTCCATTGGCTTGCGAATAGTGTGGACTTGTTACATGGTGGAAATCGTAAGCTTTAGCAAACTCTCGAAATCCTCTTCCTTTGAACTGTGGTCCATTGTCTGTTACAAGTTCGTTTGGGCAGCCCCATCTAGCAAAGATGTTCTTTAGGCGAGAGATCACTGTATCGCTAATCATGTCTGGGAGATATGCAATTTCAATGTATCTAGAAAAATAGTCAACAGCAATCAAGTAGTGTTTCTTCTGTAACTCACATATGTCAGCTCCAACTCTCTTCCAGGGTCTATCTGGTAGTGGAGTCGTCATCAGTGGTTCTCTGTGTTGGGTAGGTTTTGCTTCTTGACACACTTTACATGCCTGGATTGTATTCTGGATTTCCTTTCCTATGCCAGGCCACCAAACACTCATTTTGGCACGCTCTCGACACTTTGTGATGCCGTAGTGACCATCATGCAGTCGTTCAATAATTTCCTGACGCAAACCTTTTGGAATCGTTATTCTGTTACCGTGCAGCAGGATTCCTTTTGATAATGAGAGGCAATTTTTCTCAGAATAGTAGGGTTTAATGCTCTCTGGTACATTTGCTGCGTATTTTGACCATCCTTCTTTCACAAACTGGGTCACTGTCTGCAGTTCTGGATCCTCGCTAGTCAGCTGTTTGACTTGTTCTAGTTTGCTTCTAGACATTGGCCATGCCGCCTGTGCTGCTTCTTCATAAGCGTCTATCTCTTCTGTCAATTCAGCTATTTCAGGCTGGACTGCTGGTGAACAATGTCTAGACAATGTATCTGCCACTACTAATGTCTTCCCAGGTACATATTCTGCTTGTGGGTTGTACCTCATCATGCGCATTAGTAGTCTCTGGCACCTGAGCGGTACACAGTCTAAGTCTTTGCTGTTTATCAGCGGTATCAATGGCTTGTGATCCGTCTGAAGTGTGAAAGTATCTAGACCGTACAAGTACTTGGAGAATTTCTCACATGCCCAAACAGCAGCTAAGCACTCTTTTTCTATTTGTGCATAGCGTCTCTCTGTGTCCGTTAGTGTCCTTGAGCAGTATGCAATTGGCTTTAATTGTCCTTTGTGGCTCTGCAGTAGGACTCCACCTAATCCATAGCTACTTGCGTCTGCACTGACTGTAGTAGCCTTGGTTGCATCATAGAAAGCTAGAACTGGTGCTTCTGAAATTAGCCTTTTCGCCTTTGTGAAAGCTTGTTCCTGTGCTAAACTCCAGTTCCAAGATGAACTGCTCTTTAGCAATTCATTCAGGGGTCTTGTTGTCTCTGACAGGTTAGGTAGGTATCTTCCTAGATAGTGTATCATACCAAGAATTCTTCTCAATTCAGATGTATTCTTGGGTGGCTGTAACTCTGATATAGCATTTACCTTCATTGGATCAGGGCGTATCCCGTGCTCGTCTACACAGTGTCCTAAATACTGCAGCCGTGTTTGACGCATTAGGCATTTCTCTTTATTGAGTTTCAGACCTGCAGCTTCAATTATCTGGAGGGCGTCTGACAGTCTTCTGTCATGTTCTTCTTCTGTGGTGCCGTATATCAGGATATCATCCATATACACCGCGACCCCATCTTGCTGCTTGAATAGTTCTGTCATCTCACGCTGGAAGATTTCTGGGGCACTTGTGATGCCAAATGGTAATCTGCGGAAAAAATACCTGCCAAATGGGGTTATAAATGTTGTTAGTTTGGCACTATCTTCCTTTAGTGGAATCTGCCAAAAGCCACTCGCCGCATCTAGTAGTGAAAATACTCTAGCATTGACTAACTTGGGGAGGATGTCATCTAGAGTTGGTAGGACGTATTTCTCTCTCTGTACAGCTTTATTCAGTTGTTTCAGATCAACGCATATCCTGACAGATCCGTTTTTCTTTGGTACAGGAACCATAGGAGCGCACCACTCGGTCGGCTCTTTAATCTCTTCAATCACACCGCATTCAATCATGCGCTCTAGTTCCTGCTTCACTTTGGGGAGCATCGGCAGTGAAATTCTTCTCGCTGTGGGTATGCTGTAAGGTACTGCACCTTCTTTAAGGCTGATTTTAACTGGATTAGTCTTTAGTAGACCGATATTTCCAAAAAGTTCACTGTAAATTTCGTTAACTTGGTATACTATACCCATTGTGGCTGCTACATCTCGTCCTAGTAAATTGCTCACTGGTGACCCACTAATCACATACACCTTGAATTGGTATTCTCTCGCTTTGTACTTTGTTTTGGCCAAGAATTGTCCCACGCACTTTAGCTTCCCGCCTGGACTGTCAAGAGTTACACCTGTACTTTGTAACTGTGGAGTATTCTTCAGACCGAAGTATGTTGTTTCAGAGATTACAGTAGTATCAGCTCCAGTATCTATCTTGAAATTGACTGCAGTTCCCTGAATCATTAAATCTATTTTCCATGCCTTGCTAGAATCGTCCACTCGTGTAACTGATCCTAAGAAAAGTGTTTCTTTACTTTTGCTTTCATGGTTGTATTTGCTTGCGATTGTAAGTCGCCCTGGATAAGGGCGTCTGCTAAGAAATAAATAATAATAATAATAATGGTTCCCACCTGCAATTACTTCATTCACCACACGGGTGCGACAAACTACAGCAAAATGGCCTATCTTCTTGCATTTGTGACATTCAGCATTCCTTGCAATACAATTATCTCCTCGCACGTGTGCTCTGCCACATCGTGTGCACTTTGGGCCGTTTAGAGTTTCATATTTCTGGCCTTGCTTCCTAGTTGTTTTACCCCAACCCCGCTTTGGCTGTGCCTGTTTCTGGCTTTGCTCCTCTTTATAGCCCCGATTTGGCCACGTTTTCTCTAAACGCTGTTTACGCTCCCGAGTTACTTCACAAAGCGCACTGCTAGTCCCTTGTTCAGTCAACTGTTCTTTGATCAGTTCAGACTGGCGTGTTAGCTGGATTGCTTTCTCTAAAGTCAATTCTGGCTTTAACTGTAACTTCTGAGACATGTCTTTATCTAAAATGCCTATTACTAGTCTATCCCTGATACTCTCACTCTTGGCATCCCCAAACGCACACGTTTCTGCTAATTCATACAGGCTTCGAATATATTCTTCAATCGTTTCTCCCTGCTTTTGCACTCTCTGGTGAAAGCGAGCTCTTTCATGAATAATGTTACGCTTTGGCACAAAATATTCATCCATTTTCCTCATGACTATATCGTAGTCTTTTTCGTCTGTATTAGTATCAAACGTGAACGTTTTCAGTACATTCTCAGCTTCTTTGCCTAAAGAATATATAAGAGTGCAAACCTGAACTTCTCCCGATTCCTTGTCGAGCTTCGTTGCGATCCGGTATCGGAGGAATCGCCGTCTCCATTCCGGCCATAGCTCCGGACGGCTGAAGTCAAAGTTGTCGGGAGGGTGAAATTTCGCCATTCTTCTTCACTTCTGACACCATGTAATGTTTCTGTAACATCAACAACTGTATCTGATAATACAGATTCTCAGGAGGCTTTATTGAAGTTTATCGCACAGTTTATTATTACATCCAGAGTGATATATATTTAGACTAGCATCACAGCTTACGCCTTACAACACAACCACGCGGCAACCCTTTTCACCTTGTTCCCCTAATAACGTGTCCCTTATCCTTATAACCCATGCACATTGGTTCCGGTGCCGTGCTTCAATATAATTATAAATGATTGCGATATGTCGCCTATCATTACAATTAATATGATCATATTAAGCACTGGAAATCAGCAGGGCCATAGGAAGCCACTGCTGGTAATAGTCCTAATGAATAATTAAGGATATAAAGCAAAATACAAAAAAAACATATTGTTTTGAATACAAAGCAATTGTTTTATACACTTTTCAGAATCCATTATCTACAGTAAGTGTTTTTTTCTGAACATTTTAAAGTATACATTGCTTAATTCATTGATGTATGTGTTTATGTTTGACTTTTCCTTTAGTATTGTAATGTGTTTGCAGTCGTTCTGAGCTGTTCTGGACTCTGTTTTTCCAATATTGAGATGATATCAATCTGCCTTTACCTTTAAAGAGGGGATTGAAAGGTCACTTTGTCACATGATTTGAATGGAATGAGGAAGATAGATCAGTGCAAGCCCTCGGGATTCTCCAGACAAGCTCAAAGCACACACAATGCCAGGTAATCACTGATAATCACTCACTATTGGAGCAGCAGAACCCAGAACAATCACACTGTATCCAAACATCATTAAATACAGCCAAAATGACCCTGAAGCGACTCACTATTTAATATAAAACTCTTTTGCTCAAGGACATCATGTATTCATGTTCATACCTGTTCATACCTAATTATTGTTATTACTGGTAAAGGTATAACTCCCTCCTAGTACCTCGTACATGCAGGGTTATGCTGTTAGGTGTGACTGGGATGTAAGAGATTGCAGAAGAAAGCAATGGGTTGTGACAGGAAGCATGTAAAGAGTGGTAAACTGGTCTCAGCTGAGTGCAAGCCCTGCTGAGGCTGTCACTTTTTGGATATCTCAGGCGTGCAAGCTTTTGATTGTAGACTGATTGCATTAAACATGTATATTACAATTTACAAAAAAGGGGGTGGCTTGTTGTAAATCGAGTGGCCTTATTTTCTAGTGCTTTAAGTTCAGCTTGTCAAAGTATTTATTAAAGTGGATTTGTAAGATCAATTATAAATGTACAATAGATCCGTTTGAAATTGCAAATAAAATATGTGAGGTGCGTGTTTGCCTTATTCTAGCCCTCTGCATGTTCTGACTGCTGTGCTGCTGGTACCTGGCATGCTGTCCCGCTGAGCTCTCACGCCGAACACACAATAACATTCAGTGTGATAGAGACAAAGTTTATATTTCTAAAACTGGTATGGACACATGGACTTGGACCAAACCACATAGTTTCTTTTAATTGAGTTCCCTTTTCATTAATTCAGAGGGTGTCAAGCCCCAAGTCTGATTTTTCAAATGTTTTCACTGTTGGAGATCCAATGCGTCAGTATACCCTAAGGGGCTAGCTGCTGTTGTGACATCTCATTATACCGTAAGGGGCTAGCTGCTGTTGTGACATCTCATTATACCCTAAGGGGCTAGCTGCTGTTGTGACATCTCATTATACCCTAAGGGGTTAGCTGCTATTGTCACATCTCACAACTTCTTCTAGTTTCTACTTCTTCTACTTGTTTCCTCTAGTTTAATACCCCTCTCTGGAATTCAAGCTGACTTGTTTCCACTAGTTTAATACCCCTCTCTGGAATTCAAGCTGACTTGTTTCCTCTGGTTTAATACCCCTCTCTGGAATTCAAGCTGACTAGTTTCCTCTAGTTTAATACCCCTCTCTGGAATTCAAGCTGACTTGTTTCCTCTGGTTTAATACCCCTCTCTGGAATTCAAGCTGACTTGTTTCCTCTAGTTTAATACCCCTCTCTGGAATTCAAGCTGACTAGTTTCCTCTAGTTTAATACCCCTCTCTGGAATTCAAGCTGACTTGTTTCCTCTAGTTTAATACCCCTCTCTGGAATTCAAGCTGACTTGTTTCCTCTAGTTTAATACCCCTCTCTGGAATTCAAGCTGACTTGTTTCCTCTGGTTTAATACCCCTCTCTGGAATTCAAGCTGACTTGTTTCCTCTAGTTTAATACCCCTCTCTGGAATTCAAGCTGACTAGTTTCCTCTAGTTTAATACCCCTCTCTGGAATTCAAGCTGACTTGTTTCCTCTAGTTTAATACCCCTCTCTGGAATTCAAGCTGACTTGTTTCCTCTAGTTTAATACCCCTCTCTGGAATTCAAGCTGACTTGTTTCCTCTAGTTTAATACCCCTCTCTGGAATTCAAGCTGACTTGTTTCCTCTAGTTTAATACCCCTCTCTGGAATTCAAGCTGACTTGTTTCCTCTGATTTAATACCCCTTTCTGGAATTCAAGCTGACTTGTTTCCTCTAGTTTAATACCCCTCTCTGGAATTCAAGCTGACTTGTTTCCTCTAGTTTAATACCCCTCTCTGGAATTCAAGCTGACTTGTTTCCTCTAGTTTAATACCCCTCTCTGGAATTCAAGATGACTTGTTTCCTCTAGTTTAATACCCCTTTCTGGAATTCAAGCTGACTTGTTTCCTCTAGTTTAATACCCCTCTCTGGAATTCAAGCTGACTTGTTTCCTCTAGTTTAATACCCCTCTCTGGAATTCAAGCTGACTTGTTTCCTCTAGTTTAATACCCCTTTCTGGAATTCAAGATGACTTGTTTCCTCTAGTTTAATACCCCTCTCTGGAATTCAAGATGACTTGTTTCCTCTGATTTAATACCCCTCTCTGGAATTCAAGCTGACTTGTTTCCTCTAGTTTAATACCCCTCTCTGGAATTCAAGATGACTTGTTTCCTCTAGTTTAATACCCCTTTCTGGAATTCAAGCTGACTTGTTTCCTCTAGTTTAATACCCCTCTCTGGAATTCAAGCTGACTAGTTTCCTCTAGTTTAATACCCCTCTCTGGAATTCAAGATGACTAGTTTCCTCTAGTTTAATACCCCTCTCTGGAATTCAAGATGACTTGTTTCCTCTAGTTTAATACCCCTCTCTGGAATTCAAGATGACTTGTTTCCTCTCGTTCCTCACATTCGGATGGTGGTCAGTCCCAGTTTGGGGTAGAGATTATTTTATGCACATATTTAGAGGTGAACTGTCGGCCACACTACAACATCATTTTCCATTATTCATGGAGGGAGAAGCAGTGGCTCTTACTCATGGTAAGCAAGTCTGTACAGTACATAGCTTCACACACATTGATACAGATCTGTAATCCTTTCACAATGAAATGTGTCTTCCTTTCAGAAATAAAGAATTTGGAGTAACTAGCTTTGAGAACTTAGCCCTTTGTAAAATAAAAAAAAAATATGTCAGTATTTAAGTATTTATGGAAACATTTGGAAAGACATTGTGCAATGGATGTATATTATAAAAAAATGAAAAGTTCCTTTATGTATATATTTATTATGTTATAATAATATAATAACCATATCTACATTCATTATTATGCATTAAACGCCTTGGGCTTGTAATGTTCAGCTTATAAATGTGTTTCTGTGGAAGGGTGTGGGAAAGCACCAGGCAGACACAAAGTTTGAATATGAAACACAGGCACAGGCGCCCAGATTTATTGTTCACAGCTGTATTGGCAGGTGCTTTGTTGACAGTTTGTGGCACTCCATCAGTAATGGTATTATGCCCCGTCCTTCATAAACCACACGCGCAGGTGTGGAAACCAAAAGAATAAGCAAAAGGTGAAAGGAAAAAGGAAAACAAAAACACTTTAAGGAAAACTACAAAGTAAAACAAAAAATGCACTTTAAGCCAGATACTGTAGAAACTGTACTGTTTTCTATTCTCTCCTAGATACAGAGGGACGGCTCAGTCCCACTAAACTACCTAGTGTGACTAGTAAAATTAAACAGCCGGTGCGTGGCTGGCTTGCACCACCGGGTTTGACTCACGCTTCTCCAGAATTTCTAGGTTTCATTTCCAAATGTCAGGATTCCGCTCTGAAGTCACACTCCACTATACTTCCTGCATGAGCCAGAGAGGATACAAAAACAATGCCTTTTTATTTAGCCATTCACCCCGTATAGCCCCACCCTCCAGCCAATGACAGAGCACCAGCAATTCATTCACAGCTGACTTCTGCCAAAAGACATTGCCTGACAGCTTGGGATTACAAAGGGTTTCCCAACCCCCCCTGCAAGATGACGGCCACTCCAGATCCCTCACAGTTACTCATTGACATGATGAGCTGTAACCACTAGGGTTTTTCAATGGAATATATCAAATGCAAGCAAAGTGTAGGACTATGCTTTTAGCGCATGTATTATGTTTGATGACAGAACTGCTCATTCGCTGAATGGCCAGTGGATGTAAAAAAAACTACACATGTTTACAAACAACATTTGCATTATCTTTTTGAATATTTTAATTGGTGTCTCTCAACCGGTGCTGAGATAGGCAGGGAGGCAGGGAGGCTGCTAGCCCCCCTGGCGAGGCTGAAAATGAGGTGGAGGTTGGAGAGGAGGAGGTCAACTCAAAGCATGGCACACACTGCAAGGAGAGGTTTACATGTACCTGGCTTGAATAGTATTGGTAGCTGCTACTGATTGAGGGATGACATGAGGGGGTTACCTCTGAAGTCAAATGTCTGCTTGACGTGGTGATGGTTGATTTTTCTTGTCAAATCGGAGAGGAAATGATCATTTGAAATACCGATATCCATCCACCTTAAAACAAATAGATCTTGATAGGATATATGAGAGATGCATTAGTCATTGCAGTCTGCAGGCTACTTTGAGGATCTAAAACTGCCCATTTTTCACATTAATAGGGACTGTTAACACACCTTCATACCAAATTGAGTGAACACACAGGTTACAGAACATGGAGCAGCAGGAAAGCAGTAAAGGAGTAAGCCTCCAGAGGCTCGTTCTTCAAGCCGGGCCGCTACAGCTCCCATGCAGGGCTAATTAATAACTCTTCAGAAATAATGGAGTCCCAGAGCTAATGTGTGTCTGCCCCTCCTGGCTCATCCTCTGTGGGGAGGAGCGAGGCAGAGACGGAGGTGAGGTTATTATTATGGAGAACCTGTCTAAAGGGAGAAAACTGTGCCATTAATAAGAAAGAAGCAACAGCATGAATACATTCATTCTAAACAGGGCAGTCGGAGGTGCTGAGGGACCGGAGCTGCTGATCCTCACTTGTTGCTTGTCTTTCACACAGATTCCTGGGGACTGTTTTCTTTTCTCTGTAATAAAGTCTCTGATTTCCCTCAAGAACACCATGTAACCTTGTAACAGGGCGAGCAGCCCTGTACATTGATTTGTTTATTTTTAGAACGAGGGTTCCCCCTCCGCTCCTGTGTTATTTTGTGTTTGTTTATTTTGATTGTTGTATGCATGACGGCGAGCGCCGTATGTTTGTTATTGTTTTGTTTATTTTTAAAACGTGTCCTGGCAGAGGCGAGATCGGTGCTCGTCCTCTGCCAGGTGTAATGAAAAATACTCGTGCAGAAGGTGGCCATCTCCCGAATTAATTAAGTGATTAATTTAGTTGCTAATCGGGAGATGGTCACCTGAATATAAAAAGCCTGCAGTTCTCCAGTTCAGGGTGGGTGATAGAGACGGAGAGCGAGAGAAGGTTTATTTAAAAACGAAACTAAAGCATAGCCTACAGGAACAGTGACAGCGACTGCCCAGCCTGACCTGTATGGTTTATTTATTTTGGATTTTGTGTTCGAGATTTGTTTTTGTTTACACTTTTATTTTGCTCTGTGAGCAAGTGTTCTTTTGTTTAAATATTTATTTTATTTTTGGATTCATTAAATAAAACGGCGCCCGCGCCACTGCACAATACCTTTTTGTTTTTGTTGTCCCTTCTTCTGCCGTGACGTCAGACCACTCAGCCGTTCCTGCCACACGTGGTGTCCTGCGTGGGATTGCAGCGCCTCCAGGACGCAGGCAGAAGAGGGTACTGCAGGTTTTTTCGTTTTTTTTCGTTTTTGTGTGTGGAGAAAAGGAGAGTGAAGAGGAGGATGGGAGGAAGGAAGATGGGAGGAAGGAGGATGAGGAGACAGCAGCCGCTGCAGCAACAACAGCAGGCACAGGAGGAGATGAGCTGGGAAGCCCTCCTCCATAGCATAAGCCAGCTGAGTTGTTGCTGCATCTGTGGGGAGCGGGGGCATTTCCCAGTTAATTGCCCCCTCCCTGAAGACTGGGATTACAGCTGCTGGAGGGGAGACAAGAGGGAGGAGTTGGTGCGTCCTGCGCCTGCGTGGGAGGAGCCCGAACGTCCTGCGCCTGAGTGGGAGGAGCCCGAACGTCCTGCGCCTAAAAGGGAGGAGCCCGAACGTCCTGCGCCTAAAAGGGAGGAGCCCGAACGTCCTGCGCCTAAAAGGGAGGAGCCCGAACGTCCTGCGCCTAAAAGGGAGGAGTCGGTGCGTCCACGGCCCGAGAGGGGGGAGTCGGTGCGTCCACGTCCCGAGAGGGGGGAGTCGGTGCGTCCACGGCCCGAGAGGGGGGAGTCGGTGCGTCCACGGCCCGAGAGGGGGGAGTCGGTGCGTCCACGGCCCAAGAAGGGGAAGGCCGAAGGTCCACAGCCCAGGTACCTGCCAGCAGAGGGGGAATACCTGCTGGTGCCGCCTCCATCTCCATGGGAGGACTGTGAGTCGCTCCCACCTCCGCCAGCAGAGGGAGAATACCTGCTGGTGCTACCTCCGTCTCCGTGGGAGGACTGTGAGCCGCTCCCACCTCCGCCAGCAGAGGGAGCATTCCTGCTGGTTCCACCTCCACCGCCCTGGGAGGACTGTGAGTCGCTCCCACCTCCGCCAGCAGAGGGAGAATACCTGCTGGTGCTACCTCCGTCTCCGTGGGAGGACTGTGAGCCGCTCCCACCTCCACCAGCAGAGGGAGCATACCTGCTGGTTCCACCTCCGTCTCCGTGGGAGGACGACATGTCGCTCCCACCACCACCACCAGCAGAGGGAGAATACCTGCTGGTGCCACCTCCGTCTCCGTGGGAGGACTGTGTGTCGCTCCCACCTCCGCCACCAGAGGGAGCATACCTGCTGGTTCCACCGCCGTGGGAGAACGACGTGTCGCTCCCACCACCAGCAGAGGGAGAATACCTGCTGGTGCCACCTCCGTCTCCATGGGAGGACGACATGTCGCTCCCACCACCACCGCCAGCAGAGGGAACATGCCTGCTGGTTTCCCTGTCGCTGCCAGAAGGGGAGGAGCCGCCTTCGCTGCCAGAAGGGGAGGTGCCGCCTTCGCAGCCTGAAGGGGAGGAAGCCCTGCCGCCTTCGCAGCCTGAAGGGGAGGAAGCCCTGCCGCCTTCGCAGCCTGAAGGGGAGGAAGCCCTGCCGCCTTCGCAGCCTGAAGGGGAGGAAGCCCTGCCGCCTTCGCAGCCTGAAGGGGAGGGAGCCCTGCCGCCTTCGCAGCCTGACGGGGAGGAAGCCCTGCCGCCTTCGCAGCCTGACGGGGAGGAAGCCCTGCCGCCTTCGCAGTCTGAAGGGGAGGAAGCCCTGCCGCCTTGGCCGCCTGAAGGGGAGGAAGCCCTGCCGCCTTGGCAGCCTGAAGGGGAGGAAGCCCTGCCGCCTTGGCCGCCTGAAGGGGAGGAAGCCCTGCCGCCTTGGCCGCCTGAAGGGGAGGAAGCCCTGCCGCCTTGGCCGCCTGAAGGGGAGGAAGCCCTGCCGCCTTGGCCGCCTGAAGGGGAGGAAGCCCTGCCGCCTTGGCAGCCTGAAGGGGAGGAAGCCCTGCCGCCTTGGCCGCCTGAAGGGGAGGAGCCCCTGCCGCCTTGGCCGCCTGAAGGGGAGGAAGCCCTGCGGCCTTGGCCGCCTGAAGGGGAGGAAGCCCTGCCGCCTTGGCCGCCTGAAGGGGAGGAAGCCCTGCCGCCTTGGCCGCCTGAAGGGGAGGAAGCCCTGCCGCCTTGGCCGCCTGAAGGGGAGAAGCCTTGGCCACCAGAAGAGGAGGAGCCCCTGCCACCTTTACTGTCAAGAGGAGAGGAGCAGGAGCTACCTCTACCTCCACCACCACCATTGGGAGAAGTGGAGCTCCTGCTGCCGCCTTCATGGCCAGGGGCTCCCCTCCCGCCTTCGGCATCGCCTTGGGTCGCCTGTGTCTCCCTTGCGTCTCCTAGGGTTGCTGCCGGTCCTGCGTCGCCTCCCGAGGGTCCGCTGCCGTCGCCTCCCGAGGGTCCGCTGCCGTCGCCTCCCGAGGGTCCCCTGCCGTCGCCTCCCGAGGGTCCGCTGCCGTCGCCTGGGGTCGCCAGAGATCCGGCTTCGCCTGGGATCACTACGCTATGGTCGGAGCCCCACGGAGGGGAGCTGCCGGCCATCAAGAAAGGGGGAGAGGTCAGGAGACCAGCTCCCCCAGCCGCACTTTCGCGGCCGAAGGTCATGTGGTCGGAGCCCCACGGAGGGGAGCTGCCGGCCATCAAGAAAGGGGGAGAGGTCAGGAGACCAGCTCCCCCAGCCGCACTTTCGCGGCTGGAGATAATGTGGTCGGAGCCCCACGGAGGGGAACTGCCGGCCATGAAGAAGGGGGGGGAGGTCAGGAGACCAGCTCCCCCAGCCGCACTTTCGCGGCAGGAGTTTGTGTGGCCAGAGCCCCCCGGAGGGGAACTGCTGGCCATGAAGAGGAGGGGGAAGGTCAGGAGACCAGCTCCCCCAGCCGCAATTTCGCGGCAGGAGAGAGTGTGGCGGGAGCCCCGGAAGAGGGAGCTGCCGGCCATGAAGAATTGGGGGGTGGAGGACATCCCACCATGGCCACCCCCATGGACACTGGGCTTTCCCCTCTTCCGGAACTATGAGACTGAGGGGGAAGGTGGCCGTTGGGCCATGTGTGCTTTGCACAAGGGGGGGGATATGTAACAGGGCGAGCAGCCCTGTACATTGATTTGTTTATTTTTAGAACGAGGGTTCCCCCTCCGCTCCTGTGTTATTTTGTGTTTGTTTATTTTGATTGTTGTATGCATGACGGCGAGCGCCGTATGTTTGTTATTGTTTTGTTTATTTTTAAAACGTGTCCTGGCAGAGGCGAGATCGGTGCTCGTCCTCTGCCAGGTGTAATGAAAAATACTCGTGCAGAAGGTGGCCATCTCCCGAATTAATTAAGTGATTAATTTAGTTGCTAATCGGGAGATGGTCACCTGAATATAAAAAGCCTGCAGTTCTCCAGTTCAGGGTGGGTGATAGAGACGGAGAGCGAGAGAAGGTTTATTTAAAAACGAAACTAAAGCATAGCCTACAGGAACAGTGACAGCGACTGCCCAGCCTGACCTGTATGGTTTATTTATTTTGGATTTTGTGTTCGAGATTTGTTTTTGTTTACACTTTTATTTTGCTCTGTGAGCAAGTGTTCTTTTGTTTAAATATTTATTTTATTTTTGGATTCATTAAATAAAACGGCGCCCGCGCCACTGCACAATACCTTTTTGTTTTTGTTGTCCCTTCTTCTGCCGTGACGTCAGACCACTCAGCCGTTCCTGCCACAAACCTTTATAAAGGTTTCCCATAGTAATAGCATTGCAATGTGTAACAAAGCATAGTAAAAGCATGGTAGAGCACAGGAAAGAATGGTAAAACCCAGAGAGGTATGGTAAAGCATATTAAACACATTGCAAACCATGTGTAACAGGGGACTCCTGCACAATTGAAGGATGACCGATTAGATGATGACGTGGATGCGTGATCGCTGCGTGATTGACAGGAGAATGAGACTGGAAGGTTGGGATTGACATGCCCTGCAGGTGCACAGGTTTATTTACATACAGACTACATACAGGAACCCCATGTGACACTACCAGCCATGGTAGCTCATGTGGGACATACGGCCTGGCGTACAAAAGGAAAAATAAACACTGTACAAAAACTATCAAACAAAAATGTGTCGTGAAGACGGCTCGTGCTACTCCCCTAATAAATGGAGGTCCTGCTTCCACACCTGTCTGCTATACTGGGTGGGATCTACTATCCTGAAACTAACTCCCAGTCTCTCGGGCAGTTCACCCAACTCCAACCTCGGATATACACTCAACTGCTGGTGTGATGCAGCTTCCTTCTCCCAGGACAAGCTCCCGACCTCGGAGCATACACACGATCGCTGTTAGAGGTGGTCGCTTTGTTTCCTGAGCCCAGTCGTTCAGCAGCACAGACGGACCGATGCTTCGGCAGCAGCAGCAGCGCTCTGACCCCTATGGCTTTACAGCAGCCTTGGTCTGTGTAATCGGACCCTTTTATTCCTGGTGCTCTGCTGCACCGCGCACACCTGCTGATTAGGAGCTCATAGCTGGTAATCTCACACACGCTGCTCATTCCTGTAACTAAGCACAGCAGGCAGGCTGCTACACACAGAGCGTCAGGTTCCCCATTAAAACCAATCCCGTTCTTATTTATACAATCACAACACTTGTATTTATAGTATTGTATCACAGAAGCCCCCTCCTTATGTGCAGCCCTGCTCTACCATGGTAAACTTTAGGAAATGCATAGTATAATCATGGGAAAACCTTTGGAAAGCTGCATGATTACCCTGCAAATGCAACAGGTTAATACTGTACAGTGGTTCTGACACCCTTGTTTCTTTATACAAAATGCTTTAATTCACTTTGATATTATTACCACTTAGGAAATTTGGATATGTAGGTACTAGAAATGAACATTTCTCTCAACACAAAAGTTTTCAATTACCAGTATGCTTAGAACTACAGCTATGGCCAAAAGTTTTGCATCACCTAGAATTTTAGGATTGAGACATAATTAAAATCTATGAACATAATGTAGATATTTTATTTAACATTAATCATGTAATAAAAGAAGCTACAAAATGATATTGCAAAAGTCTACCAGAAGCCATAATAGTACAATATTTCATGTTCGATTTTGAAATGTCACATTTCACATTTTTCAGTTTTTTGTTAAGTATATTGAAAACTACAAAGTGGTATGTAATTTAATCTGTTAACGTAACATTATTCAGCATGGTTTCATTCTACTTCATGAAGCAAACTTAGTTAATCGGGTGATATAAAATATTTGGCCAAGCTGTATTGTGTATATAGCCATTAAAACCAGTGATGGTAGAGGAGTGAAGAGGTTTCTTCTAACCACTGCAGTGGTAGTCTTGGAATGATGTTGTTTAAATTATTGGATCCTCTGAGAACCAAAAGCAAAAGGAGAGCAGTACGATGAACTAGAAGCAGAAATATTTTAGCATTCTGTTCCAATCACAGGTCTTCCACACCACAGGTGCAGGGAATTCAATCATCATTCAGTGTAGAGCAAACTTCTTGTATTGTATTGATATGCTGGGCTGGACCTTTTATTTAAGTGCATTTTGTCATACCCGACTTGGACTTCACAGCTGATTCTGTGCTGTAATGCATTCCGATGGGCTGTCCCGCACTGATTAAGTATGAATTGTACTGTATCTGTGCCACACATTCTGTCATATATAAAAGCTGCATCTCCCTGTTGTAAATCTGTTTTACTCTGATGCACTTTGATAGAGCGCTCATAGGAGCCACTCCCTTGGTTTGTTTGCCTTGCCAAATCAAATTTCAGAGTGATAACCCTTGAGGTCAGTCTGGCGAATAGATTTCATTGCAGATTTCCACATCCAACTTCCCCCCAGGACCAGATTGACAGTGTTTTACATGGCTGTGCTCAAGCATGCATTGTATCTTTGTAGCGTACGAAGCACGGTCAATATACAACAGAGAAGCGTCTGTAATTTTACCAGACAATGAGGAGAACTCGATTTGTCAATGAAACCCATTACTTTCAGGAAAGGATATCTTTTCTAGGAGCTGAGCAAAGGTCAAAAAAGCCATTATTTCTTCTGGGTGCTCCTGTGTTTTGTGTCTTCTTTTTAAAATGCGCTGCTGGGGATGCAATTGTTCTGTATTGTCTGTTTTATTTGAGTAATGAGAAGAGAGGCTTCATTTGGCTATTGATTGAATAACACAGCATGGTTTTATTGTGTGAGGGGACAGAACAATTGCATATAAACAACAACTAACACGTTGTCCAGTCATTTTACATTATTGTATTTTGCCTTGTGGCAAAGTGCCCCGCCCCTGTGTGCATTTGTGTGTTCTGTGTATGTATGTTGCGTGCGTATGTTAATGTTGGTGTATAGATTGGTACACGGGATATAAACGGGTCTGTGTTTCACGTGTGTTTAAAGTGTATAATTATATTTAGGCACGAGGATGGCACATCACTTCACGTGCTGGTTAAATGTAATATGTGAGCACGGGGTTGCACAGAATTAATTCACGTGCTGGGATTCAAGTGAATAATTAATTAGTAATTGAATCCCAGCACAATAGTATATAGAGACACGTAGCATGCAGTCGGGGGTTGGTGTTCGGTGAGTGGAGAACGGGATTGGAGACGGAGGTAAAGATAATAATAATAATAATAATAGTAATAGTTAAATCTGCTCACCGTGTTTTGTCTGTCTAGTCCGTTTTTGTTTGTCCTTTTATTTTGGCTACAAGTGCCGTGTCCTGTGTTTTGTTGTTTCAAACCTTTTATTTTCTGTCTGTTTATTAAATGCTGAACGCGATCACGCGTTCAGCCTCACCAAAACCCCATCTCTCTGTTTATTGTGTTCCTGTTTCTGGTCTGACGCCACCCACTCCGGCCGTCTTTGTGACACGTGGTGTCATCGTGGGATAGCCGCGCCTCCAAGCGTCAGACCAGGAGGGGTTTTGTAAAAAAAAAAAAAAAAAAAAAAAATATATATATATATATAATGGCAGAAGACGCCACAAAATGGCGGGACTGGTTCCTGGAGAATGCTGGGCTGGAGGCCCAGGCTCTGCCCATAGTCGTTCGGGCCCTGTGGATGATGGACAGTGAGAGATGGGAGGCCTATCAGCAGGAACACACCCCAAACACCTTGGAGGAAGGTGTGGAGTTTCTCCTCAGCTACCTGGAGGCAACGATAAACGGAACAGCAGCCCAGGTAGCAGGACCACCAGCAGAGGAGTACCTGCTGTCCCCATCTCCACCAGCAGAGGGTGAATGCCTGCTGGTTTTGCCTCCACAGCCCAAGCGGGAGACAGATAAAGAGGTGAAGGACAGGGAGGAGGAGTGCCGCCTAAGGGCCAGGCATCCACGGCGATGTAACAAGCCATCGTCGGGGTGCCTCCTCTGCGACCAGGATCACCTGTTCGCCCACTGTCCCTTCCGCAGTTATGGGGAGGAGCCTGAACGTCCACAGCCCAAGCGGGAGGAGCCTGAGCGTCCACAGCCCAAGCGGGAGGAGCCTGAGCGTCCACAGCCCAAATGGGAGGAGCCTGAGCGTCCACAGCCCAAGCGGGAGGAGCCCGAACGTCCTACGCCTGAGTGGGAGGAGCCCGAACGTCCTACGCCTGAGTGGGAGGAGCCCGAACGTCCTACGCCTGAGTGGGAGGAGCCCGAACGTCCTACGCCTGAGTGGGAGGAGCCCGAACGTCCTACGCCTGAGTGGGAGGAGCCCGAACGTCCTACGCCTGAGTGGGGGGAGCCCGAACGTCCACAGCCCAAAAGGGAGGAGTCGGTGCGTCCACAGCCCAAAAGGGAGGAGTCGGTGCGTCCACAGCCCAAAAGGGAGGAGTCGGTGCGTCCACAGCCCAAAAAGAGGGAAGTCGGGGCTTCCACAGCCGTAGGACCCAAGCTGCCGGCAGAGGGAGAATGCCTGCTGGTCCCACCTCCACCAGCAGAGGGTGAATACCTGCTGGTGCCGTCCCAAGAGCCAGAAGGGGAGGAGTTACAGGCTCAACCCCCTGAAAATTTTTGGGGGGGAGAAGGGCAGGATGCTGGTGTCCCCCAGCAGCCTCTAGCTATGCTGCTGAAGGCAGCACGGCGCGCACATGCCCAGCCGCCACAGCAGAGGGAGCCAGCACCGCCACAGCCTCCCTCTGAGTGGCCAGCATCAGCCCCATCGCCTCTACCTCCGCCACCTCCACCGCAGTGGGAGGACTGCTTGCCCCTCCCACCTCCACCAGCAGAGGGTGAATACCTGCTGGTTCCACCTCCACCGCAGTGGGAGGACTGCTTGCCCCTCCCACCTCCACCAGCAGAGGGTGAATGCCTGCTGGTTCCACCTCCACCAGCAGAGGGTGAATGCCTGCTGGTTCCACCACCGCCAGGAGCAGAGGAGCTGGAGCTGCCTCTGCCTCCGCCACCGCCCGGAGCAGAGGAGCAGGAGCTGCCTCTGCTGCCCGTTCCTCCGCAGGGAGTACGGTGGCCGGAGCCCCAGAAAGGGGAGCTGCCGGCCACGAAGGGGGACGAGGTCTGGAGACCACTTTCCCCAGCAGCAGTTTCGCTGCAGGAGTTCTTGTGGCCGGAGCCCCACAGGAGGGAGCTGCCGGCTACGAAGAAGGGGGAGGTCGGGGGACCACCTGCCCCCGCAGCTTTTTCGCTGCAGGACAGGACCAACAGGCTGTCAGCCGTGCCACTACCGGCAGGGGTGCTGACAGCATGGCCAGCCATGGGCCCACTGGAGCCTCCCTTCCCAGCCCGAGACTTTGTCCTGGACTGCTGGATTTTTAAGGGGGGAGGTGGCCGTTGAGGCCATGTGTGCTGCGCACAAGGGGGGGTATATGTGGCAAAGTGCCCCGCCCCTGTGTGCATTTGTGTGTTCTGTGTATGTATGTTGCGTGCGTATGTTAATGTTGGTGTATAGATTGGTACACGGGATATAAACGGGTCTGTGTTTCACGTGTGTTTAAAGTGTATAATTATATTTAGGCACGAGGATGGCACATCACTTCACGTGCTGGTTAAATGTAATATGTGAGCACGGGGTTGCACAGAATTAATTCACGTGCTGGGATTCAAGTGAATAATTAATTAGTAATTGAATCCCAGCACAATAGTATATAGAGACACGTAGCATGCAGTCGGGGGTTGGTGTTCGGTGAGTGGAGAACGGGATTGGAGACGGAGGTAAAGATAATAATAATAATAATAATAGTAATAGTTAAATCTGCTCACCGTGTTTTGTCTGTCTAGTCCGTTTTTGTTTGTCCTTTTATTTTGGCTACAAGTGCCGTGTCCTGTGTTTTGTTGTTTCAAACCTTTTATTTTCTGTCTGTTTATTAAATGCTGAACGCGTTCAGCCTCACCAAAACCCCATCTCTCTGTTTATTGTGTTCCTGTTTCTGGTCTGACGCCACCCACTCCGGCCGTCTTTGTGACAGCCTATATACCCTATGACAGCAATTCATCTTAGATACTGTGAATACATACACTTCAAGTTTCCCCACAGCCTACACCTCCTTTAAGAAAACTATAGTTGCTTTTCTGACAGTTTTATTAAAAATACTTAAATCTTCCAAAAGAAACCCTAATTTGATTGCAGTAGACTGTTTTCTGCAGAGAACACTGATCACAAAACAAAGAATATGCACTAGGGAAGGCATGAGAACTACCACCTTGTGTTAGAAAAAAATAAGATTCAAATGGTAAAAACAGTAACAGGATTTTAATGGCACATGGGAACTTCCTCCTGGATCGCTGTATGAAACATAGACAGTTTTCAGTCTTTTATAAGCAATAGTTAGTCAATCAGACATCTCCTCTCTGTAAACGTTCCTTCTGAAAGACAGTAAGGAGTTATTTATGATCTGACAGTTTGTGTGTAGAACAGCCAGCAGAAAATTGCCCGACTGCACTTGAAATTGCTTGCAATCAACAGGAGGTAATTATTACCTTGGGCACTGCCAGGGCTGTTCTATTTCCTGGCTTCGATATTAATCTTGCTGAGTATGCTGTCATGGTAAATAAAATAAGAGGGCTCACATTCTCAAAGCTTTTTACTCCAAATGGTTCAAATTAATTTTGTTTCACTAAAATTAATAAGAAACAACTTAAGAATGCTTACAAGCTCAGAAATTAAGTTCTTTATTTCTTGTTTATTAACTTTATTTTGTGTGTTTTTGTTGGTGATTAATGCGCTCAATATTCTTGATGTTCTCGAAACATCTCCACCCATATTTATAAACATTACCATGTTGGTGAATGTATAACACTGTCCTTGTTATTATATTTACACAGTACTTTAAACAGTACACATTATTCATGAGGACAGCAGTCCAGCGACGCTTTCCTTTCCCAGAGCTACATCACTCTTTCAGGATATAACCCCTCTCTCAAACAGTTGAGAAAAGGGTTAATGAACTGCAAACTTGATTTTTTAATCAAAATTATCTTTAAAAGAACAGTCCTGAATATTCCTTAAAACTGTGATTAGGGCCCAGGACTATTTAAATGTATTATAAGGCCATAGCAAATAAAAAACAATAAGACTTCAGGAAGAGATGCGAGCAAGGTTTTTTTGCATATGTAACCATCACACATATGAAAGATTCCTGTGAGGTCATTGTTTTATAAACTCTTAACCCTTTAAGGACCAGGATCGTGTTAACACGATCATACTGAAGTGGGCTTCTAGGATTGTGTAAACATGATAAGGAAGCACTTCTTTTTGATGACTTACAGGGCCACCATACTTTGCAGTACAGGCTTAAAACATGTCATTGGATAGGGGAGGGACTGATGTTCACGCGCTGATAGTTTTTTTTATTTTTTTCGTGTGATGTCACTGAAAAGGGCATTAGTGTCTAAAAGGTGGAAAATGTTTTGACAGCAAGGAGAGAAAAGACATCAAAGCCTGCTTTAGAGAAACTTGTAAGAAAGGTAAGAAAGACATGGAAAAACGCTGTAAATCTGATGTATTTGACACAGTTATATAGAACATTTATTCTGTCTCTGTGTTTTAATATGTATATGTTTTTAGAACATTTATAAATTATCAAGAAACAAGTGGATATAAGCAGATAATATTTCATGAACTAAATGTATCAGGTACTTTTTTGTTTCCTTATTACTGTTAATAATGGAATGAATAACTCATATTTTATTCATAAATATTTATTTTGAGCAAATAATCAATAGTAGTGTCCATTATTGCTTATAAAGACCCTGAGAATAAACGTGTATTATGTCATCGCAATCACTCAGGTGAAACAACGTCTTGCAATTTGCCCAAACATCAATATTTTTCAACAAAACTTTCAAGAAGTGTTGTAAGGTCCCTCGGGTCATAGAATAACATTTTGTATACATGTATCTCTAAGCAGAATACATAATAACAAATACTTAACTTTTAAAAAAGAAATATTGTCTTGAAAAAAAAGCGAAAAGTTTGTATGGTTTCTGTTCTCCTCCTTCTCTCACCAATCTCCTTCTAACACGACACGTAACTTCTCAGTACTCAAGACCAAAAACGAACCAACCCCGGTCAGCAAAAACTGCTTGTATATATAGTGGTCAGGGATTAACTGGTTATCAATTACCTCGTTTATCCCTCGACCTCACGGGTGTTCTAATAAGCATGATCAACAGCCAATTTATCGATAAATTATTAGCTGCCAACCACACATTCTCACGGGATGTATTTTGGCAGACACAAGAATATAACCCTGTCCCTGCCATAGACATTTAACAATAATAATAAAGATTGTTTTTCCCACACCATACATTTAAATAATAATAATAATAATAATAATAATAATAATAATAATAATAATAATAATAATAATCCCCTGAGGAAATTGCCTTTCTTTAGATACTCAGCGTGTAAGGGTACGTTCTTGGTTGGATTTTTAAAGTTTTTAAAGTTTCCTTCTTGCCTAGGGGGTCTGTTGACAGTGGTTTTCTGAGACTGTCATTGTCGTAGTCATTTTAAATCGAGATGATGTGAAAATATTCCTCATGTTTTTTTTCTCTTTGTCTCTTAATCCCCTGAATTAAAACAATGAAAATGTAAATTCTGTCATGAAAGATCTTTTTGCCAGTAAGACGTTTATTGCCAAATGAGTGTTCCTGGTCTGCTTAGTGGGACATTGGAAACACAGACCTGCAATAAAACTATTTTTTGTCAAACAATATTTTCCTTTATAAATGTATTATTTGTTAATGAAGAAAAATTAAATTAAAGGATGGATTTAGTTTGAAAAGGAAGGATTATAATTAAATTAAAATCCTTCCTTTTCAAACTAAATGCTTCCTAAAGAGTCGTATAATATAAATAACCCCAAAACCTAATTTAATCAAGTGAACTAGGTTCATTAAACCACCTCTTTGTCATAGTGCACCACTTTAGTTTGATTTCTCAAAGTTTCCTTTGCAGTATATTCCCTGCTATGCAAGCTGTAATAATTCACTTAATGGTGAGATGAGTGTACATTATTAAAATAAAACCACTCTCCTACATGACATAAATTACACTGTATTAAAATGTGCTCTTGCAAAGAAATCTAGGACAAAGGTTGGTTTCTTCAGTATTTTCAAAGACCTTGGACTCTATTCATAAAGGGACATTATTTTTGCAAGCATTGCCAATGCCATTAATTAACTTGACTGTATTGATTTTACTGTTACAGCCTGATTAACGCTGGGCTCATCAACCCTCGTCATTTTTTAAGGCAGTCATCTTTTTATAGTATTTCTTTACTGTTATTACCAATTTAGACCTAATTCATAAATCATTAACCATTTTTTGCAAGCTATTTAAAACCCTTTAAATTACCAAGCATACATGTTCATATTATATTACAGCACAGGTTCCCAAACTTCTTTACCTGAGGCCCACCTGTTCAGCTGCATTAGGCACTGCGGCCCACTATTAGCACTCCTTGGGAAAATGTCAAATTAAAAACATTTTATATGTTTAAACCTGTAACATTATAAATAAATCTAATCTAAACTATCCTGTATTCATTTGAATAAATATTGTTAAAGATGGAAAGCACATAGACTATGCACTGAGTGAAAATACAAAAAATTGAAACACTTTAATTTTAGTAAATAAAATAAATTGCAAAAACTAAACAGATGTTTTTTGGGAAATTCTTTCCGAATTCTATCCATCAGTGGAATGTAATTTAACTTATATAAATTAGTAAGATGTTTATCTACGTAAATTCCTAAATATTTGATTCCATTAGGTTTAATTTTAAATGGGAATCATCGTTCCAGTTGGGAATGGTCTTCACTCGAAAAGGGAAGGATCTCACTCTTAGACCAATTAATCTTGTGTCCTGAAAATTCACTAAATTCTTCAATAAGTTTTAAAAGAGCTTCTAATGATTTACACGGCTCTGTCAGGTATAATAAAATATCATCAGCATATAATGAGACTTTGTGAATTGTGTTCCCTATTTCAAAGTCTTTAATATTTAAGTCAGTTTCATTTTTTCAGGTAGGGGTTTGATTACAAGAGCAAACAGCGGTGGGGATAGAGGGCATCCCTGCCTGGTGCCACGGGAGATGGAGATGGAGAATGAGCTAGAGATCATTCCATTTGTGTTGACCCTGGCTCGTGGGTTATTATACAGAATACGTATCCAATTCACAAAATAGGGGCCAAACTGAAAATTTTCCAATACCATAAAGAGATATTCCCACTCCACGCGGTCAAATGCTTTTTCTGCGTCAAGTGACACAGCTATTGTAGGGCTATCTAACCTCCCTGCTTCATGTATAATATGAAATAAACATCGAAAGTTGTTGCTAGACATTCTGTTTCTAATAAATCCTGTTTGATCTGTATTAATTAAGGTTGGTAGAACCTTTTCAAGTCTAAGGGCCAGTATTTTAGCCAAGATCTTTAAATCAATATTAATTAAGGATATAGGGCGATATGATCCGCATACAGTAGGGTCTTTATCTGGTTTACATATGAGTGAAATTAAGGCTTCTTGGAGTGTTGGAGGTAATTCACCATTTTCCAAAATATGTTGATACATTTTAAATAATGGATCAATTAGTTCTTTTTGAAATTTTATCTCATGAATAGTCATACCTGCCCCTGGCATCAGATAACGGCGGCCATAAGGAAACAAGCTGCCTGTTACAGCATCAGCGCTCAGAGAATATCACGGACATTTGCAGAGCTTTTTTGAGATGTTATAGTAATAAAATAATGACTTGGATCGCATTATTAGGTGGTGATAAAACGAGTGATCAGGAGATGATCGATCAGTATGTACGACTATTATTATTATTATTATTATTTATTTCTTAGCATATGTGAAAGCGATAGCGAACGAAAGGGTGGGGCGGGGCTGGAGATTCCTAATGAGTGCTTTGTTGATATGCAGGGCCTTTTAAACCCGTTTGACTGTGGAAAAAAAATACTTTTAAACAGCGCATCTAAAATTAACTGCGCGTGTGAAAATAAATTAGACCTGACGCGCACTTAATAAATTGACTGCAAAGGGTTAAATTAGGTACCTTTGTATAATTGAACTTTTTAGAAATGCAGTTATTTTTGTTGGTCATCAAACAATAGTGTATGTCTCTTATTATTATCATTCATAAATGTCTGAACAGGAATCACTTTTGAGTAAAACCAGTACAACATGCACTAAAACATAACTCTTAAATCCTAATTTCTGAACACTGTGTAACGCCCAGCCATTACATCTCACGCCTACCTGTCATGCACAAAAAAGACGAATGCGCACAATACAGAGGGAAATGAGAGCCTTGAATAAGTTGCTTTTTTCGCCAATACTCTGTACAACAAAATACAACTTGCAAAATCACATTCAGTTGGCTTGCAACCCCCCCCCCCCCCCCAAAAAAAAAGAAATCGCGGAGCACAGCTGCCCCACTTAACCGAAAGAAAACCTATGAAAATAAATACATCTGCAGCAAAATTTGAATAAGTCCAAACTTTTTATTATTATTATTATTATTATTATTATTATTATTTATTTCTTAGCAGACGTCCTTATCCAGGGTGACTTACAATTGTTACAAGATATCACATTATTTATATACAATTACATTATTTTTTTACACATTATTTTTATATACAATTACCCATTTATACAGTTGGGTTTTTACTGGGACAATCTAGGTAAAGTACCTTGCTCAAGGGTACAGCAGCAGTGTCCCCCACCTGGGATTGAACCCACGACCCTCCGGTCAAGAGTCCAGAGCCCTAACCACTACTCTACACATGCTTATGTATCATATTTAAAAATAACACAAAAAATATTTTGTTTAATGTGCTAATGTTCTTTAGCAACTGACGTGATTTTTCCACCAAGTAAATCAGCAGTGCGCTTAGAGAGAAAAAGCTTAAGTGAGAAATGGATCATTTTGTGACAAAGGGAGAAAAACATACAACACAAACCGAAGTGAGGGCAGCAGCAGAGGTTCCAGCAAAATGCAGAAGCCGAAAATATGAGGAAGCATATTTAAAACATGACTTTACATGGAGCGGGTCCAGCGATGCACCGAGGCCTCAATGTGTTGTATGCGGCGAACTACCCACCAAACGATAGTATGCAGCCCTGCAAGCTACACCAGCATCTCGAAACAAGACACCTGACCTTAGTGTCTAAACCCATAGAGTTTTTTCACAGGAAGCTCAGTGGGTTAACAGGACAAAAAAAAGTTGTTGAAGTTTACAGCACTGTTAACATGAAGGCTACTGAGGCTTCTTACCGTGTGGCTTTACGCATTGCCAAAGCTGGTAAGCAGCACAACATAGGTGAGAAACTACTACTTCCAGCTGCAAAGGATATGTGCTCATGATGATGGGGAGAAAGCAGCATCACAGCTAGACGTGATCCCACTTTCAAACGACCCCAATGAACTGCGCGAGGAAGTCTGTATTTTTCTTGTAGACAATAACTCTCCACTTGTACAGCATGTCAGTGACACTTGTTGGATATCCTTGTTGTCATATCTGGCTGACATATTCAAGCGACTGAATTCTCTGAATGTGTCACTTCAGGGACGAGATGCAAATGTTTTCATTGCTAATGATCGGATAGCAGCATTCATTAACAAACTTGAACTGTGGTCTTCACGTGTGCAGCAGGGATCTGTTTGCATGTTTGCAACACTGGAGGACTTTGTAGAACAGTGTTATCAACATTTCTTAAAATGTTTGTGAAGTTTTATTTCAGCTGCTTCCATTTTCATTGTTTTTGAACTTAAGATTAATAATTCTGAAGCTCATACTGATCTATATTGATCAAATCCCTTCTACTTTTTATTCATTATGTTGCAACATACAGTAGGATTTCCAGTTTGTTGTATTGTTTCAGTAAACTGGGGAGGCGCAGTAATTTTTTTTTTTTATATAGCTCAGGGAGGCTCACTATGACAAAGTTTGAGAAGCCCTGTTCTAGATACACAGTCCAAATTCTTGTCTTTTTACAATGAGTTTTTTGGATATACATAATTAATATTTTTCAGTATTTTTATATAAAGTTTTTTGCACTTTGAAATACATGGTTTTTCGTTGATTGTTAATATAATGTTTATATAATAAAGACTGCTACAGGTATTTGCTGATTAATCGGACTACCCAGTCCTTAATAATAAACTAACAAATACTGTTAATGCATTCATGCCTACATTTTTAGAATTAAGTTTCATTTGCTGTACTTGTGTGCAGATGTGACTTAAGAACATTTCTAGTTTTTTGTTGTTGTTTTGTTTTGTTTTTAAAGTTAGCCTTTAAAAAAATTATTTTTTCTGCATCCCGTATTTCGGACACTAGGCACAGATGGGTGCGTATTTTAGCATGCTGTTCACATATATCTCTGGAGATATGGGATCTCTCAGCCAACACCAGTTGACAGGGACTGTGGTAGCCAGGGGAGTGCCTGAGGCCAATATGATCTGAGAACCACTCCTTCACAATTCTGGCAGTGTGCACAGTGGCATTGTCATTACTTTACTTCTTTCTGATTCGGTGTAGCTTAGTGGACTTTTGCTGAGTTCTAATAGGGTTACTACAGTGACAGTTCAACATAACCACAAGGCTCCATAATAATAATAATAATAATAATAATAATAATAATAATAATAATAATAATAACATCCCAGAATGTTCTAATATTGATAAATTAAACAATTGTTTCTTGACAGTTTCATTGCAGTTGTGACAGGAATATCAATATCTTTCCTTGAGTTAAAGTAAAAAAAAAGAAAACTTCTAGAAATATGAATAGAAAAATGGGGACTTGTTAGAAAGCTGCAATGCTATTGAGAAATAAGGAAATGTTTTTAGTAGACTTTATTTAAGTTCTTCAGAAAAATATTGGATTCTACTATCATCAGATCTCAGGAACTTTCAACACTGGATGCAGCATTTATTTAAGAACTTTAAACACTGGATGCAGCATTTATTTAAGAACTTTCAACACTGGATACACCATTTATTTAAGAACTTTAAACACTGGATACAACATTTATTTAAGAACTTTAAACACTAGATGCAGCATTTATTTAAGAACTTTCAACACTGGATACAACATTTATTTAAGAACTTTAAACACTGGATACAACATTTATTTAAGAACTTTCAACACTGGATACAACATTTATTTAAGAACTTTCAACACTGGATACAACATTTATTTAAGAACTTTCAACACTGGATACAACATTTATTTAAGAACTTTAAACACTGGATACAACATTTATTTAAGAACTTTCAACACTGGATACATCATTTATTTAAGAACTTTCAACACTGGATACAACATTTATTTAAGAACTTTCAACACTGGATACATCATTTATTTAAGAACTTTAAACACTGGATACTGCATTTATTTAAGAACATTTGAGTAGCACCCCCGCAGTAGGAAATACACACAAAACAGCTTTTGGTAAAAAAGAATGACAAGTGAAATATGTGCAGGTCTGTGATAACAGCTCTTTGCATTTATTGTAGCTTTTTTATACAATTGGGATAATGTTACTTTCTACTGCCATCTAAAGTGCACCACAGAAATGCCATCTTCTCCCTTTATCCATAGAATTACTCTGTGTGTGTGTGTGTGTGTGTGTGTGTGTGTGTGTGTGTGTGTGTGTATATATATATATATATATATTGCCACTTCAGAGTCTCATAGTTCAAATGAAAAAGAACACACACCTAAAGCAAATAACATGTTGAAATACTAACAAGTAAAAGAGTAAACAGCAGAGGAGGAGAAGGGGAACTAATCAATAGATATTGACTATTGTTAAGACAACTGAACTTCCCAGTTTCTCCCAGGGAGGTCTCAAAAAACCAAGATCAATAGAGCCGTTCCTGCATATTTCTTGATTTCTTGGGGAAATGTAAAGCAGCATTGGCTACAGCTCTGGAACCCGCAGTGTACTGAGAAGACAAACACAACCAGAAGATAAAGGCAAAATAATGATGTAGAAATAATCAGATTAGTCTCACTGTCTTCCTGTTAGTCTCACATTGACAATGTGAAAAACCCTTGTGAGGAATTAACTACTGTAGAAACATGTTGTAATGGTCTTTAGTAGAAAACACATTGCTAAGATCCATGGTAGGTCAGAACATTTTGAATTTCATTTGCTAACTTTCAGTATGTATGCTTTTGAATCATACATGTTACATGCATACAGTTGTGGTCTGGATTGCAGACTGCTGATGGGCCCAGTTTGATATTAGACTAAGATGCGATTGAGATTTATGCTGTAGTTGCATCTCACCATATCTATCACAACTTTTAAAATCAATTGTTATTGCAATACTGTCCCAGGATGGCTCACCTGGTAAAGGTACGACAGTGTGGTGTGCAGTGTGAGTCATACAATCAGGGGAGCGCAGGTTCGCATCCTGGCTGTGCCAAGTCCCCTGTCTTAGCTGGAGTTTCCAAATGGAGTGTTACAATGGCTATGGTACTAAAGTAGAAAGCCTTTCTGACTCCCATATTATTATTATTATTTATTTCTTAGCAGACGCCCTTATCCAGGGCGACTTACAATTGTTACAAGATATCACATTATTTTAACATACAATTACCCATTTATACAGTTGGATTTTTACTGGAGCAATCTAGGTAAAGTACCTTGCTCAAGGGTACAGCAGCAGTGTCCACCACCTGGGATTGAACCCACAACCCTCCAGTCAAAAGTCCAGAGCCCAATCCACTACTCCACACTGCTGCCCATAATATTCTACACAATGTCGCATTAGCGCACAATTCTTTGGGGGTTTATAAAATTGCTAGGTTGACTATTTTGACCACAGATATTATTCAACAATCGCTAGTTGTCCTTGTGCATGCAATCCATTAGTTTCACTGTTGATGATTATGACAAAATGTGCATGCAGCTCTACTTTTATCATTAGAATTGTTTATTGAGGTGACAGATACTCCAGTCTACAAGCTGCAAGCTGTGGAAGAGGAATGTGTCTCTACGCTGTGGTAATGTAAATGCAGATAGTTCACAGCCCTCCATGTGCGCTCCTTCCTTGGAGATCTGTCTTTCTGGCACTAATTATGCATTACGTTTCAGTTCCAAAGTCTTAGTTTAATTATTTTGGAAAATGAATGCAGTGATAGGCAGTTCAATTTCAAGTTTTAATTTGCCACTTGAAATTATTTTCATCCGCCTTGCTCTTTTTTAGTGCCTGTGTTGACCTACAGCATAATTACTGTAATTAATTGTTGTTTTCTTATCCAGTAAGTCACTCATAGTATTATATGGGTATTTATAATGCTGGATTGAACTTGAAACTGGGACAGTTTTTCAGCAAGCAACTTCCTTCACATTCATGTCACCAACCTGTGTGAATGGAGCAGCAATCTGTGTGAGTATATTCATTCCACAAGAGCAATCAGCACACATTTAATAACTATATGTGAAAGAATATTTAGCCCAAGAGAGCTGCCCTCGAAACTTGACAGCTGCATTTTTAATTAGACTCTCTTTAATTAGAGATTGGGGGAGGGATTATGAATGTTTGCTCCCTCCTTTGATCACTGTCCTGTTATTTAATTAGAGATTGGGGGAGGGATTATGAATGTTTGCTCCCTCCTTTGATCACTGCCCTGTTATTTAATTAGATTGGGGGAGGGATTATGCATGTTTGCTCCCTCCTTTGATCACTGCCCTGTTATTTAATTAGAGATTGGGGAGGGATTATGAATGTTTGCTCCCTCCTTTGATCACTGCCCTGTTATTTAATTAGAGATTGGGGGAGGGGTTATGAATGTTTGCTCCCTCCTTTGATCACTGCTCTGTTATTTAATTAGAGATTGGGGGAGGGATTATGAATGTTTGCTCCCTCCTTTGATCACTGCCCTGTTATTTAATTAGAGATTGGGGGAGGGGTTATGAATGTTTGCTCCCTCCTTTGATCACTGCCCTGTTATTTAATTAGAGATTGGGGGAGGGATTATGAATGTTAGCTCCCTCCTTTGATCACTGCCCTGTTATTTAATTAGAGATTGGGGGAGGGATTATGAATGTTTGCTCCCTCCTTTGATCACTGCCCTGTTATTTAATTAGAGATTGGGGGAGGGGTTATGAATGTTTGCTCCCTCCTTTGATCACTGCCCTGTTATTTAATTAGAGATTGGGGGAGGGATTATGAATGTTTGCTCCCTCCTTTGATCACTGTCCTGTTATTTAATTAGAGATTGGGGGAGGGGTTATGAATGTTTGCTCCCTCCTTTGATCACTGCCCTGTTATTTAATTAGAGATTGGGGGAGGGGTTATGAATGTTTGCTCCCTCCTTTGATCACTGCCCTGTTATTTAATTAGAGATTGGGGGAGGGATTATGAATGTTTGCTCCCTCCTTTGATCACTGCCCTGTTATTTAATTAGAGATTGGGGGAGGGGTTATGAATGTTTGCTCCCTCCTTTGATCACTGCCCTGTTATTTAATTAGAGATTGGGGGAGGGATTATGAATGTTTGCTCCCTCCTTTGATCACTGCCCTGTTATTTAATTAGAGATTGGGGGAGGGGTTATGAATGTTTGCTCCCTCCTTTGATCACTGCCATGTTATTTAATTAGAGATTGGGGGAGGGATTGTGAATGTTTGCTCCCTCCTTTGATCACTGCCCTGTTATTTAATTAGAGATTGGGGGAGGGATTGTGAATGTTTGCTCCCTCCTTTGATCACTGCCCTGTTATTTAAAGTTCAGGTAAACTCACCTAGCTGTTGCAGATGCAATTCCATTTTGTCACATGATTTCAATGGAAAGAGGAAGTCAGTCAAGCCTACAGTAGGCCAGTTATGACATGTAAGAAAAATAAAAGTAATAATAATAACTGAACAACATTATTAAAAGGCAAGGGAACAGAAAAACTTAAACTACATGCTCTTTAAAATCTAAAGAAAATGTGAACAATATTGACAAGTGTGTTTAATAACTATTTATTATTGATATGCATTATACATTTATTGAAGTCCATAAACATTGAATAGATTATTATTTATTTCTTAGCAGACTTACAATTTTTACATACAATTACATTATTATTATTTATTTACACATTATTTTTTCATACAATTATCCATTTATACAATTGGGTTTTTACTGCAGCAATCTAGGTAAAGTACCTTGCTCAAGGGTACAGCAGCAGTGTCCCCCATCTGGGATTGAACCCACGACCCTCCGGTCAAGAGTCCAGAGCCCTAACCACTACACCACACTGCTGCCCTGATATGCAATCATGTGTGTGTGTGTATCATATTCCTTATGCATGTTGAGTATGTTTATGAAATGTATGTTTCTGTTTTGTCATTTTCATATTTTTTACACAAACTGTGGAGAATGTCATTTTGATCTGATGAAATGTGCATTATTGTCTGAATACAGTCAACCACATAAGTGGACTGTCTTGCATGTGTGTTTTTTTAGTGTTTATTTTGTAGCCTGTGAATTTGTACACAATCTCTGAGCTCTAGTTTCCAGAGTGGCTTGGGGATTTCACGCTTGGTGAGTTTCTGTTGACATGTGGTCCTAGAGCTGCTGCACTGTTTGTTTAAGATGAGTCTATTGCTGCACTGTGCTAATGGAGTGGTTTGCAATATTACAAGGATACAGGATAATATTAAGTAGTGAAGTGCCTGTATCTCAGTTTCTATTTTAAATATTCATGATACAGGAAAGTAGTTCTCTAAATTCCGCTGTTTAATTTGGTTTCAACATTCAACTTTCGTTTCTGTGTATTGTATGTGTTATACAAACAGAATACTCCATGAACGTTCATGGAGTGCTGTGGCTTTTTAACTCAAGAGGATAGCCATCCTCATTCATGGACCAGGGATGGCAATAAGACTCCCATTGCATAGCAGTTTGATCCATTCCTGGTTTCACTATAAGTTTAATCAGCGACACCTGAGCTTGTTACCTATAGACTGTGGCTAATTAGGTTTGTATTAAAAACTGGAATGGGTGAAATTGCTATGAAACAGGAGTTTTATTTCCATCCCTGATGAACTTGTATGCAGTCATGTAGAAATCACCTTATTTCCAACAGCAATTTGAGCTGAATAAAAAGCAGCTCTTAAATAAATGGTGGGTGGGGATTTTGTGGAATGTACTTTTTTTCATAGTTTAAAACATATTTTAAAATATTTATCAGTTTTCTTAAAGCTACAGCAGATTGATGCAATCCAGGGTGATTAGCCAGTGCCATAAAATGTGCTAATAAAATCCAGCTGTGACTTGTCCTAGAAGTAGATTTATTTTGTAATTAATTTTTTTGGCAGACACCTTTATCTAAGGCGACTTACAGGTGTTACAGGGCAGTACAGGGTTACAATGCAAGCTTAATATTTAAATAGTGTAGTTTACAGTAAGTGCAAATAATAATACTAAAATACAATATGAACTAGGATGCAGTTAGGATCACAACAGTTTATATCTACAATGATATAGTAGCGCAGTGGTGCAAGAATAGTGCATTAGCTGAGGATCCAGTAACATGGTGATAGGTCAGGTAAGTTCAGTGCATAATAGGAGCAGTAGAGCAAGAGATCTACAAGTGCAGTCTAAACAGCTGGGTCTTGAGGAGGGAGGGGAAGGCAGTGAGAGACGGAGCACTCCTGAAGTTCTCCAGTAGCTGGTTCCACCACAGAGGGGCTAAGGAAGAGAAAGACCAGTCATGGGAGGATGGAGAGTGGAGGGAAAGCATGACCAGTCAGCCTGTAGAGGAGGAGTGGAGAGGGCAAGAGGGGCTGTAGGGAGACACGAGGGACTGGAGATAGGAGGGCAGTGTGGTGAAGAGAGGTAGGTAAGAGTAAAGGTCTTGAATTGAATGCAAGCATAGATAGGTAGCCAGTGGAGGGTGCGGAGCAGAGGGGTAGCATGAGAGTAGCAACCCCTTGGTAAATTAACCCAATCCTCTGCTGTTGTTTCTCTGTGCTTTAAAATACACAAGGTAGCAGCCATTTAGCGATTTTGTTAATACAGAGAACCTGACATATCCGATTTACTGTCATTGATTCCAGGGGTCCACCGGGTGGTACCTCAGAGGGAGTGGTTATACTGCATTGTAGTTGCTTTATTAACATCGGGGCATTATTCTGAAACACCAAAGTACGGGACTGCATGTGTACTATCAGTGAAAATGATTGCAAAACAAAGCACTGCAATACAGGATTTGGCCATTTACAAAATAGCAAAAACAGTTCTTACCATGCTTTCTCAGTCTATACAAAAGTAATCTGGGTTTTTTTGGGGGGTTTTTTTGACCGCGTGTTAACTCACAATGACAAACTGGCTTGGAGGTTGTTTAATCTTTTTAATGTTACAGTAATTATATTAATCCCTTGTTTTCTTTTATTTAACATGGTTAAACTGGGCAGTTATGTGAAGTGGCAGCCCCTGTGTTATTTTGTATTTGTGTTTTATGTTTTATTATTGTATTTATATATGACAGCGAAGCGCTGAGTGTTTTGTTATTGTTTTGTTTTTATTTAAAATGTGTTCTGGCAGAGGCGAGGTTGAGTACTCGTGCAGAAGGTGGCCATCTCCCAAGTTAATTAAGTGATTAATTTGTTGCTAATCGGGAGATGGTCACCTGTATATAAACCTGCAGCTGTCTACCCTCAGGGTGGGTGTGTTCAGAGGAGGAATGAGAGCGAGGAGCGAGGAGCGATGAGCGAGGGGGTGAGGGAGCGAGAAAAGTAAAATTATATACCGGAACAGTGACAGCAATTGCCCAGCCTGACCTGTATTGTTTTGTTTTGTATCGTGTTTGTGATTATTTTGTTTAAATCTTTTATTTTCGCTCTGTGAGCAAGTGTTTTTTTGTTAAATCTTTTATTTTATTTGTGTCATTTAAATATAGAACGGCGCAAGTGCCTTTGCACCGTAACTGCAGTACTTGCCTGGTGTCAGTTTGTTCCTTCCTGCTTCTGGCCTGACATCACCACACAGCCACCCTGCCACAGACCCATAATAAAATGGGCATTTATCAGTTTCCATCAGTACCGTTCAGTTGGTAGCAGCACATGTACAGGTAGTAGACAAAAAAATGGAAACACCAATGTAAAGTCACTTAATAGGGCGTTAGGCCCCTAAGGTATCCCGCTCTGTGGAGTTTACGGCGGACCGTTTTTGATGAAACTGACTGCTTGCGCCCCAGGTTGAAATTTGCAGTCAGTTGATCTGCAGTTGCTTGCCTGTTTTGCCTTGCACTTCGAATTAATGCACAGATATCACGATCCTGGAATAGGCACTTTCGCCCACTGCTGCCCTTTGCTGATTATGTCTTTCCCTTGGAGTTCCATGCCGACATCACCTAGACAACGTTGCTCGTGAAACATCAGCAAGTTGAACTGTCTTGGTCACTGAAGCTCCTGCTAAATGCGCCCCAACAATCACCCATCTTTCAAAGTCACTGAGGTCTCCTCTTGCAGCCATGCTGGCTATAATTATAGGCAACCAGGCCTGTCCAGCATTTTTATACATGACCCTAAGCATGCTGGGATGTTATTTGCTTAATTAACGCATGAGCCACACCTGTGTGGAAGCCCTTGCTTTCAATATACTTGGTGTCCTTCATTTACCCAGGTGTTTCCATTTTATTGTCCACTACCTTTAAATGACACGTGCCAGAGGTCCATCGGTTAATAGAGGGTATCGTATCTTCTAGGATCGGATATGACAGGTTCTGCTGTACATGACAGGATTAAGTTTGTTGCCGTTTTTCTAGTATTTACTTCTTATGGTCATACATGGACACATTTGCAGACTGGATCATTTGCTTCTTTGGTTTGAAGTTGATGATTGTCAGTATTCCATCCAGAATGTCTGTCAATACAGTTAGTGCTAGTCAGCAACAACTACAGGCCTGTCAATGTCAGAAGAACATAAGAAGAACATAAGAAAGGCTTGGGAATGAGAAAAGGTCATTCGGTCCATCAAGGCTCTTCCCTTGTTAGCACACCATTCTCCATTACTGGGAGCACAGAATCTAGTCATTTTTGTAATGTTCCCAGTGTTTTAGATCATACTACTTCAATCTAACATTCTATTTGCCTTTTTAATTGCCTCACCACATGGCAAGATACTTTTAATGATGACTCCACTAACCCTAAGGTCCTTTTCAAGGTCCTCCATCCCGTTCATTTTATAACATGGATTATTACACCCAATATGCAATACTTTACATTTCTTAACATTACAATTTGTTTGCCACAAGTTTGCCCCTATACATAGAAGGTCCAAATCCGTTTGAATTAGCTGGGCTGCGGTTTCAGAGTCTACTACTACTCAGGTTTGGTATCATCTGCAAATGTAACAATCTTGCAATGTGTATCTTGGTCAAGGTCATTTATATCAATGAGGAACCATGAATTAACTCGATGTTCATGATGTTCTGTGCTCAGACATTTTTTGTTGTTTACTGATTTATGGGTTAAAATGTGTCTTTTACTGACTGTCTGTACATTTGCGGCCCTTGGGATGATAACATCTTTATCTTAGAGTTTTACTTGATCATCAGATATGGTGCAAAGAAAAATAAATAATGAGAAGAGTGTACTTTTATATGCTCAAGGAGAATATCTTCCAGTTGGAAAAAAATAGAGGAAAACAGATGGCAACTACAATAACCTTTACAGAGATTTAATGAGTTCTAGATTACAGACATAATTGCATAAATAATTGCTGTGCATTTCCACCTGATTAAACAGATGTAGGTGGAAATGCCATTAAAATGAAAATGCGATTAACAATGGTGTATGTGAACTAACACAAGAATCTGGAGGCGAAAAGAATGTCTGGAGAAAGCTTTGCTAATTCCGCTAATTCAGTTATTAAAGGTATTTTTAGATAGGCTCAAAGGAGATGTAAGCACGATTTAGAGAGTATTAAAAACATGTGCACCCCAGGCTCAGAGTGTCCAAGACAAACTTACTTACTTAAATTCAATTACAGGTCTATCATTACTAAAGGCTAATCTGGGGCAGATTACACTTTTAATTTAAATCTCTAAGACAAACAACGTTTCCAATTAGATTCTTTTAAATTGCTTGAGATTCATCTAAACTGAATTGGACTTCACTGACTGTTTGATAGCTTTCAGTGAACCTTGGAAACCCATATAAAGCTAAAGAGTAATCGTATAGTCCAGTAGCCATACCTGCACAATGAAGATGTTCATGCCTATGTTGACTAAAATGTTAGGATACTTTTTATCTGCAGCAATACAAGGTGTAGCTACCTCAATTAACCATATCATCAGTCCTTCCTTTTGACCTCACAAACTGGACATGGAGGTCACCGTCACAGGTAGATAAGCTCTAATGAACAAGGACTGTGGGAAACCTACAGTAACAATGGATTACTTACTACAGCATCTGTTTTCAATTCTCCCATGAGTAAAGCAATTTTGTTGACTTTTTAAATGAAATCATAAAAAGGCGAGTGGCCATCACAATTGGCCCATCCAATGCAGCAGTAGAACCGATGACCCGATTTGGGCACAGTTCTGTACTTTTACACAGTCAGGTAAAAGCATGTGTAAGGGCCCATGTAAAAGCATGGCTCCTGTCTGTGTAAGGGCTTTTGTAAAAACATGGCTCCTGGCTGTGTAAGGGCTCTTGTTAAAGCATGGCTCCTGGCTGTGTAAGGGCTCTTGTTAAAGCATGGCTCCTGGCTGTGTAAGGGCTCTTGTTAAAGCATGGCTCCTGGCTGTGTAAGGGCTCTTGTTAAAGCATGGCTCCTGGCTGTGTAAGGGGTCTTGTTAAAGCATGGCTCCTGGCTGTGTAAGGGCTCTTGTTAAAGCATGGCTCCTGGCTGTGTAAGGGCTCTTGTTAAAGCATGGCTTCTGTCTGTGTAAGGGGTCTTGTTAAAGCATGGCTCCTGGCTGTGTAAGGGCTCTTGTTAAAGCATGGCTCCTGTCTGTGTAAGGGCTCTTGTTAAAGCATGGCTCCTGTCTGTGTAAGGGCTCTTGTTAAAACATGGCTCCTGTCTGTGTAAGGGCTCTTGTTAAAGCATGGCTCCTGGCTGTGTAAGGGCTCTTGTTAAAGCATGGCTCCTGGCTGTGTAAGGGCTCTTGTTAAAGCATGGCTCCTGGCTGTGTAAGGGCTCTTGTTAAAGCATGGCTCCTGGCTGTGTAAGGGCTCTTGTTAAAGCATGGCTCCTGTCTGTGTAAGGGCTCTTGTAAAAGCATGGCTTCTGTCTGTGTAAGGGCTCTTGTAAAAACATGGCTCCTGGCTGTGTAAGGGCCCTTTCATAACTAGTTTGTTTGGAGAGGATTATTCGGTCAACACCCAAGTTCGGTTCGTTTTGCCAGGCGTGAAACTTCAAAAATATTTGTTTAGCATCACAGTGTGCACCAGATGCGGGGTCTAGGATTCACTTGAAAAGGTGGTCAGCAGAAACGCAGCAGAAACCAAACCAACTGGTGGTGATGTAATGCATAACCCACAGTCCACAGGAGCTACGTTATTAAAAGAAATTAGGCATAAGCATACCGTTTCTCATGTGAGGAGCCATTTCAGACAACAGTGTGCCATTGCAGAGGGAGACCACGTTTTGCAGTGAGAGAGACCAAAGACATTTTTTTTTTTTTTTTTTTTTTTTTTTCAAATTTAGTCGTCGCCAATTATTTTTACCCCGGTTTTCACCCCAATTTAGCATGCCCAATTATTATCTGTATCCCCGGCTCACCGCTCGCAACCCCCCCGCCGACTCAGGAAACGGAGGCTGAAACACGCGTCCTCCGAAACGTGCTCCTTCCAAGCCGTCATTTTTCGCACTGCAGATCCACAGCAATGCTACCAGACCTATAGTGCCGGAGGACAACACAGATCTGGCGGCTCCGCTGCAGAGCCACAGGCGCCCTATCGGCCACAGGGGTCGCTGATGCGTGGTGAGCCGTGGATTCCCCTGCCGACCTAAGCCCTCCCTACCCGGGCAGCGCTCAGCCAATTGTGCGCCGCCCCCTAGGAACTCTCGGTCACGGTCAGCTGTGACATAGCCTGGATTCGAACCAGCGATCTCCAGGCTATAGGGCACATCCTGCGAGGAGCGCCTTTACTGGATGCGCCACTCGGGAGCCCCTCCAAAGCCATTTATATACGTAACAGCTACACATAATATTACATTATTTTCCCCACTAGTTTAACAGAGATGTCCTGATAGAATAGCCAGTACAGAGTGTACACTAATAGCAAGTCCATCGTTTAAATCTCCTTTATTTGTAGCAAAAAAAAAGATTATTAATGATTGGTACTGAAATAAAGTAAAAGTTATGAAATATCATATTACAATATGATCATATTGAAAGACTATTGAACAGGGATTGGTAGGGACTGCCACTGACTGATGTCAGACTGATGCCAGTGGCAGTGCAACAGCCAACACAAAATTCAAAGAATAAAGTATAAAGCCTCGTTTGTCACCTTTGAAAACGTCTCCTCCCTACACATAATCTGGCACGAAAATGTTGGTGTTCCTCTTTAATATTTTTAACCTGACTTTCGTGCTGCCTTTCTACCTATAGCAGACTGTGAATAAACCAAACAGGAAGCCTGACACGGACACAACCATTGAATAGCCATCTGGGCATCAACAGCCAGGCAGAATTTAGGTCACATATCCAGACAATCAGGTGCACTTGCACAAATTGCAGTGTGAAACTAAACAAACTGCAGTGTGATTACAGTAAAGCGAACTTGTATTCACTTGGCGGCGAACTGCAGTTCATTTGAAACCAATCGAAGCAAAAGGGCAGCATTTCAAGTGAATTCTAAATCAGATCTTTATAAATGAACTTGGTATGAAAGGGCCCTAAGGCAAAGGCTGGACTTTTTGACCAACATATCTGTATGCATTCTTTTTCGTAAAAAGAAATCTGATAGTTTATTTAAATTAACAGCGTAATTAATTGACTATTTTTCCGTTTAAACGAAGTGAATCTGCAGCATCGCATGCAGCATTCAAAATGCCCAGCTTGTATATTTTCTTAACTGCATTTAAAAAGAAAAATAATGGACGAATAGTGCTGTGATAAAGGTGAACTGTATGTAACACTGTTTTTTTTATAGTTTTGCTATTTCTGTGGTTTTGTAGTTTGTCTTGTATATGAACGTATTGGAAAGAGAATACTCATGTTTTTCATGTACAGTATTGCATTTTTTTTCTTTTTCCTACAGAAAGGCCTTTTGAAGTCGACCATCAGAGACATGTGCCAATTATAACAGATACTGCTCCAGAGTCTGCCTTTCGACCCAAACTAGCCCGGCCTCTAGCTATGTGTAATGAGACTGACTCCCATGGGAATAAGGGGCCGGTTGCACAAAAAAAGTCCAGCGAAATTGGTCTAACGTAAAAGACCTTGAGATAAGTCTGTTGCACAAAGCAAAACTTTGTAGGTCTTAAGTACTGTTGCTAAGCAACAAAGACTGGTCTTATTTTTTCGAGTCTGTTTGAAAAAATCAAAATTGCTGCACGCAAAGTGAAGAAAATACTATTTTAGCAATGAAGGAAATTTGGCAATTGTACTAGAAGTAATTAATAAAAAAAGAAATATATTGGGGAGGTCAGGGGTGCCATTAAAAAATTCTGACAGAAATAAACCTTGGCAAGAAATTACTGAAAGGGTAAATGCCATCAACCCAGCCATAAGTGGTACTGTAAATTACATTAAAAAAATTGAAAAAAGCTGCTGGCTGAGGCCAAAAAAGAAACCAAACACTGGAGGCCTACCTTCTGAATAACTTCTTTAATAATTGATATTTATGGGGAAACACGTCCCATTTTCAGAAGAATTGAACAGGTGCAGAGATGGGAATAGAGGATGCTACGGTAATAGCAGCAGCAGGGAAATTAAAAATAAGTTGGTTAGTGTCTATATATTTTCAAATACCGTTTAATTAAAAATGTATTCAATCGGTAGTATTCTTCTACTCAAAATCTGGTAATCACTCAATTTCAAGACAGTATTAATCTTGTTCAGGTAAATACATACAATAAATACATAAATAAACTTTTTTAGAACCGTGCAGTGAAATCGTATATATATACACATCGTTGTGGCATCCTTAAAACCACTAGGTAAAGCTGTGTAATTATGACCACGTTTGTGTAAAGCCAATCAAACACATCTGTTATTGCAATGATCTATCTGTCAACTTGTTATACAGTGCTTGAAAATATTGTTTTCTTAAATCAGATATTTTTTATCATGATTTTGTGTAACAGCAACGTATATGTGGCTGTTACGAGTACAGACAAGTTGGGAATGAAGTTCATTAAAAAGTAACTGTTAGATAACTTTCACAGACCATTTTTTTACTGAAATGTTTAGTTTGTTTATATTTTGCAAAAAGCTGCATGCACATTTTTTAAATGTATGTGTTGTTGACCTCAGCTGGGCAAAAAACGTGCAGATTAGTTTTAACAGTTAAAACTAAGTGGTTATACACATATCAAAGTTTGACTTGTTTACAGTAGTGTATGTCTCTTGGACAAGGGATGGTTGTTTGTGCAGAAAACATTCATGAATAGGGTTAAATGAATCTGATACTACCATTGCGGCTTTTTAATCCTGCTGGCTGACGATTTGTGAATCCCTGTGAAGTCTCCAACAACATTTTAAACACTTCCAGTGGCATAGAAACGAATTGCCACACAAACTTGAATGACTGCGGGGATTCTGTGGCTTCTGTTAGCTGCAGGCTCCAAGTCATCTTGTAACATCTTGTGACAAGGCTGGCTGAGTGATGATGTCAGACCCAGCAAAGGAAACACACACAGGACGGTGAAATGATGAAGGCGCTTGCTTGCGCCGGTTTATTTCAAATAAAAAGGTTGTACAAAACAGAAAAACACAGACTGAACAAACAAAACAGCGCGTTGGCCAAAGTAAATAGACAGACAAACAAAGTGGACGAACAGACAAACAAGTACCGCGCTGGTGCTTCCAGCGCGCAATAGCAATTGTTATTTTGTTTCTTTTTTATTTTTTACCTCCTCTCCACACCTGTTCTCCACTCACGAACACACAACCCCGAGTGAATGAAACGTGCATCTACTGTATATATACAATTGTGCTGGGATTCAATTACCAATTAATTATTCACTTGAATCCCAGCACGTGAACTAAATCTGTGCAACCCCATGCTCACATATTATTAAATACTTTAAATGCACCTGAAGTGACCCCGTGCCTAAATACAATTATACATTTTAAACAGTCGTGCTCATTACCCGCATTATATCCCGTGTACCAACTACAATACACCAACATTAACACACGCGACATACAACATAAAACACAAGAATACGCACAGGGGCGGGGGACATTGCCACACATCTCCACTAAAGTTAATACATCCTCATTGTGGAAATGCAGTCGTTCAGACACAGCAATTGTTTAAATTCTCTAAGGGATTGTGCCTGTCCTTAAATACTCTTTACCTACGACATGCCCTTTCATTTAAAAATTCAGCAAAAGCTATCAGGTGTGCTGCCATGTTGGCTTCTATAGCAACAGATACTTGTTTCCCATCTAACCCTGATGAGGGGGAGGCTTAAAAAATTACTTAAATTTAAGACCGGAATCAAATTAAGACTTTTTGTGCAATATGTCTTATTTATTTGGGGCTTAAATTTTAAGTCTAAGTCCAATAAGCGGTCTTAAAAGCATTTAAGACATTTTGTGCAACTGGACCCAGAACTTGAGCTGTAATGAGACTGACTCCCATGGGAATTAGAGATCAGAACTTGAGTTGCAAATAGGCTGACTCCCCACAACTAGAATTCCCAGATGTTAGGGTGCCCCAGTCTTGGTATTGAAGCAATGAGCTATGTACTGCATGTAAGTTTGGTAAAAACAGTGAGATTGACTTGGACAGAGAAGAAGAGAGGAGGAGACAAGAACTGAAAAATGCCAGATCTCAATTAAATCCAGCTAAAAAAAAAACCTAAATATTGTTTAAATGACTTAAAAAGGAACTGTTTTTACCTGGATCGCCATTGAAGAAAGGAAACATTAATAATTGATTAATTCATATGGACTGAGTGTCCTGCTGTGTTAGACATCCCAATGCAAAGAGGATTTTCTCATTGAAATAAGAACTGAGGTGGACAGCACCCAACACCATCGCCCTACAGACCCGGATCTGAGGTGGACAGCATCCAACACCATCGCCCTACAGACCTGGATCTGAGGTGGACAGCACCCAACACCATCGCCCTACAGACCCGCATCTGAGGTGGAGAGCACCCAACACCATCGCCCTACAGACCCGGATCTGAGGTGGACAGCACCCAACACCATCGCCCTACAGACCCGGATCTGAGGTGGACAGCACCCAACACCATCGCCCTACAGACCCGGATCTGAGGTGGACAGCACCCAAAACCATCGCCCTACAGACCCGGATCTGAGGTGGACAGTACCCAAAACCATCGCCCTACAGACCCGAATCTGAGGTGGACAGCACCCAACACCATCGCCCTACAGACCCGGATCTGAGGTGGACAGCACCCAACACCATCGCCCTACAGACCCGGATCTGAGGTGGACAGCACCCAAAACCATCGCCCTACAGACCCGGATCTGAGGTGGACAGCACCCAACACCATCGCCCTACAGACCCGGATCTGAGGTGGACAGCACCCAACACCATCGCCCTACAGACCCGGATCTGAGGTGGACAGCACCCAACACCATCGCCCTACAGACCCGGATCTGAGGTGGACAGCACCCAACACCATCGCCCTACAGACCCGGATCTGAGGTGGACAGCACCCAAAACCATCGCCCTACAGACCCGGATCTGAGGTGGACAGCACCCAAAACCATCGCCCTACAGACCCGAATCTGAGGTGGACAGCACCCAACACCATCGCCCTACAGACCCGCATCTGAGGTGGACAGCACCCAACACCATCGCCCTACAGACCCAGATCTGAGGTGGACAGCACCCAACACCATCGCCCTACATTCCCGGATCTGAGGTGGACAGCACCCAACACCATCGCCCTACAGACCCGGATCTGAGGTGGACAGCACCCAACACCATCGCCCTACAGACCCGGATCTGAGGTGGACAGCACCCAAAACCATCGCCGTACAGACCCAGATCTGAGGTGGACAGCACCCAACACCATCGCCCTACATTCCCGGATCTGAGGTGGACAGCACCCAACACCATCGCCCTACAGACCCGGATCTGAGGTGGATAGCACCCAACACCATCGCCCTACAGACCCGGATCTGAGGTGGACAGCACCCAACACCATCGCCCTACAGACCCGGATCTGAGGTGGACAGTACCCAACACCATCACCGTACAGACCCAGATCTGAGGTGGACAGCACCCAACACCATCGCCCTACATTCCCGGATCTGAGGTGGACAGCACCCAACACCATCGCCCTAAAGACCCGGATCTGAGGTGGACAGCACCAAACACCATTGCCCTACAGACCTAGCTCTAGCTCCTTTAGGATGGAGGGGGGGGGGGCAGTAGACCCCTTAGAGGGGCCACCATTTAGACACATACTTTTAAACATAGTAATTTTTCGTTGCAGTAAACATATAGGCTTATAGGCAATTCCATGACAAACAAATGCAAATGCAGAGTGACTCAACAAATACTGAGTATTCTTTTAGATGTATTCAGTGCATCTCTGCCACCCATGTTCTACAGGTGTACATCATTTGGGATGACGTTTTTATCTCTACCTCTTTTTTTCTGAGCTGTATTTTTTATTCCTTTAAACTTAAACTGCCTTTCCATTCATTTTATTTAAACTATTATATATATATATATATATATACAATTGCATTCATTTTATTTATACTATATATATATATATATATATATATACAATCTTCCTTTCCACTTTCCAAAAGTGATGAACAAAAAAATGAAAGCAATATAATTAAAGCATAAGTTTTCTATGTTCAGACTCAAAGTGATAGCTTTTTCATGACCCAAAATAACTAAGTTTCTCTTTCTGTCATGAAGCATGGATCGACGAAAAGTATAGAGTATAAGTACCCGTGACAGAGTGGAGAAGGAATTTCCACATGAAGCTGGAGATACACCAATTATTAAAGCTGACACATACATCTTATGCAGCAAAGGAAATGCATCTGCATATGCATGCAGAAGTTTACAGACAGCAGCACAGCCTGCATCTTTGTTGATTTTTTTAAGCAACATAGGTGTAGTTACAACAGTTTCACTGGCCGTGTCATTTTTGTCAATAACATCATCTGAAGAGGCTGTAGCACGGTAGCATCATGTACAAGTCAAGACAAAGACTTCATTAAATCCAGATTTTTCTGAGACAATCTGTGTTCCATCTCTGACACTGCTCTATCTAGAATGTTTAACATGGGTCTGTCACAAAGACGGCCGGAGTGGGTGGTGTCAGACCAGAGCCAGGAAGTAACACACAGACAGAGACTTGGGGTTTTGGTGAGGCTGAGCGCGTGATCGTGCTCAGCATTTAATAATTAACAGACAGAACAGAAAATAAAAAGTTTGAAACAGAAACACAAAACAGGACACGGCACTGGTAGCCAAAATAAACAGGTAGACAAAACGGACAGACACTAACAAACAGGGACGAACAAACACAGTGAGAAACACTTATTATTATTCTTATTATTATTATTTTTACCTCCTCTCTCTCCCGTTCTTTCGCCCTGAACACCCAACCCCGAGTGACAGAAATGTGCATCTATATATACTGTTGTGCTGGGATTCAATTACTAATTAATTACTCACTTGAATCCCAGCACGTGAATTAGTTAAGTGTACTCCCGTGACCACACATTACATTTTACCAGCACGTGAAGTGATTTGTGCCCTCCTCGTGCCTAAATATAAATCTACATTTTTAAATACACGTGAAACACAGACCCGTTTATATCCCGTGTACCAATCTCTATACACCAACATTAACACACGCACGCAACATACAACATATAACACACAAATGCACACAGGGGCGGGGCACATTGCCACAGGGTCTCTTTAATGTCAGACTGCAGTCAGATTTAGCAGTACTTGAAGAGTCTGAATGTCCTAGTGTTGAAAACACAACAGAATCAGCTAGCTGCTTACTTGTGGTTTTCTGTCTCTTTGTAGGATGCACATCTACAGCTACACCACAGTGCTCATTCCAGAAATCTTCATCTTGACGGAGATGTTTTAATGCATCTACTGATGCATTTATCACCTCACCAGCACAAATCAACAGATTGTGACTGAAGAACAGCACTGGCTGGCTTTAAAATACTAAGAATATGGACTAGGAACTTTCCAAGAACAAAGAAGCTCTGTCTCTTCAGCTGAGAAAAAAGATGGGATGCTTCTGTACATAAGTCTATGGAAGCAATATTATCCTCTGAGACTTCTGACAGTATATCAAGAATTATATCCTGATTATTCTGGATATTCAGGAGTAGTATGGGCAGCAGTGTGGAGTAGTGGTTAGGACTCTGGACTCTTGACCAGAGGGTCGTGGGTTCAATCCCAGGTGGAGGATACTGCTGCTGTACCCTTGAGCAAGGTACTTTACCTAGATTGCTCCAGTAAAAATCCAACTGTATAAATGGGTAATTGTATGTAAAAATAATGTGATATCTTGGAACAATTGTAAGTCGCCCTGGATAAGGGCGTCTGCTAAGAAATAAATAATAATAACTAGATGGTAACTTTACAAGTAAAGTTGTGGGGCTTGCTTTAGCTCTTTAAAAGTATTTTTGTGGTAGTGGAAGAAGTTTTAAAAGTTTTACTTTTTAAAGCAAAGCAGTTACATACAGTCAAAGTTAAATTTAGTAAAATAATTGGTCTGATTACTTTGATAGACTCCTATATCAACCTTATTACTTTGGACTGTGGGGCAGTTAGATCACACATTTCATCAGACATGTACCGTTTGATTGGGAGAAGATATTTTTGAACTGATTTCAGATTTGAATAGCAGAGAAGTAGAGGAAGATTTCATACACTAACTTTTTGTCTAACTTGTTGGGAAAGTGGTCAAAGTAGCTGATTTGTGTCAAAAGTCACATTGTTTACTAATTGTCTCATGCTTAGAATGTGCTATAATTTGAAATTTCTCAAAGTTCTATGACAGTTAATTCAACAGTGGGAAGTAGCCTACTGAAAGAAGTTGATGCGGTTACTAAAACAGCTGTAGCTCTTGATTGGTAGACGTCATTCCTGTTTTGATTTCATATTTGAATAGCTGAGAAGAAGAGGAAGATATCATACCCTCTAACTTTTTGTCTAGCTTGTTGGGAAAGTGGTCAAAATTTCAGTTGTTTATAAAAAGTTAGAGAAAATTTAGTTGGTGCGGTTACTAAAACAGGTGTACCTCTTGATTGGTAAAAGTTATTTCTGTTTTGATTTCAGATTTGAATAGCAAAGAAGTAGATGAAGATGTCATACCCTCTAACTTTTTGTCTAGCTTGTTGGGAAAGTGGTCAAAATTTCAGTTGTTTATAAAAAGTTAGAGAAAATTTAGTTGGTGCGGTTACTAAAACAGGTGTACCTCTTGATTGGTAAAAGTTATTTCTGTTTTGATTTCAGATTTGAATAGCAGAGAAGCAGAGGAAGATTCCATATGGTCTAACTTTTTTTCTTACTGTGACAAAGAGCGAATTAATCTGAATCAACCATCTCCCTCTCGACCTGTGAGAGCACTGTACAGCAGGAATTGCGTGCCCCATACTGAATGTTTCGGCAGTTCATTCCGGGGGCAGTCGGAAGCCGGCCATTCAGGAAAGGGATGGCGTCACGGTACCAGGAGTCATCGCCCTAGTACGGTAAGCGAAGTTTCATTCATGAATTGGAGGAGACGTGATTGAACTAGCTATCGTAGGGGGCGGGGCTGAGGGTACTTTAGGGGGACGTGACGCTATAATCGGTTCCTTTGTTGTGGTTGATGGGACGAAACGAGGACTGTTTGGAAGGAGAGTTGTTTTGTTTGTTTTTGCAACCGTGTGTGTTTTGTCTTTGTCAGACTGATTAGACGGATCTGGGAGCTGCAGACTGAGGCCAGCGATTCAGCCGGACTTCACCGCACCTGCACTTAACCGGCATCACTGTTTCCAGCACCGCACCTGCACCCAAGCACTCGCTGTCCGGAGACGTGTCTGTGTTTGTGTTGTGTTTGTGTTTTGAGATTATTATTTCGGGACTGCAACCCCTTGTTTTGGGCGCTGGCAATACCCATTGCTGGGTAGAGCCAGCTTTATTATTTAATTGGTGGTCAAGGAAATAAAAGAAACTTGAACCGTGAACTTTGTGTTTTGTCCTTGTCTGGAGCACCTGCATCACCCATTCACCACGCACTACAACCCACACGTTCACACTTACTTGTTGGGAAAGTGGTCAAAGTAGTTGATTTGTGTCAAAAGTTACATCGTTTACAGTAAATAGAATGTTGGAAGTCTGGGAGTTTTTAAACAATGGGGAGTTTCAGAATGTTGAAAAAAGTCCCATTAAAGTGAATGAAGATGGACAAAAAAAGGACAAAAAGCTTAATAGTTTAAAAAGTATAAAATATATTAAAAAGTTGTATACAAGCACACTACTCCAGACCGGTCTACACGTTTTAAAGTTTGAACGGCGTTTCTATCTTAAACGGAGTAGCGTGTCAAAGAATAAGAAGAAGAAGAAGAAGTATGTCGAAGATTTAAAGTGGGGACTCTTGCTTCACAAGCCCCACTAATAATAATTATCAACAACACATTTGATCACTTCAAAGTGGCTTGTCCAGTGAATTTCTAGCAATCTCTTTAGTGAAGAGCCATTGTACTTTTCAGTAATGTAGTGCCGATAAAAGAATGCATACAGAGAACTGCAAAGATCAAACAATCTCTTTGCACATGGTTCACTTTGAATTGCATGCACTGCTACTAAGTGCAGCTGGTGTTTGTATCAATGTATGTACAGTATGTGCCTTCCTAGTCTTTGCAGCAAAGCCGGCACACCTCCATTAACCCCACTCATCACTGATGCACCATCGTAGCACTGGCTGATGATGCTGTCAGCATTAAAACCTACTTCAGAGAGGTGTTGAAGTATTTCAGTTGTAATGTATTCTGCATCCAACTGATGCAATTCCACCAATCAGATGCTCCTCAGGTACTGAATCAGTAACAAATCTTACCATGATGGACAGATTTTCTACATTGCACTTATCTCATGTCCCAATCACTTTAGATACAGTACCCACTAGAATCAAAATGCAGATATTTCTCTTTAATTTGATTAAGAATCATTTTACTTAATGTTTCTATCACTTCATTCTGTATATCTTTTGATGTATACTTTGCATTTTTGTGGTATAGTCTTTACTATCTCTGCTAATTTGAGTGTATTCAAATAGCTTTATGAAAAGCCCAGTTGTAAAATGGTCCACATCATCTATTTTATCACTATCCCCACGAAGGGGGAGTTCATCTACTACAAGAAAACGCACTCTCTCTCCAATGCTTTTAACAAAGCACCTGTTTTTCTCCACATGTTTGGGTCCTAACAGAGAATCAGTGGTTTCTCCCGTTGCCTGTCTGTGTTTAAACTCACAGCAAGCAGCAACAGCTTGTAAATGAGCAGGACTCGTGGCATGTCTGTGAAAACCCTTTTCACGCTGAAGCACACATTTCCAATTGTTAAACCCGCGTACTGTAAACACGGTGTCCTTGTCATTTACGACCCCGAAAATGTGACACAGAAAACAAAAGCAGGTATCTTTTGTTATTGAATACTCAAGCCAGTGACGGGTTTTAAACCCACCTGCGTTAAAGCTTCTCTCTCGCTGACCAAACATACCTCGGCGTGGAGAGGATTTTAAAACAGGCTGGCTAGGAGTATCTATGTTAAGATCGTCAGCTGTTGCACTAGAAGAACAAGAAGCAATGGCAGATTGTATGTTACTTTCCTCTGTTGGACTTTTATTATCAGTGCTACTAGTAGTAGTGTGGGGCACGGGCTCTTTTATTATCAGTGTTTCTAGTAGTAGTGTGAGGCACAGACTCTTTTATTATCAGTGCTTCTAGTAGTAGTGTCAGGCACAGGCTATTTTATTATCAGTGCTTCTAGTAGTAGTGTGGGGCACAGGCTCTTTTATTATCAGTGTTTCTAGTAGTAGTGTGGGGCACAGGCTCTTTTATTATCAGTGTTTCTAGTAGTAGTGTCAGGCACAGGCTATTTTATTATCAGTGCTTCTAGTAGTAGTGTGGGGCACAGGCTCTTTTATTATCAGTGTTTCTAGTAGTAGTGTGAGGCACAGACTCTTTTATTATCAGTGCTGCTAGTAGTAGTGTGGGGCACAGACTCTTTTATTATCAGTGTTTCTAGTAGTAGTGTGGGGCACAGGCTCTTTTATTATCAGTGCTTCTAGTAGTAGTGTGAGGCACAGGCTCTTTTATTATCAGTGTTTCTAGTAGTAGTGTGAGGGACAGGCTCTTTTATTATCAGTGTTTCTAGTAGTAGTGTCAGGCACAGACTCTTTTATTATCAGTGTTTCTAGTAGTAGTGTGGGGCACAGACTCTTTTATTATCAGTGTTTCTAGTAGTAGTGTCAGGCACAGACTCTTTTATTATCAGTGTTTCTAGTAGTAGTGTCAGGCACAGGCTCTTTTATTATCAGTGCTGCTAGTAGTAGTGTGGGGCACAGGCTCTTTTATTATCAGTGTTTCTAGTAGTAGTGTGGGGCACAGGCTCTTTTATTATCAGTGCTTCTAGTAGTAGTGTGAGGCACAGGCTCTTTTATTATCAGTGCTTCTAGTAGTAGTGTCAGGCACAGACTCTTTTATTATCAGTGTTTCTAGTAGTAGTGTCAGGCACAGACTCTTTTATTATCAGTGCTTCTAGTAGTAGTGTCAGGCACAGGCTCTTTTATTATCAGTGCTTCTAGTAGTAGTGTGGGGCACAGGCTCTTTTATTATCAGTGTTTCTAGTAGTAGTGTGAGGCATAGGCTCTTTTATTATCAGTGTTTCTAGTAGTAGTGTGAGGCACAGGCTCTTTTATTATCAGTGTTTCTAGTAGTAGTGTCAGGCACAGGCTCTTTTATTATCAGTGCTGCTAGTAGTAGTGTGAGGCACAGGCTCTTTTATTATCAGTGTTTCTAGTAGTAGTGTGAGGCACAGACTCTTTTATTATCAGTGCTTCTAGTAGTAGTGTGGGGCACAGGCTCTTTTATTATCAGTGTTTCTAGTAGTAGTGTGAGGCACAGACTCTTTTATCATCAGTGTTTCTAGTAGTAGTGTGAGGCTGTGGCAAAGTGCCCCGCCCCTGTGTGCATTTGTGTGTTCTATGTTGTATGTATGCGTGCGTATGTTAAATGTTGGTGTATAGATTGGTACACGGGATATAAACGGGTCTGTGTTTCACGTGTATTTATAAAGTGTAGATTTGTATTTACGCACGAGGAGAGCACAAATCACTTCACGTGCTGGTTAAATGTAATATGTGAGCACGGGGTTGCACAGAATTAATTCACGTGCTGGGATTCAAGTGAATAATTAATTAGTAATTGAATCCCAGCACAACAGTATATATAGAGACACGTAGCACTCAGTCGGAGGTTAGGTGTTCGGTGAGTGGAGAACGGGAGAGAGAGGAGAAACTAAAAAGTGAATAATAAGAAAGAAAACGTAAATATAAAAGTGACTAACTGTCTCACTCACCGTGTTTCGTTTGTCTGTCTGTGCACTGTCTGTTTACTGTGTAGTCCGTTTTGTTTGTCTTTTTATTTTGGTGTGTAGTGCCGTGTCCCGTGTTTTTGTGTTTCAAACCTTTTATTTTCTGTGCTGTTTTATTAAATGCTGAGCGAAACCATTCGCTCAGCTCCACCAAACTCCAAGTCTCTGTCTGTTTACTCCCTGCTTCTGGTCTGACGCCACCCACTCCGGCCGTCTTTGTGACACGTGGTGTCCTGCGTGGGATCTACAGCGCCTCCAGGACTCAGGCCAGAGCAGGAACAGCATTCTTTAAAAAAAAAAAAAAAAAAGGAAAAATGGCAGAAGACGCGATCAAAGTGCGGGACTGGATGCTGGAAAATGCTGGGCTGGAGGCCCAGTCTATCCCAGTAGTCGTCCAGTTCCTGGAGTTTATGGATAGGGAACGATGGGAGGCTTATGCGAGGGAACAGACCGTAAGCACCTGGGAGGAAGGTGTGGGGTTGGTCCTTAGCTACCTGGAGGCAGTTATAAGTGGAACAGCAGCCCAGGTAGCAGGACCACCAGCAGAGGAGTACCTGCTGTCCCCATCTCCACCAGCAGAGGGTGAGTACCTGCTGTCCCCATCTCCACCAGCAGAGGGTGAGTACCTGCTGTCCCCATCTCCACCAGCAGAGGGTGAATGCCTGCTGGTTTTGCCTTCACAGCCCAAGCGGGAGGCAGAGACGGATGAAGAGGTGAAGGACAGGGAGGAGGAGTGCCGCCTAAGGGCCAGGCATCCACGGCGATGTAACAAGCCATCGCCGGGGTGCTTCCTCTGCGACCAGGATCACCTGTTCGCCCACTGTCCCTTCCGCAGTTATGGGGAGGAGCCTGAGCGTCCACAGCCCAAGCGGGAGGAGCCTGAGCGTCCACAGCCCAAATGGGAGGGGCCTGAACGTCCTACGCCTGAGTGGAAGGAGCCCGAACATCCTACGCCTGAGTGGGAGGAGCCCGAACATCCTACGTCTGAGTGGGAGGAGCCCAAACGTCCTACGCCTGAGTGGGAGGAGCCCGAACGTCCTACGCCTGAGTGGGGGGAGCCCGAACGTCCACAGCCCAAGAGGGGGGAGTCGGTGCGTCCACAGCCCAAAAGGGAGGAGTCGGTGCGTCCACAGCCCAAAAGGGAGGAGTCGGTGCGTCCACAGCCCAAAAGGGAGGAGTCGGTGCGTCCACAGCCCAAAGGGAGGCAAGTCGGGGCTTCCACAGCCCTGGGACCCAAGCCACCAGCAGAGGGAAAATGCCTGCTGGTTCAGCCCCAAGAGCCGGAAGGGGAGGGGTTACAGGCTCAACCCCCTGAAAATTTTTTGGGGGGAGAAGGGCAGGATGCTGGTGTCCCCCAGCAGCCTCTCGCTATGCTGCTGAAGGCAGCACGGCGCGCACATGCCCAGCCGCCACAGCAGAGGGAGCCAGCACCGCCAGGAGCAGAGGAGCTGGAGCTGCCTCTGCCTCCACCACCGCCAGGAGCAGAGGAGCTGGAGCTGCCTCTGCCTCCACCACCGCCAGGAGCAGAGGAGCTGGAGCTACCTCTGCCTCCACCACCGCCAGGAGCAGAGGAGCTGGAGCTGCCTCTGCCTCCGCCACCGCCCGGAGCAGAGGAGCAGGAGCTGCCTCTGCTGCCCGTACCTCCGCAGGGAGTACGGTGGCCGGAGCCCCAGAAAGGGGAGCTGCCGGCCACGAAGAAGGGGGAGGAGGTCTGGAGACCACTTTCCCCAGCAGCAGTTTCGCTGCAGGAGTTCTTGTGGCCGGAGCCCCACAGGAGGGAGCTGCCGGCTACGAAGAAGGGGGAGGTCGGGGGACCACCCGCCCCCGCAGCTTTTTCGCTGCAGGACGGGACCAGCATGCTGTCAGCCGTGCCACTACCGGCAGGGGAGCTGACAGCATTGCCAGCCATGGGCCTACTGAAGCCTCCCTTCCCAGCCCGAGACTTTGTCCTGGACTGCTGGATTTTTAAGGGGGGAGGTGGCCGTTGAGGCCATGTGTGCTGCGCACAAGGGGGGGTATAAAACAAACTCTTTTATTATCAGTGTTTCTAGTAGTAGTGTCAGGCACAGACTCTTTTATTATCAGTGTTTCTAGTAGTAGTGTGAGGCACAGGCTCTTTTCTTATGAGTGTTTCTAGTAGTAGTGTGAGGCACAGGCTCTTTTATTATCAGTGCTTCTAGTAGTAGTGTCAGGCACAGGCTCTTTTATTATCAGTGTTTCTAGTAGTAGTGTGGGGCACAGACTCTTTTATTATCAGTGCTTCTAGTAGTAGTGTGAGGCACAGGCTCTTTTATTATCAGTGTTTCTAGTAGTAGTGTCAGGCACAGACTCTTTTATTATCAGTGCTTCTAGTAGTAGTGTGAGGCACAGACTCTTTTATTATCAGTGTTTCTAGTAGTAGTGTCAGGCACAGACTCTTTTATTATCAGTGTTTCTAGTAGTAGTGTGAGGCACAGACTCTTTTATTATCAGTGTTTCTAGTAGTAGTGTGAGGCACAGGCTCTTTTATTATCAGTGTTTCTAGTAGTAGTGTGGGGCACAGGCTCTTTTATTATCAGTGTTTCTAGTAGTAGTGTGAGGCACAGACTCTTTTATTATCAGTGTTTCTAGTAGTAGTGTCAGGCACAGACTCTTTTATTATCAGTGTTTCTAGTAGTAGTGTGAGGCACAGGCTCTTTTATTATCAGTGTTTCTAGTAGTAGTGTGAGGCACAGGCTCTTTTATTATCAGTGCTTCTAGTAGTAGTGTCAGGCACAGGCTCTTTTATTATCAGTGTTTCTAGTAGTAGTGTGGGGCACAGACTCTTTTATTATCAGTGCTTCTAGTAGTAGTGTGAGGCACAGGCTCTTTTATTATCAGTGTTTCTAGTAGTAGTGTCAGGCACAGACTCTTTTATTATCAGTGCTGCTAGTAGTAGTGTGAGGCACAGGCTCTTTTATTATCAGTGTTTCTAGTAGTAGTGTCAGACACAGACTCTTTTATTATCAGTGCTTCTAGTAGTAGTGTGAGGCACAGGCTCTTTTATTATCAGTGTTTCTAGTAGTAGTGTCAGGCACAGACTCTTTTATTATCAGTGCTTCTAGTAGTAGTGTGGGGCACAGGCTCTTTTATTATCAGTGTTTCTAGTAGTAGTGTCAGGCACATACTCTTTTATTATCAGTGTTTCTAGTAGTAGTGTGAGGCACAGGCTCTTTTATTATCAGTGCTTTTAGTAGTAGTGTGAGGCACAGACTCTTTTATTATCAGTGCTTCTAGTAGTAGTGTGAGGCACAGACTCTTTTATTATCAGTGTTTCTAGTAGTAGTGTCAGGCACATACTCTTTTATTATCAGTGCTTCTAGTAGTAGTGTGAGGCACAGGCTCTTTTATTATCAGTGTTTCTAGTAGTAGTGTGAGGCACAGGCTCTTTTATTATCAGTGCTTCTAGTAGTAGTGTGGGGCACAGGCTCTTTTATTATCAGTGCTGCTAGTAGTAGTGTGAGGCACAGACTCTTTTATTATCAGTGTTTCTAGTAGTAGTGTCACGCACATACTCTTTTATTATCAGTTTTTCTAGTAGTAGTGTGAGGCACAGACTCTTTTATTATCAGTGCTGCTAGTAGTAGTGTGAGGCACAGGCTCTTTTATTATCAGTGTTTCTAGTAGTAGTGTGGGGCACAGGCTCTTTTATTATCAGTGCTGCTAGTAGTAGTGTGGGGCACAGGCTCTTTTATTATCAGTGTTTCTAGTAGTAGTGTGGGGCACAGGCTCTTTTATTATCAGTGCTTCTAGTAGTAGTGTGGGGCACAGGCTCTTTTATTATCAGTGTTTCTAGTAGTAGTGTGGGGCACAGGCTCTTTTATTATCAGTGCTGCTAGTAGTAGTGTGGGGCACAGGCTCTTTTATTATCAGTGTTTCTAGTAGTAGTGTGGGGCACAGGCTCTTTTATTATCAGTGCTGCTAGTAGTAGTGTGAGGCACATACTCTTTTATTATCAGTGCTTCCAGTAGTAGTGTCAGGCACAGACTCTTTTATTATCAGTGTTTCTAGTAGTAGTGTGGGGCACAGGCTCTTTTATTATCAGTGCTGCTAGTAGTAGTGTGAGGCACATACTCTTTTATTATCAGTGCTTCCAGTAGTAGTGTCAGGCACAGACTCTATTATTATCAGTGTTTCTAGTAGTAGTGTGAGGCATAGGCTCTTTTATTATCAGTGTTTCTAGTAGTAGTGTCAGGCACAGACTCTTTTATTATCAGTGTTTCTAGTAGTAGTGTCAGGCACAGACTCTTTTATTATCAGTGTTTCTAGTAGTAGTGTGAGGCACAGACTCTTTTATTATCAGTGCTTCTAGTAGTAGTGTGGGGCACAGGCTCTTTTATTATCAGTGTTTCTAGTAGTAGTGTGAGGCACAGACTCTTTTATTATCAGTGCTGCTAGTAGTAGTGTGGGGCACAGGCTCTTTTATTATCAGTGTTTCTAGTAGTAGTGTGAGGCATAGGCTCTTTTATTATCAGTGTTTCTAGTAGTAGTGTGGGGCACAGGCTCTTTTATTATCAGTGCTTCTAGTAGTAGTGTGAGGCACAGGCTCTTTTATTATCAGTGTTTCTAGTAGTAGTGTCAGGCACAGACTCTTTTATTATCAGTGTTTCTAGTAGTAGTGTGAGGCACAGGCTCTTTTATTATCAGTGCTTCTAGTAGTAGTGTCAGGCACAGACTCTTTTATTATCAGTGTTTCTAGTAGTAGTGTGAGGCACAGGCTCTTTTATTATCAGTGCTTCTAGTAGTAGTGTCAGGCACAGACTCTTTTATTATCAGTGTTTCTAGTAGTAGTGTCAGGCACAGGCTCTTTTATTATCAGTGCTTCTAGTAGTAGTGTGAGGCATAGGCTCTTTTATTATCAGTGTTTCTAGTAGTAGTGTGGGGCACAGGCTCTTTTAACTTTGAAACAGTCTTTAAAGTTATAAGTGCAAAAAGTTGTCAAAAATGTACTTTATTTAAACAGTTGTAGTAACATGTGGAGGTGTTTACTGTTATATTTTAGAAACCCTGCTACTTACTCTTTGAATGTAGAAATCTCTCAAAGTTTCCAAATATTTTCTGCATAGAAATGACCATGTCACCATACAAAGCATCTGAGCCAGCGAAGAAGCCAGAGGACTTCTGACATTAGAGGGAATATCTGCAATATGGAACAGCTGTCCACAGTACATACTGTAGCATGCAGGAAAAGAAATCAGCCCACGCTCCAAACAGAAGTCAGGTGGCTGTCTTTATAAGCATACCAGCCACTGCAATAACAGCCTGATCACTACATTTACATGCACACAGAATCATCAATCCAAACACAATTGAGATTGGGAGGCTTCTGAACACTTGAGCACTTGAATCAGATTGAAACCCCAATTCAAGCTCAAAACTGATTTCCAGGCCGGGTACTGTATATATTGCTCAAACAGGTCGTCTGAATCCAATTAGATTGTGCATATAAACAGGACAAATGACGAACTTGGTAAGGGCGTGTATCATCTTACCCAATGTATTGCTGCTGTTGTTACCTATGTGGGGTTGTGAGTGGCTCACCCGGTATAGGCACGACCATGTGATTTGCCCATGTATTACTGTCCGACCCCCTGGATCATTACACTATAGACAGGTTAAAGAAAAAAGAATCCTCAAATGTATAACACACGTTTAGCAATAAATGAAAAACACACACACACACACGAAATCTGGAACGAGCTGTACATGTTAATAATGACAGGATGCATTGTTTTAGAAACTACAAAAATAATAACTTTTAACCAGAAGTGCAGAAGAAATGTAATTTCAGATATTTAAAACGAATTGGATATTAATGTAATGGGCAGCGGTGTGCAATGTACTGCTATCTGGCATCTGTCGGTGAAACTGGGCTGAGAGCTCTATAAGAACACTGTAGAGCAGACGGTTGCTTTAGCGCAGTGCTTCAGGGGCTCGATGCAGACGGTTGCTTTAGTGCAGTGCTTCAGGGTCGCGATGCAGACGGTTGCTTTAGCGCAGTGCTTCAGGCGCTCGATGCAGACGGTTGCTTTAGCGCAGTGCTTCAGGGGCTCGATGCAGACGGTTGCTTTAGCGCAGTGCTTCAGGCGCTCGATGCAGACGGTTGCTTTAGCGCAGTGCTTCAGGCGCTCGATGCAGGCGGTTGCTTTAGCGCAGTGCTTCAGGGGCTCGATGCAGACGGTTGCTTTAGCGCAGTGCTTCAGGGGCTCGATGCAGACGGTTGCTTTAGCGCAGTGCTTCAGGCGCTCGATGCAGACGGTTGCTTTAGCGCAGTGCTTCAGGCGCTCGATGCAGACGGTTGCTTTAGTGCAGTGCTTCAAGGGCTCGATGCAGACGGTTGCTTTAGCGCAGTGCTTTAGGGGCTCGATGCAGACGGTTGCTTTAGCGCAGTGCTTCAGGCGCTCGATGCAGACGGTTGCTTTAGCGCAGTGCTTCAGGCGCTCGATGCAGACGGTTGCTTTAGCGCAGTGCTTCAGGGGCTCGATGCAGCCGGTTGCTTTAGTGCAGTGCTTCAGGGGCTCGATGCAGACGGTTGCTTTAGCGCAGTGCTTCAGGGGCTCGATGCAGATGGTTGCTTTAGCGCAGTGCTTCAGGGGCTCGATGCAGACGGTTGCTTTAGCGCAGTGCTTCAGGGGCTCGATGCAGATGGTTGCTTTAGCGCAGTGCTTCAGGCGCTCGATGCAGACGGTTGCTTTAGCGCAGTGCTTCAGGGGCTCGATGCAGACGGTTGCTTTAGCGCAGTGCTTCAGGCGCTCGATGCAGACGGTTGCTTTAGCGCAGTGCTTCAGGGGCTCGATGCAGACGGTTGCTTTAGCGCAGTGCTTCAGGGTCGCGATGCAGACGGTTGCTTTAGCGCAGTGCTTCAGGTGCTCGATGCAGACGGTTGCTTTAGCGCAGTGCTTCAGGCGCTCGATGCAGACGGTTGCTTTAGCGCAGTGCTTCAGGGGCTCGATGCAGACGGTTGCTTTAGCGCAGTGCTTCAGGGGCTCGATGCAGACGGTTGCTTTAGCGCAGTGCTTCAGGGGCTCGATGCAGACGGTTGCTTTAGTGCAGTGCTTCAGGCGCTCGATGCAGACGGTTGCTTTAGCGCAGTGCTTCACGGGCTCGATGCAGATGGTTGCTTTAGCGCAGTGCTTCAGGCACTCGATTGCAGTGCTTGTGGGCGCCCTTTCATGATCCGTCTTCGCTCTGTTACATTGTTAAAGAGTGAAGGTACTTTAATTATGGATGGATAGCCATGCCTATTTGTAATGTTAATGGGGGAGTAGTGGTTAGGGCTCTGGACTGCTCGTCTGCTAAGAAATAAATAATAATAATAGTTTGTTGCTGTTTGGTTGCAGAGCAGTGGCAGGTGTCTGATATTGACATATTTCAATGCATTCCAGTTTTAAGTAATATGGTTTGCTAGATAGACTGCAAAAATGTTAAAGTGCTGAGTTCCGGAACATTGCTTTCACTTGAATTCCAGCAAATCACTTTTTTTTTCACAGACAGTTAAGTTCAAGGAAAAAAAGGTTCTTTTTTTCATTTAAAGCTGTCTTAAAGTAGTTTAAACCATTTTTTGTGTCAGCTCAAAGCAAATAGTGTGCTGCATTTCAATATTGTAGTGTGCTGCATTTCAATATTCTCCTGTATGTTCCCAAATTAACTATCTCATTCATTTGATATTGTATCAGGTCTTTGTGCTGAGGTATCAGGTGAAAGTATGTAAGATTAACCTCATTAAGTGCACTGAATGAATGTTATGCTCATTAATAACCAGCACTAGAACATAAGCTAGGTCCTATTCAAATGCATTCAGCACTCTGGTACATATAATGCAATGCATGTGAATCATTACCAGTTCTGGAACTTTATTTCACAATAAAACCAATAGTTTAACAAAACTACTTATTAATATTTTTCACAAAAATACCCCTTTCAAATGAAAACCATTATGTGTAACCCGATTTTAATCATAGATGCTATTTACACATGTTGCAAATAGAGCTTGGCCTCCTAAGAATCAGACGGTTTTAAAACATAAAAAATATAGTTTCTCAAATTGTGAAATGAATCTTAAATCCCTTAACTAACATTTCCAGGGGTTTTGAGCTAGACAAATTTCTAACCTGTTTAGAAAAATAAAGAGAACACACACACACAGTTCCTTATTTTCCTGTCTTCAGCTAGTTTATCTGTGCAAGAGCACAGGCCGCTCGTCTTATTGATTATATTAAAAACACACCCTCCGCTGGGCACTTTGAGAACTGCAGCTTAATCCAACTTTCAATACATTATTATTATTTATTTCTTAGCAGACGCCCTTATCCAGGGCGACTTACAATTGTTACAAGATACCACATTATTTTTACATAATGTATAAATTTATACAGTTTGGTTTTTACTGGAGCAGTCTAGGTAAAGTCCCTTGCTCAAGGGTACAGCAGCAGTGTCCCTCACTGGGGATTGAACCCATGACCCTCCGGTCAAGAGTCCAGAGCACTAACCACTACTCCACACTGCTGCCCATACATGCAATATTATTTATCTCTCCTGTAATTACTTGGGTGCCATAGTGTTAACAATACTGTATTATCTGGCTATATGGGAAATAATATATATAGTAACACTGAATGTGCTGTGGGTTCTAGCAGGAGGTGACACAGTGTCGACTGTGGTAATAACTGGAGACCAGGCCAGTGGTGTGGTTCAATTGGTCCTTAAAAGTATAGTTTTTTAAACTGATCTTTAATAAAACCCAAACAAGTTCAAGAACCTCTTAAATATTGCCGCCTCAGGATCTCATTGGACACTTTCACACAACCCTTCATTTGCATGTTTTCCTTAACCAACCCCATATGGCACACAGGCAGCATGCGCACGTAACCACTCACTCACTGACAGCCGTGTATGGAGGGGGGGGGGAGACGACACACACCCAAGCATGCTCCCTTAACTATTTATATAATTTACATTCTCTGACCCCTTCTCCCTTCCTCACTCACAGTCCGACAGTCCCTGTTTCGCACCGCCGCTACACTGCCCCCCTCTACAGCTTGTCGCCCTGGCAAGCACAAACTTAGTTCCAGAAGCGGAGGGGTGGTTGTAAGTTGCGGCGGGGACTCTGTCTCGGGGTTGGTCCTGAAGTAGGTGACAACAAGAGGTCCCGGGGGAGTCCCGGATAGAAGAGGGGAGTGCGGGGGGGGTGGGGGGGCGCCACTTCCGTCACTGGCAGGGACGAAGGGCCGGAGTGGGAAGAGGAGATAGCTCTGGACCGGGGGTAGAAGGAGAGACAACAGGGCTCGAAATGGTGGTTGCTGGGCGTCGAGGCCTCCTCCGGCGTGGTTGGTGCGGGAAAGAGCCCGGCTCGGGCATGGGGCATTGGTTGTGTCTGTTCACCTGGAATGCTTCCTTACACAGGTCATTCCAGACAAAGGGTTGGTTTTTCTTGAAGGTGAAGGGGGGATGCGACGCGGCCAAAGTGGGGGATGTACCGCCATTAATAGGAGGTCAATCCGATCGATTGGCTGAGGCCACTGATCCACTGCCTTTGCATGGTCTCTTTATGCCCTCACGCCCCACAATGTGCCCCAGGAACTGCATCTCCTGCTGCATCAAGCGGCACTTCTCGGGGTGAAGTTTGTGCCCTGCTGCTTCCAGATGCTGGAACACAGCTCACAGATGGACCAGGGCTCGGTCAAAAGTGGGAGCATAGACCAGGCAATCGTGGGGGGAATGCCAGTCAGTACCCGCTCCATCAACCTCTCAAATGTGGCGGAAGCATTGCACAACCCGAGAGGCATCACCTGGAACTGCCGCAAACCTGTGCCAGTGGTGAATGCACGTGCTTCAGGGGCCAGCTCAACTTGCCAATAGCCGCTGCGCAGGTCAAGTGAGCTGGACCATGCTGACCCGGCAATCAGGTCCAGTGATTCATCAATCCAGAGAAGCAGGTACGAATCCTTCCTGGTAGCATCGTTGAGCCGGTGGTAGTCCAAGTAAAACTTCGTCTCCCCGCTCTTCTTTTGGACTAGGACCACCGGTCGGGCCCAGGGGCTATCGGAAGGCTTGATCACATTGGCCTCGCTCATTTTCACAGCCAGCCCCTGTTTGGTGAGGGGCAGACAGTGGGGACGTTGGCGAATAAGGGCCTCATATCTGGTGTCAATGGTGTGCTGAATGGCATGCGTACAGCTGTTCTCTTCAGGCTTGGTGGTGAAGCTAGCTGAGAACTGCACCAACAGTGTCCGCAGTTGCCTCCGCTGCTCCGGGTTAAGCCCCTAGCACCTTGGACATGAAACTTCCATTGCCGGCTTCACTCGGTGCTGCTGGCAGTGGTCCATGACAGGGTGGCAGGGCGAGACGGGGTAACCGGAATGGTGTGATGAATGGAAGCAACGGAGGGTCGATGGTCAGGTGCTGGTCAGGTGGAAGTGGCCTATTGGGCTGGGGCCGATGGGGACTGTAGTGTAGACCAGGTGCAGGGTGCTTCTCTCTGGCTAGCCATCGTGGTCTCTGGACCGTAGAGCTGAATGGGGTTTGGCAGCTGAAATAATGTGCCCATGTTCGAAGTCGAGTCTTGCCACCATAGGTTACCTTCAACCAGCCCTGCCCTTCCATCGGGGCCTGCTCTCCGGTCACAGTTTTCAGTTTGACATGAGTGGGCTGTACTTGCTATCTCTCTCCAGTCTCCCTCGGCTTGCAGCAGAACATCAGGACAAACTATGGTGATGGTCGAGCCAGTGTCAATTAGTGCTATGCATGTAACCCCCTCTATATACACTGGAACACGCACAAAGTCTCTCTCTCCGGTTCTCCCCACTACCCTTGGTTGGCTGGACAGCGGAAAAGCGACACTGGGGTTCAGCTGGCGGGCCCACATCTTCCCCTCTATGCTATCCCGGCTCTCTTGTTTACAACTCTCACTCTGAGGGTGGATAGCTCTCTCTCTCTCTTCTTCTCTCTCTTCTATTAGTGCTTCCACAGCACGTACTGGCCTGGGGTCGGCGCGGCACGGTGCAGGCTCTTCATCCAGTTGGATCTATTTTTGGTCATGTGATGAGGTTTTAACCAATCACATGCCAGAATTTCTAAGGACTGATATATATATATATATATATATATATATATATATATATATATATATATATACTGTATATACTGTATGTATATACAGACGTGCTCAAATTTGTTGGTACCCTTACAGCTCATTGAAATAATGCTTCATTCCTCTTGAAAAGTGATGAAATTAAAAGCTATTTTATCATGTATACTTGCATGCCTTTGGTATGTCATAGAATAAAGCAAAGAAGCTGTGAAAAGAGATGAATTATTGCTTATTCTACAAAGATATTCTAAAATGGCCTGGACACATTTGTTGGTACCCCTTAGAAAAGATAATAAATATTTGGATTATAGTGATATTTCAAACTAATTACTTTCTTTAATTAGTATCACACATGTCTCCAATCTTGTAATCAGTCATTCAGCCTATTTAAATGGAGAAAAGTAGTCACTGTGCTGTTTGGTACCATTGTGTGCACCACACTGAACATGGACCAGAGAAAGCAAAGGAGAGAGTTGTCTGAGGAGATCAGAAAGAAAATAATAGACAAGCATAGTAAAGGTAAAGGCTACAAGACCATCTCCAAGCAGCTTGATGTTCCTGTGACAACAGTTGCAAATATTATTAAGAAGTTTAAGGTCCATGGAACTGTAGCCAACTTCCCTGGGCGCGGCCGCAAGAGGAAAATCGACCCCAGAGTGAACAGAAGGATAGTGCGAATGGTAGAAAAAGAACCAAGGATAACTGCCAAAGAGATACAAGCTGAACTCCAAGGTGAAGGTACGTCAGTTTCTGATTGCACCATCCGTCGCTTTTTGAGCGAAAGTGGGCTCCATGGAAGAAGACCCAGGAGGACTCCACTTTTGACAGAAAAACATTAAAAAGCCAGACTGGAATTTGCTAAAATGCATATTGACAAGCCACAATCCTTCTGGGAGAATGTCCTTTGGACAGATGAGTCAAAACTGGAGCTTTTTGGCAAGTCACATCAGCTCTATGTTCACAGACGAAAAAATGAAGCTTTCAAAGAAAAGAACACCATACCTACAGTGAAACATGGAGGAGGCTCGGTTATGTTTTGTGGCTGCTTTGCTGCGCCTGACACAGGGTGCCTTGAATCTGTGCAGGGCACAATGAAATCTCAAGACTATCAAGGCATTCTGGAGCGAAACGTACTGCCCAGTGTCAGAAAGCTCTGTCTCAGTCACAGGTCATGGGTCCTCCAACAGGATAATGACCCAAAACACACAGCTAAAAGCACCCAAGAATGGATAAGAACAAAACATTGGACTATTCTGAAGTGGCCTTCTATGAGTCCTGATCTGAATCCTATCGAACATCTATGGAAAGAGCTGAAACTTGCAGTCTGGAGAAGGCACCCATCAAACCTGAGACAGCTGGAGCAGTTTGCTCAGGAAGAGTGGGCCAAACTACCTGTTAATAGGTGCAGAAGTCTCACTGAGAGCTACAGAAAACGTCTGATTGCAGTGATTGCCTCTAAAGGTTGTGCAACAAAATATTAGGTTAGCAGTCCCATCATTTTTGTCCATGCCATTTTCATTTGTTTTCTTATTTACAATATTATGTTGAATAAAAAATCAAAAGCAAAGTCTGATTTCTATTAAATATGGAATAAACAATCGTGGATGCCAATTACTTTTGTCAGTTTCAAGTTATTTCAGAGAAAATTGTGCATTCTTCGTTTTTTGTGGAGGGGTACCAACAAATTTGAGCACGTCTGTATATACTGTATATACTGTATGTATATATATATATATACACACATATATATATACACACACATATATATTATTATGGTATAGGGGCAGCAGTGTGGAGTAGTGGTTAGGGGCTCTGGACTCTTGACCGGAGGATCGTGGGTTCAATCCCCAGTGGGGGACACTGCTGCTGTACCCTTGAGCAAGGTACTTTACCTAAATTGCGCCAGTAAAAACCCAACTGTATAAATGGGTTATTGTATGTAAAAATAATGTGATATCTTGTAACAATTGTAAGTTGCCCTGGATAAGGGCGTCTGCTAAGAAATAAATAATAATAATAAGGTACTTTACCTAGATTGCTCCAGTAAAAACCCAACTGTATAAATGGGTAATTGTATGTAAAAATAATGTGTAAAAAATAATGTAATTGTATGTAAAAATAATGTGATATCTTGTAACAATTGTAAGTCGCACTGGATAAGGGTGTCTGCTAAGAAATAAATAATAATAATATATATAAAACACACAAAATAAGGCATCGCCCAATCAAGTAACATTAATGTAATTCCCTCCATTAATGCCATTGTAATATGTTCCAATACAAATTTCCAATAGCTGCCCAATTTTTGGGATTTTCGATACAATTATATAGTGACACTTACCCTTAAATTCATGAGTGTAACAGGCGGATATAATTGGATAGGACTGGGACAAAGTAGTGTAATGATATAATTGCAGCAATGAAATTAACCAGCAGATGGCATCAGAGAGGCATTTTAAGACGCTCGGGACTGGGTTACATGTGTATGAGGGTCAATTTATTTGTTAATTCTTATTAGAAACTCAAATTACTCCAAATTGTCATTAGCACAGTTTTTTTTGTTTGTTTGTTTTTTGTAAACAATCACAGCAGACATTTATTAGGAGCAAATGACTCTAAGATAGTAAACAATGGTGGATGCATAGCACTGTATAACCATGGACAAAGGTAAACATGCCAAATGGTAAACCTGATTACAGTCATTTTAATTAATCAGATTACATTTTATTTTCACTATACAGCCTGCTATGTAGTACACATAATAGTGGAAAACACAAGAAAGGTATAAGCATATATATTGTAGTGTGTTCTGGATGCTACGCTTGTGCTGCCATAGTTTATCTATCAGAATTGTGTAAAGCAACCAAATGCTAGCCTTCTTAGAATACGATTGATTGCCCCTGTGATATCAGGTGGGGTATAAATCAGTTGCGTGAAAGATGAATGTGACTGATATTATCAGGAGCACGTCCCCGAGTCCCATTATATACTGTCCGGGACATTTCAGTGCTGATAATAAGACGAGGGTTACAGTAGCACAGGAAGTCTGACTGATGCAAAATATTTGGTGGACCAGTGCACTACAACATAATTCCTTTGGTCTTTAAGAACTATTTCTATAAACAGTCTGGTTTGATTGCATTCCCCACAGTAGTCTCAGCTGTCAGGACACAAGTCGTTTTTGCCTCGCTCTGCTGGCCAAATGGTAAGACTTCCCTACAGCCTGCAGAAGTAGGGCGTTATAACTGAATTATTTCACTATATAGTCTGGAAGATACGCTTAAATAAAAAGGGGAACACCCACCTTTATGTTATGCTGATAACGTTTCACAGAAAACTAGATGGCGAATTTGTTCAACATGGTCTTATTGGGTTCCAACAATGGGTAAAACTCCATTTTTCAAACCGGCCATATCTTACCATAACACAGCAGAGGCAAATATAAATAACTTTGAAAAAGAAAAAGAAAAATGTTTGGATTGTTCTTGAAATATACAGTAGGTGGCAGCAATAAGCCACAGCTGCCATTAAATCAGAAGGAAGCAACAAAAAAAAGGAACCAGCCTGCAAATCAAGATCATCTATATCGACAGAACGTCACGGAAATATTTGCATTTTTGCAGTGACCGTGTTCTGGGTCTGTTTTTACACAATTGTTTACTCTCTTGTCAACAATTTAAAACACACTCATTCTGCGCTGGACCATACGGGAGGTGTAGTGTGACAGTGATTTGGCAACAGCATACAGTGTGAGACAGCGAAGAGGATGAATTATATGGTTTACAAGTGAGGACACGGCGAGACCATTTTTAAAAGTTCCCTTTCAGGCTGGGAATTTACAAATTCACTGAATCTCGGTGTTTTGCAAGTATCGGGACCGACTGTTAAAGCAACAAAATGAACACAAGCGACGCCAAAGAGTACCTGTCGAAACGAGAAATCCCTCAACTCTTTGAGGTAAGACGTGCATTTTCAAATCTCTGTTCGTCTGGTTTCAGTAGATAGACCTGAGTGTAGTTCTTTGCCCATATTGACCACTTTGATAAGTATTTTATTTTAATTGTTTAATAATTTTAATATTGTAATATTGTATATTTTAAACCAAGAAACTGCATAAACGTGTTAAAAGGTACAGTGTAAACACAATAAGAAATACTTGACATTTAATTAAGTTTTCCATCCAGTAATAAGTCTCACCTGTGTGCTGGAGAAGGTCTGGGCAGTCATGGAGGAAAGCAGTTTACCTTGGAGCAGATTGGTGTGATGGTCCAAGAGTGAGACTTGGTTTGGACTTTGTGTAGCACACACATTCAGAGTATGAGACTATGAGGATTAAGCAGTTTGGACTTTGTGTAGCACACACATTCAGAGTATGAGACTATGAGGGTTAAGCAGTTTGGACTTTGTGTAGCACACACATTCAGAGTATGAGACTATGGGGATTAAGCAGTTTGGACTTTGTGTAGCACACACATTCAGAGTATGAGATTATGAGGATTAAGCAGTTTGGACTTTGTGTAGCGCACACATTCAGAATATGAGACTATGGGGATTAAGCAGTTTGGACTTTGTGTAGCACACACATTCAGAGTATGAGACTATGAGGATTAAGCAGTTTGGACTTTGTGTAGCGCACACATTCAGAATATGAGACTATGGGGATTAAGCAGTTTGGACTTTGTGTAGCACACACATTCAGAGTATGAGGATTAAGCAGTTGTCTGTCTTTACCATCTCCCTGTGTCACATTGAAGAGTTGTACGTGTAGAACCGCTTTTCCGATTGTGATGAAACTTGGAAGCATATTCATTAGAACAAACTGCTGCGAGCATCTCGAGATACATGTCATAGCCTGCCTGTCTGCGTACAGAGGTTACATTTTACATGTAAATACATGGGGATGTAGGTCATGGCAGTCAGCTGTTACAGCCAGGGCAGGGGATGCTTACTGGAGTGTCACACTGAGGAAGAACACAAGTAACAAGTGTATCCATTAGAAACACTCAATTCAGAGTATGATGCCCTCAGTAACCAGAAGCAATCAAAAGGTAAGTTTACCTTATAGGAAGACAGTCAGACAGACATATCCCCTGAGATTATAATACATGAAATACAACATCACAGTAGGACATGTGGTTCTCCAGCTATATGTAGAAACAGTGTGACAATGGACAGATGGACAGCCGTCCATCTCCAGTACAGTACAGCATATCCTCCAGCAGTATGCACCCCCAGGGAATATAATTAGAATTTTCATTGACGCATGTGTTGTATTTTGTGTTACATGTCTACGTGGTGCTTTATAGTTCTGGATAAGTAGTGGTCACTAACTAGTTCCCAAGGGCCACATACTGACCTAGACAGTACAGCAGTGGATAGGTCTCTAAATGGTCCCTGAGCCAAGGGCCACACTGACAGAACACAACAATACCACACACCTGAGCCGAGGGCTACAGTGACAGAACACAGCAATACCACACACCTGAGCCGAGGACTACGCTGACAGAACACAGCAATACCACACACCTGAGCAGAGGACTACACTGACAGAACACAGCAATACCACACACCTGAGCAGAGGACTACGCTGACAGAACACAGCAATACCACACACCTGAGCAGAGGACTACACTGACAGAACACAGCAATACCACACACATGAGCCTAGGACTACACTGACAGAACACAGCAATACCACACACCTGAGCAGAGGGCTACCCTGACAGAACACAGCAATACCACACACCTGAGCCGCGAGCTATACTGACAGAACACAGCAATACCACACACCTGAGCCGCGAGCTATACTGACAGAACACAGCAATACCACACACCTGAGCCGAGGACTACACTGACAGAACACAGCAATACCACACACCTGAGCCTAGGGCTACACTGACAGAACACAGCAATACCACACACCTGAGCCTAGGGCTACACTGACAGAACACAGCAATACCACACACCTGAGCAGAGGACTACACTGACAGAACACAGCAATACCACACACCTGAGCCGAGGGCTACAGTGACAGAACACAGCAATACCACACACATGAGCAGGGGACTACGCTGACAGAACACAGCAATAACACACACCTGAGCCGAGGGCTACGCTGACAGAACACAACAATACCACACACCTGAGCCGAGGGCAACACTGACAGAACACAACAATACCACACACCTGAGCCGAGGACTACACTGACAGAACACAGCAATACCACACACCTGAGCCGAGGGCTACAGTGACAGAACACAGCAATACCACACACATGAGCAGGGGACTACGCTGACAGAACACAGCAATAACACACACCTGAGCCGAGGGCTACGCTGACAGAACACAGCAATACCACACACCTGAGCCGAGGGCTACCCTGACAGAACACAGCAATACCACACACCTGAGCCGAGGACTACACTGACAGAACACAGCAATACCACACACCTGAGCCGAGGACTACACTGACAGAACACAGCAATACCACACACCTGAGCCGAGGACTACACTGACAGAACACAGCAATACCACACACCTGAGCCGAGGACTACACTGACAGAACACAGCAATACCACACACCTGAGCCGAGGACTACACTGACAGAACACAGCAATACCACACACCTGAGCCGAGGACTACACTGACAGAACACAGCAATACCACACACCTGAGCCGACGGCTACACTGACAGAACACAGGAATACCACACACCTGAGCCTAGGGCTACCCTGACAGAACACAGCAATACCACACACCTGAGCCGAGGGCTACCCTGACAGAACACAGCAATACCACACACCTGAGCCTAGGGCTACACTGACAGAACACAGCAATACCACACACCTGAGCCGAGGACTACGCTGACAGAACACAGCAATACCACACACCTGAGCCGAGGACTACGCTGACAGAACACAGCAATACCACACACCTGAGCCGAGGACTACGCTGACAGAACACAGCAATACCACACACCTGAGCCGAGGACTACGCTGACAGAACACAGCAATACCACACACCTGAGCCGAGGACTACGCTGACAGAACACAGCAATACCACACACCTGAGCCGAGGACTACGCTGACAGAACACAGCAATACCACACACCTGAGCAGAGGACTACGCTGACACAACACAGCAATACCACACACCTGAGCCGAGGACTACGCTGACACAACACAGCAATACCACACACCTGAGCAGAGGACTACGCTGACAGAACACAGCAATACCACACACCTGAGCTGAGGGCTACGCTGACAGAACACAGCAATACCACACACCTGAGCCTAGGGCTACGCTGACAGAACACAGCCATACCACACACCTGAGCTGAGGGCTACGCTGACAGAGCACAGCAATATCACACATCTATGGGCAGTGTTGGAGAGTTACAGATTACATATCATTACTACAGTAAGATTACCGAACAGCAGTAGCTATTGCAATCCATTATAATTACTTGCGTTAAACCTTGAATTTGATTACGGTACCTGTCATTATTTTCATGACTACTGTTGGGAATTACACAAAAACATGACCACAATGTACTGTATGCTATGGAGCTGTATGAAGTGGAGACTGTGAACAGGTGTAAACATTGGTGTGGTTTACATGCAATTTAGAAACTCCAGATTCTCTCTCCATTGCCGTGAGACTGTGACTTAGCAGCACATACCACACTGTGAATTGGATTGGTTTGTCAGGGGTGACGTCAGACCAGAAACACAAACCAAAGCAAGGAATACAGTGCTCAGTGCTTTAATTAAATAAACAAATAAAAGATTAAACAAAACTACACAGAACAAAAGGCACGTTGGCCAAACAAACAACAAATCAGTAATAAGTAGTATGTTATTTGCGAAACCAGCATACATAGCAATTGTTGGCTTTTTACCTCTCTCCCAACCTGTTCTCCACTCATGAACACACTCAACTCGTTGCAGCCAAAGCTGCAGGTTCTTATAGTGGTGACCGAGGGATTGACTAGCTATCAATTATCTTGTTAACCCCTCGGTCACATTCTGCACGGGTCTACTATGGATTCGTGACTGTCCGCTAATTATATTATGTAGCTGACCAGTCACGCATTCCCACGAGGTAATTCAAAAACTAAAACAATAACAAGTAATGGTGGCGGATTTTCGTCTGCGCCACTAACAATAATATAATACAAATACTGTTTTTTCACCGTCATATATACATTAAATCATAACAATAATACAACAAAACAATATACAAATAATAATACGCACAATATGCAAATCAGCTTCTCGCACGAAAAAGGGGGGTAAATCAGCTTCTCACTAAAAAGGGGGGTAAATCAGCTTCTCACTAAAAAGGGAGGGAAATCAGCTTCTCACACTAAAAGGGGAGGTAAATCAGCTTCTCACACTAAAAAGGGAGGTAAATCAGCTTCTCACACTAAAAAGGGAGGTAAATCAGCTTCTCACACTAAAAGGGGAGGTAAATCAGCTTCTCACACTAAAAAGGGGGTAAATCAGCTTCTCACACTAAAAAGGGGGGTAAATCAGCTTCTCACACTAAAAGGGGGGGTAAATCAGCTTCTCACTAAAAGGGGGGTAAATCAGCTTCACACACTAAGAAGGGGAGGTAAATCAGCTTCTCACTAAAAGGGGGGGAAATCAGCTTCTCACACTAAGAAGGGGAGGTAAATCAGCTTCTCACTAAAAGGGGGGTAAATCAGCTTCACACTAAAATGGGGAGGTAAATCAGCTTCCCACACTAAAAAGGGGGTAAATCAGCTTCTCACACTAAAAAGGGGGGGAAATCAGCTTCTCACACTAAAAGGGGGGGTAAATCAGCTTCTCACTAAAAGGGGGGTAAATCAGCTTCACACTAAAATGGGAGGGTAAATCAGCTTCTCACACTAAAAAGGGGGTAAATCAGCTTCTCACACTAAAAAGGGGGGGAAATCAGCTTCTCACACTAAAAGGGGAGGTAAATCAGCTTCTCTCACTAAAAAAGGGAGGGTAAATCAGCTTCTCACACTAAAAAGGGAGGTAAATCAGCTTCTCACACTAAAAAGGGGGGTAAATCGCCCCCTAAAGTTATTTTTTTGCATGGCAACAAGTCTGAAAGCTATGCTATATGTTCATGAGATTTTAGCAGTGAAGATCCTATTTGTGACGTAACCTTGCTGAACTTTCTACTATAACTAAAGGCTGTCCCAAGCAATTCTTTATTATCAACTGAGATCTATTGGGAGGAGCCCTGGCAAGATTCTTTGACCAAATTTAAATTATAATATTTATTATTTATTATTATTATTATTATTATTATTATTATTATTATTATTATTATTATAATACAAGGGGTTTGTTCAGTATGTGTCAATTGCAGCGTACGAAATGTAGTCCTCTTGATGCGTCTAACTGGTGAATGAATTAAGCAGGTTTAATCCATTTGATTGGACTAAAGTTAGTACACCTGCTAATCCTGATTGCAGTGTAGCAGAAGTTAATCCTCACAGGTGGATCATCTGCTAAATCAGACTGAACAAGATCCTGATTGCAGCGTATCAAATCAGATTGGTGATGACCCTGTTCAAGTGGATATACTTAGTACTGTGAAGGATAAGACTCACTTAGTACACATGATCGTTCAAAGCATTTACTGGTTAATTTTTTTTTTGCAGAAACAGCTGCTTTTTTCCTCAGAAATGACTATATTTGAAAACTTTATTCCGTACATTTCTTTATGTCCGTCACATTCGGGCAGTCAGATCCATAAGAATAAAGTCTTGCACAAAATATATACATTTCAAATAAACTTTAATTCTGTACCTTTGATACCATAGTCAGTTTAATGCAATACATTTTCAGTTATTATGCTTTTACTATAAACAGCTAATGGTCCAATGTCACGCAATTGAGTCGGCATCTTAAATGCAAGTGTGATCTGCCAGTTTGAAATGTGCACAAAAAGACATGACAGTTATTTGTACTTAAATATGTTTGATGTAATTATTTTTGTACAGGGAGCCCTTTATATATTTATCTGACACTCAATTCCACATATCGGATTAGTAAAGTGGGTTTATACAGCTATGGCCAAAAGTTTTGTATCACTTAGAATTTTAGGATTGAGACATAATTAAAAAAAACAATATGAACATTTTTGTTACATATATATGGAAAACTTCAAAGCGGTATGTAATTTAATATATTAACGTAACATTTGATTTTATGAAGCAAAATGTGTTGTTTCTGTAGGGCAATGCAAAACTTTTGGATATAGCTGTAGGTTAGTCCCCATAATATCGGTCCTGTTCCGATCAGTTAAACCAGTTACCGGGATCACCTGCTTGGTACGCTGCAATCAAGATTAAGTACAGATTTGCGCATGATTTTCTAGTGTGCATTTTAGTCCACGTGATGTGAACTAAATCTCTGGTACGCTGCAGTTGAGTCGTCTGTGTTTTTTATGTGTGATTTATTCAGCGTTTCAAGTTATTGCTATTTACAGGTGACTCCTAAAATAAAAGTGCATTATAATTTAGTTGTTTTATAAGCAAAGTTATGGAAAAAAATACTGAAGCAATTACAAAGTAAAAAAGGCAACCCTTTGCAAAATAATAATAATAATAATTGGGTACCATCTATAGAGTAAAATCTCTTCAACCTAATTCATAGTGCAAAATGTGTTTCACAAGAATGACACGAGAGAGACAAATATGAAGCTTAATGTCAGCTTGGTGCAAGACAGAACGAAAGTAAAAAGAAAATGCCTGCGTGGATTACATCTACTTGATCGTTGATCTCATACGGGCTACCAGTATACTGGATCCACAATAACAAAAAATACAACAACATTCCCGCGATCCCGCGCTGAAATTCAAGCCCTGAACAGTATTTTGAAAATATACTCTACTAAACATGTATATGTTTATGTTTTTATATCATATATGTTTTTATATCATTAAAATGAGGTTCCAACACAAGCTCAAAACTTCTTGTTAACTTTAAGAAAGCTGCAGTTTAACACAGACTGTTTGCACAGAAGTGTGTGTTCCGTGCTGTACATTAGGTCTCTTCTACTTGAGGAAGTTACAAACCCACAAAGTATACCTTGCAATTGTAGCTGCTGTAGACTCTAGACTGCGGTCAGAGTAACACAGAGTTTATCATTTCCTAGTAACCTGGAAATTCAACAGCCTGTGAGAATTAATTACAGGAGGGCTTATTTAATTAAACGATTTTAAAGCTTGCTTTAGTTGTGCATTTTATATCCCTAATTAAAAGCTAATCCTAAGTGGAAATCTTACTGGCAATGTTTAACTTGCACCTGTTCAAGTGAGCTGGTCTGGTAACCACAGACCAAGGTTAAATTATGCACATTATTTCAGTTGTAAGTACCTGTATGGATTAAGAAACCTCAAAGCCATTCAATTTGAATTTGAAGTGTATCACCAGATAAACCTATCCTTATGAAGTATGTGTTTTAAATCTGCTTTATCAAAAGCATTTATCACATGAATATTGTTTGGGATACAGACTTCATAGCTTCCCTATGTCCAGTTTTGTTTTATGCCGTATTTTATTTCTATTTTTTCATCCATAACTTCAAAACGCTCAATCAAAACATAAGGTAAAACCGAAACTAAGTCAAGTAGACCCACATTTTGGCGACCGTCTTCCTCAGTGTACAGTATTTAACAGAGCTGCTGCACAGTCTTAAACTATGAAGATATTATCTTCATAGCTGCAGGATTTTAAAACACTGCAGGCTAAAGATGATTGGCTGATTGTACATTGCAGACAAGGATAAGAGCTTGCTTTGCCCTGCTGAGACCTCCCTCCTGGTAATGTAGTATTTCTCAAGTGTATGCACTCTATCAGTGATGAGGCCCAGACTCTTCACACAGACAGAGTACAGGTACAGTATACACAACCGGCAAGGGGCCAAGAAGTAATTGCACTTTGACTCTGTTCCATTTTACAAGAAGCACATGTTTCAGCGAACATTTCTTAATCTGTAAAAACGTATATACCCCCCCCCCCCCCCCTACACACACACACACACACACATACTTGCTCACAATCGGTAGTCTACAGAAAGAGATAGAGGAAGAAAACATCTCGGTAGTAGGGCCGCTGATCTGTTTTAGCTTTAGATGACTGTAAGAAACATGTTTATTGACAATAATATGATCATTCATAATCCTTTTCCAGTATAATAAATAATCAAGACTATACAATTATAAAAAATAAATATGTATATATATATATATATATCATGGTAATCAATTTTTTTTCCAAGCAGTACAGTAAATAGTCATCTGTAGTTTAGCCTTCCTTTACTGTGAATTGTCTTTAATCAGAAAGCTGACTTTGTTGAGCAGTTTGTTTGTTGGTTCACACTGTTAAAATGTACACTCTCTCTCTCTCTCTCTCTCTCTCTCTCTCTCTCTTTTGGACAACTTGCAATAAGAAAGGACACATTGAATCTCTGCTGTAGCTCAGGGAGAAGTTACTGGACATCAAAAAAGGGATATCCTTTTTTCCCTTTGTTTTTGTTATATTTACAGAATTTTACGGAAAGTACCTAAAAGTTTTTTTTTTTTTAAACAGTAGTGGACACACCTTTAAACAAACAGAACATGTTCAATTTTGTCCTGTGGAATTCTGCTTTGAATGAAGTTGACACTGTTCACTAACTTGTTAAAAGCTGTTGCTAGTTAAAGGCTGTTTTTCAATTAGAGCTCAGTGTTTTGCCTGAGAATTTTTGTAAATCTTAACAGGAGGAAAAACCTTCAGGCTCACTCAGTACCTCGATTTTATAATGATATCCTTTGTGCTACATTTTCTGCTTGTCTTATAACCAACCAGCCAGGTGCACTAACTGGCTGTGACAGTAACAGAATGCAGAGTGGAGAGACAGGGCCATCCCTCAACACTACTGCGCAGTCACATACAACTGCAGTGTGTTATCGGAGAAACAAGGGTGTCCACATTCTTTGGCTGTTCAGGCATGAAACATGCTGCTGACGGTGCATGAAGTAAACTAGACAGAACTCTGGCTCTCAATGACTATTCCAGTCTAGGACTGTTCCAACCACGTCCTAAATTAGTGAATTGACCCTGAGCCAATTAACTAATTTAGTACCTGGATGGTATGAATGTATAGACTGGAATGGATCTCGAGGGCCAGGGAAATACTGATATAAAAGATTGACTGAATTGTTGCAAAATAAATTATAATCACAATATAAAAATAGGACACTTTAAATACCTTGCACCACTCAGGTCCTGGGCTAAAATTACTAAAGTATTCGGAACAAATTGAGACTGATTGCTTTAAATTTGTACTTACAAGATACTGTCTGTAAGTTACTGATATAGTTGTTTTTAACTTGTCTGGATTCCCACTGCTTTACATTGTGGAAGCTTCATTTTGATCTCCTGTAAGAGCCTTTATCTATCGGGTTGACAGCTCTATCTGCGCAATACAGACCTGCGCGATGCATAACCTGCTGCCAGGCTGGTTATGAGACACGTGTGGCTACTCGCTTAAGTTTCGATTGCCATACAGTACATTGTAGATTTTTTAAATTCATTCGCCATTTTCCTCGCTTTCAATTGAGGAAAAAATAAGAATAAAAAATAACAATAAAGGTTGTCCAAAGCCTAAATTGGACCTTCTTCAACAGGGAGGACCAAAACAAAATTGCCTTTTTAATTGCTTATGGTACGAAAAAATGAAATGGTTGACTGCAAGTATTTGCGGTATTTCAAACCGTCTCTTCATCTTCCCTGTGGATTTCTGTGGGATACAGTGATTAAAATTTTTTTCATGAGGTGTAAAAATATTTTTTTCCACTATGTTTTTGTTATATTCAGTTGCTTGCCTTATGTGCTGCATATACTATCTTACTGTATTACATTTCTTATTAAATTACGATGTACCTTATGAAACTGTGTTTAATTCAGTTATTGTTTGAGGGTTTGTAATTATTTTTATGTGCACGTGTATATAAGGTTGTTATTTTGTCGGTGTTGGGGTGGGTGTTCGAGTAAGAGGAACTTGAACGAGAGACGGGAGAAAGATAAATAATAGAAAAGCCTAGAAACATCTCAATCATGTTACTGAGTCCACCAAACTAATTTCACTTCAGTAGCTGGATTCGAACCCTAGATGTGAAAGGCCTAAACTGTTAGTGATTAAGCCGACCAGGTCACCTAAGCCCCCGAAATATTACAAACAGGAGTTTAATAAGCAGATGAAATTATACACAATATAATTACAAACGTACTAATCCATTTGAAATAAGCTCTTTATAATTCTCCATTCCAAATTGGCTGCTTTTCTGTGTCATTGTATTCATTCATCTGCAAGCTATATCACTGTTCTCAAGCAAGTCCTTTAATTGAAAAATGGGATTTATTTGCTTCTCACGTAAAATTAATTTAATCTGAGAAGGGAAAGAAAACCTCAAACAGCCCAAGTGAAGTGATCTCCTTGTATCAGTGCAGTAACCATGGAGACATAATACTAATTTACCTCACACAATTCATTGAGTACCCTTTGAAAGCTATCCAGAAATCTACCTTGAGGAAGTGGGGGATATAAATGGATGTCTACACTGAGCAGGAATTGGAAGCTGGAAAAACACAGCACAGCTAAGCCAGGTTTAAGTGTATCTCTGCATGGTAAACACAGCGAGCGCAGCTGAGCCAGGTTTAAGTGTATCTCTGCATGGTAAATACAGCACAGCTGAGCCAGGTTTAAGTGTACCTCTGTGCATGGTAAACACAGCATAGCTAAGTCAGGTTTAAGTGTATCTCTACAGTGGGCAGGAATTGGAAGCTGGAAAAACACAGAACAGCTGAGCCAGGTTTAAGTGTGTCTCTGCATGGTAAACACAGCATAGCTAAGCCAGGTTTAAGTGTACCTCTGTGCATGGTAAACACAGCATAGCTAAGTCAGGTTTAAGTGTACCTCTGTGCATGGTAAACACAGCATAGCTAAGCCAGGTTTAAGTGTACCTCTGTGCATGGTAAACACAGCATAGCTAAGTCAGGTTTAAGTGTACCTCTGTGCATGGTAAACACAGCATAGCTAAGCCAGGTTTAAGTGTACCTCTGTGCATGGTAAACACAGCATAGCTAAGTCAGGTTTAAGTGTACCTCTGTGCATGGTAAACACAGCATAGCTAAGCCAGGTTTAAGTGTACCTCTGTGCATGGTAAACACAGCATAGCTAAGTCAGGTTTAAGTGTACCTCTGTGCATGGTAAACACAGCATAGCTAAGTCAGGTTTAAGTGTACCTCTGTGCATGGTAATTTAGCAATTTTCTCAAGGTTATACTATGCATGGTTTGCTATGCTTTACCATGCTTTCACTAACTTCGCAATGCTTTTACTATGGGACACTTCTATAAAGGTGAAGCTGTCGTGGTGTTTTCTGGGTTGCACATCTGCAATGCGAACTACTGTTGCATGTTGGATTAAACATGGAATATGGAACATGGTTGTCTTCACCATATCCTTTAAATTAATTTACAAAACTTGAGTTCTCATTAATCAAAGTGATTGCAGTGAGGAGACCCAGTAAGATCTCATGCGGTAATCTTAATAGCAGTTTATTGTAATGCATTGTTGCTGTTGTTTTTCTGACTGGGCGTTCTCTTTAAGACGTTCGGTCGCTGAAGTGATGACGTTTGTTGTGCTTTACCACGTAAGAGGGAAGACCGTGTGAAGCTTGTCATCTTCCCCACAATCTGATCACCGCAATGCGGAGCAACCAAACTTTCAGTGTGCACCTTGGTGACCAAAAGAGCCACAGGTGGAGGTTGAATAACAGGCTCCATCAAGGGTACTTCCTGGCTCCAGCCTTATTCAACATCTACACCAGCAACATCCCATCAACAATGTCTCTCAAATTCATCTATGCGGACGACATAGCACTGACAACCCAAGCCTCCACATTCGAGGAAGCGGAGTGAACCCTGGAGGTGGACCTGACAGTACTCGAGAAGTATAGTGCTTGAAGCCCAATGCGGGGAAGACGTCCGTGCTCAAGGTCAAATTCGGTGGCATCCCACTTAACCATGACCACGAACCCCTATACCTCGGAGTCACCCTCGACCGGACTCTCAGCTATCGCCATCACCTCAAAGCCACCATCAAGAAGACGAAATCCAGGGGTCAACATTATTATTATTTTATTATTATTATTTATTTCTTAGCAGACGCCCTTATCCAAGGCGACTTACAATTGTTACAAGATATCACATTATTTTTACATACAATTACCCATTTTACAGTTGGGTTTTTACTGGAGCAATCTAGGTAAAGTACCTTGCTCAAGGGTACAGCAGCAGTGTCCCCACTGGGGATTGAACCCACAACCCTCCGGTCAAGGAACAGCCTTGTTTCTCCTTGCCCCAAGGACAGTGGAGTGCTCTCATCAGCACAGTATTTCTCAACTGTGTCCTAACAACGCATGTGAGGTGTGGATCTCTCTTCCACAAATGGAAGATCAATAACTCGGCAAGCTACGAATGTGATGAGGTGCAAACCTTCAGGCACATCACTGAGGATTGCCCAATACACTCGGATTCTGGTGGAACAAGCGGACTCCACACAGCTACCCGGATCCCGTGGAATGGCTTACAGAACTTAAATTTATTTATTTATTTATTTATTTTATTTCTTAGCAAACGCCCTTATCCAGGGCGACTTACAATCGTAAGCAAATACATTTCAAGTGTTACAATACAAGTAATACAATAAGAGCAAGAAATACAATAATTTTTGTTCAAGTGTGACAAACCACAATTCAATAATAAATTACAGTTGCAGCCCGTTGCTTTTCAAATGCCATATGAAAGCAGAAGAGTGCCTGCAAATCAAATATAACATTCTGGCCTTTGGTAGAATAGTGTTTTGTCTCGGTCCTGCATTTCTGCAGCAGGTTTGCTAGGACTCTGAAGAGGCTGTGCCTCCACAGATGATGTGCTTGAAGGTACATAGAGTGCTCATGCTCTAATTGTTGCGTTAATTATGTAACTTGGTAATTGTATACATTTGAGTTATAATTGAGAAGTATTTATTGAAGAGTGGAAGCTCTGAAATCCGTCTACAGCAGAGTTGTTATCGTTCTCTAGTTGATAGCTTATGTTTATGAGAAATGTGGAATTAAGCTTCTTAGGGGTGTAGTGATTCATTGTGTAGCTTTACATAATAAATCATATCATAATAAGAGTAGAGGAATGTATCATTTGTAATGTTATACAAGATCATTGTAGTTCACCATATGGTTGTTAAATGAAGAATAAGTGTGTTTTATAGTTGCTATGAATACATGCTCTGCTTCATTTAATTTGTGTTTTTTAACAAAAAGGTCCATCATCAAATTGTCATTTGTTATTCTCATGCATCACAAACAGCCAACAGTTCCATCACTGATATCGTGATACATAGTGTATCGTTACCTGCATATCGGGATGCATATCGTATTACACCACTACATATTAATGTGATCATTAAAAATATAGGGACAAAAACAATGCTGAATTACGGGACTCAAATGCAAATGCATAAGACACACCCACCCTAGTTTTACCCAGTGCTTTGGTAGTTTGTTTTAAATATACTGCACTAGGCCCTTCAGTCCCTGTGCATTTCAGTGCCTGTGTGTCTGCCCTCAGCCTGTTTCACTGGCCAGGTTTGCGTCACTGTCGGCCTGCTTGTGGATGCGGTGCAGAGTTTCCTAGCAGCCAGCCAGGGCTTTGCTTCCTGCTCTGAGAGAGGCTTCCTGTCCTCATGGGGTTTACTGGAAAAAACAAACAGACAGCGCCCCCCAGCACAGTCAATGTGGGCGGGGAGGAGGGGGAGAAGCAAGGACCTTAGTATCAGGAGGAAGGCTGTAGTTCACAGAGAGGCCAGAATTATTCAAGGAGCGAGGAATCCTATGTGCCTGCAGCTCTAACTATCTTAGATAGTGTAAACAAACTGGTCAGCCAAGTCTACAGCTATGGCCAAAAGATTTGCATCACCCTATAGAATTTACTAATTTTGCTGCATAAAGTCGAATGAACCCTTCTGAATAATGTAACGGTAACATATCGAATTACATACCACTTTGTAGTTTTCCATATACTTAACGAAAAACTGGCAAAAATTGAGAAATGTGACATTTTCGAAATCTAACATTAAATACTGTACTGCTATTATGGCTTCCGGTAGACTTTTGCAATATCATGTTGTAGTTTCTTTGATTACATGATGTCAAATAAAATATCTAAATTATGTTTATATAGTTTCCGTTCCTTCAGATGAAACGTAAAACCGAGGTCCTATGTAAGTCACTCTGTAACAGCAGTTATGATGCATAGTTCACACCCTAGTCTCTGAAAGTCGCTTTGGATAAAAGCGTCTGCTAAATGATGAATTAATAATAATAATAATAATAATAATAATAATAATAATAATAATAATAATAATGTATTTTTTTTTTATTATGTCTCAACCCTAAAATTTTAGGTGACGGAAACTTTTGATCTATCTGAGTGCACAGAAGGCTAAACTGGGTAAACTTGTCAAATCAGTGCCACACTGACCCCTATCTCTAAAAAGTTTGCTATAGGAAAAGTATAGCAAATTGTAATAAAGCATAGTCAAGTAGTAGTAAAGCATAGGCAAGCATATTGAAAAACATGGCAACCCATGGTAAACTATGGAACATGCATACTATAACCATGGGAAAATCATGAATGTTATAGTATTTGAGAACACCTTGTTCCTTTTCAATTTCAGTGTTTTACATATCAAGCAGGTGCTGCTAGCTCATGATAGCTTGGCAGAGGACAGATCTGGTAATAAAGTAACTCATAATTTATTACAAACTCATCAAGAACATCAAACAGAGATTAAATATAAATGCATGAATTACATCTGTGTACGACCTTTAAATAATTGGGTTTGATGAATTCTATAGTCTTGCACATTGAGATGATTCCGGCTGCCATTAGAGGTAATAAAGCATAAATCAATGCAATAATGTTATTAGTATTTACCGGTAATGGATATTTGACAAGTATTATCAAGATCAATTTGAGCATTTGATATCTTACACTAGAAACACCTGCCATAACAGTGTCAATACAGTGTAGTGCCACAGCCAGTAAGGCAATAATATGATACAAGAAGTCTGCAAGGTGTTCAAAATGTTCTTCCCATGTTTAAGTAGAAATCTGCACTCCATTTTTGATGAAGCATCTCTACTTTGGACAGTACTGGCTAGCCAACCAAGCACCTTTCACCTACCCTCTGTCAAAGTCTGTCAGATGGGCCGTCTTTACCATCTTGCAACACGGGAATGCAACAAGTAGAGTATTGTGCTTCCCTGAAACTCAGATGAGGAAGAACCCTGAATTAAAAAAACAATGTAAAGCTTCAGCTGAAGAATCCCAAGACCGCAGTGTGGTTTGCTATTTCTGCACGGGCTCTTGGGAGTTCATTTTCCTTCCTGTCTGGTAATTGACATGTAAATGCCCTCCTCCGAGGTTTGCTGGGGATTAGCATTACAAAGAGAGAAGTGAAAGAGAAGCAAGTCCTTACTGAGAGAGTCTTCCTCTGCACCTGCCTTCCCTCCCCTTCCCTCGTGAGAGGCATCAGAGCTGAGAGCTACAGACCCTTCAATAACACCGCACTGAGCTGAGGGTACCCGACCCCACTCTGCTTCTTGTTTAGATTCACTTTGTATCATTAGAGTCATCAAATCCTGGTTACTAGAGCTCCCAGAATCCTATCTAAGCTCTAACTACATCAGGTACACCAGAATGTAACCATTAACCAGCCCCCTGCAACACCAGTGGATGTGAAATTCCACATATCATATATATAAAGTACATGTGGTATTTCTTACTCTTACTGCAGTTGAGGTGTATGTCATATCTAACAGCGGCAGGGTTCTATTGAGAGATTCAGAGGTTCTTTAAAAAATACATACCAGGATCACACATCTGGAAAGCTACATTTCTGTAAATGTAATCCCTCATCTGTTGCAACTTCAGACACACAAGCCAGAAAAGAAACCACCAGTTTCAAATGTAAACTCTTCCATTTATAGCCCCTGAGTGGCAGTGTTTTCAAAGAGTCAAAATTAAGTTACCATGGCTACAAAAGCATGGCACAAGCAGACAGGAAGTATTTGCTGGTGGTAGTGGGATGATGACCTGGCCCTTGAATTGTTTCACTGACGCCTGTCATGTTGAGTCATCCAACCCAGCCCTTTAGTTAAGAGCAGTGAGTACTTCTCAGTGCTGCGGGTCTAATACTGCCTGTATAAAAGGACTGCAAACCAAGACTTTAGAATCTATTTCCTTACCTAGTATTGGCATTAGCAACATTATCACTACCCCACTTCTTCAGGAGTGCTATGCATTATTATGAAGGATCTTGTCTCATATTGAAGAAATTAGCTATATATGTGCTTCTTTTCAAATGATATTAGTGTACAACAAGCACCAAAAATGTAAATATGTGTTTTGCTTCCCTGAGAAGCTACCTAAAGAGAAGTAAGCTTCTTGGTAATGTGGCCTGGTTTCTGACGAAGCCTAGTGTACAGAAGGCAGAGTGGAGAATGTAGTAAACATGGACCCAGGAGCCACACTGCAGCTTTAGAATCAAATCGACAAACTTTCAACTGATGCCTTAATTGCTATGTAGGTCTCGCAAGTGCAGTTCTGAAAGAAATACATGGTATAGCAAACATGCATTTTCACATTTAAAATGATGTCTGGTACCATAGTAAAAGAAAACTGAGGTCAATACGGTGCACGACAGGTAGAGCAGCTGTCTAACCCCAGACTCTGATCACACAGCACTGCAGCAGAACAGCTGTCTAACCCCAGACTCTATCACACAGAGCATGCTGACAGGGCTGATGTATCACCGGCCCGAGGACCCACTGGGCTACCTGGAGAGCTGCCTGCAGAAAGCACGTGAGCTGGGCGGCCCTGAGAGGGTGAGGTGGGACACCTTCATCACACAGGACCGTCGGCCCCTGCCACCCATCAACGGGGGCCAGAGCAAGAAGACCGTCTTCAGAGCAGGTAAACTCCCTGGAGGACACTGACAGCATAATCCCAGGAAATCAAGCATAAAATCAACTGCCGTCACTCTCTTAACATTTGTCGTAGCAAGACTCTTATAAAAATGCACCGCAGTAAATCTACACAGTGATTTTTCAGTTTTCCCATCCCAGTTTATCATGGTATACCATACTTAATAAGGGAGAGTCACTATAAACCCCAAGCCTGTAATATATGCAATGTGTCCCTGCTCCCCCAGAGCCAGAGAGAGTCAATATAAACCCCAGGCCTGTAATATATGCAATGTGTCCCTGATCCCCAGAGCCAGGGAGAGTCAATATAAACCCCAAGCCTGTAATATATGCAATGTGGCCCTGCTCCCCCAGAGCCAGGGAGAGTCAATATAAACCCCAAGCCTGTAATATATGCAATGTGTCCCTGCTCCCCCAGAGCCAGGGAGAGTCACTGTAAACCCCAAGCCTGTAATATATGCAATGTGTCCCTGCTCCCCCAGAGCCAGGGAGAGTCAATATAAACCCCAAGCCTGTAATATATGCAATGTGTCCCTGATCCCCAGAGCCAGGGAGAGTCAATATAAACCCCAAGTCTGTAATATATGCAATGTGTCCCTGATCCCCAGAGCCAGGGAGAGTCAATATAAACCCCAAGCCTGTAATATATGCAATGTGTCCCTGATCCCCAGAGCCAGGGAGAGTCACTATAAACCCCAAGCCTGTAATATATGCAATGTGTCCCTGCTCCCCCAGAGCCAGGGAGAGTCAATATAAACCCCAAGCCTGTAATATATGCAATGTGTCCCTGATCCCCCAGAGCCAGCCCCTCTAAGCCCCTATAGGCGGTACGAACGCCTGCCTCCCATCCAGGCTCAGTTCTCCATCGAGAGTGACTCGGATATGACAGAATCCACCGGACTCATCCAGGAGTACGACGTCTTCGACCCCTCCAAACCACGGCCGCCCATCATCTTTGTCGTCGGTAAGGGACTCGCGGTGCACAATATCACCACAGATTTCAATCCAGAGAAGCAGATTCATTGCTATACAGTGCTCCCACTTTATTTCTCTACCTGACTAAAGGCTGGTTTATACTTCCGACTGCGACCCAATGTTTGGTATCAGTCAGTGGTCTCCGGTCGGAATGACAGTCGTACGGCCTTTTCTTGTGTGTCTGCGACTGAAAAAAGCAAAGGGTCGGAGGATGTTGAAAAAATCCAATAAGCCAGTGAAGCGCGATTGAGAACGTTTTTGAGGAACCCAATAAACATGAACAACAGAACAGGATTTTAAACTTGCCTCTAAACTGAATGAAATTAAAGCATAAATTAACCTTTGCTAAAATGAATATTGGTGATTACATAGGCTACCATGCGCAGCAACCACTTGTATAATAATAACAATAATAATGAATACAATGTATTGTTGTTATTCTTTTTATATATTTGAGTCACTAATAAGTTGACGTCGCTATTTATTTTCTGTATGAAATGACTTTCCCCATCAAATCAGTAACGTTGCTCAGCTGTTCAATACGTGTGATCGGAGGCAGTATGGAGAACAGCTGATCAGTTTTACTTGTTTGCTGCTCATAAAAATATATCTGAGCCAATTTACACATTCACTTCATTCATGAGACGGGAAATTTTAAAATCCTGTCTCAGTGTGGCGGGATTGTGGAGCCTGTTGGCAATCCTAGTCACAAGTCGACTCCGGCAGTAACGCAGACTGGCTGAAAGTATGACCGACAGCAACAACCACTTTGCTGCGTCAAAAAGTCTGCGAACTCGGGGGTGCTTCAGTCCTTCTGGCGCACCCGTAGAAGTGTCTGCAGCTGACGTACAGCTTTTGTCTGCGAGAGAAGTATAAACCAACCTTTACACATCGAATTCGAACCCAGGCCTCCAGAGGTCAAATGAGACGCTAGTGACTTCCACTGCACCACCCAGCCCTTACTACGTCATTTTTGGTAGATTTTTTTGCTGTACTCAAAGTATTGTTTTTTAAGTGTTAAGGTGCTCTGACTGTGTTCAGGAGCTGCTCTTCATCTCTGGTTGCCTGTCATAAGTGATCATCCAAAGTGTCTTTATAGCAGTGTGTGCAAAGCACTTTGACACAAACTTATGAAAACAATGAAAAATGTAATATTTGAGTAATTACAAACAGAGCCAATCACAATGATTGAAAACACAATAAGCAGGGAAGGAGACAGTGCTGCGTTTGAAGCTCCTCACTCAGAAGTAGAAGTGCTGATTTGGATACTTGTCTGTGTTCCCCCTCGCTGGGTCCCTCCCTTAATAGATTCTTTCTCTCTTCTCATTGGCCAGGCGGGCCGGGTAGCGGAAAAGGCACACAGACTGCCAAGATGGCACAGCGCTACGGTTACGTGTGTGTCTCTGTGGGAGAGATCCTGCGCAACCAGCTGCTGCATCACGCCCCCAGCGACAGGAAGTGGGAGCTGATCGCAAAAATCATCGCCAACGGAGAGCTCGCTCCCCAGGTACTGTCTGTCTGTTGAACAGAATGTATTAACATCCTCTATTCATGTCAATAACATTCTCCTCTACAATAAGTGTTGAATATGATTCACTGGGGTCAGTTAAAACTGATCTGTCGAGAAGAGCAGCAACAGATATCCCCAAACTTGTGCAAAAAAGCTTGTACATGCTATAAGGTTGGATTAGAAATACATTTTTAATTATAGACTACTGCCATTAATTTTGACTTTCTCCCTAGTTAGTAGATCTCACACACTCTTGCTTTTTTTTTCGGCCTGATTTTCCCTTTTTAAAATACCTCTGTTCTCTTACACAGTAGAGGGAGGACTGAATACTTTTCAGACATCCGTTTTAATTACGTGGCACCTAACACCCCTGCATTTCTTTATGGACAAATCTGTTGCCTACAGGATGAGAGGGGAACAAAACATCTTGGTAGCAGTGGTGTTGATTAGACACGAGATTATGGCTGTTAATAATTTTTCAGTACAATAAATAGTGCTGGAATTAACATTTTCTTGTTGGGATATCCCTTCAGAATTCAGACAAGTATCTGAGTATTCTTTCATTTGCAAAACATAATCAAGGCCGCTATATTTAACACTGTGTTAAAGAAAAAAAAATATCACAGAATATCAGATATGTGTCCCAGCACTAACAATAAATAACCAAGACTAAACAAATGATCGATAATATCATTATAATCTGTTATTGCTCAACCCTAACATGCATTAACAAATCAAGGAAGTGAAAAACGTGCGTCAGTACTTCAACACATTTTATTGTCATTGAAAGATAATGAACTATGTAATTTATGAACTAGTAACAGTACCTTTTAGGAGACATGGGTTGATTGAGTATCTGGAAGCAGTGTTGGTGTATGCAGTTCTACTGCAGCGTTACAGCACTAGTAGTTCAGTAGTAGTGCCTCACCTACATGTCTTTCTGTATCGTGTGTAAGCCTGCTCCAGCCTCGTGGCATGTTCTCAGCAGCACAGCTCTCTCTCTCTCTCTTTCTCACTCTCTTACTCTGCCACCTCTCAGGAGACGACGATTGAGGAGCTGAAGCAGCAGTTCATCAAGCATCAGGATGCAAAGGGCTTCATCGTGGACGGCTTCCCGCGAGAGATCGCACAGGCCTTCACCTTCGAGGAGCAGGTAGAGAGGCTCACTCAACCTCTCAAGTGTGACGGGCAGTGTTGTGTGATACACTGCGTTACAGATTCTCAAGTGTGACAGGCAGTGTTGTGTGATACACTGCGTTACAGATTCTCAAGTGTGACGGGCAGTGTTGTGTGATACACTGCGTTACAGATTCTCAAGTGTGACGGGCAGTGTTGTGTGATACACTGCGTTACAGGTTCTCAAGTGTGACAGGCAGTGTTGTGTGATACACTGCGTTACAGGTTCTCAAGTGTGACGGGCAGTGTTGTGTGATACACTGCGTTACAGATTCTCAAGTGTGACAGGCAGTGTTGTGTGATACACTGCGTTACAGGTTCTCAAGTGTGACGGGCAGTGTTGTGTGATACACTGCGTTACAGGTTCTCAAGTGTGACGGGCAGTGTTGTGTGATACACTGCGTTACAGGTTCTCAAGTGTGACGGGCAGTGTTGTGTGATACACTGCGTTACAGATTCTCAAGTGTGACGGGCAGTGTTGTGTGATACACTGCGTTACAGATTCTCAAGTGTGACGGGCAGTGTTGTGTGATACACTGCGTTACAGATTCTCAAGTGTGACAGGCAGTGTTGTGTGATACACTGCGTTGCAGGTTCTCAAGTGTGACGGGCAGTGTTGTGTGATACACTGCGTTACAGATTCTCAAGTGTGACGGGCAGCTTGTGTGATACACTGCGTTACAGATTCTCAAGTGTGACAGGCAGTGTTGTGTGATACACTGCGTTGCAGGTTCTCAAGTGTGACGGGCAGTGTTGTGTGATACACTGCGTTGCAGGTTCTCAAGTGTGACGGGCAGCTTGTGTGATACACTGCGTTGCAGGTTCTCAAGTGTGACGGGCAGTGTTGTGTACAGATTCTCTCCCCTGTCGGTGAGATGAGATGAGGTTAAAGCCATGAATGCAGAAGAACCCGGGTTTTGTGCATATTGGTTCAAATGCTTGCTTGTAGTGTACAGGGTCACCGGTTTGTCCCCCAGTCTGTGCCCTGTTACAGATGCACAGCCAAGAGGCAGAACCTTCTTACAGTCACTTCGTTGGGAAGCTTTCAAATGAAGCTGTGTTTGGTGAATACTAGAATTGAAGAAGTCTCTAGTCAAATCGTTTGTCTGCTTGACTTAGTTTCTTACAGTTGTACCTGATGGAGGTATTAGATGAAACAGTGGTCTGTATAATTTACCAGTTGATTTGATCACCATGTACCGCACCAGGATGAATTACAGGTGATTTGTTTTTCATTTAACAGTACCGAGGAATCCACAAGGATTGCATCAACGACTTCTTTTAGAGCAACCCCAAGATAACCACAGATAGGTGGTGGATGCAATCCAGGGAGATTCTCTAGTGCTGTAAAATGATCCAATAAAACCCAGTTGTGGCTTGTCCCAACTGAGTATAGCTTAGTTTCTTATAACATAACCTCAGAGTTTATAACTGAGTGAGAAGCTGTGGCTGGGAATACTGGAATACTGTAGTTAACATGTTTTTTTTCAGCACAAAGGGTGATTTCTGTTGTTAGGAGCAGGGGTGAAATTCTCAACACAGAAGTGCAGGTACTCCTATGCGCAGCCAGGTGTAAACATTACAAAAGTGTAGCCAGTTTGAGTGCCAATGTATAAATAATGTCGGTAGACAATACTTTTTTAATACAAAATAGGCCTTAATAAAGAAGATGAAAACACTGAAAGCTTTGTGCCCTCTGTAACTATCAGTCATGTGCTGTAATATAACACGTAAGCTAAACCTGAAATGATATGTATTAATACATATTACACTGTGCAGTAGCTGCTGTAGAGAGAGAGTTTTTTTTCAAGATATCCAAAAAAAGAGGTGATATTCTAGAAAAAAAACAACTGTGCTATAAAAAAAATGATACAAAAAGGTCTTCGTCAAACAAGGCACACTAGGGGCTGACATTTGTACTGATGTACTTGATTTGGCCAGTTTAATCTCCATAGTGTTCTCTGAAATCACCCCATACTTTCCAGACCCTGGGTGCTCCCCTACAACAGGACCTGGCTGTGATATATTGATAGCCTTGGATTAGAACATACTGTATATCCCTGTTGTTATAGTTTTATTTTTATACTTATTACTTCTACAATGATATGTTATGTTATGTGTGCTTTGCTGTGTTTCTGTCTATATTAATTACCATGAACTACTCCAGAACAAAATAGCTTTTGAAAAGGCTTCTCAAAGCTGAACAAGAGGAAATGTGATGGGATCATGTCAGTGTTATACGTGCTGTAGAGTTTCTTCAGTTGAAATGTGATGGGATCGTGACAGTGTTATAGATGCTGTAGAGTTTCTTCAATTGAAATGTGATGGGGTCATGTCAGTGTTATACATGCTGTAGAGTTTCTTCAATTGAAATGTGATGGGATCATGTCAGTGTTATACATGCTGTAGAGTTTCTTCAATTGAAATGTGATGGGATCGTGACAGTGTTATACATGCTGTAGAGTTTCTTCAATTGAAATGTGATGGGATCATGTCAGTGTTATAGATGCTGTAGACTTTCTTCAATTGAAATGTGATGGGATCGTGACAGTGTTATACATGCTGTAGAGTTTCTTCAATTGAAATGTGATGGGATCGTGACAGTGTTATACATGTTGTAGACTTTCTTCAATTGAAATGTGATGGGATCGTGACAGTGTTATACATGCTGTAGAGCAGGGGTGCACAATTAGAATTCAAAGAGGTCCAGTGACTAACATTTTCTCCCCCCAAAGGTCCAAACCATTAAAATGTCTAACGTGCGCTATGATTTGGGGGCATATGTAGTTCTTGTATATGTATAGCTAATAAACAAAGTACTACATTTCAATAACATTTCAACAATATTTATTGCACATTTTCAATGCAGACACATTAAACATGAGGTAAAATAAATATGCAGCCTAATCATAAATAAAAGTAGGCCTATCACAAATGTTCTCATTTCAAGCAAAACAAGACTGCATCTTCACAAAAAAATAACAAAAGTGCCTGTTTCTAAAAAAGTGCTTTGATTTTTGAACAAATAAGAAAACACAGGTTTAATATTTATCTTTCCTACTCTCTCCCACTTCACTTCTCCATCTCTCTTCTTTAGTGAGAGAAATGGGCTTTTGCTTGCCCTGCCAGTAATTTGAACCTTGGCTGGAATGGAGTCAGTGCCATTCTCATGCACATATGTAGGTGCTCATTGGTGAGTCTAGAACGGTACTTATTTTTAATGATGTTCATAGTGGAGAAAGAAGACTCACAACTGTATGTGGAGCCAAACATGGTCAAGGTGTGTAGTGCTACTTTGGTCAGACCAGGGAAAACAGTCTCAGACACAGCCTGCAGCCTGAAAGTGTCATGATCAGTTAGTTGAAAGTGCTCTCTTACTGCAACATTTGCTTGCAGATCAATCAGTTCCATCTGTAGAGATCCAGCATGTGCCCACTTGAAGGTCTGTGTCACCTCCTTTGAAAATCCCCTGACATCTGTGATGAGGAATGGATTCTCAATGAGAAGAAGGAGCTGCTGTCCAAGGCTGAAGCTGTCAAAGCGATTTCTGAAGTTTCCAATCAGCTTATCTATGAAGTCAACATGAGGAGAAACATCTCTCTCACCGTGAATCTGTTCCTGCACTTTTGGGAAGTGTGCACAGTCTCCTTGAAGATCTTCCTTGAACACTTCCAGTTTCCTCTGGAAGGAGCGGACAGCTGTCATCAAATCACAAACTGAATTGTTCTTGCCCTGTAGTTTCACGTTGAGCTCATTAAGGTGTGATGTGATGTCTACCAAAAAAGCAACAATATCCATTTTGCTCTCATCTTGCAAAAAAAGTGAAAACTGTGTTGCCTTCTGACTCTTGAGCTGTACTAGGAAAGCTGTTATTTCCTTTCGAATGGACCAAAAGCGTTCCAACACCCTGCCTTTACTGAGCCATCTTACGTTGTTGTGCAGCAGTAGGTCATTTGCATTTGCCTCAACTTCTTTCAGGAATTCTCTCAGCAGGCGATGTTGACGAGATGAGGATGCCCTGAGGAAGTTGATGAGTTTCATCATTGTATTCATCACTTCAGCATACTCTTCTGACAGATTGGCGCACAGGACAGACTGATGAATGATGCAGTGGTAAGCTGTGAGATCAGGGTTGTCCTCTTTCAGCCGTGCAACAGCTCCTCTCTCCCTTCCTATCATGGCAGGGGCCCCGTCTGAGGTGATAGAGACCACTTGTTTTGGATCTATCCCCCTCTTTCTCAGCATCTCCTTTATGGTCATGTATATGTCCTTTCCTCTTGTATGTGTCTCGAGTGGTGTTACACCTAACAGGTCTTCAAAGAATTCCTTCTTCTCTGTGTGGTAAAATCTAACATACACCAGAAGCTGGGCATTATCACTCACATCAGTAGATTCATCAACAGCTAATGCTATGCATGGTGCACTCCGAATAGCTTCATCAAGCTGTGTTAATACATCCTCTGTTAGTATTTCACTCTTTCTTGCTGCTGTTGTACGTGACATTGGGATTTGCTTGATCTTTTCACACAGCTCGTCTTTTTGTTTACCGTCAAGTAAAGTTTCAGCAACAGCATTCATGCACTCCATCACCACCCCCCCGTCAGTAAATGGCTTTTGGTGTTGACCCAAAATCCAAGCTATTTTTAGTGAACATTCGTTTGCACGTTGTTGGGCAGTGAATGCATGGGAGAGGACTCTGGTGGACCGATCATACTGGGCTTTGAGTTCGTTTATTTTGCGTGCCCTCACCTCAGACTGCTGTGGATATATTTGCTCAAAAGTTCTGTGCTTTGTCTCGTAGTGGCGCTTCACGTTGGCACTTTTTATTAGAGGCACGGTCTCTGATCATATCAGGCAGAGTGGTTTGACACTCGCTGCGGGAAGGATAAAGGCATATTTGTCTGTCCACTCTTTGAAAGCTCGATTTTCTGTATCGACTTTCCTGACTTTTGCGCACGCCATTCTATAATTTCTCCTCTCGCTTCCGCTTTTGCGTCTCTCGCTGTCTCTCTCTCTGACAACATCAGTCTCCTAACATGCATTGTAAACATTCGCTTTGATTGGCTGAGTTTCGTGAAGCGATTTAAATAACACACGTGATTGGACAACACACAGTAGTATGGGGCGCTGTCTGAGACCTTCCCAGCTGTGCTACATATGTGTACATTCATCAGTATTTAATTTAACTATTTATGATTTAATTATTTATGAGAAATGTGTCGAGGTCCATATAGAACTTTTGTGTACCTCTGCTGTAGAGTTTCTTCAATTGGCATGTGATGGGATTGTGACGGTGTTATACATGCTGTAGACTTTCTTCAATTGAAATGTGATGGGATCGTGACAGTGTTATACATGATTGTCACAAAGACGGCCGGAGTGGGTGGCGTCAGACCAGAGCCAGGAAATAAAACAAGAGAGAGGTGGAGTTTGGTGGAGCTGAGCGAATGGTCTCGCTCAGCATTTAATAAATAAACAGAACAGCAAAATAAAAAGGTTGTAACACAAAACAGGACACGGCACTTCATTCCAAAATAAACAGACAAACAAAACGTACTAAACAGTAAACAGACACGGACAGACAAACGAAACACGGTGAGTGAGACACTTCTTTTCTTCTTCTTCTTCTTCTTCTTCTTCTTCTTCTTCTTATTATTATTATTCTTTTTACCTCCTTCTCCACACTCGTTCTCCACTCACCGAACACCCAACCCCGAGTGAGTGAAAACGTGCTGCTTTTATGCAGCTGTACTGAGACTCAATTGCTAATCAATCAATTGGAGTCTCGGTACAACTGCACGTGAATTAATATAGTGTACTCCCGTGACCACACATTACATTTTAACCAGCACGTGAAGTGATTTGTGCCATCCTCGTGCCTAAATACAAATCTACATTTTTAAATACACGTGAAACACAGACCCGTTTATATCCTGTGTACCAATGACTATACACCAACATTTACACACGCAACATACAACATATAACACACAAATGCACACAGGGGCGGGGCACATTGCCACAATGCTGTAGACTTTCTTCAATTGAAATTTGCTAGCCAGCAGGGCAAATACTTAAATGAACACTCTACCTCCCTGCCTTATGAATCAGCATAACATTGTTTAAAAATGCAATTTTTATTAAGAAGAGAAAGAGAGAACAGTGGGTGTGTTTAGCTGCTACAGCCTTCATCAGCATTGGAGACGTGAAATCAAGATTCACCGTAATCGGTTCCAGGTAGACTTTCATCGTATAATTATTTACTGTAAGTGGCATTTCTTCTCACGCAGAATGGTCAATCAAATTCCGAATCCAACTGGACTTAAAGAGATTAATTTAACACGACAAAAATTTAGTTGACAAAACTAAAGCATGACTTTAATTTTTATCTTCATGGGAGTAACATTCATAAACTCAGTAGCTTACTAGTTGCATCGTATACATTAAGGAAATAATTATATATTATTTCACTGAAGAGCAGTTCCCAGAATTCATATTTTACTTTTCAATGTCAGAAAATGCCTGTATTTTACAAATTCTGTCATAATCATTGTTTTGAAGGTTTAAAAGAAGAAAATAAAATACAGTATCAATCAGGAGACTAAATTAAAAATGTCATAACAGTAAACTAACTTCAGATGTCATTCATTCAATGAACAACCGTCTTACTTTCCATTTCTTAAAGAATTAGTAATCGATCAGGGGAGAGTACCGACAATGTTATTGACCAATCGGATGGATGGAATGCATGCGTGGTGGATGAAAAGCAGATTAAATAAGTCCCGGTACCCAGTACCAGCATCAAAATAAGTCCCGGTACTGAGTACCAGCAGAATTTCACCCTGGGAGGGAGAATCTCTGTATGAAAAATAAGTGTATCTGATAATGTGTACAGCAAATTCATTTGAATTGATTTCAGAGAAATAACTGAGTTTAGTATAAAAATACCCTGTAGCACTAGCTACATGAATGCAGCATAAGTAATTTGCTGCCTGCTGCTCTTAATTGAGTATCAGAATACCTGGCCAGGTTAAGTTAATTCTCTATTCAATTGCTAAATAAGTGATTTTGTCCTCGTTTCTAAAGTGGGCCTTTCAGATTCTTAAGGTAAAACTTAGGTGAAGCTATATCAATTTACTGTCAGTTTTTGGTAAGGGGTTTATCTCTGCACTGGTCTCGCTCTCTTGTTTTAACTGAATGATCTTTTCCTCAATTTCCACATGGAAGTTCTAATTAGAGTCAGGTGTTGCTAATTGCCTTGGCAAAGGACTTATTGAGCTTGATTTATCATTGTCTAAGTATCTTAATTGGGAGCTCTTTAAATATGGCTATTACTTCCTGGGAAGGGTGTGGTTCCTTTTTCTGGGGTGATTCTTTTTTGGGTGTGGTTTTTGTGGATGCAGAGTGTTTGGCGGAAAGAGCAGGGTTTTTTGAAGAAGGTTGCTGTCTATAAAAGAGAGATCGGGAAGCAATGATCTGTTGGTTGTTAGAAACATGTATTTTTTCTAATCTGCCATTTTCCAGTTTGAAAGTAACCAGTTATCTAATCTCCTGCCCAACTGAAACTATCCACATCATTCAAATTGTTTATTTTTTATCCTAAAAGCAACAACGGTGACTAATCCATTTATTATCCAAATCATCACTTTTTGTCTCCTTACCTGGTTGGAAACTCCAAGCTCTACAGGACCAAGGAAGAACTGGGTGAGATCCCCTGATGGGGAGGAATCTTATCTTTCGCTGCTGGATTATCTGTTTTGTTCTGACTGTTTGGAATTATTATCATTTTGGTTTATTTATCGGGGTTTAACAAGCACCTCGCATAGAAGTCTCATTTGGTTTATTTATCGGGGTTTAACGAGCACCTCGCATAGAAGTCTCATTTGGTTTATTTATCGGGGTTTAACGAGCACCTCGCATAGAAGTCTCATTTTGTTTCTTTATCGGGGTTTAACGAGCACCTTGCATAGAAGTCTCATTTGGTTTATTTATCGGGGTTTAACGAGCACCTCGCACAGAAGTCTCATTTTGGTTTATTTATCGGGGTTTAACGAGCACCTCGCATAGAAGTCTCATTTGGTTTATCTATCAGGGTTTAACAAGCACCTCGCACAGAAGTCTCATTTGGTTTATTTATCGGGGTTTAACGAGCACCTCGCATAGAAGTCTCATTTTGTTCATTTATCGGGGTTGAACGAGCACCTCGCATAGAAGTCTCATTTTGGTTTATTTATCGGGGTTTAACAAGCACCTCGCATAGAAGTCTCATTTTGTTTTTTTATCGGGGTTGAACGAGCACCTCGCATAGAAGTCTCATTTTGGTTTATTTATCTGGGTTTAACAAGCACCTCGCATAGAAGTCTCATTTTGGTTTATTTATCTGGGTTTAACAAGCACCTCGCATAGAAGTCTCATTTTGTTTATTTATCGGGGTTTAACGAGCCCCTCGCATAGATGTCTCATTTTTGTTTGTTTATCAGGGTTTAACGAGCACCCGCACAGAAGTCTCATTTTTGTTTGTTTATCGGGGTTTAACGAGCACCCCGCATAGAAGTCTCATTTTGTTTATTGTTGTTTTTTGGTTTTGTGTTTTAAACTGTTCTGGCTCAACCTGCATTCTCAATACGGACCTCGTATAACAGCTTGGGACTTTTAAAGTATTGGTTGTGGTTGTTTTATGGACATTTTTTTCTATAAGGACTGCCTGATGGACTCTGTGGTAAACACTTTAATCAACATGAGCATGTTAGGCTGTACATTTACTAAAAGCTTGATCTGTTCTATATGATTAGTATTAATATGGTTTCTGGTAAACCATTTTTAACTGGTCCAAATGCTGTCTGATTAAAACCCATGTACACCAAATGTTTGTGGGACAGAACAATCCCGGGAAGGGACCTACAGGTCATTCCATGTGAAATCAACAGGCATCGACGCATCACCTCGCCTCACATCATCTGTGTGACTGTGTCTCACCCTGTCGAGCTGTGTGTCCGTGTGTCTCACCCTGTCAGTCTGTGTGTCTCACCCTGTCAGTCTGTCTGTGTGTCTCACCCTGTCAGTCTGTGTGTCCGTGTGTCTCACCCTGTCAGTCTGTGTGTCCGTGTGTCTCACCCTGTCAGTCTGGGTCTCCTCACAGATCGGCTCTCCTGACCTGGTGGTGCTCCTGGCCTGTTCGAACCCTCAGCTGCGGCAGCGCCTGGAGAAGCGAGCGTCTCAGCAGGGTCGCCCTGACGACAACACCCACGCCATCGAGAGGAGGCTGGAGACCTTCAAACAGAACATCGGCCTCATCGCCAAATACTACCAGGAGAGGGCGCTCGTCGTGCGGGTATGAACTGTCTGTCTGTCCCCTTGAAGCAGAGACATAGAAGAGGGACCCATGTGCATGTTATAGTTCTGGGTTAGAATCCAGCTCTGAAACTGGTTTCTGGTCTCAACCTAGTTCATATGGACACTGTCACACATACTTCTGCTCTCACTTGTAAAAACAGTGGCTTAAAAAAAAAAATCAATTAAAAAACTAGGCTCTGGGGCTCCCGAGTGGCGTATCCAGTAAAGGCGCTCTGCGTGGAGTGCAGGATGTGCTCTATAGCCTGGACGTCACCTGTTCGAGTCCAGGCTATTCCACAGCTGACCGTGGACGGGAGCTCCCAGGGGGCGGCGCACAATTGGCCGAGCGTCGTCCGGGGGGAGGAAGGGTTAGGTCGGCCAGGGTGTCCTTGGCTCACCGCGCACCAGCGACCTCTGTAGTCTGGCCGGACACCTGCGGGCTTGCCTGTAAGCTGCCCAAGAGCTGCGTTGTCCTCCGACACTGTAGCTCTTGGGTGGCTGCATGGTGAGTCCGCAGTGTGAAAAAAAGTGGTCGGCTGACGGCACACACTTCAGGAAATCAGTTCCTCACTGCACTCCCCTTCTCTCTGCAGATCGATGCTGATCGGGAGGAGGGCGATATTTTCGCCGATATCAGTGCCACAGTCGAAGAGAGACTGTTCCCCAAGGGAATCGAAGCAGAAGGTAAGGGAGGGACTGCCTGTTGCAAGAGAAAGTACACTCTCAACTTGATTGTCATTAAATCTAAAAGAAAACCATGAAAACCTGATATTAACATACTTGATCTATTTTTATAGACCCTGTGCAGTTTAAACCTTTAGGATGCTTTTGTGAGTGCGAGATCTACACTCTCAGCAACAGAGTAATTGCTGCTAAAAGGGTTCCAAGAGGGTTTTCAATTGAAACCCTCTGTGAGGTACCACAAGCATAGATACAGGTACAGGTTTACAGCTGAGCTAGATGTTGGGATATTTATTCAGAAGTGTGCAAGAAAAGCCAATGCTTGAAATGGGCCGCTACTCGCCAGTACGCAGTACCGCCACTTCTCAGTTTCAAACATTCGAGTACTGGCACTTCTCAATTCAAAAGACTTATCTACCATCACTTTCCGAATGTAGTGCTATAAATGGACCGGTTTTAGCTTTCATCACTGAAACTTATCACAAGCAAAGGCTTGAGTACCACCCTCTTTTCTATCCAAACTAGTGAGCGGTTGTCAGTGTTTGACTTCAGACAGAGTATAGACTACAACTCCCAGAGTGCATTGCAAAACAGCACAGGAACTTGCTTAATAGCACAGCTTGTAGACTTGTTTCAGTTAAAAACGTAGAACGATTGTGTTGAGTCCCACATTAGATATGATGCTGTTAACATGGATAAAGGGTAGTGGTACGAAAGAAAGATTCAGGAAGAGGACTCAGAAGTAAGACAGAGTGTCGATTCTCACCCCGAGATTGCCGTATGTGAGATGGGGGAAAAGTGCTTCAGAAAGGCCTCTGGAAAGCTGCAATGCCATCAACAGAGATGCAACTGCAACAGATCCACCAGACTGCTGGGCAGCAGAGCAAATGCAGTATTTCTGCCACACGATCGAATGACTTCTAGTAAAGAACAAAAAGTTGGGGTGCTTAACATGTCAGTCTTTAAAATCGTTGGGACCGTACAAGTTGCAAGGGCTGAGGATCTCAACAGAATGGGGGTAGAGCTCAGTGACATACAAAATGACTGACAAAATCAAAGCAACAGGCCTTATTAAGAAAGAAAATGACATGCAGAGTATTCTGTACCGCCTAGGAAAGAGGCAAATATGGAGGCTGTTTGTAGATATGTCAGTGGATGTGGATTTGCAAGAGCTGAACAGGCTTAACATGGGCAGAGTGCTTCACACAAACAAGTCATGCGCTGATATTACTGATCACATTGCATCAGAAATGAGAAAAAAACTGGTGAATGATATTCTGCAAAACAAAAGAAAAATGTGTTTATGGATTGATGAATCCACCACCTTAGGTGGTAAATCTGTCTTGTATTGCAGTGGTCAGCAATAGCGGGCGAAGAAAACGCTCAGACTTTTTTCTTTGACTTGCTTGAGCTTGCGGGAACTACCGGCAGTTCTATTGTTGATGCATTGCTACTGTATCTACACAGACATGGTTTCAATGACTTTCTGTGTGAATGTCTGATTTCCGTTGCCTGTGACAGTGCTTCAGTAATGCTGGGAAAGCGGACTGGAGTTGCAACTCAACTTCTAAGTCAATACCAGAATCCGTTTGTGTGGCACTGCTCAAATCACCGTATAGAGCTGTCAGAGACGTCATTAAAGACGTCGCCGGTCTGAATCAATTTCAGATTTTTTTGACAAACTCACTGTACCATGCCTCTCCAAAAAACCAAAGAGAACTGATTCACTGTGCAAGAGAAACTGGACAGTGTTTGTTAGCTATTGGGCATATTTTGTCAATTCTCTGGGTTGCGTCCAGTGAACGAAGTGTCCAAACAGTGTGGGAGAATTATCAAGCACTTCATGAGCGCTTTTCTAAAGCTTCCATTGACACACATGGAGATTTGAGAGAGAGCGAAGTGTGCCTTTGTCACTAGCCTTTGTTCACAATTTGGGGGTCATGTTGGATGCTTTGGTTGAATTAAGTGATCTTTCTCGCCATTTTCAACGACGCAAAACGACCTTTCCCGAAGCAGACAAAATGCCATCTCGACAAATCTGAGTGTTTGAGTGAATGGTGAACACTCCTGGCCCCTACACAGAGGAAGCAAACAAAGCCTGCAGCCAGTTAGCTTTGAAGGGGGTTGAGTTGCACGAGCACAGTGAAGTTGCAAATTAACGCAAGTCGGTTTTATAGGAGCTCGGCAGAGAACCTGAGATCTAGATTTATGACAACAACTTCTTCTCATGTCAGTACCAAGGTGCTGGAAGCTCCATCTAAAGAGAACGATAACAAAAATATCGTTCAACAAGTCAAAATGCTCTATCCTGAATCCTGGCCAAAGGAGGAAGAGCTTGTGCGGCGACAGGGAAGTGAGACAACTTTGCCAAAATCTAAAAATCGATATAGTGGAGAGTATAAAAGGATTTGGTGAATTACAAGGAATGCAAAGCTGCCCATATCCCAATGCCTTAGAACCACTATTGAAAGCGATCAGAACCATCGCTATATCAACTAGTGAATGTGAGCACGCTTTCAGCTGCATGAATGACATTTTGACTTCAAAAAGAAATGCTAGCTGTCAGCCGTCAATCCAGCCTTGTATTTTTAAAGTGCAATGGGCACTTTTGTTTCCCATTTCAAGCACTGAGAAAAACTCTTTAAATGTACAAAGCACATTGGAGTTATCGTATTTTGGCAGTGGAAAAGTTGCTATTTATGCTGTGTTTTTTCATTTGTTTTATTTTTTGAAAGAAAGAAACATCTGATAATATTACAAAATCAATAACAAACAACTTTAAGGAGGCAGTGTGGTACAGTGGTTAAAGTCCAGGGCTTGTACTCAGAAGGTCACCAGTTCAAATCCTACCTCTGCCACTGACTGACTCACTGTGTGACCCTGAGCAAGTCACTTAACCTCCTTGTGCTCCATCCTGCGGATGGGATGTTAAATCAATGTCCTATTGTAAGTGACTCTTCATATAATGCACAGTTCACAGCCTACCTCTGTAAAGTGCTTTGTGATGGTGGTCCACTATGAAATGCGCTATATAGAAATAAAGATTATTATTATTAACTTAGGTGAAATTAAATTAACCTTCTTCAATGTATAGTTTTCTAGTTTTTCCAAATGAGCATATTGATATTGTATGCTAACTTTGTACTTGGATAAAATTATTTTAAAGAACCAGGCCTATAAGGGTTACATTGCAGTGGTCCTTGATTTTAGGAAGAAGCTCAGTCGATTGAGAAGCACAGGTCTAATCTCTGTCTCTCTCCCGCCTCCCTGTCTGTCCCCCAGGTTTCACAGACCCTGATCCTATGCAGGAGCAGTACGAAGAGGAAGAGGGCGAGTTTGACAATGCTGAGGGGCAGGTAAGGGGCAGTTACAGCACTATTCTTCTAAGGGCAGAGTAACCTAGGGAGCCTGAAACATTCCCAAAGCTCATTATACTGCATTCCTACATTCCCAAACCATTAGTTTGCTGCACTGCCTATACCCAGCACTAAACACAAGATCTCTGTGCACTGCCCGCACCCAGCACTAAACACACAAGATCTCTGTGCACTGCCCGCACCCAGCACTAAACACGCAAGATCTCTGTGCACTGCCTGCACCCAGCACTAAACACACAAGATCTCTGTGCACTGCCTGCACCCAGCACTAAACACACAAGATCTCTGTGCACTGCCTGCACCCAGCACTAAACACGCAAGATCTCTGTGCACTGCCCCCACCCAGCACTAAACACACAAGATCTCTGTGCACTGCCTGCACCCAGCACTAAACACGCAAGATCTCTGTGCACTGCCCCCACCCAGCACTAAAGACGCAAGGTCTCTGTGCACTGCCTCCACCCAGCACTAAACACGCAAGATCTCTGTGCACTGCCTCCACCCAGCACTAAAGACGCAAGATCTCTGTGCACTGCCTCCACCCAGCACTAAACACGCAAGATCTCTGTGCACTGCCTCCACCCAGCACTAAACACGCAAGATCTCTGTGCACTGCCTGCACCCAGCACTAAACACGCAAGATCTCTGTGCACTGCCTGCACCCAGCACTAAACACACAAGATCTCTGTGCACTGCCTGCACCCAGCACTAAACACACAAGATCTCTGTGCACTGCCTGCACCCAGCACTAAACACACAAGATCTCTGTGCACTGCCCCCACCCAGCACTAAACACACAAGATCTCTGTGCACTGCCTGCACCCAGCACTAAACACACAAGATCTCTGTGCACTGCCTGCACCCAGCACTAAACACACAAGATCTCGGCCTCCTAAGAACAACCGATGGGTTATTAATCCCATGTATTCTGAAGTTTAGTACATGTTTTCTCTTGCTAGAATTAACGAAACACTGGTGAAATAGAAAAATGGTTGATTAACCTCACTTAAGCCACATAATGCTTACACAAGTGGTGTAACAACACACATCTATAAAGAAAATATTGTGAGATTCAGTGGAAATTAAGTACAGCTGCCACTTGGTCATTTGATCTCATCCTGCACATGATTTATTCAAAGGTCTGTCTTACAATTCACAGAGATCAAAGGGCAACCCTGACCCAAAGAGCACTTTAACAGTTGCAGAATGAACTGCGATGTTAAGTTTAGAAATGTAGAGCAGGTTTGTTTCACAGGATACACACACTATCTGTAAATCATAGTTTCTAGGCTGGAGTGACAGTCATGTCTGTTTTATAACAGTTCTAAAAACTTTGCTCTTTAAATGTCATTTTGGTTTCAATTTACATTGTAAATCTTTAACAGGTTCACAGTTTTATGAGGGGAAGAAATTACTGGTGCCCACCCCTACTAACCCCCTAGTGGCCATTTTTATACGGCTTTGCTCAGGCTTGCTCCCTGAATCCCCAGATTCAATCACTTGTGCTGAAGAATTTCCTTGGCACGTTTCATCACAATTGCACATGCACTTTTCTAGAGACACAGTACATCCAAATGTAAGTATGACGTGCATACAGACAGAGATGCATCCTCCACATAACTCCCAGATTCTAATAGACAATTTAAAATTAATATTGCTGAGCTCCCAAACCCTATAAAAAGGCCATGCTTCACAGAATTCTAAAAATCCTTTCTACTGTTTTGAGGACTGCCTTAGTCAAGTGTATTTCTATCTCCACTGTCTCTTTCCATCCTGATTTCTTACTGTCATGTTCTAGTGATGTGGTCACAGTGCAGCTATCAGGCCGTTTATATCTAATTAGGATACTTTCATAATGAAAACGATGTCTAAGTATATAGACACAGCGGTGGTATCTTTTTAATTTTCTCCCATGTGACGTGTCCCTGGGTTGAAGCAGGAAAGTCTTATCATCCTGCAGCAGCCTGAATCAGCACTTTCCAGCAACCAGCCAGGCACTCACAGTGACTCGCTGACACACACACACACACACACACACACAACCAGCCAGGCACTCGCAGTGACTCGCTGACACACACACACACACACAACCAGCCAGGCACTCACAATGACTCGCTGACACGCACACACACAACCAGCCAGGCACCCGCAGTGACTCACTGACACGCACACACATGCACAACCAGCCAGGCACTCACAGTGACTCGCTGACACGCACACACACACACAACCAGCCAGGCACCCGCAGTGACTCACTGACACGCACACACACAACCAGCCAGGCACCCGCAGTGACTCACTGACACGCACACACACACACAACCAGCCAGGCACTCACAGTGACTGGCTGACACGCACACACACACACACACAACCAGCCAGCCAGGCACTCACAGTGACTGGCTGACACGCACACACAACCAGCCAGCCAGGCACTCACAGTGACTGGCTGACACGCACACGCACACACAACCAGCCAGCCAGGCACTCACAGTGACTGGCTGACACGCACACGCACACACAACCAGCCAGCCAGGCACTCAGTGACTGGCTGACACGCACACGCACACACAACCAGCCAGCCAGGCACTCACAGTGACTGGCTGACACGCACACGCACACACAACCAGCCAGCCAGGCACTTGCAGTGACTCGCTGACATGCGCACACACACACACAACCAGCCAGCCAGGCACTCACAGTGACTCGCTGACACGCACACACACACACACACAACCAGCCAGCCAGGCACTCACAGTGACTCACTGACACACACGCACAACGCACACGCACACACAACCAGCCAGCCAGGCACTCGCAGTGACTCGCTGACATGCACACACATGCACAACCAGCCAGGCACTCGCAGTGACTCGCTGACACACACACACACACACAACCAGCCAGGCACTCACAGTGACTGGCTGACACGCACACGCACACGAGTCTTATAAACCCATCCTAATTCATTTAAGGTTTGTCTTTTAACAACATAGTAATCACTTTATCTTTTTATACGCTATGCAGAGTTAGACTGGGGGGTGGACGCGGTCCACTTACTTTTTTGGAAGGGTGGACTCAGTCCACCCACTGTTTTTGGTGAAACGGCATTATCCACACTCTCGTCATTGTTATATATCTTGAATAGTAGCCTATTTTATTTCTCCCCAATATTTCATCCTTTAGTGTTCCCGATGCAGCTTTTCCATGTATTGCGTGTGCGTCTGCTCTCTGGAGCACACGCAGTCAGTCACTGGAGCCTTTGTACTGAGATTGACAGGCGGCACCGTGAACGGTTTTGGGCGAAATAATTTTTTTTTTTTTTTTTTTTTGTAAAGAATGTTATCACATGATAATAACGTGCTGAGTCAGTTAAGATATTTCTGAAGTAACCTAAGTGAAAATTAGCATAAGACACTGCACACCCATTTGTACTAGGCTTTAATATAAAGCCTTCTGTTCTTTATTATATTGCATATATTGTGTCATGTTAATTTTTATTTGTGACGTGCTGTTTTGTCAGATTTGTAATGTTTTGTTTTAATTATGCATTCTGTTTGCTTGTTTCTTATTTCAGTGATCTGTTTTTTTTTTAAACATTATCAGACATTTTATTGTAAATGTTTAAACACTTTTCTTTGGTTACCAGTTAGGAGATATGAATAGTCAGATTGTTTTCAAAATGATTTCATGATGTGGGCACAACAGGCATTAACATTTTTGAAAGTCCAGTATTGGAAAGAGTATAGCCTTGCACAAAGGAAAACGAGCACCGTTGGTCCACGTTGTGTAACGCAGAGTCCACTCATTATTTTCTGTAGGAGTCTAACCCTGACGCTGTGCAAAGGATGGATCCCACCTGGACCATGTATCAATGTGTTCTTGTTTTCAAATGCGAATCACGAGTCATGTACAGCATTACTCTGTGTCATTGTGCAGTGTGGGTGAAGCGCTGGATCAATCGTGACAGATTTGTCATGCAATGGTGATTCTGCAGTTGCTCATTCATTAATGTGCATTGCCTTGGTTTTACAAGATTAAGTGTTCAAGGACACTGCAATTTACCCTGCTAACAATGATGTCTACAAAAAGTCTTTGTATCAGATTATTCGTATCAAGTAGCTTACAGCAGATAGCTTGTAAGATGCCTCATTAACATTAGCAATACTAACAAATTATTCTAATTTAACAATGCAATGAAAACTATAGTATAGGTTGCTGTAAGATGCAAGCTGCTATTATTACAGCACTCAAGGTCATAGTGACCAGAAAGTGGAGTTATTATCAGCTTGTATAGAGTATTACTCTATAAAGATACAGAAAATCAGCTTAAATAAAAGGCATGCCATTCAAAGGGTTATTGTACACTGTAATATTGTGTGTAATGTTGATTAAAAAAAAAAAAAAAAAAAGCATAACTGTACAATCCTGTTCTGCCTTTCTCTGGGGATATGAAAATCAATAACTCTCCAGACTAGCACAACAGTGAATTAGGAGTAACTGTGGGACCGAAAGCAAAAGACTTCACAGAGGAGGGGGCAGTTCAAGCAATCAAAACGGCAGCAGTTCTCATGCTTTTATACTGGAAATACAATCTGAACAAAAATGCCCTTGTCAGTGCGTGAGGACCATGTTGTAATTATGTAATCAATCGCAGTATTTAGATTCAGAAGGCTTTGGATTTTATAGACCTGTGTGTATGTAGACAAGCAGAAAATAATAAGGGAGAGGGAAGGCGAGATACAGTATCAAGCTTCATGCACTAGCGATCTTCAAGCCGCATTCACCCTGCACCTTGCATGAAGCAGCTTTCTGCAGCACAATTCAATGGCGCTCTCTCTCTCTCTCGCTCTCTCTAATTGATATGCGGAACTGCACCCTGGAGTCAGATAACCGCCCAGACAAGGACAGATTCATTCATACACACACACACACACACACACCTCTTCCCACAATGCAACAGGCCTGAGCCTCCTTAGTTCTATATAAAGCCAGGAGAGGGAAGCAGGGGGGTGCGTGCAGCAACTACGACAGCTTAGAGACAGACGGGAGCAGCCTAGCTCACTGGACAAGAGCCCACAACTCACTGAGAGGTCAGTGCTGAGGAGGAAAGGCTGGGGGGGGGAGTGCAGTATTTCTTGTCTCTGGGAGGCTGGAGGTCGGGACGGGAAGGGGGTTAGAAAAGAGGGGATGCTTGATCTGCTGTTTCCAAGCTAGTAATTTCTGTTTGGGTGTTGTTGATGTGCAGGTATATAGCAGGCGTGTGTGTGTGTGTGTGTGTGTGTGTGTATTGGTGTGCTAGTAATTGCTGTTTGGGTGTTGTTGATGTGCAGGTATAGCAGTGTGTTGGCAGGAGACTCTGGAGTTCTCTCCTGTCAAGGGATTCCTGATGACAGCTGTAGGGCAGTATTGGCAGGGAATTGGAAAAACAGGTGAGGCAGGCTCAAGAGTCTACATCTCTCTGCCTGTCTATCAATGTATACAGTGTATATTTTCAGTGTATACAGTGTATATTCTTGTTTAGGAAATGGTACTTGTTCTCACATATCATTACTAACTAAAGGTTTTACTAAATGCCCGAATCATTTGTTAAATGATGGGTTTGATAACTGGCAGCTGTTAAATCACCCTTACCCTATTTGCGCCGTGCTAGATTTATTGGGAGACACACACCATGTATCTTTTGCACAGGCCACTTACAATTAAGAGCGCCAAAAAGCCCTGGAATATTGCTATGCAATAGGTAGTATATAGAGATAAATATATGTATAATGTGGAAAAGCTTAAGGGCCCTTGCATAAGCATTCAGCGTGTCAGCTAATGCATTTGGACTGCATGCATTTATTGGGATGGTTTATTAATATGCAGCTGCCTCTGGGCCACAGATCTGTTTATAGCTCAGTGCTGTTAGAGAAGCTGCAATACTGAGCAGCTTGTGTGTGTTGTTTCCACACGCTTCCTTCCCCTTAGTGTGTGGACTGTGTGACTGTTCCGAATCCTAGCTGTGTGTGTGTGGACTGTGTGACTGTTCCGAATCTTAGCCGTGTGTGTGTGGACTGTTTGACTGTTCCGAATCCTAGCCGTGTGTGTGTGGACTGTGTGACTGTTCCGAATCCTAGCCGTGTGTGTGTGGACTGTGTGACTGTTCCGAATCTTAGCCGTGTGTGTGTGGACTGTGTGACTGCTCCGAATCTTAGCCGTGTGTGTGTGGACTGTGTGACCTGTTCTGAATCCTAGCCGTGTGTGTGTGGACTGTGTGACTGTTCCGAATCTTAGCCGTGTGTGTGTGTGGACTGTGTGACTGTTCTGAATCCTAGCTGTGTGTGTGTGGACTGTGTGACTGTTCCGAATCTTAGCCGTGTGTGTGTGTGGACTGTGTGACTGTTCTGAATCCTAGCCGTGTGTGTGTGGACTGTGTGACCTGTTCTGAATCTTAGCTGTGTGTGTGTGGACTGTGTGACTGCTCCGAATCCTAGCCGTGTGTGTGTGGACTGTGTGACCTGTTCTGAATCCTAGCCGTGTGTGTGTGGACTGTGTGACCTGTTCTGAATCCTAGCCGTGTGTGTGTGGACTGTGTGACCTGTTCCGAATCCTAGCCGTGTGTGTGTGGACTGTGTGACTGTTCCGAATCCTAGCCGTGTGTGTGTGGACTGTGTGACTGTTCTGAAGTGTTGCTTGTTGTCTGTAACTGCTCTATACTGTACACTTCTATTACTGGATGCTCCTTGTCAATGGATTTCAGACAGAAGTGTGAGATAGTGGCTTGAGATCATGGGAACCTCACACACAATGATAGGGGTTTCAGTGAGCTGCTGAAAAGAAATACATAATCTTATTTTTTTATTCTGTTTTTCACATTGTAGAGAGTATATGGGCTATTTTGTTTTTAGATTAGTACCACAATAGTTTTTATTTTTATTATTACTCAATGAAAACTCTTTGATAGTCTTCCAATTTAAAGCTTTAAGTCAAACTATGACAAATGGATGTGGTGGATTTAGGATTCCATTTAAATTGTGAGAAAACGAATAACTAGTAAATTGCTTCTGTAGTGTTATCCTTTAATAATTGCAGTTGTTTTGGGTACTTTTTAAAAGCTGTTAAAATGATAGCAGCGTCATAATTAACGCCAATCCCAAGGTAAAGGTTTTAGGTATGACAGACTTTCAACACCCACATTAGGCTAGGGGGAGAGATTAGGTTGAAAAAAAGAAAAAGTCTGTGCACTGAATGCATTCTCTAGATCCTAGTTCAAAGCGATGATGAAGTTGTGATGGGGAATATCTGTACTTGACGACGCAGCTTGAGGGAGTTTGAGATAGTTTATCTAATCCCATGTTGGTTCCTGATTTACAGATTAAACATTCCAAAGACATTGTTCTGCAGGTGCAGTATAAAAATATTCTACTTTTTAAAAAGTAGCTAAACTGACAGATTCCTGTTAATCAAACAAGTCTGAGCCTCTCCTGGGAGTTTTAGTTCTATTGGCCTTCCCCATGATTTAATTTTGTATGTAATAGTTTTATGTGTGTGTAGGGTGCATAATATTGTATAATTTTGCATAGTTTGAACAGCCACAACTGTAACCAAATCTAAAGGAAATAATACAAAACAGTGTGAGTCTGCATATAATAACAGTAATATGTACCCCACCCTTAACGGTTGCATTTGGATCGAACATACTGTACCTGCATCAATCAAGATGCACATTAACACAACTTCAGGAGAGGCGAAAATCTCTTTGGAGTGACTGGACTTAATGGCTGTAATGGTGGAAACCACTTAGCATTCATATAAGCGCTGAGCTACTCAAACCACTACCTCCCACACTGCAGCTCAGCACTCTAACCACTGAGCTACTCAAATCCACTGCCTTTCACAATGTAGCAGAGCACTCTAACCACTGAGATACTCAAACCCACTAACTTCCACTTCCACACTGCTGCCCGGCTGTAACATTTCCTGTTGCCCCTCATTTGGAACATGTAGTGCCACTTGTAAAATACTTTCAACTGTCCATTTGTCATGCACACACATAAAGATAACTTGTAGTGGAATGTTTTTAAAATCCTTAACTGGCAGAGAGGGACTTAATGCGTTTTAATCGAATGTTGAATAAATTGCTTAGTTAGCCAAATGGTGTTTAATTCCTTACATAAAGCATGCTTTAAGACCTGCTAAGCATTTTGAGAAATGGGAAGGATGGTTTCATGTGCCTCACTGTCTTTGAAATGTTTTAGGTGAAGGAGGGCTTGCTCTCACTAGCTGTTGTTTGACTCTTCTTTACACACACTACAGTGCAGGTAAAACCCGTATCGCCAGACAAGCTCAACCCCATAGAAACAGAGTTTGGGGCGAGGCTTCATATGAAAACATTACATTCATACTGTCTCTTTGTTTCTGTGCGCAAAATCTACTTCAGTTTAAATTCTGTGTCAAATCTCAATTACCAAACAAGAAACTCAAATCAAGAAATATTATCTTCCAATCGTGCTCAATCCTCTCAGTAAGACTGACTTTTTATTTGATATTTGGAGATGTTATTTTATTACTAAGGTAATATTTAATGGAATGGAATGCATTGTTACTAAATATTGTAAGGGTTAAATGACTTTGGGTCAGAACTGAAAAATGATCTGGTAAAACCTTCACTTAACTGGAATTCAAAGGCAAGCAATGCTTTTTACTACAAAAGATATTTACATATTAATAAATGAAATTTATAATTAAAGTTCGGGAGGAGGGTCAGACACCAATCTCCGCATCACCAAACTGAATCATTCAATTTACACATTAGCTAATTTAAATTGTTAGCACTATAAATACCCTCTTCACTTATCTCTCAGTTGCGTTTTGATTTCATCGTACATGCACGCATCATGGTCTGCAGTCTGGATTATTCCGTTTCGACGGATGACGATCTGTTTGCTGTTTTCCCGGAGCCGAGATCCACGCAACCAGTTCAACCAGCCCTTCCCGGGCCAACTCCACCACAACTTCGGTCGGCGGTATTACCACTCCAAACTTCTCTGCCCAGATGTCAGCTTCTCCTGTCTGCTGTGGCTCCCGCCTGGCCACTCGTTCCTCCGCAACTCCTGACATCAGAGACTGGACGATCTCCCGGCTCCAGCTTTATTTTCGTAGCAACAACATCCCATTCAAATCTACAGCACGTAAGGAGAATTTGTTTACTTTATTTCATCCTTCCCGTCGCAGGCGCTATGACGTCATCACTGATCGTTGCTTTACCCAGTGTTGCCAAGTATCACAAAACAAGCCCAACCCATGTCAGTATGGGTGTTTTTACAAATTCCAACCCGCGACTCAAGAAGAAAGCCCAATTTCCGCGTATTATAAGCGGACTTGAAACACCTCCCCCGCACCGACTGCATCTCCACGAAGCGCTTCTACTACCGGAAAAATCCGAAAGCAGGACCATCGCACCTGTCAATCAAAGGCTCATTTAGCAGTTCCTGAGCATTCTGGCTCCAACTATAACCTTTCAGGTTACCTCCCCTCACTGCAGGCCCCTGCAGTGACCTCTTTTTCCACTATGGGCGTCCAGCAGGCCCTCATAGTGATCCTTTCTCTGTGAAATGCTTTTCTTTCTGTGCTTAAGCAGTTTTGAGCATTTGTATCCAGAGATTGTTATTACAGTTAGGAGCGGCTGCTCCCGCGATCTATCCTGGGGTTTCGACACCCGCCACTGTTGTATAATATGCATCTGTAACCTTCTGGTTACACCCCCTCATCACTGCAGGCGTCCAGCAGGCCCCTGCAGTGATCTCTTTGGCCACTATGGGCGTCCAGCAGGCCCCCATAGTGCTCCCTTCACCTCCAAATATAACCTTTCTGGCTCCCTTCCCTCACTGCAGGCGTCCAGCAGGCCCCTGCAATGACCTCTTTGACCACTATGGGCGTCCAGCAGGCCCCCATAGTGCTCCCTTCACCTCCAACTATAACCTTTCTGGCTCCCTTCCCTCACTGCAGGCGTCCAGCAGGCCCCTGCAATGACCTCTTTGGCCACTATGGGCGTCCAGCAGGCCCCCATAGTGCTCCCTTCACCTCTAACTATAACCTTTCTGGTTCCCTTCCCTCACTGCAGGCGTCCAGCAGGCCCCTGCAATGACCTCTTTGGCCACTATGGGCGTCCAGCAGGCCCCCATAGTGCTCCCTTCACCTCTAACTATAACCTTTCTGGTTCCCTTCTCTCACTGCAAGTTCCCTAACCTTTCTGGTTCCCTTCCCTAACCTTTCTGGTTCCCTTCCCTCACTGCTCATCGGCAGTTTTGAGCATTTGTATCCAGAGATTGTTTTGCCAGATTTGTAATAACTTCATTGAAGGAACCTGTGCTATTCTGCCTGTAACTTCCTTCATTTCCGCTCACCGTAACTCCACCACACCCAGCATCAACAGTCCCTCACGAAGATTGCTCCCTGCAATATGCAAATCGACCACGCCATATTCTTAATCAAAATTGCTGGGAAAAACGCATGACTGGCTAAAGCCAATATATCAAACACATTTAAAATCATGCCCATTGAGCCTGTCCTCAGGGGATTGTATTTTTTTTATATTTCCACTTTTCTGTCCGGTCTGGTCCCCCCCCCCCCCCCTACTAAACGCAATCTTCTGTCCCTCCTAGGCCATTTAAACTACATGGGAGCATGGGAGGATTTGCAAACAAGAGGATGCCATTCAGCCCATCTTGCTCGTTTGGTTGTTAGTAGCTTATTGATCTCAGAGTATCATCAAGAAGGATCAAGAAGGATCCCAGGGTGTCGGCTTCAACATTACTAAGTTGGTTCCAGACCCTCACAATTTTCTATGTAAAAAAAAAAAAAAAGTGCCTCCTATTTTCTGTTCTGAATGCCCCTTTGTCTAATTTCCATTTGTGACTCCTGGTTCAAAAAGTCTCCTGGGTTGAAGTTGTCAATACCTTTTAGGATTTTGAAAGCTTGAATCAGATCACCGCGTAGTCTTTGTTCAAGTCTGAATAGCTTCTTTTCTTTTGGCCTGTCTGCATACGACATGTGTTTTAAATCCGGGACAGTTCTGGTCGCTGTTCTTTGCACTCTTTCTGGAGCAGCAATATCCTTTTTCTTTTAATGAAGTGTCCAGAACTGAACACAGTATTCTAGGTGAGGTCTTACTAATGCATTGTACATTTTTAGCATTACTTCCCTTGATTTTAAATTCAAAACTTTTCGCAATATATCCGAGCATCTTGTTGGCCTTTTTACAGCTTCCCCACATTGTCTAGATGAAGACATATCTGAGTCAACATAAACTCCTAGGTCTTTTTCAAAGATTCCTTCAATTTCAGTATCTTCCATATGATATTTATAATGCACATTTTTCTTGCCTGTGTGCAGTACTTTACACTTCTCTATTAAATGTCATTTGCCATGTGCTTGCCCAGTTCTGAATGCTGTCTAGATCATTTTGAATGACCTTCGCTGCTGCAACAGTGTTTGCCACTCCACCTATTTTTGTGTTGTGTGCAAATTTAACAAGTCTGCTTACTATGCCATAATCTAAATCATTATGTAGATTAGGAATAGCAGAGGACCTAATACTGATCCCTGTAATACACCACTGGTTACCTTGCTCTATTTTTGATGTTTCCTCTAATCAGTAATTACAGTTGGGTGCGGCTGCTCCCGCATTCCCCACCCCCCATCACTGCAGGCCCCTGCAGTGACCTCGCTGGCCACTATGGGCGTCCAGCAGGCCCCCATAGTGCTCCCTTCTCTGTCAAACGTTTTTCTACCAGCTGCGAGCTTCAACAGGGCCCCACTGCCCCCTTCTATTCCTTACCTCCGCGGTCTTCCAAATGTAACCTTTTAGGCTACCCTCCCCTCACTACAGGCATTCAGCAGGCCCCTGCAGTGACCTCCCTGGCCGCCATGGGTGTCCAGCACGACCCCATAGTGGTCTCTTCTCTGTGAGATGCTTTTCTTCTTTCAGCTTACCGGCAGTTTATTCAAACACTTTCAAAACCATTCCCATTTCTTTGAATATCAGTCAGGGCCGCAATACTGCATACTCTGGAGGCCTTCTGTTTTCTACATGTTAACTACTCCCTAATCCACGTGCATGCATTTCATTGAATCCCTACTGCGTTCAATATGAGAAATTAATCTTTTATGTGGGACTTTGTCAAAAGCTTTCTCGAAATTTAAATAAACCATGTCATATGCTTTGCAATTTGTACGCAATGAGGATAAATCCTCGAGGCAGAGCTTTTATCTCCTACCTTCTCTCTATTTGATCCTTTCTGTCGATTCCCTCAATGATGTCATACTTATGGTTTGGTTCCTTTTTTTTCGCAAGGAACTCCGCCTGTGGGAGCTCCTACTAAAAGAAAGGAATGGCAGTACTTTCTTTTACGACAACTGTCTCCTGCTGCACAAAGACATTCAGCCGTTCAAAGATGCAGCTCCCTCTCTTGGCTTTGGAGGATACTACAAGGGAAAATTGGTTTTCTGCTCCATGGCCCAACGAATTCAGCATTATTCCTATAACCGATCACTCCTCGTCATTGCGCAAAGTGTGTCCATTTGCTGTAGCCGCACTCCTTTTGGGGGTCTTCCTGGGCTCAAAATCCATTCTTCTCCACTCACAATTCACCTTCAGTCTAAATCTTTAACAAGATCGTTCATTATAATGAGAATATTCAGAAGGATTACCTGTTTATCTGTTACTCATCAGTTCATTTTCAGAGCTCAACACATTCTCTGCCACCTGAATATAATTGATTCTTTCTCGTTTCCAAACGCAGGGATTCAGAGCATTGGCTTCCGAAGACGACCTCCTGCAAACTCAGATTCCTCTTTTCAGACCTGACATTCATGTGAGCCACCTGCTGCATTCCCTGATTTCTGCAGGCTCAAGAAACAACTCTTCTCGGCATCACTCCCCGCTCACTGCAAATGTACCGGTCATCCTGGAATTGCTTTAAAATTTCACTTTGCATTCAACATTCCTTTCCATCATTTTCAGTGCCCGTAGTGTCATCCTGTTTTATGTCCCTTAAGAACAGAGCGATAAGATTTGAATTTCCGGCATCAAGTTTTTCTACAAACTCAACTCAATTTCAGTGTCCCAGCTCTACACTCTGCAACTCACAAATTTCACTAATCCTGAAAGGGCTTCAACTATCAGAATCTCTTTCTCCTCCTGCTTGCCTACCTATTGCCATCAACGTACTCTCTTGATGCCTCTCATCTGCTCCAGCTACTCCTGCCTGTTTTAGATAAAACCTTACAGCTCTTTCTCTTAGCCTTCTTGGGTTCCCATAGGTGCTGGGAGTCTACATCGCTCTCAAATTCAACCCCCAGATTCACCCCTTAATCTCTGACCTAGCAATCCCCTCATCTGATACCCTTTCCTTCCTGCTCAAAAGAAGTAAAACGGACAAGGAAGATTAGAGAAAGCTTTTCAATTTTGTTTATAAATTAAACTCCCATGTTGGCCCATATGACCCCTTTCTCTCTTGTCCATCTCCATCTTTCTCAGGGCGCATCACCCTCAGGCCCGCTGTTTATTAACAAAAACTGAACAATCGTCACCCAACATTTGTTCTTCTTTCACCTGATTTATTTCCAGGTCCGGATTCGCAGCTGAGCAGTTTTCCGGTCCTTCCTTCAGAATCGTAGCAGCTTTTTCCCACGGGGTTCCAGACTCTCTTATCAAACGGTTAGGTCGTTGATCCTCCAGTGCTTACCAAGTTTACATTATAACAAATATTATGGAGCCTAAAATTGCTTTTACAGAAATGTGCTCTTAAGTGTTAGTAGCCTGCCTGGAGGAAGGGCAATCGAATCAGCCATGGATTCCCAGAGGTTTATTTCCCAAAAATGGGTTTTGTTTTCCTCTCCTGCGTGCTGATGATCATTTGTTAAAGGTTGGCTAAACCTTCAAGTGGGCTATATTCAATTCTAATTGTGGCATTGAGACCGGCTTGTTCTTTTTGGGGGTCTCAGCCTCGTCCAGTTGGCCAGGCAGCGAACCCTCAAACCAAGTTTAGGTTTGATGCCAAATGAATGTGTATATACAGCATACTTTTCTGTTAAATCGCATACTCCGCATTCTCTACAATAAATATTTGTACTAAAACATTTTGTGATTGGTGTTTGTCCCGAACTACTGAAATGAAATTTATAATTAAAGTTCGGGAGGAGGGTCAGACACCAATCTCCGCATCACCAAATTGAATCATTCAATTTACACATTAGCTAATTTAAATTGTTAGCACTATAAATACCCTCTTCACTTATCTCTCAGTTGCGTTTTGATTTCATCGTAACCCACCACCTCCCCATCTCCACCTTTCTTAACAGTTTTTATGTTTTATCAAATGGGGGTCTCAGCCTCGTCCAGTTGGCCAGGCAGCGAACCCTCAAACCAAGTTTAGGTTTGATGCCAAATGAATGTGTATATACAGCATACTTTTCTGTTAAATCGCATACTCCGCATTCTCTACAATAAATATTTGTACTAAAACATTTTGTGATTGGTGTTTGTCCCGAACTACTGAATAATAATAATAATAATTTAAAAAAAAAACAGAAATAGATTCACCACTATAGTCGATTTATCTTTCATCTAATTTCACACTTCCAAAAACAGCACCTCAATAAATACAACTTGCTTTTAGTAACATAAATTCCTATGAGAAATGAAAAATATTACTCCAAAAATAGTATTTCTTGATGTAGATTTTAATTTATTATTTTTAATTTATTTAGCTAAGGGCACAATGTACAGTATGGATCTTCTTAAGGGAGCAGGTGTCTGAAACAATTTACGAGAGGGACATATTTAGAATCCCATGGAGCCATGGGTGTCTCCAGCCAGGAGTCAAAAATAGGCAAGCCAGCCTGTCAGTGAGACCTACAGCTGACTCAGGGCTGGCATTTAAAAGACAAGGGTCATCTTGATAAGCTGGACTCAATGTTTGATCCACAAGATCTTTTAAAGGAGAGGGACAGTGGCACTAGCTGCAGTCAGGTGTGGGGTCTTTATCTACGAGATCTTTGAAGGAGAGGGACAGTGGCACTAGCTGCAGTCAGGTGTGGGGTCTTTATCTGAAATAGTTCAGAAAACACAAGTAAAATGTGTCTATCAGATCTGGACTCTCAGTTTCTAAAACAGCTCTACTATATTCAGTTCTTGGGGGCTGTGCAATTGATCGAAATAAATACTGCCACTGAGATAATGAATTAAAATTGTAACAGGTTTATGGAGGTCAAGCATGTAACAGTGCAGGTGGGTTTCAGTAGTGCCTTTCTGTCTCTAATGTAGGGTGCTAAGGAGTCCTGTTTCTGAAGTGTTCCAGAACCCTCCATACTGTACTGGCTACATATGTTTGAACTGTTGCTTCCTCCTTCAACACTGTTGCCATTCAACTTTGTCATGAAGCAAATACAAAATCCATCATTTAATGAAATCTGTTCTATAGATCAGAATGGCACTCACCTGATGTGTATTTTGTTGAAGTGCACCCTGGGTTCACAATTGCATCCTATTGTTCAAGTACTACAGTAAAGTCCCATATGTTTTAAACAGAAAGGTTTAATTAAAGTTTGCTGTGAATTATTAAAACTTTATTCAGCAGGATAACTCAATGTAGTGCAACAGCTATTACACATTCCCACAAGATAAATTCAACATAAAAAGATACCAAATGTAACAACGCTAATACTTAACACACAAAATTAATTGGCTTGACACATAGAACTTCAAACATTTAAAGGCGAGCTAAACCAAGCTTTTAAAATCCATAAATAAATAAATAAATAATGGATTATTTATTGATCTGCTCTTCAGCTTCAACAACTATGAGCACTGCTGCTGGCCACTGTTGTATTTCAGAGTACCTGACTGGGCATCGTTTATACCGTCTTAAGCACGCTGTATATTTCGGGCAAACTCTCTGTTTGGATCTCGTAATGTGCCATTCACATAGATTTAAATAATAAACACACTGCTTGTTACTGTAGGAATCGCTCTTACTAATCCACCAATCAGCTGTTTTCACCTCATTACGTTGCCATTCACATAGATTTCAATACAAAAGGCAGCACTTTACTGTAGTAAAAGCTTGACAGATCGATCAATCAGCTGTTTGCACCTCGTTACTGAGCGATTACCCCTGTACTGTACCTTGGCTATTTAATCCCTGTACGCAGTGTAGGTTTACAGTTTGAAAAAACAGCACTGACTGCAACAGCAAGCATGGCTGGAAAGAGAAACATGCGCATCACGAAAATTCAGTGTGTAAATAAAATGTCTCTGTTAGATACTGTGCGCTTGCTGAAGCATTCTTGGAACTCCATCAGTCAGCAAGCAATGCCATGTTGCTTCAAAAAAGCTTGGAATGTTGTAGTTGAAGAGGAGAGTGCTGACGAAAATACAACCGAAACTGAAACTCTGACAACACCAGAGGAAGAATTCTCAGTGTCACCTTAGCAACCAGGACACTGCCTGAAACAGACACGGATGACGTAATCGTGTGCGTGCTGCGCTTGTAACACTACTAATATGGAGCAGCATCCGGATATAAAGCCGAACTGGGATTTTTTAGAAAACACTGACAAGGTTTGCCGTTAATACTTGCAAAAAAAGATTGTCCAGATACGTATCACAGAGTTCTTAGCTGGAAACAATCTGCAGTAACGTATCCTGCCTGTTCTGTACATTTCTGCACTTGCATTACTTTTTTGCACTTACTTTTTATTACATTCAGAGGTTTTAATACATCTTTTTTATTAGTGTAATGAGTGTCTTTTTAACTGCATACACACTTGTTTGTTTTGATTACTGTGCTGGTGATTGGGGGATATGTAGAAGAGAAAAATAATGCAAATATTCTTAGAAAAACAATAAGCGACATAAATTTAGTGAGAAATGACCTCAGCCACATGCTGTCCATGGGATGTTATGCAGTATAGACTGATTCAGAAAGCAAAGGGAATCATCCAACTCCACCGATTCTCTGATACTCCGATTCTTAGTAGTAGTTATTATTTGTTTATTTAGCAGACGCCTTTATCCAAGGCGACTTACAGAGACTAGGGTGTGTGAACTATGCATCAGCTGCAGAGTCACTTACAATTACGTCTCACCCGAAAGACGGAGCACAAGGAGGTTAAGTGACTTGCTCAGGGTCACACAATGAGTCAGTGGCTGAGGTGGGATTTGAACCGGGGACCTCCTGGTTACAAGCCCTTTTCTTTAACCACTGGACCAGACAGCCTCCCATGTAACATGTTAATAACATAACAAATACTGAGTGTTAAAATAAACTTATTTTACATTTTTTTTATTCTTCAGTTGTTAATAATAAACACTGCTAGTTACACAACTTCTGTCTGTGATGTCACTGTGTATTATAATAAATAATATACACCAAAATGGTACATGTAAGGCTGTCATTCTATCTGGGCTAGCGCCCTCGTGATTTATATGTAAGTAGAAACCCTTGATAGAATTACAGCCTCATTCCGCACAGGTGGGTGTACAGTATACATTATGTAAAGTATTTATGAAGTTTAGATATGAATACAGGAGAGTGGGGTGGCTGTGGTGCGTTACAGTACAAAATCCTCAATCTGTAAGCGTCTCGGATTCAGTTTCACAGTCAGGTCGGTTTACACTTGTACAGAGCTATTAATATTGAGAGAGGAGCTGAGGAGCTCCCCTAGACTATTCAGATCCCTGCATGGGCTACAACTTGGAAACACATTGCATCTCCCAGCGTTCAGATCCTAACCCTTACAGAAAGACCCTGAGTGTTCCAGAACAGCGGTGGTTCCACATGCAGGATATCTGTGTGGCACACAGAGCCATGACGTATTCCTCAGCATGGTCCTGCCGACCGTATGCATTGCGGCTTCCAGCTCCTCCACAATGGCCTTCCAGTCCTTATGGGTCATCTCTTTAATGAATGCCCCAGACTCTGTCACCTCAGGTGGGGTGCTCAGGACTGTGTGGTGCTTCTGGTCCTTGGAACTTGGACCCCATCCACTACCATTCCTGTGTTCTGGGACTTATGAAACACCCAGTCTCCTCCCAGCTTGTAGGGATGTAATACTGAAGAAGGTATAACCCGATACAGTGACCTGACCTTTTGGTAGCCGCTCATTCCGTGTTATTCAATAGGCAGAGCCAACAAGTGCTGGTATACAGGAAGCAGGGTTGTGGTGCTGGGTAGCTTCACTACTGTTTTTTTTACTTTTATTCTTTCTGTTTTCAGGTTGAAGGATTTCTACTCGCAGATCAGCTCATCATGGCAGGTAAACATGTGCTTTCATCAGTGTTGTCTGTAACAATGTAAGTGAGATTCAGGAATTGTGAATTATTCATCAGAGAGTAACAGTGTTTCCTTTCACTCACTAACACTTAGGTGTGTTTTTAAAATGTGAACAGTAGATCCTATAGACCTTTCATATTAGCTCAGGCTCGTGCACTAGATTGTTGCACGACAGTTTTCTCAAATTAATTTTTCGAGGAATTGACTGCTGCTGTTTAATGCCAAGTGCCCAGGCATTGTTGTCGATTAACATATTCCATAAAAAGACTCCACAGGGAGTGTTGCATCGTCCCTGGATCTCCCGGAAGTTAGGGCAGCAGAATCGGCAGGGAATCGCCTTCCTACAGGGACCCCTACTGGCTAGCCACTCGGTGATCTTAGGCAGACACCTGCAGGGATGGCCTTTGTCCTCCAGGGGGCGATACCTCACCGACATCCGCTGTCAGGCTCCAGAGTGTAAAAAGGTGGTCGGTGCTGAAATCACGTCTTGGAGTAATCAGCCTAGAGCAGTCACTCCTCATTACTGCCAGCCTGCCTGATTTACGAGCTCCACAAAACAAGAATATACTGTGGAGCCGTAGCTATGGTACAGTACTGTGTATGCAGTGGAGTGGAAAGTGTGTTTATTTATTTAGAAAATCTTACAAGACACTGCTGGGCTGTTAATAAAATAACAACTTAGGGCCAAAAGTATTTGGTATAGCAAAGCAATGCAATGTCCGTCTGAGATATTTGATAGTGAAAAAAGATTTTCTTAAGGGTCTGCACCGTCAGCCCCCACCAGGAGGTGTAGTTGAGGTGGCTGGGGTTCTCTGTTGACTGGATGTTTGTCTGAGGTATGTTAGATAAGAGACCAGGAACAACCCTTGCCCCTCTGTCTCTCTCAGTATTAAATTATTAATTATCACTCAGCAGGTAAATGCGCGACCCTGAGATGGACAGACTGGGCTTTCAGTGCTGGAGGGCAGGTCATGTGAGGCCTGGCAGTGTGTGTGTGTGTGAAAATAAAGTATGCTAAAACCTAAAAGAACTGTATTCCACAGATCAACTGGAATGCTTTAGATACACTAACTTCACATCTACCAAACTATAGTTTTACTAGCAAGATATATTTCAAAAGAGGATGGGATTCAGGACATGTAATAAAATATACTAGATCTGACTGTTTTTTATTACGGAGTATTGAAACTACAAAAAGTTTCCGGTGTATCAAAATTCACATCACTGTGTAAGCAGTCAGGGTGCTGCTTATAATCTAGGAAAAGACCCCCCCACCCCAGCTCTGCTATAATTAGCCCCCCAGTCGAGGGTGTGGAGCAGGCAGGGTGGGAGGGAGGGGTGGTTTTATAAGTTCAGACAGACTGACTATATCGCCTGTGGAATTCAGGGAGAGTATGATTACCCAGCCCACACCACGGGATCGGGTTCCCAGAGAGGAGCTGCTGCTGTCTGATCCAGACTGTCCCACCCACACTGGGTAGCCTCAGTTTACACCACTGGTACTCCTGCAATGAAATGGCTGAAATGCTGTGACCAATTCATTAATAATAGATTTGTTCTATATGTTTCGTTCGACATTGCTTTTGTCCTAGTGTGTTTTATTTCAGTCAATTAAAAAAAATGAATATTCAAAATAAATGTATATGCGACACATTTCCTGCACCTTCCGACCCTCCAGCAAGTATTGGGACACCCTGTATTGTCCGACTTATTATTTTTTAAAAACAAAAAATTCACGATTTGGGGTGGCAGGAGTATAAAAGTAAAACAAACTTTTAACTCCCCAAGTACTATTTCAAAACCTGAAGAAATCTGTTGATTGGTTTTATAAAAAAATAAATAAAAAAGTATAAATCTGTATAGTGTCTCAATACAAAATATAGTGCCATATTAATGCAATAAACTGTTGTGTAAATTATTTTGGACACTTTTGTATATAGTAGAGTGCATAATATAGTGTGGTTGTTCTGGTTACATTCTAATACAAAGTTACTAAATAAACTTTAGTATTACTTTTTTGTAAGAAATAGACTATATAGGAATGCAGAGTTAAAATATGTTTCAGACTGCAGACTATGCAAACACACAGAATAAGGAATTTAGTGACATGTCACATTTCTGTAATGGTTAACCAAGCTGAGCTTCTTAAGTCAATCCAGAGCCAGATTTATTCTTATCTTAACCAGGGTAGAGCTTTTGAGGGAAGCACAGTCAATAATTAATAAAGTTTTTTTGTGGAAGCACAGTACTTTTTTTCTTATAAAAAAATAAAACATACACTTCTGTGTTTTATTTAAAAAAAAAAAAGAGAGAGAAAGAAATAAAAAAAAAAACTTAACCTTGTCCAACCCTCCACAACTCAGCTGCCAAGTTGTGTTCCTTTGAAGTGGGCTAGGCCTGTCAGGCTAGCAACCGTAACCATGGCAACATCTGTTTGACTGTAGCCAGAGTGAGGAGGAAAAAGTTAAGTAGCAGTTCTGTTTGTTTCTGAGAACATTTGCTCTGGAGAAAAGAAGGGCAAGGAGAAAGAAAAGTGGAAATCATCCGTCAAAATGGGAACCAGTTGTTCTTCTGAAATAGCGACAAAAGTTCAGTCTGCCTCTGAACCAGGTACTGTTGTGAGCCTATGGCATCAGGCAGTCACAGGCTCTGCTAGGAGTCGCAGGACACTGAGGAAGGTGTTAAATTGTTTCTGTTTGTGAGCAGTGAAGTTCTTCCCTCGCTGTAAGGGGAGGGCTTCAACAGCAGGGCCTCGTCCTGTTGTTGACTTTTTAAACACAGTGTTCCTGTTTTGCTTTATGGGGGAAATTACATTAAATGGTCTTTCTCTGTGTCTCCCTCAGATAAACTGAAGAACAGCAAGATCATCTTTGTAGTTGGTAAGTCCCAGTGATTTATATTCCATTCCTTCTTGTTTTAACTCTCAGAATGCCATCACTAATGTCTTTGTAATGCTTCACTGAGAAGCTCCCTTTGGAATCATATACAGTGCTCCCTTGATATTCCAAAATGTGGTTAATTCACTGTTTTCAATGATTTCAGGGAGCACTGTATTTATTTAGCATGTTATCTGAAAATAGAAATTACTTTTGATTTATTTTTAAACAGTATTTTTACAAATGTGTCCTTACCATTGGTCAGGATGGTTTCTGGCGGTGTCTAATTTCACTTTATCACCTTGGTTGACTTTCCAGACATACTGTAAAGGGAACAACCTTCCAAACCCCTTCCATCTTGATATCTTGCTACTTATCACTTAAAGTGCAATAAAAAAATAAAAATAAAAAAGTGTAAAAAAAGGAGAAATAAAACCAAAAGGGACGTGACAGTGGCTACTCCAGGCCGGAATAGGCACTATGAATGATTCATCTCCCCTGCAAGCACAATCCTGGCACAATTATGTCCATTCAGCCCTGGGTCTCTCTCTTCAGGGATATAGCCAGTTGTGGACTAAAATAGCAGGGTGCTCTTAGTTCATGTTTAGAGTGCATTTATACATAATTACAAAGTAGTAATAACTCTTCTTTTGAGATGAGCAAGTCAAAAGAAACTGTTCTTAAAGGTTTAGTATTTTGAAAACCATTACAGGTCAGTGTGCTGAGTGTGTGTGCATCTCTGTTTGCAGGCGGTCCTGGCTCTGGCAAAGGCACCCAGTGTGAAAGGATTGTCCAGAAATATGGCTACACTCACCTGTCCACTGGTGACCTGCTCAGGGCAGAGGTCAGCTCAGGCTCAGAGAGAGGCAAGAAGCTGTCCGCCATCATGGAGAAGGGCGAGCTTGTCCCCCTGGTAAGAGACCCAGACCACACCCTCTCCCCCTTTCCCCGTCCCCCTGGTAAGAGACCCAGACCACACCCCCTCCCCCTTTCCTCTTCCCCCTGGTAAGAGACCCAGACCACACCCCCTCTCCCTTTCCCCGTCCCCCTGGTAAGAGACCCAGACCACGCCCCCTCCCCCTTTCCCCGTCCCCCTGGTAAGAGACCCAGACCACACCCCCTCTCCCTTTCCCCATCCCCCTGGTAAGAGACCCAGACCACACCCCCTCCCCCTTTCCCCATCCCCCTGGTAAGAGACCCAGACCACACCCCCTCCCCCTTTCCCCATCCCCCTGGTAAGAGACCCAGACCACACCCCCTCTCCCTTTTCCCGTCCCCCTGGTAAGAGACCCAGACCACACCCCCTCCCCCTTTCCCCGTCCCCCTGGTAAGAGACCCAGACCACACCCCCTCCCCCTTTCCCCGTCCCCCTGGTAAGAGACCCAGACCACGCCCCCTCTCCCTTTCCCCATCCCCCTGGTAAGAGACCCAGACCACACCCCCTCCCCCTTTCCTCATCCCCCCCTGGTAAGAGACCCAGACCACACCCCTCCCCCTTTCCCCCTCCCCCTGGTAAGAGACCCAGACCACACCCCCTCCCCCTTTCCTCTTCCCCCTGGTAAGAGACCCAGACCACACCCCCTCCCCCTTTCCTCTTCCCCCTGGTAAGAGACCCAGACCACACCCCCTCCCCCTTTCCCCATCCCCCTGGTAAGAGACCCAGACCACACCCCCTCCCCCTTTCCCCATCCCCCTGGTAAGAGACCCAGACCACGCCCCCTCCCCCTTTCCCCGTCCCCCTGGTAAGAGACCCAGACCACACCCCCTCCCCCTTTCCCCGTCCCCCTGGTAAGAGACCCAGACCACACCCCCTCCCCCTTTCCCCGTCCCCCTGGTAAGAGACCCAGACCACACCCCCTCCCCCTTTCCCCGTCCCCCTGGTAAGAGACCCAGACCACACACCCTCCCCCTTTCCCTGGAGATGGGGTTTGCACAAACTGTCCACTAGATGGAGATCAACACAGCTCAGGCCATTACACAAATGCCTATTTGTTATACAACAGTGGAAATGACTGCCGCACTTTTGTAGATTCAAGTCGGTATATTTTACGACGTGCTTACTCAGTACAGAATTGGTATATTCTGTGGTAAACCCAACATTATAAAGGCTTTACTTTTTAAATCTCAGCAACTGAATGGAACTGACACAGACCTGAACATTCAAAATGGCAGTCTGTTTAATGTAGTATTAGTAGTAGTAGTAGTAGTAGTCGTATTGATAATAATAATAATAATAATAATAATAATAATAATAATGCTTTAAACAGATCTTATTTGGATACTGTACCAGATTGGATGTTCGAATAAATAACTACTGTCTTTAAAATATTTTTTTAATAGAAAAAAATATATTGTGTTGAAATTTGTTTTTATTTGTACTTTACTGGTCACAGGTCCCAAACTGAAAAGCCACAGGGTCAGCTGCAGTGTACCAGTACTAACTTCAGGACTAGAAAACAGAACAAAATGGTACCAATTGGAGCAAACTAGATCAGAAAGTGAATTAGTTTAGCTGATCTGATCGAGTGGACTAAGTTAGACTGAGCATGGGAAAACCAACCCATAGAGGAGTATATAGAAAATATAAACAAGGATCTTAGACGAGTTAAAGAAACATTTTCTGTGTGTTGCAGTGCAACTATATTTAGAGCACATTATAGCCCTCTCTTTTATATAGTTTATTTACATGATCTCAGATTTTTTTTAACAGACAGGACTTGAACTAATATTATCTGTCATATATAAGAGAAGTGGAATCCACTGTTCTACACAATGCATATGCTGCAATATATCAAGCAGGACAGTCTACATGCCCCATTGCGCTCTGCATACATGTTAATGATGTATAATCTGCTTCATAAAGGCTGTTTGCTTTTTGTACTTTCAATATTCATAGTACATTTAGTGGTTATTTTAATATGAAAAACAACCCCATCCAAACTGCAATTAATTATCTGCATAATTTGCATAGGAAATATCAAAAATAAAATATACACAGAAATCAAACATACATTTTAGGGCTTTTTTTCCATTCTTAGTATCTGTAGACTCAACTCGGTTTATCGTTTATAGGTTAACTGTGTTATAAAGGTGCAAAGTTGAAGTAATATTCATATTCTTTAAAACTTAACATGGATCTGTGCTGTGACTACAAAGGTCTGGTATAGTACGCTGTAATCAGCACTAAACTCAGGGGCGGCTGGTTAACAGTGTTCTCTAGCTTCCCTTCTTCCGGGTGATGTGCATTATCCTAGGTGATGTGCATTTCATTTTCCCCTCTCACGTGACACTGGCATGTCAGCAATGCTGTTCATCCCTTGTGTTTAACAGGCTGAAGCTCAGCTGCGTTCGCTCAGAAATGCGAACGCGCAAGTCAGCCGTGCGCATGCAGCCGTCACCCAGGACTCGCTGTGATTGGCTGGAAAATGTCTGGCTTCAGCGCAGATGGTTAAAAACAAGGCGATTAGCACGCATGTGTCAAAACAACAAAGGCTAATCTACACAAACGTTTAAACTATTTAAATATTCAATTTAAATGTATGAGTCTAATTATATTTGTCTTTGTCTAACTTTAAATGTTTTGAGTTTATGGATACTCTTATTTGTTCAACTTCGTTTTAGCTGCAGATAGAAGGCTCACACAGCGTAGCTCTTGCATGGAGCTCACATAGGGTAGTGCTGCGCGTGCAACTCGTAATTTACAATATGTCGTGCTTCATTCACCCTCAGCACCGCTACCATGTGACCATAAACAGGGTGTGGGAGGGGGAGAACACTGAACATAGTGATTGCCCTGGGAGAATTCATTGGTGATCCACGGCCAATACCTCACAAACCTTAGGTTTTTAGCTCGATCCCTTTTTTTAGTGTTCGTTTTTTTGATCGAGTATTTGTGAATAAATAATTTTGTGACTTTTTAAAAAAAATACATTTAGCCTAATTCTCATGGTAATATCTTGCTGTGTTCAGCAAATTTCTTAGCTTTTTACATTGTTAATTTATTAATCGTTTATTATATATACCGTACAGTATATTTCTATTTTAATATCTTTTTTATATATTTTTTTACATGTTGCTGATAGCCGCACCAGGCATTTTTTTTTCTTGTGTGTTTTTAGCTGATCAGCCTTTTATTCGGTTTATATAAATCTTTAAACTAGATACCGACTTGGATTCGGGGACAATTTAATTTTAAATAAATACAGATTTCAATTTCTGAGTACATTCGGTGTGTTTTAGTTTTTTAACCTTTTTTTTTTTGGTACATCGTTGCCAGGTAGAATTTTTGCTTGCTAATAATTTTTCTACAATGGAGGAAGTGCAGAAACTCTAGATCAAAAGGTTAGGACTAAGCAGATTGTCAGTAAAATTAGTGCAGGTGAACAGTGACAGAGGACGGGCATTCACTCGAACCTTTAATGAGTCGTGCTATAAGCTTAGGCCATGGGGTTGTGCAAGTGAAATCAACAATGCACTGTTTTGCTTTCCTTGAGTTACAGACCTGCAACATCTCTAAATCAAAAAAATAACATGAGAACTCAAGAGTTCATTAGACATGTGAAATGCGTCTAGGTATGTTAGGGAGAGTGAATATTGCTGTCCAGCCTAGCACTGCCTATCGAAATGCCATAAAGAAGCACAATGAAGAAGTGTCTATAAACCGACACATACTGACACGCATCATTGAATGCATGAAGTTCAGTGGAGCTTTTGAATTGGCCTGACAGAGTCATGATGAATCATCATCATCGTCCAATCCTGGTGTGTTTCTTGGGCTGGTAGATTTTGTTTCAAAGCTTGATCAGGCAATGGAAACGCACTTGAGGAAGGACACAGTCTTTTAAAGGCGCCTTTAAGACTGTTCAAAATGAACTTCTAGGCTGCATGTTGGAGGTTTGCTGTGACTACAAGGGTCTGGTATAGTACGCTGTAATCGGCACTAAACTCAGGGAAAGAACTGAAACAGACTGTTTTATGTCGCTAGTCAAGTTGATGAAACCAGTGACATTACAAATAGTTCCCAAAGTGTACTAATTTTAGGTACATTGTTCCCAAAGCTAGACATGTTGTTGAATGATTTTTTGGGTTTACTGAGTTGCAACGTGGAAATGCTGAAGCTATTTCCACTGCCACTATGCAACAGCGAGATGCCATATTCACAGAAGAAAGTGAAAAGGCTCAAATAATTGCACAGAGGTATGATGGAGCTTGTGTAATGTGTGGCGAGACTGGTGGGGTCCAGAAGTTTGTAAGTGAAAAATATCCAAATGCACATGGTGTCCATTGCTGTGCCCATCAACTCAATCTAATAATGGGACAAGCAGCCAGTCAGTTTCAGAGGCTCGCATTGTTTTCCAGACCCTCTCTGGTTTCTCAGCTTTTTTCTCTCGCTCTCCAAAGAAAACTGCTGTTTTGAATGAAGTTGTAAAGAAAAGACGACCAGCTGCTTCTCAAACAAGGTGGGATTTTGGTAATGGAGCAGCGAGGACAGTGTTTCAACAGTGCAATCACCTGTTAGTGTTTTTAGACAGTTATTAATTCAGGAGACTTTGACAGTGTCACAGTTAGAGAAGCTAATGGTTTTTGGACAGAGAGTTTCTGTTCTTTCAGTACTTGTTCCAAAACATCATGATGAAGGTGGATATTTTCTATGGGAAACCCCAGGCAAGGAATATTACAGGTGTAACTTAATTTATTCAAAGCATTCAGGACATCCAAGCATCTGTTAGAACACAGGAATCCAGCCTCCCCGAGAACCTGCCACCAATACCAAAAAGACAAAGGGGCCCAAATACTACAGAAGATTATGACAGAGCTGCCTTGCAAATTTGTGACATTATTATGTCTCATGCAAAGGACCGGTTTGACTTCATAAAGCACCTTGTCTCTGCAGCGCTGTAGCAGAGTGACCGTTTTGATGAATATCAGGCAGCTTTCCTGGATGGTGTGCTAGAGGAAACAGTTCCAGCATATCCAATGCTTAATAAGACTTCCTGTACTGACTTGCAAACAGGGTATGAAACAGAAGCTTTTAAAAGGCAAAAAATTAATTACATATGTTTGAACTGATGATATATAACAACTTAGACAGAACATTTCCGGAGATTACAAATCTACTGAAGATAGTTGTTACCACTCCGATGACTACAGCAGAGGCAGAAAAGGGTTTCTCAGCACTGAAGCGGATAAAGACCTTCCTGAGAAACAGAATGAAAACCCAATGATTAAACACTGTAGCCATGTTATTAATTGAAAGAGACATGATCCTGTAAATCAGTACGCTTCACAGCATATACTATAAACACAAATGTTTGTTTTACATAACATTTGATGGGGTTTCTACAGGACAGCAAACTAAAGTTGTAGGTTTTACACACCTTTAAAAAATAGCGTTTGAAGTTCAAGAAGACATTGGGTCTTGTACATTTTTTTACTTGTGCTATTTTACGGTGGACTTCTCATTTTGTCTTGATCGTCGTGAATTGTTTTTTCATTTTAGAGAAATTGATTGTCTGTTTCCAGTTTAAGTTTGCAAAAAAATAATGTATAATTAATGGTAAATGTACCTCTTTTTCACAATAGGAAAACAACCATGAGATCGCACCTGTACCAAAAGGTTGCCAGTTGCCGGTTCCAAAGCTGCTTGTGCTTGTTTTAGAAAATACCACCACTGCAAAATGATCCCCAATCTAAATGGCCATGGAAGAAGTTATCCAAAGCACACTCGTTATTATTATTCATTCATGACATTGTCCCCGCTGTTGGCAGTGCCACTAACAAGGTTCTACTGGTCCTGTGTAAGCTTGTGCTGGGGTAGAATTTCCATCAGGGTACACTGAATAATAAGAGACATAACCTGGATAAAGACACAGAGGCGTGGTATTGTGAATATTTAGTTCCACGGTGAATGCAGCTCACCCCTGACCCTGCTGTGCTTGGTCTGCAGGACACTGTTCTGGACATGCTGAAGGACGCCATGATCGCCAAGGTTGACGTCTCCAAGGGCTTCCTGATCGACGGGTATCCCCGCGAGGTCAAGCAGGGAGAGGAGTTTGAGAAGAAGGTATGAGTGGCATTGGGCAGGGCTATCCAGAACTAGATGTGGTCAAATCGAAATTGCTACTCGATAAGATTAAAAGGTTTTCTGTAAACATTATATTGTAAGTTTGCTCCTATGTTTTCTGAAATGTTGTTATAAAGGAGTAAGAAACCACTCACAATGGTAATTAAACTGCTCTTACTTGCACTAAATTGTTCTGATTAAACTGCCCTTACCTGCACTAGTGTTCTGATTAAACTGCTCTTACCTGCACTAGTGTTCTGATTAAACTGCCCTTACCTGCACTAAAGTGTTCTGATTAAACTGCCCTTACCTGCACTAGTGTTCTGGTTAAACTGCCCTTACCTACACTAACGTGTTCGGGTTAAACTGCTCTTACCTGCACTAAAGGGTTCTGATTAAACTGCCCTTACCTGCACTAGTGTTCTGATTAAACTGCTCTTACCTGCACTAAAGTGTTCTGATTAAACTGCCCTTACCTGCACTAGTGTTCTGGTTAAACTGCCCTTACCTGCACTAGTGTTCTGATTAAACTGCTCTTACCTACACTAACGTGTTCGGGTTAAACTGCTCTTACCTGCACTAAAGGGTTCTGATTAAACTGCCCTTACCTGCACTAGTGTTCTGATTAAACTGCTCTTACCTGCACTAAAGGGTTCTGATTAAACTGCCCTTACCTGCACTAGTGTTCTGATTAAACTGCTCTTACCTGCACTAGTGTTCTGATTAAACTGCCCTTACCTGCACTAAAGTGTTCTGATTAAACTGCCCTTACCTGCACTAGTGTTCTGGTTAAACTGCCCTTACCTGCACTAGTGTTCTGATTAAACTGCTCTTACCTGCACTAACGTGTTCTGATTTTTTAAGAAACAAAATATGAAATATGAATTGATGATGCTACAATACCATAGCAACATGAACCCTAGGATTACATTTACATTGCAGGACTATACTTAGAAGCTTTGAGAAAATACAGTACCAAATAACAAAACTACAGTTACAGTGCAGGAGTATTTAATGCAAGTGGTATCAGTTAGATCTTGATGTGAATTGTATTTAATGCCAGCTTCTTCAGTTAGGTATTGATGTGAATTGTATTTAATGCCAGCTTCTTCAGTTAGGTCTTGATGTGAATTGTATTTAATGCCAGCGGTATCTGTTAGATTATGATGTGAATTGTATTTAATGCCAGCAGTATCAGTTAGATCTTGATGTGAATTGTATTTGTCACATTTTGAAAAGCCGCTATAAGGATAGCAGTGGCAACATTCTGATGTAATCCTGTTAGTGAGAATGCTATAGAAATCCCGGGTGATTGTAGAGTTGTGTGTTGAGTAACGCTACCCCTTCCCCCGCTCTCCAGATTGGCGCCCCGACTCTGCTGCTGTACATTGATGCTGGTGCTGAAACCATGGTGAAGAGGCTTATGAAGCGCGGAGAGACCAGCGGCCGCGTTGATGACAACGAGGAGACCATCAAGAAGCGCCTGGACACCTACTACAAGGCCACCGAGCCTGTCATCGCCTTCTACGAGGGCCGTGGCATCGTCAGGAAGGTATGTCTGCAACTGGGGCTCCTATCCAAGATACAGGGGGTCTTCAGTCACTGAGCTGCTCTGAGCGAGAAGATCACTGATGAAATGTGCTCTGTAGCGCTCGCCACTGCTCAGGAGGAGTGGAGCTGAGCATGCCGTTATGTGGGTTCTTTCACTGAGTGGCTCAGCGAGGAGATTTCTGCTCACTGAGATCTCTGATGAAATGTGCTCCGCAGCGCTCGGCGCTGCTCAGGAGGAGTGGAACTGAGCATGCCGTTATGTGGGTTCTTTCACTGAGTGGCTCAGCGAGGAGATTTCTGCTCACTCAGATCTCTGATGAAATCTGCTCTTTAGCGCTCTGAGCTGCTCAGGAGGAGTGGAACTGAGCATGCCGTCATGTGGGTTCTTTCATGAGCAGCTCATTTACTTAACACGCCCACCGTATACACTGGAACTTGCTTGGCCAGTCAAGGAACCATCAAAGGGTGCCCTTAGTTTTCTACATGCAAACTTTTCTAAGCGTTTTAGTTTGAAAAAGTTTTTCACTTATATCAAATGCACAAAAGAGGTGCATCATGTTGCAGTTTTCAGAGAGTTTGGTAGTTGACACTGTGTTGCTTTTTCTAAAGCAAGGTTTTTTCAGAGAGTTTGGTAGTTGACACTGTGTTGCTCTTTCCAAAGCAAGGTTTTTTCAGAGAGTTTGGTAGTTGACACTGTGTTGCTCTTTCTAAAGCAAGGTTTTTTCAGAGAGTTTGGTAGTTGACACTGTGTTGCTCTTTCCAAAGCAAGGTTTTTTCAGAGAGTTTGGTAGTTGACACTGTGTTGCTCTTTCTAAAGCAAGGTTTTTTCAGAGAGTTTGGTAGTTGACACTGTGTTGCTCTTTCTAAAGCAAGTTTTTTTCAGAGAGTTTGGTAGTTGACACTGTGTTGCTTTTTATAAAGCAAGGTTTTTTCAGAGAGTTTGGTAGTTGACACTGTGTTGCTCTTTCTAAAGCAAGGTTTTTTCAGAGAGTTTGGTAGTTGACACTGTGTTGCTCTTTCCAAAGCAAGGTTTTTTCAGAGAGTTTGGTAGTTGACACTGTGTTGCTCTTTCTAAAGCAAGGTTTTTTCAGAGAGTTTGGTAGTTGACACTGTGTTGCTCTTTCCAAAGCAAGGTTTTTTCAGAGAGTTTGGTAGTTGACACTGTGTTGCTCTTTCCAAAGCAAGGTTTTTTCAGAGAGTTTGGTAGTTGACACTGTGTTGCTCTTTCTAAAGCAAGGTTTTTTCAGAGAGTTTGGTAGTTGACACTGTGTTGCTCTTTCTAAAGCAAGGTTTTTTCAGAGAGTTTGGTAGTTGACACTGTGTTGCTCTTTCTAAAGCAAGGTTTTTTCAGAGAGTTTGGTAGTGGACACTGTGTTGCTCTTTCCAAAGCAAGGTTTTTTCAGAGAGTTTGGTAGTTGACACCGTGTTGCTCTTTCTAAAGCAAGGTTTTTTCAGAGAGTTTGGTAGTTGACACTGTGTTGCTTTTTCTAAAGCAAGGTTTTTTCTGTGTTCTAGTTCCCAATTCTTTTGACTCCAGTTTTCTAGTAAAATAATCAGTTAATACGCAAATGTAAATCAACAGAATTTGACTAAGTACTTAAATGAGTTAATAATAAATTAATTCAAATGTTTTTAAAGTTGTTAGTTAAATTATATATATATATATATATATATATATATATATATATATATATATATATATATATATATATATATATATATAATTTGTAAACATCACTAATTTCACAGATTTTTCCCTAAATATAATTGATTTGTCTATCATTTTTTGGGTCTATGTGATCCAACAGAAATGTTTCCATCATGACATTTTAGGACTTAACATAAACTGTTATATTTAGTATTTCCTTCTACAGAGTATGTGCACAGCCCTCCTGTTTCAGTTATATGACAGATTGCCCAGCTAACCTCTGCCTCTCTCCTCGTTCAGATGAACGCAGAAGGCAGTGTGGATGATGTCTTTGGCCAGGTCTCCAAAGCCCTTGATGCCTTGCAGTAAACCAGACGAGGAGGACAGGGGAGGAACCACCTTTTCCAGGAACACAGTAATGAGTCGGACTCAATTCAGTGAAAGACCTTAAAAGACAATCTTTGCCTTATCACAGCGACCCTAACCATTGCACAGACCCTGATCAAGAACTGCAAAACCGCAGCCACAATAAAAAAAATAAGCATGCACACATACACGCAGGGGGTTGATTTCGGACTTTGGGCGTTTAACTGCACATCTGTAATTATTTAAGTGAAAAACGCAACCATGAACAAAGATAGACCATAAGAAGTGGAAGGATTCCACCCCCCCAACCCCCAACACGACACATTTTAACGTGATGGTCGTGGATTTTATAGGTGGTGTGAATAGGCTATTAAATGCCTGCAGATGAGACATATTCAGTGTATTGATTACAAGCAAAAGGTACTCAGATTGCTGCCACAGTCCTGAGCATTTTAGTACCACTGCTAATTCAAAATACTCTCTATCTTTTCTTGTGTAGGTTCTCTCATCATGTCCTGTTTCCGTGGTCCCTGTTGTTGCTATCTCATTTGCTGTTCATCTCATCTCCTTCAGTCCTGTTCTGTTTTCATTAAACATTACCACTACCTAACTGACCCAACACTGGGATCTGCTGCTGCGTGTGTGCGATCATAATAAAACACAACGAGACAGAGAAGGGTACCTCTGAAAATGCAATCTCAGCTTCACAGAGTGAACTGTTCTGTGAAACACAAGTCTTTTTTTAGTGGTGATTTGGAATTAGACAGTATACCTGTTACTCATTTCACAGAAATGCATTTTTGAAAGAATTATAAACTAAAGTATTATATTTGATAAACAAACAAAATGATGTGTCTCTGAACAGTTCCTTTTTTGCCTTGTGAAAGGCAGAATGTCTCATAGAGGCTAGGGGTTGATTTGCTCAGCCTATACCATGATAAGCCACAGCTGTATTTTTCAAGCATTCTACATCACCAGCCATTAACCAACAGTGTGCTGTAAAATGCTCTAAAGAAATCAAGCTGTGGCTATAGCGTGATCAAATAAACTCATCCAAATAACAAATGAATTATCTCAACTGTTTAGACACAAGCACAGTTTAAATATTATTGAGCATCAGTGCGGTGGGGATGTGTCACAGAAATGTCTTAAAGTAACATCATTTTTATGTTGCTATACACTAGACTCTCGCTAATCCAAAACATTTGGGATGAGACCCTGTTCAGATTAGGGATTTGTTCTGAGTGCTGATCGTTATCTATACCATACAAAAATGGTCTTGTCTAGTCTTTGATACTTACATTTCATCAAAGATCAGCAATAAATAAAACACAGATAGACAACTGCAAGCATTTTACACACTCATCACAGAATTGTGATACTGAAGTTTCCACAGCTGCTATCAGGCTGCGTTTTATCATGAAAACACGGTTCAGATTTTAGGTCAACTTGGATTTGCGAGAATCAACTGTACGGTGAAATGAAATCCCCCAGGTTTACACATTTTCAGGTGTTAGATGAATATCTCTGTTGAATGAATATCTCTGTCTCTATTCAGATCATTACAATAGACCTCTGAGTGTGTAGGAGCCACGATCTCAAGTGCATTACTGGTGACATCATGGAACATATGATGTGGCTGTCTCAAACAAAGACATTTTCAGGGATAAAACACTGTGGTGGGTCAAAATCCATTCTTTAAACATTATCTTAAGAGTTCTATCGGTGTTATCTAAGAACTGTATAAATATATATGAATTGTAATTTTATATATATATATATATGAATAAAAATTAATTGGAAAAAAATAAACATTGATTTAAAGTTCTCTCACAAAAAAGAATGAATTTTTTCTTTGGAATCTGAGTGCTTTATGAAAAGCAACAAATATTGCAGCACGCAGTCTGCACTGACAATGAAATAGTGTCATTACTATATAACATATAAACATGTTTCCAGAGTGGTACCATTCTACCAGGCAGCTGCCCCTTAGTAATACTGCATTTCCATAGCAGATCATTTATTTGGTAAGGGGTCTGGATCTCAGGGACTTCATTTTAAAACGATATCTAGAATTTAACCAGTTAAATAGTTAATATAACATTTAGACAATTAACACCTATCTTCTATAATCTCATGCACGGTTTAGATAATTATAAAAAATCAATACCTACAGTACAGTAGGACTTTCCCTGCAGGACTGTTGAACAGCGAAAAAATGACCCATTTCACAACCCCTTGTGTTCTCCTCTCACCTGTTAATCGTGCAAATACGTATCTGAACCAGGCTCTCCGGTAAGGTCAGTTCTTGAAAGGAAAAATGGCGCTGAGATCTGTGAGCGCAGTATTTGTATGCCCTAGGGTGCAGACCCATACGGTAATACAGTAGTTACATTTCGTACTTGAAAGGGAAGAAACAGATGTATTTATTCAAACATTCAGTGACAACTGTAGCCAGCCGTCCTGGACCGTGTGCCACAAGTCACACCAGTGGAGTGTAAACCCCAAGTCGGCTGCAGCACTGGTGGAAACTGAGGGTCTACAGGAACATTGTAGCCAATCAGAAGACCTTGCCTTCATTTCGGTTACCATGGCAGACCTCGACAGTGGATGTCATCAAGCTACCCCCCCCCCCGGAGGACAAGGGCCAGACCTGCAGGTGTCCTCTCTGCGCTCCCAGGACGCCTGGCCAGCAGGTCCGCCGTGGCTCAGTGAGGAGAAGTCTCCCTAACTCGTGGAAGCACTAGAGCTGATGTGACACTCCCAGTGCAATCCCCAGCAACTTCTCACAGCCAGGTCGCAAGCCTGTGCACCTTTATTGTTATAATTAATAAGCAGCCTGGGATAACATCCTAGATAACAGTAATTGTGCACATGCATATGGTAGTACTCCGGTTTAAAACATCAATATTGTGCACATGCATATGAGAGTATTCCAGTTTAAAACATCAATATTGGCACAAGAGAAAGTTGTCAGAATTAGAACACGCCAGCAGGTGGTGTGAGGACAATTACTGTCGATTCCTGTTTACAAATTTGAAAGGTCAGAATGCCAATGTGTAGATAGCATCTAGATCAACAAGGATGTCAGCATGGCTGTGCAGTCATGGAGCAGGGGAGCTGCTGTTTTTTCCCTGAAGACTGCATGGTGTCTCTAACCCAGGAAGCTGTTTCTATGGTAACAAGATGATTCATTAATAACTAGGTATGAATTCAGATTCTTTTAGAAGAGGGGAAGTTGCTTTGGCGGCCAATTCAATTACCGGACAGTCATTTCACTGTCTGGTGGAGTCGAGTGAAGTCCTCAGGAAATTAAGGTTTAAAGAGCCAGAAAGTTTCATGGACTTTTTTTTTTTCAAAACAACGCCAGCAACAACTTCACAGAGACATTGTACGTAAACTTTGTGAGACTGCAGTTGAATTCCTTCTAAGAAGCTGTTCTTTGATGTCTCTAAATCTACAAGCAAACAGCTCACAGATTTTTAGCTTGTGAGAACTTTTTTTAATTTATGAGGACAGCTACTAGAAATTTCTATGAGGATACATCATAAATATCCATAGAGTACTATTGTTGTAGTAATATATATATATATATATATATATATATATATTACACACACATATAGATATATAGTGTGGCTGGATGCCTCTCAGTGTGGGTGAATGTGTAACTACACTATCTACAAGGGTTGGACAAAATAATTACAAACACATGCCACAACACTATCAACTCATACCACACTCCTTAAGATGGGGATAGAAGTCGTCAGCAGCATTTCTGTTGAGACGTCACTAATATAAAAGCACATTCCAATGAAGCACCTACTTTCAGACCTCCATCAGTTTTGTCTGCTGTCTTGCCTATTGTGATTGAAACTGACTTCCAATACAGAGCTGGCACTTTATATATTACAGAACACCTACTGTCCATAGCCATTAAACACTCAATAGTGGTACAAGTAGGAATATTAAAAAAAACTGAATAAATTTAAAGACATTCCACCTGGAAATCTTCTTGAAAACATTGAAAAAAGACTTCTAGTCTAGTCCTTAAGTCTATTACGTTTCTTTTAGTTTTCTGAAATACATCCTGTTATTTGAGGGAAAGCCCATTTACACAAGAGTGGAGTTATATATGCAGCTTCCTGGCCCCAGTACGTGTCTTCAGGTAATGTATGTGAGTGTGGGTCTGTGCTGAGCTGTCTCCTCTCACCTCAATGATGGCTCAGGGCTGGAGCGGAGACTGAACCAGGTATCCATGGCAACAGCCTATCTCTGCAGCACTTGAGACAGTGAAAGGGTCGCAGAGATGACAGCTGATATTATAATAAAGATGCTGCAAGCCGAGGAGTCGTGTGTGTGTGCGTGGAGGGGGGCTGTCTCAATTCAAACTGAATCGCATTCAATCACCCACACCACTTCTTCATCTTACACAAGAGCCTTCTGCTTTATAGAAGAGGGAACAAATGAGTCTGTACATCCGAATACAGGGACACTATACATGTGATCATTATTGCATACCTTCATTTTGGTTTGTCTTGGATTAATAGAAACGTTTTTGATTCAATCAAAGAGCAAGTAGTTTCGAATGTAATTGTAATAGCTTTTTAGGTTTTATAGAGTTTGCAATCAGACTGAGTGGTTCTGGGTTCTGTTGCTTCAATATTAAGCTCTAAATTCACCAGAGACCCAGAGTACCTGCACTCATTCAAACCATACTGATCCCATTCAAATCATACTCTTTCTTTCTTTAGAGAGAGAGAGAGAGAGAAGGTGGGTTTTTTAGATTAAAATATTGGGACTAAGATAGTAATGTCAGCAAATGCGTTAATAATTCCATTCATCAACCTATAACCTGCCAGGATACACCACAGCTGGATTATACAGCACATGTAAAATTACAGCACATGTAAAATTGTACCGGCACTCATTCCATTCGAACCATACTGATTCCATTTATGATTGACATGCAGTATCCTGAAGAAGTTAGAAGTGCCCAGGCTAAAAAACTACAAGTTCAAAATAATCAGAGAACACCCAGAGTGTCTGTATGCAGATTATGATCTCACAAGACAGCAGAGGGTTAAAACAAAACTTCTATACAGAGCATCCCACTGCCTGGCACACAGCACTGTGTAACATGTACAGTAATATAAAGAAAAGAGGGATTGGGCAAACACAGAGAGAGCCCTGCAGCTGCTGACCCGGCCCACCATGGGGAGCCCCCGCACCACCCTGATCCACACCGGCACCAACGACCTGGCCGCACAGTGGGAGGGGGTGGCCAGGTCAGTGAGCAGAGTGGCAGAGAGAGCCGCACAGCGTTTCCCTTGATGCCAGGATCATCATATCCACCCTGCTGCCCCAGCACGACACCCCCCAGCACGTCATCAACGGCATCAATGTGGAGATCTCCCGAGGCTGCGCAGAGCTCCCCAGCATGCACCTGGCACAACACCCCACCCTGAGCACCGAGCACCTCTATGACAGGGTGCACTCAACCAGCAGGGCAAGATTTTCGCCAAGACCTTGAAAGACTGCGCCCTGAGCCGAGACCCAGCCAGCCCCCTCTGCAAGGACAGACGCAGGGCACAGCAGAGGCAGGAGCCAGCAAGGAGGCCCTCCCCCGGGAAACCCCACACCAAAGGCTGGACATCGCCAACTCACACTGCGTCCCCCCAGGCCAGCCCAGCCTGACCCTGCTCGGCCCATCACAGCAACCAGCATCAGCACCAGGGCAACACTGGACATCAGCAGCAACAGAGCTACGCTGCGGCCCTCGCCCAACCAGGCAGCCCTGCCTCCACTGAGCTAGGAGAGATCAAACAGCTCCTGAGCATATTATGTGCAAGGCTAATTAGCTGAGGGACACCATACTGATTTGTATTTAAAATTCACATTGTGTTTTGTTCTGAATGAAAAAGTTTGCTTAGAGAAAAATAATGAAATATATAAATATGAAATCGCTATCAATTTGCAGCTGGAACATTCAGGGTCTGTATTCCTCGTTTTTTGGGCTGAAGAGCACAGACCCTGAGTTCCTCAACAGTATTGAAGGAGTGGACGTGTTGGTGCTGCAGGAGACATGGTGCAGAGATGACATGTCCACCCACTGTCCATCAGAACACAGGGAGCTAATAGTGCCCTCTGTGAAACACACGCAGGTCAGGCATGGCAGAGACTCGGGGGGCATCATCGTGTGGTAGAGAGAGGAACTTAAAAACCACATCTCCCCAGTAAAGAGAGGGGAGTCACATATAGAGGTCAAAATTAAAGGTGCAGTGTTCCAACAGCAAAGTGACACATACATGTGTGCGGTTTATATGCCACCCTCAGACTCCCCCTACTACAAAGAGGAATACTTTCAACATCCAAAACCACATTACCCATTTCCAAACCCTGGGCTCTGTGCTGCTGTGTGGAGATCCCAATGCCAGGACTGGCAGAGAGATCGACTTCATCAGCACAGAGGGAAACACCCACATAGCGGGGAGCGCCTCTCTACACCACACACCTGTAAGCCCCCAAAGACAAAGCCATGACAGTGTGGTGAACAAGAGTGGGAAGCAGGTCCTGCAGCTCTGGAAAGGCCTGGGTCTGTACATAGTGAACAGCAGGACCAGGGGGGACTCACATACAGCTCAGCTCTAGGGAATAGTGTTGTTGATTATGCCATAACTGATATAGACCCAGAATTAATAAATGCTTTTATAGTCAGGCAGCAAACGCCCCTATCTGACCACAATCAAATAATACTGTACTTAAAACGGTCAACACAAAACATCCAAGAACAAGAACCCCCAATAAATGAATGAATTCAGCTCAAACCCCGTTATAAATGGACTGAAAACTGTACAGAGGAATTTAAAAAACACACGAGCAGCCCAGAGACTGAAAACATGTTAAACAATTTCCGGTCTACTGATTATGAACCTAATAAAACTGGATTACATTTAGCAATCAAAAAATAAATGAAATATTTGAAATTATAGCAAAAACATCTAAAATAAAAACTTTCAATACAAAAGGTACAAACGCAAAAACAAAACAAATTGAAATCTGGTTTGATAACCAATGTGCGGCTGCCAGAAAGGACCTCAGACAGCTATCTAATAAAAAACACAGTGAGCCCCACAATCAGGAACTACACCTCAGCTACTGCCAGGCTGGACAGCCCTACAGAACCTGCTCCGAGAGAAACAACAAGACACACATCCCAAAAATGAAATGACATCCAAAAGTCTATTGAGCAAAACTCCTTCTGGGAAACTCATCTGGAATCAAGGACTGATAACCACGATGTATAAGAGTGGTGACAAATTCGACCCCAACAACTACCGAGGCATCTGTGTGAGCAGTAATCTGGGGAAGGTATTCTGCAGTATCATTAACGCCCGGATACTGGCCTTCCTTACCGAACACAGTGTCCTGACTAAGAGTCAAATCGGATACTTACCAAACCATCGCACATCCAACCATATTTATACCCTACACACCCTAATCGACAAACAAAAAAAAAGAAGGTAAAATATTTGCTTGCTTTATTGATTTTAAAAAAGTCTTTGATTCAATCTGGCAGAAAGGACTATTTTATAAGCTCCTTCAAAGTGGTGTAGGGGGTAAAGTCTATGACGTTATGATTATTTTGATTATTTATTTCTTAGCAGACACCCTTATCTAGAGTGACTTACTTCTATTCCATAAAAAATCAGCTTTACAAAATCAAACCACCAATAAAAATTTGGCTAAAAAATTCTGACATCGTCATTCAGCCAATTCTTCTGTATGGTAGTGAAGTATGGGGAAATCTAAATAAACCATGTCATATGATTTGCAGTTATCCATTGTCGATGTTGCATCCTCAAAAAAATCAAGCAGGTTAGTTAGACACAATCTCCCTATCCTAAAACCATGCTGACTGTCTCCCAGGATATTGTTACCATATAGGTCATTTTCCATTTTTTTTATTATAGTTTATATAAGTTTACATATAATAGAAGTCAGGCTTGTTGTTCTGTAGTTATCTGGTTCGGTTTTGTCTCTCTTTTTGTGAATCGGTATTACGTTTGCAATTCTCCAGTCTGTCAGTACAACCCCTGTGTCAAGAGACTGTTGCATGATCTTGGTTAACGGTTTGTAAATAATTTCTTTCATTTCTTTGAGTACTATTGGGAGGATCTCATCTGGCCCAGAGGATTTGTTTATTTTAAAAGTCTAGTCCCTTTAACACTTCTGCCTCTGTTATGCTAAAGTTATTTAAAACTGGATAGGAACAGGTTGACATGTGGGGCATGTTGCCAGTATCCTCCTTTGTAAAAACTTGTGAAAAGTAATCATTTAATATATTTGCTATTTTTTTCTCTTTGTCTATGATTTTGCCATTTGTATCTCTTAGACATTTAGCTCCTCTCTGAATCTGTGCTCTGAATTCATTAGAACCCCTAAGACAAATATTATATATCCAAAAATCACCACTGTAGAGTAAGAGAAGAGCTAAGGTTTCTCTGTGATTTGAAACTCCTTGCTGACAGCATCTCTCAAACTGCTGCTGTTTGCTTGACAAATCAGTGCCACCTAGTGGTATGATTAGGAAACTACAGCTTTTACTGTTCACCCCATTCTGTGCTTTACCTAGGATACCATGATTAGGGAAGAAGATTGTAGGGTTCTACCACCATGGTTCGTAAGGGTGTGCTGTAAGGACAGGGCTTACATCCATGGTAACATTTCAAACACAAAGCTTTGAATGGGTAGCTTTAACTCGACCAAAAACATTTGCAGCTATTTATTTTGAATACTTGGCAAAAATTATAGCATTTATAGTAATCCTCATGGTTCAAATTGAAGGCACAAATTATGATACTAGTATTGTTCTTTTTACATAAGAATGTGCCTCAACATTGGTCACATTATATATGTTGTTTTTATGTTATATGTACTGTACAGTACTGTAGGTTTGTTAAATAATGTCCACACTATTGTGCTTTTACCATGAATAACATTGCTATTTAAATGGCAATTAATATGAGCAGAAATTTTTAACATAGATTTTTTGTTAAAAAAAAATACAGTAGCCCAGAGGGTGTATTATTAAACAAATATCGCAAATATTTAATGATTCATAAAAAAACAAAAAAAACAAAAAAAAACAATGTAAAAACAATGTAAAAGACTACTGCACGTGATACTGCAGAAATGGTATACAAATTAGTAAAAGCTATTTGGCGCACTCTGCTGGAAACAGAAAGTATTGTGTTTACATTTAAAGCATCATTACCACCTTGTCACCCCACAGTTTGTCAAAGGGGAAGCCCTGTATTGTTGTCCAGAAGTAGTACATCCCCTTGGGCGTTATGCCCAGCCTCTCAGTCTGTTTATCTGTCTATCTGTCTCATCTGCCACCCTAGCTGTCAATTATCCGTACAATGAGAATAAAACCAGCAAGTCCTCTACTATCAATAACAATACACTTGCAATTGTGCACTCTGGTTGGCAGCGAGTGAAACAGTTCAGTGCAGCACTTCAGCAGAATATTCTGTTCCAGCTCAATACTTTCTATATATACTTTTGTCAAGAAGAATTTCTAATGGCTGAGTTGCATTTAAAGAACAAATGATGTGTAATCTGAAGGACTCAGCAATCTTCCAATCTGCAATAATATACACTCACGTGTGTCTGGGGATGGCCTGATATAATGTGACTATCCTCAAGAGACAGGACCAAGTTCTTAATGAGATGCATTCAAGAGTCAGGACCAAGTTCTTAATGAGATGCATTGAAGAGTCAGGACCAAGTTCTTAATGAGATGCATTGAAGAGTCAGGACCAAGTTTTCTTAATGAGATGCATTCTAGAGTCAGGACCAAGTTCTTAATGAGATGCATTCTAGAGTCAGGACCAAGTTCTTAATGAGATGCATTCAAGTCAGAACCAAGTTCTTAATGAGATGCATTCAAGAGTCAGTACCAAGTGCTTAATGAGATATATTCAAGAGTCAGGACCAAGTTCTTAATGAGATGCATTCAAGAGTGGACCAAGTTCTTAATGAGATGCATTCAAGAGTCAGGACCAAGTTCTTAATGAGATGCATTCAAGAGTCAGGACCAAATTCTTAATGAGATGTATTCAAGAGTCAGGACCAAGTTCTTAATGAGATGCATTCAAGAGTGGACCAAGTTCTTAATGAGATGTATTCAAGAGTCAGGACCAAGTTCTTAATGAGATGCATTCAAGAGTCAGGACCAAATTCTTAATGAGATGCATTCAAGAGTCAGGACCAAGTTCTTAATGAGATGCATTCAAGAGTCAGGACCAAGTTCTTAATGAGATGCATTCAAGAGTCAGGACCAAGTTCTTACTGAGATGTATTCAAGAGTCAGGACCAAGTTCTCAATGAGATGCATTGAAGAGTCAGGACCAAGTTTTCTTAATGAGATGCATTCTAGAGTCAGGACCAAGTTCTTAATGAGATGCATTCTAGAGTCAGGACCAAGTTCTTAATGAGATGCATTCTAGAGTCAGGACCAAGTTCTTAATGAGATGCAGTCTAGAGTCAGGACCAAGTTCTTACTGAGATGCATTCTAGAGTCAGGACCAAGTTCTTAATGAGATGCATTCTAGAGTCAGGACCAAGTTCTTAATGAGATGTATTGGTAACCTGGATTTGTTTCTGTTTTGCTGCAGTATTCCACAGAAGCCCGGATAGGTTTGAACAGGAAAGGTGTACAGTATGTGCAAATTAAAGGTAAACAAGTTCAGAACAGAGAGGTCTGCATGCACTTTCTCACTCAGGAAAATTAAAGCACATGTAAAATATGTGAGCTCAAAGCAGTGAAACAGTGGGGGAGAGAGGTCATTCAGGGCACCACGGTGGTTGTTTATTCCACAAGAGGGAAACGGGAAGAGCTTTGAGCCATAAGGGATGAATGACTTCTTCTTGACCTCTTCTTCACTCACACGTCTGACTTCTTACAGTCTGAAGGCTGGTCAAAAAGGCAGCTTACACTCCTTCATGTTGCTTCCCTGGTGTCTTAGAGCACACAAGAGTAAGACTTAGCAGTCTCAAACAGGGCTCAGCATTATTTTTTGAGAACTTACCAGTAGCACTTTCTAAGGACCGGTCTCCTCAATTAGATTTGGCATTCTCCTGGTGTGGGGAATGTTCTCTTGCTATACCTTGGGTACAGTGTTGATGAAGTTACTTTTAAAAAAGAATCTGTTATAGTTACAAGTTACTTAAACAAAATAGTAATTTTTTTTTTCTTCATTTTTCTCAAAATATTCTTTGAAGATCCAGCTATCGAACCCACTGGCTCCCTCCTCTGACACCATTTCTTAGCAGGATGGTATGAAAAGCAGGTTTGTGTAACATGTAAGGTTTGAGGTCCATGTTAAGCATTAGCCATAGTGATTTTTTTTAATGCAACACAAAAATAAAAACATAATTGTTTCACATAAAAGGAAGCCGTCAGCACATTTCACTTCTTGTCTAAAAAAGGAACATTACAGTTACTGAAAAATATAATCAGATAATGTGTTACTCTCCAACACTGATAATATGGATTATTAAACCCAGAGATGTGCATCCCAATTGCATATACAGGGTCACATGACCAAAAACAGTATGTACTGTTGCTGAAAAAAACATAATTGAACAATTAATACACATCACAATGAACAAAGTGGTGGATCAGCCACGCATCTCAGATTTCTTTTGATTAATTATGTTAATTAATAGGAGTTTAATTAAAACGGATGCTGACTGGTGTTTTCACCTTATTGGGACATTAACTCAACAAAATAGAGTATGTGGTATAAAGAGCAGTATGGTAAATCACCTCTAGGGGGGGGCAGTGTTGCTAAAGTGTGTTCACGGAACACTGCCAGTCATTGCAGTTTGCATTAGATAGGGGTTTACAGTGAGTGTACAGCATGTGAGCTTTTCCTGAGTGACAGTCTGTTTTCGGTGCTGAGCTGTGTCCATCCAGTTTGAGATGTATTAATAGTATGTGAGACTAACCCTTCCGCACAGCGAGTACTGGTGCAGTACATGGTGACTCCAGGGTAATGTGATAACATGATTTAGTTCTAATCACCTTACACATGTTGTATCAAACCAGCTCTGGCTGATACCCTGTTCACATTGTAATGGCAGGAGTTCCTAATTCTAAACCAAACCCTGTACATGGGTAACACAATAGGCTTTCCCTGCAAATCTCTTTTAATGAAACAGCTATGCTGTACCCCTGGCACTGCATTAAAACACTTAGCAAGTTTTCATCATGTTCTGTCTATAATAGGATATGAAAATACACATTTTGTAAAAATGTAAAATACTTTTTTTTTTTTACTTGGTTTAAGAAAGATTCTACAAAAACTTGAGCTGTTTTTTTGTTTTAAAACATCAGCTTATTTTCCCATTTACAAAAAAACTGAAGCAAATTCAGAAATGATTTAATACTTAATGAACTTGGCTCTCAAAGTATTTTTCAGCATGAATTGTATGACGCAAAGAGGACGTACAACTATGATATAATATCAAAAACTTCCTGTCTACTTCATTGTGGTGACCAGAACTAAATTCCCACAAAGGAAAACACAAGCAGGTTGCTAGGTAGTGACAATGACAACTAATAACAGCATTCCTGGAACCGGCACTTATGTTATAAACAGCGTTACATCACAAAATAAGGCAGTTCTTTAAATGAGAAGCCAGGCAGTCTAGAGATGCGATCTGCAGTGAAAAGCACGACTGATAGGGAAAGGTGAGCAGAACAAGGGAATGCCTCCCATTCTAGGTTTTACTGTGAGCTAACTGTAAGTCACCAGCACACAAGGTGTTGGATTGTCTCAAACTGCTGTGTAAAGGGAGCTATTCAATTATACCAGGAGACCTCCTAGTGATAGACTACAAGAAACACAAATACACAAAAGCACACTAAATAAAGCACACAGCTTCAAACGTTCATCAAATGAAGATCACAGCATTAACTTGGCCAAAAAATATAAGTGAGATTCCAATGTGACCAAAAGAAGAAAAAAGAATACCTGATTTGGACCAAATTTTGGTTAAAAACAAAACAAAAAAAACAAGCTTTGCTCAGCTGTACTAAAAAATATTTTAGATGCTGAAAATGCTGAATAAAAAATACATTTAAATCTTTAAAAACCTAAAGTGTTTTATTGAATAAAATAAAAAAGCAGTGCTATAGAGAGGTTGATTTGTTTATTATCTAAAATAGTCAAAACATTTAAGCAATAATTCCTAGTTTATTAGACACATTTGATAACTGGCTCTTTAATGTTAAATATATATATATATATATATATATATATATATATATATATATATATATATATATATATAGTTATTTTACGCATTTTCTGTCACATTTTCCCTCATAATCCTCATAAACCCACAAGTAACGTACCTGCAGTAACAAGTTACTTGCAATTTCTAATGACAACTAATCAAATTGGAAGAAGCATCTGTGAGAAAATAACGTTTCCGTAAGCATCTAATTAATAATAATTAATAATAATTAAATTATTATTATTATTATTATTATTATTATTATTATTATTATTATTATTATTATTATTATTATTATTATTATTAGCAAAAGTAACTTGAAAGTAATCAGTAATATATTACTTCTATAAGAAAGTAATCAGTAAGTTTCATCACCAGTTTTGGTGCCAGTAATCAGTAATCTGTAGTATATTACTTTTACAAAGTAATAATAATATCCCTGAAGTAAAGTGCTTCCAAACACTCATACCCTGGCCTGTATACTATATTGAATACCCAACACTGTGGTACAAAAACATTTCGACTAGAAGTCTTTTTCAGTGTTTGTCATTCAATGTTTTAAATTAATTTTAGTATTTCCAAATTGAACACTATTAAATAGTTATTGGTGATGTATTCAAAAATATGCAAGCAAGTTAGCTGTTAATGTGTAGCTGTGTCTTGCTACAGTCTGTAACACCAGAACCTGCTTCGCTTTAATATAGTCATTGAAAATATTCAGTAAGAAGAACCATGTACACATACGAGCCGACAGAAGATTAGGAATAGTTGTTTTGTTACATAAAGTTTGCCTTTCATAGAGAAAACGTGGTGCAAACTTAGCCCTAGATCCAATTTAAGAGCTTCTACATATTACCTGTTCCAGGAGATGTATAACATTACCATTTCCCCTTTTATCATAAAAAAAACATCTGCGCTACGCTTTGTATAGGGCACGATGTATCACGCAATGATAGAATATACGATCAAAGTTATACAATATTCGTATATTATGTGTTTATTTTATTAAATGAACAGTGTGGTGATATAGCCAGATTATTTAAATGAATACAGACGATGGTCTCTGCAACTGCGTGTATTTTTATGATTAAAAGACCCTGCATCACACACTTTTGCGAAGTAGCATACACTGTAAATCAAATGTTTAAGAATTAAATCCGCAACAGATTATAAAGACATTTTGGTAACCGTTTTTGCTAAATTGCTCCTGAAGTATGTTCTCATACAGTTAAAAGAAACACTAAAATGTCTTTATAATCTGTTGCATTCGCATCTTTATTGTTAATTGTGTGGTTTTACAGTTCAGTGCTGTCTTATTACATCTGTTTCAATGAGCTATTACCGTTTCTCTTACATCACAGTGAGACTGTACAGTAACCAAATTACGACCCGCCTCCCGCTCCGCCCTCAACGCGAAACCACAAGACGCGGTTGGTCGCTGTGCTTGTATGTCGGGTGACGCGCTGTTCAGCAGACCAGACCGGAGGAGTGCTACAAATCGTTTCGCAGGAATGTAAGGACCTTCACTTTTGGGAAGTTGTACAGACAGCTTGCGACGGCAGTGGAAACTTCGAAAACATTAGAAAAAAAGTTCTCCTTAGCCAGTAAGTGATTTTCTTTAGTTACAATTTCTGTTTTGTGTGATTACTTTAGCTGTCAGTTTGTGATCTGTTTACGGTTCGACGCCAGCTAATTAAAAGAGTTCAGATGAGATGTGTTTTTAATCCATGTACTTTGATGTATCCTATCTGATGCATCGGGGTTTGGTACACCCAATGACTGCCGGCTTGTTACATTTAAAATGTCAGAAACACTTTTGACGCTGTTTCTCAAAGTGTTTGTTTTAAAATAGGTGGTTGTGTTTATTGTTTAAATGTGTATAATGCATGTGTCTGCTGCATTATACAGATTGGATAAAAGTAGAAAATGTATTTATTATATCTTCATGACAAATACCATTATTGTGTAGACCAGTTTGATTGTGATCAACTTTATTACACTTGTAGCTGCTAGATATCATATATTGCATATTTAAGTTAAACAGTAGCTTGCAGATAATAAAGCTAATGTAGGCTGTATATCTTGCAGATACATGTTATCGGTCCATATCATTATCAGGTCCCACCAGATTCACATTGTCTGGGTCGCTGGTGGCCTCTGTTATTGCGTGGTTTAAGGTTTTTTCCAGTTACTCAACAAGGGCTTATCAAATCTACTCATTGTAATGGTATTTAAAGAAAGGAACCGAAGTGCCATTTCCGGATAAAGTCGGCCAAAAGTCACTGCCGATTCCACTGCCACAGCGCAGCACGCGTGTGATGTGGTCGTGAATGTGCAATCCACAGGGAGATGCTGACAGCTTTCTCCAGAGGATCAGCTTTGCTCTGTACATCCAAATGAATCCCGCAGTGTGCTGAATATTACTAGACTTGGAAGATGATCATGTTTCTTTTTCATGTAACATCTGTGGTTCAGTTTAGAAAAGTACAGGACATGTTTTTGTGGCAATTATTACGGTAGATTCAATGATAAACTACTAATTATTCCGTCCTACTGTAGTTACCGTTTAATACAATATAAAAATATATAATAAAAAATGTAATTATAAGAACGTTAACATAGTGCTATAATAATGATGATGATGATGATGATGATAATGATAATGATAATGATAATGACAATAATAATAATAATAATAATAATAAGAAGAAGAAGAAGAAGAAGAAGAAGAAGAAGAAGAAGAAGAAGAAGAATACAATATTTATGTGGATTAATATATATATATATATATTGGACTAGCGCCTGCGAATACCTCATTAACCGGTTTTAAAAATACATTTCAAAATACACATTATTTGTTTGTTTATCATACACCTTGGCTTTATCCAAGGCGATTTACAGAGACTAGGTGTGTGAACTTACAACAACAACGTCTCACCCGAAAGACGGAGCACAAGGAGGTTGAATGATTTGTTCAGTGGCTGAGTGGCCGGGATTTAAAGCAGGGGCTTCTTGTTTACTAGCTCTTTTCTGTAACCACAGGACCACACCGCCTCCGACGTATTTATCACGAATTAATAAACTAATGCACATTCTTGAACTGCGTATGAACTGTAAATACTGGACTATAGGCACGAGTAGAGGAGCCGTAGCATGGAGTGTTGCCTTTATGACTGAGGCTTTTTTAAAGTGCGTTCAGTTAAACACCGGACATTGCCAATGTATGGATATTTGTTATCTGTGAGAAAACATTTGTACGGTTCTCACACTTTCCGAGACAAACCAAATGCACAGTAGGCTACTTGGTGTGCCCGCCGTATTTTCACCAATTCTATATCCTCATGGGAAAATCGTTTGTTTAATAGTTCTATTTATAAAGAACAAGTCGAGTTAAAAGTGCAGACCATTCTCCATTGATGATGGATATGAAATATGTGTTTCTATACCTAGGCCCCTACAAAAAGTTGATAACCACGACATTTAGAAGAAAACGCAACCAACAGTTGTCTTCCTATTAACCTTTTTTTTAATTATATATATATATATATATATACACACACATATTTGCTTTATTTAATTGTCATATAATTTTAGGTAATTTTAGTGCGCGAGAGAGGTGAGGCCGGATTGCGCACAGACCACCGGACCATCACGCGGGACTTACCGCCTGTAGAAAGACTTGTAGAGTAGGAACACTCTATGTTTGTTTTTTATTTTTATTTTTTAATCTATTGATTGCGTTAGTGTTCCTAATGTACACTAGACTTCTACATTAGTATACTCACAGTGTGTTAATCACAATTTTAAGAAACCAGGTATATAAGAGCAGCTTTAGTGAAGCAGAGAATTATGACAGCTGCATTAGAAAAATCACGGTGAAATGACACAATTACACAGTTACATTGCAAATACCGTGGCAAACGTTTATGTGTGACTTTCTGAATTCTATTCTATTCAATTCTATACGTTTGTGTGACTGAATTCTATTCTATTCAATTCTATGCGTTTATGTGTGACTTTGTGAATTCTATTCTATTCAATTCTATTCTATTCTATAAGACAAAAATGCCCCCAAAATGTTTTTTTTCAAACTAGCGCTTGATCTTGTGAGATTAATATTCAGTGCCATATAAGATACATTTATTTTTCATATTTAAAAAGGTTTCTGTAAGCTTCTAGGACAATATCAGCAAATTAAAAAATGAGCTAAAATGTTTAGCTTCCTGAGCCATAAGAGAGCCAGGAAATTTACTTTAATAACCCCCTACATCTGCAAGCTGTGGCAGGAACATAGGCAACGTCTCGTTGATAATTTATAATAACGTCTCATTGATAATAATAACATCTCATTGAGTAACACTGTGGAATTCAGCTTTTCAACAAAAACGGGAGGGGAGTAGCCTGCATCAAAAACTAGTCAGAGAATGTACTCAAACTGGACTGTAAAGGACTGCTGTCTGATGAAGTAGTCCAGTGAAGAATAAACACAGATTATGCATTCACCAGACAGCAAGGGAGTGTAGTGTCACAGCACTGTGGTACACTGCTTTAAGCTACACATTTCCAGTGCTTGAGCCTTCAGACACAGGGGTTGATTGAAGAGCATTTTACCCAGGGTGATTCCTGGTGCTGTAAAATACTCTCATAATATAAAAAGTAGCCTAACCCTTTGAACTATAGTGAAAACTGAGTAAAACACTTTATTAAACGCGTGTAACACATTTGATTCCCTAGCAATATACACAAGGTACTGTTTCTTTCTTTCTTTTGTTGGGGCATAAACCATGGAGGATTCAGTAAGTCACTGGGTTGAAGTGATAATATGTCCCACACTTCCTTTTGCAGCTGATTTGTGCAATCATGCTCATCTCCACATGTTGTTTTCAATTTGAATTGTCACTTTGGTTTTATTTTGTTGTTTTACGGTATTCGTGGGTGGAACCTCTGTCTTCTGGGTAACCACATTGGTAATGTTCATGGGAAATTACAAACACAAACTGTTCTTACAAGCCACCGTTACAAGAGCAGAGGAACTTAAATTATTTGCAAGCATGCAAGAGACGAACACACTGGCTCTTGAAAAGCTGAAAGCAGCTTATTTTCCTTCTGAGGCAAGTTAGCTGGGTGTGAACTTTAATGACGGGATTTGAGGGTTTTGAACTGAAATGTTTCAGCCAATGCCTTCCATCAATGGTATTTTTTTTTGTATTGTTCTCCTCATTGAACAATTGTCAATTAGGAAGAAATGTTTTAAATGGGATAAACCACGGTAAGTGTTGAATCGGTAAAATAATTCACAGTGTCTCGTGCCTAGCGGCACTCGAAACGGCGGATTATTTTACAGATTCAACACTTACCGTGGTTTATCCCTTGCATAAAACTGTAAGAAGCTGGTGTTATAACACAGACATAGGCAGGAGCTGAAACATTATCACCTACTTAAACTTAAACGTAAATGATTCAGTGTTTGAAGTTATAAAAAGAATAGAAACTTCACAGGGTTACAAATGGGACAAGTAATTCTCTGGAAATCCCTGAAATGTGGTACAAAAAGCGATCGCTAAGATTGTGTATGCTTGTGTTTTTCCTTCAGCTTTCTAAGACCCGTCAAGGCTGGATTTGCGTGGACGATCCTGTTTAACGGACCTATTTCCAAACCCCCAGCCACAGTGTTGCCAGAGAGAGACAGTTGGGCTAGTGCCTGAACTTCTTGACACAGGGTAGAGTAAAGACCACAGAAATCCAGAAGCATGAAGGTGGCCATACTGATCGTTGTGCTCATTGCTGCACACACAAGTAAGTGTACTGTCTGCTTGTTTACTAATTTAGCTTTACAGTTTGTTCTGATATGACCCCATGAGAGTTGCTACCGATTTGTTATGTGGGGGGGGGGGGGGGGGGGGGGGTTGCTAGTTACTGTTTTGTAAGATAGATCACAAAAAATGAATACTAGTAGGCTGCACACTTTCACAGTTCCTCAGCTTTATTACTAGGGCAAAGTGGCTCCTAGTCTCTTGGCTGCACTGCCTGCAGTCTCAGGCTCAGTTCTGGTCCCTCCATGAACAGTTCAGAGCAAGAACAACTAATAAGAAAAGCGTCTAACATGCAAGCTGCTCGTGGCCGAGGAGCCCTGTGTCCTCCGGAAGAGAGACTCGACGGGAGCATTATGTAACCATCAGATAACACGACGCAGGCTGACAGACAGATGGCTTCTTAGATACTTTGAAAAAAATAAATATGCCGTCAGAAGTCTAAATAAGCAACTTTAAACACCCCCCCCCCCCCCCCCCCCCCCTCCTGGCAGTCGAGACTGGGTGGCAGTGAGACCTACCGACGCGACCACTTGTCGCCCCTGGAGACACTGATTCCTATCTGAGGGCAGGAATTAACAATCTGCACTCCAGACTGCTTTTCAAATATACTAGTGCTCTTCAATGGCAGTAGCACTACAATCGCAATGCCACTTTTTTGTACTAATGGGCTATTGTAGCACAGGGGGCAGCAACAATGGTATGAGCCTTTCGTTGTTAGAACGGTACCACAGTCGTGACATACTCCCCTAGTAAGGCGTCACAATGGTAGGAGCATCTCCTACACTTGTGGAACCCATTGCAGAGCTGTGGTTTGAGAGCTGGCTGTGTGTTACTGTATGAGGACCACTGTCTGCAGATCCTTTGAGTATCTGTTGCTGGTAATGCTGTGATCTGTTTCTGTGTCTGCTGGGGTTTCTTCAGGGTAACACAGTGGGTGTTGTCATGCTATTCCAATGGTACACTTTGTATCTCATAAGAGGCAGGCATATGGTGAGCATTTCAAAGAACATCTTAGCACTGAGGAGTCGGTTGCTATTTAGTAGTCAATTAGCTTTTCTAAAATTAAACTTTTCAGTTCTGAACTTTTGCATTTACTGTATAGCAGGATAGTTATGTCACATTCCCCTATTGTAAGTTTGCATGTACATAGTGTAGCATAGAATTGGGTAAAAAAAACCAAAAGCCCAACAACAGCCTCAGCTGAAGCCTGTTTTTCTTCCCCCATGCAGTGATAAGTATCTGCTGGATTTGGGTTTTTCTCTCAATTTTCACAGCCTTATGAAAAGAGTTATGTTCGTAGGAGGACACTTTTTCACTGAGTTGACTGGTAATAACCAGCTTACTAACACGTTGCACAATGTTATTTTAGTACAGGACAAGGAGACGCAATGCCCTTACTGGCATGATTATATGAATAATAATAATAATAATAATAATAATAATAATAATAATAATAATAAATCAGTGTAAGCACTATACTCAGAAGCCGATCCAGTGGGAACGACACCTGGAATGT